>NC_138303.1:48120000-49320000 GCF_965601325.2 Salmo salar
GTGTGTGTGTGTGTGTGTGTGTGTGTGTGTGTGTGTGTGTGTGTGTGTGTGTGTGTGTGTAAAATGTTTAGTGTGTCTGTGCAGTGCCTTCAGAAAGTATTCATATCCCTTAACTTATTCCACATTATGTTGTGGAATATAATATTCACACTCCGAGTCAATACGTGTTAGAATCACCATTGGCAGCAATTGCAGCTGTGAGTCTTTCTGGGTAAGTCTCTTAGAGAATTGCACACCTGCATTATACAATATTTGCACATTATAATTTTGTTTAATTCTTCAAGCTTTTTCAAAATCGGTTGTTGATCATTGCTAGACAACCATGTTCAGGTCTTGACATAGATTTTCAAGTAGATCAAAACTATAACTCTGACACAGTGTAGATTTGGCCTTTTGTTTAGGCTATTGTCCTGCTGAAAGATGAATTAGTCTCCTAGTATTTGTTAGAAAGCAGACTGAACCAGGTTTCCTCTAGGATTTTGCCTGTGCTTAGCTCTATTCCATTTATTTTTATCCTAAAAAAACTCTTTAGTCCTTGCCGATGACAAGCAAACCCATAACATGATGCAGCCACCACCATGCTTGAAAATATGAAGAGTGGTACTCAGTAATGTGATGTGTTAGATTTGCCCCAAACATAACGCTTTGTATTCGGGACATGAAGATCATTTCTTTGCAACATTTATTGCAGTTTTACTTTCGTGCCTTATTGCAAACAGGATGCATGTTTTGGAATAGTTGTATTCAGTGTAGGCTTCCTTCTTTTCACTCTGTCATTAGGTTAGGATTGAGGAGTAACTAAAAGCCATTAAACTCTGTAACTGTTTTAAAGGCTTCATGGTGAAATCCCTCTGCGGTTTCCTTCCTCTCAGGAAACTGAGTTAGGAAGGACGCCTGTATCTTTTTAGTGACTGAGTGCATTGATCAGGGGCGCTACTTTCACATGTCCCCCCCCCCCCCAGTTTTATCATTGGAATGTGATACAAAACAAGGCAACAGTGTGTTTTAGGACCATGCAGGCGCCTCTGAGCGGTCGGGTAGGCTGTTTGGAGTGTTTATCAGACTGGATTAAAGAAATGTACTCCTACTTCTAAAACCAAAGTTGCGCCCCTGGTTTTGATTCACCATCCAAAGTGCAATTAATAACTTCACCATGCGGCCAAGGGATATTCAATGTGTGTTCTCTACCAATAGGTGCCCTTCTTTGCGAAGCATGGGAAAACCCCCCTCAACTGAGGGACCGTACAGATAATTGTATGAGTGGGGTACAGAGATGAGGTTGTGAAAATCATTTTAAACACTCTTATTGTACACAGTGAGTCCATGCAACTTATGTGACTTCTTAAAAAACCTGTTAGGGCTAGGGGGCAGTATTGACACAGCTGGATAAAAAACGTACCCGATTTAATCTGGTTACTACTCCTGCCCAGTAACTAGAATATGCATATAATTATTGGCTTTGGTTAGAAAACACTCCAAAGTTTCTAAAACTGTTTGAATGGTGTCTGTGAGTATAACAGAACTCAAATGGCAGGTCAAAACCTGAGAAGATTCTGTACAGGAAGTATCCTGTCTGACCATTTCTTGGCCTTCTTTGCCATCTCTATCCATTACAAAGGATCTCTGCTGTTACATGACACTTCCCACGGCTGCCATAGACTCTCAGAAGGCGGCAAAAAGCTGAATCGTGGCTTTGCAGGCTCTGGCTGAAAAAAAGTAGCGCGTTTGGGTAGTGGCTGGTTACAGTACTGTGAGACTCAGGCTCGTGCCCGCGTCGACCGAAAGCTTTGTTTTCTTTCCTCTGTTTACCTAAACGGAGATTCCCGGTTGGAATATTATCGCTTTTTTACGAGAAAAATGGCATAAAAATGGATTTTAAACAGCGGTTGACATGCTTCGAAGTACGGTAATGGAATATTTAGAATTTTTTTGTCACGAATTGCGCCATGCTCGTAACCCTGATTTACCATTTCGGATAGTGTCTGGAACGCACGAACAAAACGCCGCTATTTGGATATAACGATGGATTATTTTGGACCAAACCAACATTTGTTATTGAAATAGCAGTCCTGGGAGTGCATTCTGACGAAGACAACAAAGGTAATCAAACTTTTGTAATAGTAAATCTGACTTTGGTCAGGGCTAAACTTGGTCGGTGTCTAAATGGCTAGCCGTGATGGCTGGGCGATCTACTGAGAATATTGCAAAATGTGCTTTCACCGAAAAGCTATTTTAAAATCGGACACCTCGATTGCACAAAGGAGTTCTGTATCTATAATTCTTAAAATAATTGTTATGTTTTTTGTGAACGTTTATCGTGAGTAATTTAGTAAATTGTTAGTAAATTCCCCGGATGTTTGCGGGGGGTATGCTAGTTCTGAACGTCACATGCTAATGTAAAAAGCTGTTTTTTGATATAAATATGAACTTGATTGAACAAAACATGCATGTATTGTATAACATAATGTCCTAGGTGTGTCATCTGATGAAGATCATCAAAGGTTAGTGCTGCATTTAGCTGTCTTCTGGGTTTTTGTGACATTATATGCTAGCTTGAAAAATGGGTGTCTGATTATTTCTGGCTGGGTACTCTGCTGACATAATCTAATGTTTTGCTTTCGTTGTAAAGCCTTTTTGAAATCGGACAGTGTGGTTAGATTAACGAGAGTCTTGTCTTTAAAATGCTGTAAAATAGTCATATGTTTGAGAAATTGAAGTAATAGCATTTCTAAGGTTTTTGAAAATCGCGCCACGGGATTCAACTGGCTGTTGCGTAGGTGGGACGAATTCGTTATTCCTGAACTTAAGCGGTTGAATACTTATCGACTCAAGACATTTCAGCTTTTCATTTTTTATTTCTAAAAACATAATTTCACTTTCACATTACGGGGTATTGTGTGTAGGCTAGTCACACAAAATCTTTATTATTTTACTTCAGGCTGTAACACAAAGTGGAAAAAGTGATTCACAGAATTTGTTGTGTTACATTCTGAATATTGTCACACTATTCTTCATTAAATATTGTCTTTACTAAATAAAATGTGTGTGAAATTAGTTTTGATTTAGAATGGACCATTACAGCACCTTTATCAAAACAGGGTGAATGGAGGACTCTTCTCCCGTAGCTCATTTTCATGCCAGGGAAGGCTATACTCCTGTTGTAAAGCAAAGTGCTTATTATTAGGAAAGTTGAGAAATAAATATAGAAGGCCTAGCCTATAGAAAGCTGATTCGATCCTACTCTTTTTAGTATAGGCCCTCACTCTGTTTTCTCACGCAGTTGCATAGCCTACAGAAATGTTGTGCAACGCAAGGTCATGGGCTCTCATGAAGTGTTTGATTTGATTTCCATTACATTGATGTCAGAGTGATTAGAGGGACAATAGAGTGCTGAGTACCAGTCAGTTAGCAAGTTTGGTAGGCTACTAATGACCATCAGCAGCATCAGAGCTTGGATAAGCCTAATTACCATGACTAAACGGTCACATGGAATTTGACTGCTGTCATGACTGGTGACCGCCTGTGCACTAAATGCACTTTATTTCCTTCAGTCATCTTCTCTCCCTGCGCCCTCCATCTCCCCATTCCCTCAATCCAGCCATCTCTCAACATGTACTTACACAGCCAGATCCCATCCATTCTGAATGGCAGACAGTCCACTCAGAGTGCAGTGAGTGACAGCTAGAGGCTGTAAAGGTGAGTGCCAACACAGGAGGCAAACTTCCATGTAGTAGCCTACACCTTCTCAAAGAACGCACACATACACGCGCACACAAAACCCTTTCATACACAATATCTGCTTTTCAAATAAAGCATTCTTTGTTACATGAAATCCATTTAGGATTTAAAAAATTAGACATTTTTATGTTTGAAATATTAAGTTAAGTGCAGAGGGGCTAAAGGGGAAATTAATATTGTTTTTCTATCCAATCTGCTTTGGAACATAAGACCAGTGAGTGTTTATTTGGATGATGAAATAGGACTGAATGTGAGACAGAGCCCATGTGCCCACTCACTATACAGCTTAATTTAGCAAGCTACTGGGAATGAAGACATAACCATAACGAGGGCACTAGACAGCTTAATTTAGCAAGCTACTGGGAATGAAGACACATCCCCATAACGAGGGCACTAGACAGCGAAAGAGACAGAAAATAAAATACATAAATGTTTATTAAGAGGGAAAGGGGCTCGCGTTCCACGTCGGTATCTGACTTGGTGTAAATGATTTTCACCTCTGCCACGGGTCCAGCCTCCCCACATAAATCACCCGATTACTCCCAGCCCGCTCCGCGCTCCCAGTCATTAGACAGTGAATTAACGGCAATCCACAGTGCTATTAATCACAAAGACAAAAGTGTTAGCACAGCCGCTGACCTGCCTGGAGTAAAGGGACCACGCTGAGGAAGGGGAGGAGAGAGAGAAAAGGAGAAGGTACGATGTATGGATGGACGGACAGACGGATTGATGGATGTGTTACACACGCCTCCAGGAAGAGGGAACACAACACCCTGCTACAACTCAACTCTCCGTGGTGTGAAAGAGGTATGGACTGCAGGTGTGAGTAAGGATGACAAAAGGCAGAGAATTATCGTTTACAAGGAATTTATTCCGTCACACGGTAAGTTTGGGGAAACGGGGCTGGACGGAACCAAAGCAAAGAAAGTAAATATCAAAGCCCCCTCTCCTACCTTACCTGCCTACTCACTACTTACCTATCTAGCACCACCTGGTGCACTAACCAAACTACAGGGGATGGTCCACCCAGGTCTTTCCTAGTGTGCATAGACAGTAAACTACTACGGGTTATGTATGCCCGCGGGCCTCTGGCCTAAGCACTCCCTAGGTGCCTTCCCCTTCCCCCCTGGGGAGAAATGAAACAGAATATTATAAACTATTTCACACAAAAAAAACAGAGAAACACAGGATATCAAATAAGCTCTGACTGACTGAGCAACAAACACAGAACATACCAAGGCTGCTCCCAGCAACAACTGACATAGGCAGTTTTGGTATGTACTGTCACTCTCAGCAACACGCAACCTATGATATAACCATCTGCCTCCTCTCTCAGCAATCATCTGGTGCTCTTCTGGGCAACAGAACACTGGCTTATACTGCTTCAGAAGGAGTCTGTAATTGAAGACAGCTGCGTCCTGACGAGGGGGCGGGGTCAGCTCTCCAATCATCAATGGGGGCCGACCAATCAGCTGCTTGGGGAGAATTTCAGGAGGCCATTTCCTTAAACACACTCACAAATACATAAACTACGACACAGAAACTCGGGAACGTAACAGTATGGATGAAGAAAGTGAACAATAAATGAGAGAAGAGATAGAGATAGAGAATGGATAAGAACGAATATAACAGTACAATGAAAGAGAAACTGAAATAGGGGGAGAGAATAAGAGCACCCCAAAGACTGGGACAGAAGGACACACCTCACAGGGTACAGCCATCAGTACAAACACACACAACACACACACACGCATGTGGTTATGTGTGTAGAGACACTGACTAACTGGCCAGGCCTGAGGCAGAACACTTCTCAGGGAAATATTAGGGACACAGGGAGGAAAACTGCTCGCTCAGACCAAAAGCAATAGCCATCATTGAAAATTCGGCCCTATATTTCAAACAATCCCAGTGCCAAGATACAGAGAAACGTCCACAAATGTGTTGAATAAAAACAGAGTGAAAAATCGAGTAAATAACTGCAAGGTATAGAGTAATAAGACACACACACACAAACACAGAAAGAACATACTGATAAATAGCTATGTTCCAGGAGAATGGTGTATGTTTGTTTGTGTGTGTATTCATTTGTATTTGTACTCTACATGGGGTCCAGCAACATTAAGGCAGTTCTATACAATTTAAAATATGACATTACATTTCAAAACACTTTTTACAACACATTATGTGAGTGCCCTCAGGCCACTACTCTACTACCACATATCTACAATACAACATCCATGTGTACGTGTGTGTAGAGCGCGTTTATGTGTGTCTGTGCCTGTGTGTGTCTCTTCACAGTCCCCACTGTTCCATAAGGTGTATTTTATCTGGGGTTTTTCAAATCTAATGTTACTGCTGCATCAGTTACTTGATGTGGAATAGAGTCCCATGTAGTCATGGCTCTATGTAGTACTGTGAGCCTCCCATAGTCTGTTCTGGACTTGGGGACTGTGAAGAGACCTCTGGTGGCATGTCTTGTGGGGTATGTATGGGTGTCTGAGCTGTGTGCCAGTAGTTTAAACAGACAGCTCGGTGCATTTAGCATGTCAACATTTCTTACAAAAACAAGTAGTGATGAAGTCAGTCTCTCTTCCACTTTCAGCCAGGAGAGATTGACATGCATATTATTAATATAAGCTCTCTGTGTACATTTAAGGCCAGCCGTGCTGCCCTGTTCTGAGTGTGTGTGTTTGTGTGTGTAAATGTGTCTCTGTGTGTGTTTGAGCACTTGAGAAAAAGTGTTGAAGCTGTCTCAGAAAACACATTATCAGCCGTGAAACAGCTATCGATAAATCATCAAATATGTTGAAAATGACATTTATTTGGAAATTGGATATTAATTCCGTTCTGTCTTCGTGTGTCTCTCCCCCCTACAGCTACAGCTAGCTGAGGCCAGAGTCAGTCTGTAATAAAATATTTTATTTCAATGGGAATACCTGGTTATCGCCTGGCATACCGTCCCAACAGATCCACAGATGATGCTCTCTACTGCACTCAACACTGCCCTTTCCCACCTGGACAAAAATAACACCTATGTGAGAATGCTGTTCATTGACTACAGCTCAGTGTTCAACACCACAGTGCCCTCAAAGCTCATCACTAAGCTAAGGACCCTGGGACTAAATACCTCCCTCTGCAACTGGATCTTGGGCTTCCTGAATGGCCGCCCCCAGGTGGTAAGAGTAGGCAACAACACATCCGCCACGCTGATCCTCAACACGGGGGCCCCTCAGGGGTGCGTGCTCAGTCCCCTCCTGTACTCCCTGTTCACTCAGGACTGCATGGCCAGGCACGACTCCAACACCATCATGAAGTTTGCAGATGACACAACAGTGGTAGGCCTGATCACCAACAACGATGAGACAGCCTATAGGGAGGAGATCAGAGACCTGGCCGTGTGGTGCCAGGACAACAACCTCTCGCTCAACGTGATCAACACAAAGGACATGATTGTGGACTACAGGAAAAGGAGGACTGAGCACGGCCCCATTCTCATTGACGGGGCTGCAGTGGAGCAGGTTGAGAGCTTCAAGTTCGTTGGTGTCCACAACACCAACAAACTATCATGGTCCAAACACACCAAGACAGTCGTGAAGAGGGTACGACAAAGCCTATTCCCCCTTGGGAGACTGAAAAGATTTGGCATGGGTCCTGAGATCCTCAAAAGGTTCTACAGCTGCAACATCGAGAGCATCCTGACTGGTTGCATCACTGCCTGGTATGGCAGCTGCTCGGCCTCCGACCGCAAGGCACTACAGAGGGTAATGCGTATGACCCAGTACATCACTGGGGCCAAGCTTCCTGCCATCCAGGACCTCTACACCAGGCGGTGTCAAAGGAATGCCCTAAAAATTGTCAAAGACTCCAGCCACTCTAGTCATAGACTGTTCTCTCTGCTACTGCACGGCAAGCGGCAGATCCATCTAGGTCCAAAAGGATTCTAAACATCTTCTACCCCAAAGCCAGAAGACTCCTACTAAACAGCTAATCAAAGGGCTACCCAGACCCCTCTTTTACGCTGCTGCTACTCTCTGTTTATTATCTATGCATAGTCACTTTAACTCTACCTACATGTACATAAATTATTACCTGAATTATCTCGAATAACCAGTGCCCCCGCATACATACTCTGTACCAGTACCCCCTGTATGTAGCCTCGCAACTGTTATTTTACTGCTGCTGATTAATTATTTGTTACTTTTATTTTCAAATTGTACTTTTCTTTTGGAATTTTAATATATATATATATTTTTTTACTTAACACAGTTTTTTCTTAAAACGCCTTAAAGCATTATTGGTTAGAGCCTGTAAGTAAGCATTTCACTTATCCGGCGCATGTGACAAATCCAATTTGATTTGATTTGAGTAGTAAAGTGCTTTCTGTTCCCACTCTGGAGAGAAAATCCAATAAAAAGGACTCTCAGCTCCACTATCAATGTTAGGCTTAATTAATGAATGGCTGAGAGAAGATTCAGCATTTAATTCAACACCAATGATCCCTAATTTAAACAGAAACAAAAAACATCCCACAAGTTAGGTTGTTGGTTATGTTAACTAATATCTACAGTGGTGGAATTAAAATGCATTTAAAGTATGGTATTGAATTGTCCCGTTTTTGTGATTAATACAGTTTGGAAGGTATTGGTATGGTTCATAGGGATAGGCACAAAAAGAGAGAGGGGGGAGAAAAGCAGAGAGAGAGAGAGAGAGAGAGAGAGAGAAAAGGAGAGAATAAAGAAGAACAACAGGGACAGTACATCAGGCACTACCGACAGACCTACATACAAAATGCACAGGAACTACATTACCCAGCATCCCCATCAGCTCATTGCCCTACGTGTCTCCATCACTCTGCTCCCACTCCATCACCTGTTCATTACGGCACACAGTCGCTAAACATTTTGCAACTAATAACGAAAATGAGCGCTTCTTACTGGACATGTTCAGGTGCAGTCCCTCCCTGTTTCAGTGTGTTTTCTTCCGTTTGGTGCCTAATGAACAAGACCCCTGCACCTCTGGTGGGCCCTGTTCATCAGGCTACACATTTCAACACACTGTCAGAGTGGATGTCTGTCCAATAGGTAGGAGGTCCTAATCCACCTACATCAAGTTAATTTAGCTTACAGCGAACAGCCAGGCAGCCTAGCTGACCCAGTACCTGACGAAGGCCTGAGAGGAGAGCTAGAGGGACCAGAGCTAGAGGGACCAGAGCTAGAGGGACCAGAGATAGAAGGACCTGAGCTAGAGGGACCAGAGATAGAGGGACCAGAGCTAGAGGGACCAGAGATAGAGGGACCAGAGCTAGAGGGACCAGAGATAGAGGGACCAGAGCTAGAGGGACCAGAGATAGAAGGACCTGAGCTAGAGGGACCAGAGATAGAGGGACCAGAGCTAGAGGGACCAGAGATAGAGGGACCAGAGCTGGAGGGACCAGAGCTAGAGGGACCAGAGCTAGAGGGACCAGAGATAGAGGGACCAGAGATAGAGGGACCAGAGATAGAGGGACCAAAAGTAGGACCTGAGCTAGAGGGACCAGAACTAGAAGGACCTGAGCTAGAGGGAGCAAAACTAGAAGGACCAGAGATAGAGGGACCAGAGCTAGAGGGACCAGAGCTAGAGGGACCAGAGATAGAGGGACCAGAGATAGAGGGACCAGAGATAGAGGGACCAGAGCTAGAGGGACCAGAGGTAGAGGGACCAGAGCTGGAGGGACCAGAGCTAGAGGGACCAGAGCTAGAGGGACCAGAGCTAGAGGGACCAGAGGTAGAGGGACCAGAGCTGGAGGGACCAGAGCTAGAGGGACCAGAGCTAGAGGGACCAGAGATAGAGGGACCAGAGATAGAGGGACCAGAGATAGAGGGACCAAAAGTAGGACCTGAGCTAGAGGGACCAGAACTAGAAGGACCTGAGCTAGAGGGACCAAAACTAGAAGGACCAGAGATAGAGGGACCAGAGCTAGAGGGACCAGAGGTAGAGGGACCAGAGCTGGAGGGACCAGAGCTAGAGGGACCAGAGCTAGAGGGACCAGAGATAGAGGGACCAGAGATAGAGGGACCAAAAGTAGGACCTGAGCTAGAGGGACCAGAACTAGAAGGACCTGAGCTAGAGGGACCAAAACTAGAAGGACCAGAGATAGAGGGACCAGAGCTAGAGGGACCAGAGATAGAGGGACCAGAGATAGAGGGACCAAAAGTAGGACCTGAGCTAGAGGTACCAGAACTAGAAGGACCTGAGCTAGAGGGACCAAAACTGAAGGACCAGAGATAGAGGGACCAGAGCTAGAGGGACCAGAGCTAGAGGGACCAGAGCAGGAGGGACCAGAGCTAGAGGGACCAGAGCTAGAGGGACCAGAGGTAGAGGGACCAGAGATAGAGGGACCAGAACTAGAAGGACCAGAACTAGAGGGACCAGAGATAGAGGGACCAGAGATAGAGGGACCAAAACTAGAGGGACCAGAGAAAGAAGGACTAGGGATAGAGGGACTAGGGATAGAGGGACCGGGGTAGAGGGACCAGAACTAGAAGGACCAGAGATAGAAGGACCAGAGATAGAGGGACCAGAGCTAGAAGGACCAGAGCTAGAGGGACCAGGGATAGAGAGACCAGAGATAGAGGGACCAGAGATAGAGGGACCAGAACTAGAGCGACCAGGGATAGAGGGACCAGAACTAGAGGGACCAGAACTAGACGGACCAGAGCTAGAGGGACCAGAGCTAGACGGACCAGAGATAGAGGGACCAGAACTAGAGGAACCAGAGCTAGAGGGACCAGAGCTAGAGGGACTAGAGCTAGAGGGACCAGGGATAGAGGGACCAGAGCTAGAGTGACCAAGGATAGAGCGACCAGGGATAGAGGGACCAGAACGAGAAGGACCAGAGCTAGAGGGACCAGAGCTAGAGGGACCAGGGATAGAAGGACCAGAACTAGATGGACCAGAGCTAGAGGGACCAGAGCTGGAGGGACCAGAGCTAGAGGCACCAGGACTAGAGGGACCAGAACTATAGGGACCAGAGATAGAGGGACCAGAGGTAGAGGGACCAGAGCTGGAGGGACAAGAGCTGGAGAGACCAGAGCTAGAGGGACCAGAGCTAGATGGACCAGAGCTAGAGGGACCAGAGCTAGAGGGACCAGAGCTGGAGGGACCAGAGCTGGAGGGACCAGAACTAGAGGGACCAGAACTATAGGGACCAGAGATAGAGGGACCAGAGGTAGAGGGACCAGAGCTGGAGGGACAAGAGCTGGAGGGACCAGAGCTAGAGGGACCAGGACTAGAGGGACCAGAACTATAGGGACCAGAGATAGAGGGACCAGAGGTGGAGGGACCAGAGCTGGAGGGACCAGAACTAGAGGGACCAGAGATAGAGATATGTATACTGGTATTTTCCATACCTCCATGTAAAGGTGGCACTGCTAGAAGCTGATGTGTCACTCCCTGGCTTCATACAGCTGAGTAGAAAACACACACAGTAGCAGCAGAAGTAGCAGTGGTCTGTGGAGTAAGCCATTTTGCTTGGTGGCGGGAAGGAAGAGTGGGAAACAGATGGGAAGGAAGGCAGGAGAATGGGCAACAAGTGTAGAGGAGAAGGGAGAGGGGTAACAATAGTGCCGGTCCCTCTACCCCCTCCACGAGCCTCGAGTCGAGAAGCGGACGAGCGGAGACATACACAATACTGTGTACAGCACCGCCAAACAATGGGTCCTCCACAAATAATTCTGGGAACGGGGGCACGGCTCGCTTCTCCCCCGGCCCGCGACGGGCCCTCTCTCAGGGCCCTGTCTCAGCACTGAGACTAAGTGGTGCCACAGGCTGTGAGTTCATGTGCATGTGTGCCCCCTCTTTTTCCTACGCCTAAATAATGCTCAACTTTGCCCCTAGTGTGTGTGTGTGTCTGTCTGACCTCAGTGTCAGCTGTGTGTGTGTGCATGTGTATGTGTGTGTGTGTGTGTGTGTGTGTGTGTGTGTGTGTGTGTGTGTGTGTGTGTGTGTGTGTGTGTGTGTGTGTGTGTGTGTGTGTGTGTGTGTGTGAGAGAGCACTACGGCGAGACAACAACAGCGACAGATAGAGCGAAAAGCAATTTTCCCCTGTAAAGGGGTCACTGGCGTTGGGGGTGAACGGCGTGCGTTTGGAGATAATTGGCTGGTAATTAGAAGGGAGTTGATGGGTCGATTTGGGAACAAATGGCCGTCTTTATCTCAGGTGGCCCTCCCCTGGTGTAATGGGATGACGCCAGCCCCCCTCTCTTCTCAGTCTCTGTTATCTGGCTGACGAGCTAAGTGTGGTGCAGCGGGTGACATCCCAAATAAGGCTGCTGCTCTCTAGGGCCTCTGGGGGAGCGCTGCACAGTCCCCACTATTAGTCATCGTCCCTCTCAGGGACCCAGCAAGAGAGAACGAGAGAGAGAGTGTGGAAACAAGCACAGCCCCCTACACACACAGGCCTCTCTCTCAAAAAGACATTTGACCTCAATGAGACTACCCTGCTTAATTATTCCTCTGTTGTTGTTGTTGTTTTTCCTGACTCTTTTGTTGAGATCCACAGCAGTACTGTATTGTTTTCTGCGCCTCCCCCCAGCTCTCTCTCCCCCATCTCCATTTAGCCACAGACAAAACTTGGTCTAATTAGATCGGAAGTGAGAGAGGCTATCAATGGGGAATCAGTATTCAGATAAAACGCACAACTTTTCCAAACACAAAACAGCAGGAAGCCAAACAGTGTTGTGCTGATGAACAGAGAGATTGGGCCCTGTCTGGTTGCCTGGTCTTTTTGGCAGTTGGACAGCCTGCCTGCACTGCCGCAGTCTGGCCCCTGTCTATGGGCTAACTAGCTAGCTACTACTCTACATAGTAAACCAACCAACAGCCAGACAACACTGGACCCCAGCAGAGAGACAAAACTGCTGGAATGTAATGCATTAGGCTCCAACCACCCAAGGGAACATTGTGAATGCATCTGCTTTACTGCATACAAGACACTTTATCTACAGTGCATTCGAAAAGTATTCAGACCCCTTGACTTTTTCCAAATTTTGTTACGTTACAGCCTTATTCTAAAATGGATTAAATAGTTTTTTCCCTCATCAATCTAAACACAATGACGAAGCAAACAGGAAATATCACATTTAAACAAGTTTTCAGACCCTTTTCTCTGTACTTTGTTGAAGCAGCTTTGGCAGTGATTACAGCCTGGAGTCTTCTTGGGTATGACGCTACAAGCTTGGCACACCTGTATTTGGGGAACGTCTCCCATTCTTCTCTGCAGATCCTCTCAAACTCTGTCAGGTTGGATGGGGAGCGTTGCTACACAGCTATTTTTAGGTCTCTCCTGAGATGTTAGATCGGGTTTAAGTCCGGCCTCTGGCTGTACAGAGCCTAACTGTAACTAACTACCTCATCCCCATATTATTACTTACCCTCTTGCTCTTTTGCACCCCAGTATCTCTACTTGCACATCATCATCTGCACATGTATCACTCCAGTATTAATGCTAAATTGTAATTATTTCACCTTTATGGCCTATTTATTGCCTACCTCCCTACTCTTTTACATTTGCACACACTGTACATAGATTTTTCTATTTTTCTTTTATTTTGTGTTATTTACTGTACGTTTGTTTATGTGTAACTCTGTGTTGTTTTTGTCACACGGCTTTGCTTTATCTTGGCCAGGTCGCAGTTGTAAATGAGAACTTGTTCTCAACTGGCCTACCTGGTTAAATAAAAGTGAAATAAAAATAAATGAAATAAAAGGATATTCAGAGATTTGTCCATAAGCCACTCCTGCTTTGTCTTGGCTGTGTGCCTAGGGTTGTTGTCCTGTTGGAAGGTGAAGCTTTGCCCCAGTCTGAGGTCCTAAGTGCTCTGGAGCAGGTTTTTATCAAGGATCTCTCTGTACTTTGCTCAGTTCATCTTTCCCTCAACCTGACCAGTCTACCAGTCCCTGCTGCTGAAAAACATCCCCACAGCATGATGCTGCCACCACCATGCTTCACCGTAGGGATGGTGCCAATTTTCCTCCAGACGTGACGCTTGGCATTCAGGTCAAAGAGTTCAATCTTGGTTTCATCAGACCAGAGAATCTTGTTTCTCATGGTCTGAGAGTCTTTAGGTGCCTTTGGCAAACTCCAAGCAGGCTGTCATGTGCCTTTTACTGAGGAGTGGCTTCCGTCTGGCCACTCTACCATAAAGGCCTGATTGGTGGAGTGCTGCAGAAGTGGTTGTCCTTCTGGAAGGTTCTCCCATCTCCACAGAGGAACTCTGGCGCTTTGTCAGAGTGACCATCGAGTTCTTGGTCTTCGATGCCTTCGACCTCATGGCTTGGTTTTTGCTCTGACATGCACTGTCAACTGTGGAACCTTATATAGACAGGTGTGTGCCTTTCCAAATCATGTCCAATCAATTGAATTTACCACAGGTGGACTCCAATCAAGTTGTAGAAACATCTCAAGGATGATCAATGTAAACAGGATGCACCTGAGCTCCATTTCGAGTCTCATAGCAAAGGGTCTGAATACTTATGTAAATGTCATATTACGTTTTTTTATAACATATAAATGTGCTAACATTTCAAAAACCTGTTTTTACTTTGTCATTATGGGGTATTGTGTGTAGATTGATGAGGGAAAAAACAATTGAATCAATTTTAGAATAAGTCTTTAACGTAACAAAATGTGGAAAAAGTGAAGGGGTCTGAATACTTTCTGAATGCACTGTATATGCCGTTTAGATATGATCGATCAGGTACCAAATTGAACATTGAATGGAATCTCTTAATCACAATCTGTAGTGTGCATCAGCCTTTTCCCTGATGGAATAGTTGAGAAATAGTTTTGAGAAAAGAAGTAGACACAGATGTGTTTGGTAAATCATTCAAATCTAAAAAAGCTGTCCATCACAATTCATGTCAATAGGAAACAGTGGTGAGAATGTATATGTAGCGTTGTTCATTTACAGAGGATTACGTCTGTGTGTGTGTGTGTGTGTGTGTTTGTGTGAGTGTGTCACGCAGGAGTTCTCAGCCCAGGCCACAGCTTTGCATTTCTCCAAACAGAAAACAACAAGAAACAGGAAACCAAAAAGAGGACAACAATAGAGACAAGCGAGAGTGGAGGAAGGAAGAAGCTGTGACACACAGGAAGGACAGACTTCACATTGGCACAGTCACTCCTGTCTGTATATAGGGGACCGAAAGAGACGCGACACCCCAGAGAGGACACGAGAGAGAAAAAGTGACATCAAGGCCAAAGTTAGATAGCGAAGAAGAGAGAGAGGGAAAAAGAGAGAGGGAGAGAGAAAGAGAGAGAGGGAGAGAGAAAGAGAGAGAGAGAGAAAGAGAGAGGGAGACAGAAGAAGAGATGGAGATAGAAAGAGAGAGAAAGAGAGAGGGAGAGAGAAAGAGAGAGGGAGACAGAAGGAGAGAGAGGGAGAAAGAAAGAGAGAGCTGGAGAGAGAAAGAGAGAACGGGAGAGAGAAAGAGAGAGCGGGAGAGAGAAAGAGAGAGAGGGAGAGAGAGCGGGAGAGAGAAAGAGAGGGAGAAAGAAAGTGAGAGGGAGAAAGTGAGAGAGTCAGAGAGAGAGAGAGAGGGAGACAGAAGGAGAGAGAGCGATGGGGGGATCAAAGGGTTTGTCTCCTTTTGATGGTGCCTCTCAGATAACGGGTGGCACAATTAGATGGACTTGACAATTTCCATTATGCCTGGTAAAATGTTTATCATGCTTTGGGAGGGGATGTCACACCCTGCACCAAGCCCTACCGATTTGCATGACAAAAGCTAAATTAAATAAGTGAAATAAGAGAGAGGGAGTGAAGCGATTCACAAACCTTCCATAACAAAGCCATCGCAACCAGAGAGATGAACCTGTAGAAGAGTACCCTAAGCAAGCTGGTCCTGGCGCTCTGTTCTCAAACCTTCCATAACAAAGCCATCGCAAACAGAGAGGTGAACCTGGAGAAGAGTCCCCTGAGCAAGTTGGTCCTGGCGCTCTGTTCACAAACCTTCCATAACAAAGCCATCGCAAACAGAGAGATGAACCTGGAGAAGAGTACCCTAAGCAAGCTGGTCCTGGCACTCTGTTCACAAACCTTCCATAACAAAGCCATCGCAAACAGAGAGATGAACCTGGAGAAGAGTACCCTAAGCAATCTGGTCCTAGGGCTCTGTTCACAAACACAAACAGACCCCACAGAGCCCCAGTACAGCTACACAATTAGACCCAACCAAATCATGAGGAACCCAAAATAATTAACAAAAAAACCGAGCAAACTAGAATGCTATTTGGCCCTAAACAGAGAGTACACAGTGGCAGAATACCTGACCACTGTGACTGACCCAGAATTAAGGAAATCTTTGACTATGTACAGACTCAGTGAGCATAGCCTTGCTGTTGAGAGAGGCCGCCATAGGCAGACCTGGCTCTCAAGAGAAGACGGGCTGTGTGCACACTGCCCACAAAATGAGGTAGAAACTGAGCTGCACTTCCTAAACTCCTGTCAAATGTGTGACCATATTAGAGACACATATTTCCCTCAGATTACACAGATCCACAAAGAACTCGAAAACAAATCCAATTTTGATAAACTCCCATATCTAATGGGTGAAATACCACAGTGTGCCATCACAGCAGCAATATTTGTGACCTGTTGCCACAAGAAAAGGGCAATCAGTGAAGAGCAAACACCATTGTAAATACAACCCATATTTATGTTTATTTATTTTCCCTTTTGTACTTTAACTATTTGCACATCGTTACAACACTGTACATAGCCATAATATGACATTTGAAACGTCTATTCCTTTGGAACTGCTGTGAGTGTAATGTTAACTGTTTATTTTGCTTTTGTTTCCCATGCCAATAAAGCCCTTTGAATTGAGAGAGAGAGAAAGAGAGAGAGAGAAAGAGAGAGAGAGAGAGAGAGAGAGAAAGAGAGAGAGAGAGAGAGAGAGAAAGAGAGAGAGAGAGCAAATGAGAGAGAGAGAGAGAGAGAGAGTGTGAGAGAGAGAGAGACAGAGAGAGAAAGAGAGAGAGAGTGTATGTATTGGAGAATTCCACAGAGTCCTCTCTTCCTCTCCACTGCATTTAATTTGGAAATGGTGGGCATGGCGTCATCAATTATAAGTCAGGTTTGGTGGCAGCTGTAGGAGCACGGTGTTCACGGCTCTGTGTGTGTGTGTGTGTGTGATAAGGACGCGGCGCAGGGGCCATTAATCAATGTGGCTCGTCCGAGAACGAGGCCCAAATTGGGCTCATCATTCTCGATATTTAACAGGAATTGGGGGGGCGGGGGGGACTGCTTCTCCAATAGAAATCCCTGATCACGCTTTTGTAGGCAACGTAGAGGCGACGTTGGCTAGCTAAGATCAAGCGCAACAACTCGTCTAGGGCTAAACTGCGCATGTGCAGGCCGTCAAATCAAAGGCAATTCTTCATTATAAAGTTGTTTTTGACTAAAATGACAATGCGTCAGTTTGTCACTCTCACGAGGTTGGAGTAATATCATGTTCAGCCACTTAAGACATTGGCTCAAATCTAGGTTGTGATTTTACGGTAGATTTAGAGAGAAAAAATGATTCACTTCTCTCAATGACTTGTCAAACCCCAAACCCCGTCTGATCTGCTAAGTCTGCTTCGCAAGCGTTCCCGCAAGTCTAGCAATGTTGGGCCTCTGGGTTTAGAAACTCTGGGGTGTTATCTTTTTCTTTTGCACAGGTCTGGAGTGTATGACAAAGAGTCAGGGTTTCACCACATAAGACTGCAGGTGGGATTACCACAGTAAAAGCAAGCCAAAGTCAGCTTAACCTTTACAGTTGCAGATAAAAGCACGGAGGAAATGATTTGCAAACAGCAGAAAAACGTATTCTGGGGTCTCTGTTTGTGCTTCTCAACAGCAAGAGATTGTGGATAACCAGGAGGAGGTTGACCCTGGGGATGACAGCTGTCAGAACAATGGATGGATGATGAAAGGAAGAGGAAGAGAAAAGGGAGGATGAGGATTAAGGATGGCCCGTGTTAAAGGGCTGTGACATCCTGTCTTGGAGGAATATGGACGACAGGTGGGAACTCACTACCCTTAACTGGACATAACAGGGCCCTGTTGAGAAAGGTGCAAAAGTTACAGAACGCTCAATTTATCATGTAGAAAAGATATGAGTGCTTGTGCCGTAGAATAGAGACTTGTATCAGCTCTAGTCATTGCGTTTCTATCTGCAACGTTTGGACCATTTAACCTCACTGAACACCACTGGACAGGAGAACACAGAAATCCTTCCCAGTGTTCAACAGGTGAGACTGCGGTGAGAGGGGGGGTGACATATGTTTATTGATCTAGTAGCGGAGCCAGGGTGAATGGAGGACTAGGAGATTTTATTACTATCGAAAGGCAATATTAAAATGTCCACTAATCTACTGAACATGTTGAAGTACTGCCTGGGTCGTGGAGTAAAACCCCAAGAAACCAAAATAATACCAGTGTATGGAAAGGGTTCACGAGTAGAGCAATGCTTTGGTTGGTTCTCCCCCATAGACAGACATTGCTGCACTGTAACAATCCTACATGTTGGCCACAACTCAAAGCAAGGACGAGCCTTGAACCACACGTACACACACACACACACACACACACACACACACATACACACACACAGACAGACAGAGACACTGTGCCATCCACATGTCAACAAAATATGTGTGAGGTGCCAAAGCGCTGCAGTCTTACGATACTGTTCCTACGCAGGAAACTCTATCCCATCAGTGTCTCTGCGTCTAGTTCCCCACGATAGACAGACCACCCTAAAATCACAAACAAACAAAAGTTGCAGCCACACAACTCACCCAGAGCAGACATCGTCACACGCGTCCCGGGATGAACGTGTGTCTGACTCAGAGCTCCCGCTTCCCATAAACACTGGTTACTAACTGACTGTCTCTCTCTCTCTCTCTCTCTCTCTCTCTGGGTGTGCATCTGTGTGTGTCCGCATGATACTTGGAGGCCTATCTGCCCCGCGCCGCGATGTTGCTAATGTGAAAGAATGTGAGTGTCAATGTGAGAGAGATAGTGGAAGTGCAGGGAGACGATGAGCTGAAAGTGAAGGGCGCCGCGAGGTCAAGCGTCCAGCAGAGCACACACACACACACACACACAAGAACAAGCTCTCACAGTCAGCATTAGACGTTCACCCATGCTTCTCAAACCTCAAAGATTAGGGTTAAGTTTAGGCAACTCCGAATTCTTAAGGTTAGGAATTTACTCCGAATGGTTTGGAATAGGCTTAAAACAGAAATAACTTTCAATCATTGGATTTGAACTTGCAAACTTTACAACCAGAGGCTTACACCCATTCCCCATTCCCATCTACAACAGTCTTGCAAAACCAAAAGTACTTGAAGGTAACAGCGCTCACTCTTGCCCCTAGTGGCCAGTTTCCACATCATCTCCCGATGTCTTCAGACATGGATGGACGTTGAATACTGACTTGTATCACTGGTGACCTGCTGCACACAAACACACACACTGAGACATGCACTTCCAAACACTGTCTCTCCCCATTGAGCACTAATAACTTCAGGTTACTGTCTCTCCCCATTGAGCACTAATAACTTCAGGTTACTGTCTCTCCCCATTGAGCACTAATAACTTCAGGTTACTGTCTCTCCCCATTGAGCACTAATAACTTCAGGTTACTGTCTCTCCCCATTGAGCACTAATAACTTCAGGTTACTGTCTCTCCCCATTGAGCACTAATAACTTCATGTTACTGTCTCTCCCCATTGAGCATTAATAACTCCAGGTTACTGTCTCTCCCCATTGAGCACTAATAACTTCAGGTTACTGTCTCTCCCCATTGAGCACTAATAACTTCAGGTTACTGTCTCTCCCCATTGAGCACTAATAACTTCAGGTTACTGTCTCTCCCCATTGAGCACTAATAACTTCAGGTTACTGTCTCTCCCCATTGAGCACTAATAACTTCAGGTTACTGTCTCTCCCCATTGAGCACTAATAACTTCAGGTTACTGTCTCTCCCCATTGAGCACTAATAACTTCAGGTTACTGTCTCTCCCCATTGAGCACTAATAACTTCAGGTTACTGTCTCTCCCCATTGAGCACTAATAACTTCATGTTACTGTCTCTCCCCATTGAGCACTAATAACTTCAGGTTACTGTCTCTCCCCATTGAGCACTAATAACTTCAGGTTACTGTCTCTCCCCATTGAGCACTAATAACTTCAGGTTACTGTCTCTCCCCATTGAGCATTAATAACTTCAGGTTACTGTCTCTCCCCATTGAGCACTAATAACTTCAGGTTACTGTCTCTCCCCATTGAGCATTAATAACTTCAGGTTACTGTCTCTCCCCATTGAGCATTAATAACTTCAGGTTACTGTCTCTCCCCATTGAGCACTAATAACTTCCGGTTACTGTCTCTCCCCATTGAGCACTAATAACTTCAGGTTACTGTCTCTCCCCATTGAGCACTAATAACTTCAGGTTACTGTCTCTCCCCATTGAGCACTAATAACTTCAGGTTACTGTCTCTCCCCATTGAGCACTAATAACTTCAGGTTACTGTCTCTCCCCATTGAGCACTAATAACTCCAGGTTACTGTCTCTCTCCATTGAGCACTAATAACTTCAGGTTACTGTCTCTCCCCATTGAGCATTAATAACTTCAGGTTACTGTCTCTCCCCATTGAGCACTAATAACTTCAGGTTACTGTCTCTCCCCATTGAGCACTAATAACTCCAGGTTACTGTCTCTCCCCATTGAGCACTAATAACTTCAGGTTACTGTCTCTCTCCATTGAGCACTAATAACTTCCGGTTACTGTCTCTCCCCATTGAGCACTAATAACTTCAGGATTGACGACAGGTCACTGTCGACTGAGATAGATAGAGCGCACGATGGGTGCAAATATTTTGTCATTGTATCGGATAAAAACAGCTGTCATTTGTATACTTGGGAAATAAGAAATTTGCACCCAGTAAAATAAGATGGCCGGTTAAGGATATGGACCAACTCAGAAGTTGGGAGAATATTTGGGAGACAATGGGGGAAATGACATTTAGGTGTACTGTAGAGTGTGGGACATTATGAGCAACCAGTTTTGCTGTCCTTTCCTCTCTCTTTTTCTCTCTGTCCGTGCCGGTCTCTTCCTTCCTCTCTCTCTCTCTCTTTACTTTATGTGTCCCCCCACTCCCTGTCTCTCTCCTTTTCTTTCTCCTCTCTTACGTCTCTCTCAGGTCTTTGTTGTGCCGTCTGTCCCAGGCACCATGACGTTGCAGCTTTGCTGGGGATCCAGTTCCAGACTGCAGTGGAGGGGAGGGATTGTGTGTATTGCTTGATAGGATGACAGGATACAGGGATGTTTGGGGTGGGGGGAGACAAACTAAATCTGTTCCATATGACACTGGCTCACATGACCCTCCTGCATGTGTCTGGGCACCCAGAACGCCATGGGTGGGCATGCATTGGAGGGATGGGTAGGGGAGGAGGTGTATTGAGATATCAGAGCGGTTTGTGATGACAGGGGCCAGACCGTGTCACACACCAGGGGCTCTGGCTCATTATATCTGGGTAACTCTTATCCCCCTCCCTCGCTCCCTGACTCTCTCTCCCCTTCTCTCTCACTCTCTCTCTCTGTTTCTCTCACTCCTACTCTCTCTGACTCTGTTTTTCTGTCTCTCTCGCCAAAATAAACCTATACAGAAATGGGATGCATGTTTCTGAGATCTATCAAGACGCTCGCACACTTGGGGAGGGGGGTAGTGATGTACAGGGATGTCATAGCATCCGCCCTGGCCATTGGACATTGTGACCTCCTGGGTGGCTGCACTCACTTTCTCCTTCTCTCCTCTCCTTCATGTTAATTTCCCTCTCTCTCTCTCTCTCTGCCGCTGTGCTTTTGGTGGGGGCTGGAGTCTTAATCCCCCTCTGCACTAATTCCCCAGCCTGATCGGGTTTACTGGCCATGGATCAGCGGTGTACCTGCATCCCACACACAGAGGCTCAGTGACCCCCCCCCATCCAATCTCCAAACCCCAGCCACTGGTGTGCTCCATCCCTGGGCCAGCGAGAACAAAACAGTGCCTTGTGTTTTTGAGCCCGTCCCAACAGTCGTTCAAGAGGCTTAGGGACATTTTTCTAATTTTTGTACAGCTAATATCTTGCAAAGTTGTCTAATCTCTTTATGTATAAGTCAAGATTGATGTGAGCTCCAGCTCCCCCCTTCCGCCTCCCATGTCCACTCCACCCTAGGTCACTGCTGGTGCCTATTACTTGATGGTTATCCAGGCCAGTCTAAGTATCATATAGACCAGAGCGGGTGTTACAACAAAACCGAGTGCCTTGTTGCCCAACCTTGCTTCTGCCTCCGGACCGAACCTGAACCGCACGGAAAAACTCTACAAGGTGACTGACAGCTGACTGAATGTAGAGGCATTGGGTCAAAACAATGTAGAAAAGGAGACCTCAACAACATCAAATTTGGGGTGTTGCGCTGAGAGTGTGACACACTCTTTCCATGGCACAGACTGACCAGGTGAATCCAGGTGAACGCTATGATCCCTTATCGATGTCACCTGTTAAATCCACTTCAATCAGTGTAGGTGAAGGGGAGGGAACTGGTTAAAGAAGGATTTTAAACCCTTGAGACAATTGAGACATGGATTGTGTATGTGTGCCATTCAGAGGGTGAATGGGCAAGAGAAAAGATTGAAGTGCCTTTGAACGGGGTATGGTAGTAGATGCCAGGCGCACTGGTTTGTGTCAACAACTGCAAAGTTGCTGGGTTTTTCACGCTCAACAGTTTCCTGTATGTACTGTACCAAGAATGGTCCACCACCAAAAGGACATCCAGACAAATTGACACAACTGTGGGAAGCATTAGAGTCAACATGGACCAGCATCCCTGTGGAACGCTTTTGACACCTTGTAGAGTCCATGCCTCGACGAACTGAGGCTGTTCTGAGGGCAAACAGGGAGGGGGTGCCACTCAATATTAGGAATGTTTTGTACACTCAGTGTATACCCTCTTGCATTGCCACAGAGTCTGCAGCTTGGTGCAGGGTTGGGATGACTGATTTGCGGCTGGACTTTCTGCCCAGGTGTCGGGCCCTAGTTTACACCTCACACTACCTCCCCACAGTAGAATGAGAGCCTGGTGAAATAAAACCCTGACCTAATCACAGAATTACATACAGTAAAAACCTAAATAGGGGAGGAAGAGGAAGAGGAAGAGGAGCCTATTACATAATGAAACAGGGTTTAGAATGTGGCTTGAGTGACATCTTGCTTGTCTCTTTATTTACCTTTGTAAGGCGAAACGGACACTAGACACCACAGTGAGACAATGCACTCCGGAATAGGGTGCAAGTACATACTCATTTCCTCACTCAGAGATGAAAGCAGTTTGGGTTACAGCGAGCGAACCTAAGATGAGGTGAGTGGTGCACTGTGTCGAAGGTACAGGGGCCTCTACATACAGGAGCAACTGCAGCACTAGGACTTGAAGGACGACAGAGTTAAGAGTAGGGGTCAAGAGTCTCTCTGAGTGTGTGTGTGTGTGTGTGTGTGTGTGTGTGTGTGTGTGTGTGTGTGTGTGTGTGTGTGTGTGTGTGTGTGTGTGTGTGTGTGTGTCGTGTGTGTGTGTGTGTGTGTGTGTGTGTGTGTGTGTGTGTGTGTGTGTGTGTAGTCAGAGAAAGTCATTGTTTTCAAAATACTTTGGTTACCTCCTTATTACGAGGTGAGCCAAGGACTTTACTTGCTCTATCTTGATCACAGGGGTTTATCTAGCCAGAACAATGTCCCATATTCCACACATAGGGAGAGAAAGCTTGATATAGCGGCCTAGAAATCCTAGAACTGTTTCTCGATTAACATTCAACTGGTTTGTCCAATGAACAGGACCCTTTTTTGAAAGAGAATAAAAATGAATTGTGTCATCGCAATAGTGTTACTGCTTGGCTGGAGCAAAAGCCTGCACTCACACCCCTGACACGCGTACGAACACAAACACACAAACAGTGGTGTGTTGCGTGTCAGGTCGGGCCTGTGATGTTCTGCAGCCCTCACACTAACAGCTGCCTCTTTAGCTGGCAGGGTGGGGTGGGGTAGGGCAGCGGTGAGACATTCATCATCATCAGCACAACCAGGAAGGCCATGGCCCTGGTATAGTATTGACCCTAACCTCTGACCTCTAATGTTGACCTCTAGAAAGACACACCGGCTCTGGTTCCTTCCCACTGTTTTCTGGGGGACTACCGTGATCTGTGTGTGTGTGTGTGTGTGTGTGTGTGTGTGTGTGTGTGTGTGTGTGTGTGTGTGTGTGTGTGGAGGAAAGTGTGTGAGCGTGTGTGTTGCCAATGTGTCAAGGCCCTGCGCGGCACTACACAAAGAGAGCTGATTGGAAGCAGCAGGTGAGCAGTGAACAAGCGCCAGTGAATATGCACAGAGAGGGAAGAGAGAAAAAAGAGAGGTAAAGAGAAAAGAGGTAGAAAGAGAGGAGAGTGGGAATGAGAATGAAAAGAGAGGAGGAGAGAGAGAAAGAAAAGTGCATAGGGAGAAGATGAAGAGTAAAGAAAAGGCAGGGGCCATCTATGCAATATGGTTTTTAAAGTTTATACCTACAATGGATAAATGTAGTGCTGATCAATGTGCATTTACGATTAGTTAATGCAGGCCATCCCACTGGGTAAAACAGCCAGGTCACCCATGATACAAGTCAGTATTCAACGTCCATCAATGTCTGAGGACGTTGGGAGATGGCGTGAGTAGGTTTGGTTTTGCTAGGGCGTTGTGGACGGGAATGAGGGATGGTTGTAAGCCTCTGCCTCTGGTTCTAAAGGTTGCAAGTTCAACTCCAGCAATACTCCTACCTTAACCATTCAGAGTTAATGCCTAACCTTAAGGTTTCTGAGTTAATTCTTAACCTTCAAAATGTGGACTTAATGCCTAACCTTACACACTTTGAAATTTGACGTTTGAGAAAAATGGATCAACGTCTAATTTGAACTTGGTACTGTGAAAGCTAGTTGGTGCAAAAACTGGTTGAATCAACGTTGTCATTTCAACCCCAAAAATAAATCCGATGATGTTGAGTCAGTGTGCAAAACTGATTGGATTTGCAAAAAGTCATCATCTTAAGGGCATTTAGTTCTTTTTCACTTAACTTTTAACTTAAATCCAGTGACATGGTGACATTTGTTGTTGATTTCACATTGAATTCAGGTTAGCTGACAACTCATTTTGGTACCGGGCCCGCTGTACTGTACTGTGCCGTGGTCTGCCTTGGCAATTCAAAAAATAATGCATCTCCTCCATTTTGTGTCTTTGGGTTTGCCTTTGCATTAGATACTCAGTCAATAACCACTCCGTCTGCTGTGCTTTCTTTCTGGTTTGGAGGAGCCCGTGATAGATAAGAGCATAAACAAACAGAGCCGTGGTCAGTGACAGAACCGGGGGCGTCAGTCTATTCACTAACTGACCCTCTGTATCCAAGCTGTATTGTTCCGACCTCCATTGGTCTTAGCTAATTGCCTTTAAGTGCTGAGATATTGGCAGATCCATTGTCGCTGCTTTCTCCTTCTCCAAATTGCTAATCAAGCCAAACGGCCTGAGCAACAATTACTGTTGCTCTTGTTGCACTCAAGTAACATTTAAGCAACTGCATAAATATTCGCCTGTCAATGGCGCAGGAAAAGTTGTTGTTTTTTCAAAGTGATTCTCTGAAAGCAAAGACACCAGGGACCAGGGTCCCTGATAATGCTGGGCATGTTGAAGACAACAGGGTCCCTGATAACGCTGGCCATGTTGAAGACACCAGGGTCCCTGATAACGCTGGCCATGTTGAAGACACCAGGGTCCCTGATAACGCTGGGCATGTTGAAGACACCAGGGTCCCTGATAACGCTGGGCATGTTGAAGACACCAGGGTCCCTGATAACGCTGGGCATGTTGAAGACACCAGGGTCCCTGATAACATTTGGGCATGTTGAAGACACCAGGGTCCCTGATAACGCTGGGCATGTTAAAGACACCAGGGTCCCTAATAACGCTGGGCATGTTGACGTCCACACACATCATATCAAAATAGCCAACCTGTGACATCTTAACTAGTTAATGTGTCAATATTCATGATATGACCCTAAGATGCTACTTAAGTCTATATTTTTTGGACAAATTACTGGCCCAACGTTTTAGTCACCCACATTAATTAGTCACCCACATTATGAGGACAAAACTGTCCTCATAATAGGAGTTGGCTTTGTTCGCTTCACAAGGACTTGACAAGTTATTTCACAAGGCTGTCTCAGAAACCTCAGACAGAGGAATATCTGAGCACCTTGTGGGTGACAAATTTTGCTTTTAACTAGATTTTTCTTTAAAGGGTGCAACTAAAGGTGAAGCGTTCAGCCCGCTTTCCTTTTCATAACTCATATGACTCTCATGTGTAGTCTCCCGTCCACACAGTAAATAGCCTGTGTTGTGCCTTGTTACCGCCCCGCTAAAGATGTTGACATTTTGAAGCCCAGCGTAATAATACATTGTTTCCGTGCACTCTCGACTCGTGTTTATCCTCACTGAGCCCTGATCTAACAACAGACAAGGAAACTCCTCAACCAAACGGCCATTGGTCTTGTGAGCCAGGAGTGGATAGAGGGAGGGGAGAGGGGAAGGCCACATACTCTTTCAGGTTTTGACATTGCAAGGAGCTCGAGCTACACTCAGGTCTGTGCTGCTTTTCATGAACCCTGATCTGAGTCAAACACCTGCCGAGCTACAGAGAAATGTCGCCACTTGTCGCTGCGGTGACGTTCATTACTTGTTCAGTTACAACAGCTTTTGCATCGTGTTATTGTGATGTAAATTCCCTGGATGCGGGGAGCAGCACATGGCACTCAATGCGGGCGGCTTCCTTGTCCTCTTTGTTTTAGGGTACGAGCATTGGAGAAACAAGCAACCTTTTAAGGTTGCAACACAGACACTTTTACCCCAGTAACAAACAATACCCTTAGTGTTCCACAAGGACATGTCTTGTTTCAGGAGTATATATCTCCACCGTATCAGACAAGAGCCTCAGTCCCACTCCGTTCCCGTGCGCTAAGCAAACACTAGTACACATTCCTAATCTCCTGCCATTTTAGCTCCAGTCCAACCTGCACAGACAAAATGGGCATTAAACCATTAGGAGCTAATGTTTTTGGAAGTATATTTGTGGTGGAATGAAGTGGGGGCTGTCTAATGGTGGACGGCCCGCACATGGCAACCATTATGTGTATAGCCCCTCTAATCGCTGGCGACCTGCTTACCCGCCTGGAGCCATCCCACCTCTGACTGACTCCTTCTCCCTCTCTGTGTGTGTGTGTGTGTGTGTGTGTGTGTGTGTGTGTGTGTGTGTGTGTGTGTGTGTGTGTGTGTGTGTGTCTGTGTGTGTGTGTGTGTGTGTGTGTGTGTGTGTGTGTGTGTGTGTGTGTGTGTGTGTGTGTGTGTGTGTGTGTGTGCGTGTGGAGTGAAGGGTGTCAGAGGTTCAGGATGGCAGCCTGTTCACACAGATGTATGCCCGGACACACACTTTTACAAGTAAGCAACACACGCACACAAACACATACATACACAAACACTGGAGGGACAATGTCTAAACAAACTTAAATGAGCAACTATTTGCAGACTATTTCTTTCCCTCTTCAGATTACAGTCTACTTCTCTGTATGTCTGTCTGTTTGTTTGTTGTGTCCATCTTAAGTGTGGTGGCTGTCAGTGGCCATATACTTTCTGGTTTGGCAGCAGCAGGGCCAGAGAGGCAGAGAAGAGAGGGAGAGGAGGAAAGGCATAGGGCAGAGAAGGAGAGGAAGAGGGGCTGGAGAGCCATAACTCTTTGGGAGCCGCTGGGTGACACTAATGAGAGATCTCAGTCTGTGGAGTCAGTGGAGTCTAGGAACACGGGCCGGATCTTTCTTATTGGAAGACTGCTGTAGACACACTGGGAGGAGGGAGCATCAGCTGGCCTGGCCGTGTTTGTGTGTGTTTAGGATATTTTTTGAAGATATACGTGTTTGCTTGTGTCCTTTTAGTTGTGTGCATACGTGTGTGTGTTTGTGTGCGTGTGCTGCGTGTGTGCGTGTGTGTGTTTGTGTGAGTGCTGCGTGTGTGTGTTTGTGTGAGTGCTGCGTGTGTGTGTGTGTGTGTGTGTGTGTGTGTGTGTGTGTGTGTGTGTGTGTGTATGTGTGTGTGTGTGTGTGTGTGTGTGTGTGTGTGCTGTGTGTGTGTGTGTGTGTTTGTGATGTGTTTGTGTGTGTGCTGCGTGTGCTGCGTGTGTGTGTTTGTGATGTGTTTGTATGTGTGTGAGTGTGTTTGTGTGAGTGTGCTGTGTGTGTGTGTTTGTGCTGTGTGTGCTGCGTGTGCTGCTTGTGTGTTTGTGTGTGTTTGTGTGTGTGCTGCGTGTGTGTGTTTGTGATGTGTTTGTATGTGTGTGAGTGTGTTTGTGTGAGTGTGCTGTGTGTGTGTGTGCTGTGTGTGTGTGGTGTGTGTGTGTGTGTGTGTGTGTGTGTGTGTGTGTGTGTGTGTGTGTGTGTGTGTGTGTGTGTGTGTGTGTGTATGGTACGTGGTGGATGGAGTGGTGTAGCACAACTCAATGTAAAGTTTTAAATGGCCACATGTTGAGCACACACTTCCATTCCTTCACTGCATCTCCTCGCCAGACCCATCCTTCCCACACCTCTCAGGTGTGTGTGTGTTTGTGTGTGAATGTACACGCCACGGGCGCAAGAGTGTGTGCATACACATGTGTGTGTGCATGTGTATGCTCGCACTCAAGATCTGGGGTATAATTCTCAGGAGAAACCACACAGGAGACAGCTCAATGCTGAGCAAACACCACATCAAAACTCACACACACACCGCTGTACAGTGTGCTCCCCTCCCTCGGTGTAATTGGGAAAATCTGCCCTCCATTAAAACTTGTTGACATCACTTAGACGGCTAAGTACGTCGCTGAGTCAACGAGGCCGCCATAGCAGGACGTTGGGCTTTGAACAGTGTTTTAACATAGCTAGCTGGCAGAAACGTGCCGTCATGTTGTAGGCGCGTAACTTGAGTGTCTCAAACAAACAAAAACAGACAAACAGAATGTACAGTAGGTTGTACATGGGAGGTAAATATCTGTGTACGTACAATTGCAGCTGCGTAGGATCACCTGATCCAAACACACCAAAAATGGCTTACCAGCTCCTTGCATATCACACACAACATTTGAGGGAGTGTGTGAGTGTATGCGTGTGTGAGCAGGTGACGACTCGCCCCCTCACCCAACCCCCTAAACACCCTTCACCACATCTTCCCCTCCCTCCCTCCCTCCCTCCCTCCCTCCCTCCCTCCCTCCCTCCCTCCCTCCCTCTATATTGTATTAACACCTGCTTCTTTTCCAATTAGCCCGACAAATAGTGACAAATGAGCCAGAGGGTTCGCTGATTAATTAACTTCTGTCTAGAATACAGCCATGGGTGCAGGCGCCTACACACACACACACGCACACAGGGTGCATACACCAATGCATACACACACAGGGTGTGTGCACACACAAACAGGATGCTGGACTAGAACACAAGCAAGTGTTCTGCTGGAGTCATCTAGGGAATAAGGTATATTAGCTTCGTCTTTGTGTTGACTTCCCATAATTCCTACAAACAATACACATACAAATAGCAGACATTCATACCGAGCTCATTAGACACTCAGAGCAATTTATTATAATCTGTATGTCATCTATACAGCCCAATTGAGCATTATAAAGATTGCTACCCAAATTCAAGCAGAAATTGTACTGGTTTATATTAATCTCACTCAAGAAAAGGTTTTTGACAATGCTGCCTATGAAGTACTACTACCTCTACTACTACTACTACTGCTACATGCCCCTAAGAGATAGAGCCTCCATCCCGTCATCCCCCATTCTCGTTTTTTGTGCTAACTGTAAAAATTATTCTTCTAGCTATCCTCCTCTTTTCCCTTTTTTCTGGGGGACAGGGCAGACACATTCCTCTCTCCTTCCTTGAAGCCAGAGTCAGTGTGTTTGCATGCTGCACCAATCCCATCAATAGTCATCTACTGCTGTCCTCCCCTGTTTGTTCAGCTAGGCCTCCCTCTGTTTGCTCGTTCTCTCTCTCTCTCCCTCGCTCTTTCTCTCTACCTGTCTCTACCTTTCTCTCTCTCCCTCGCTCTCTCTCTCATTCTCTCCCTCGCTCTTTCTCTCTACCTGTCTCTACTTTTACCTTGCATTCCTCTGGCCTGGCTGCACACACACACACACACACACACACACACACACACACACACACACACACACACACACACACACACACACACACACACACACACACACACACACACACACACACACACACACACACACACACACACACACACACACACACACACACACACACACACACTCTCCTTGAAAGCGGCAGCTCTAGCCTTTAGCTCAGTGTGAATGTTGCCTGTATTCCATGGCTTCTGGTTGGGATATGTACGTATGGTCACTGTAGGGGGGACGTCATCGATGCACTCATTAATGAAGCCGGTGACTGATGTGGTGTACTCAATGCCATCGGATGATTCCTGGAACATATTCCAGTCTGTGCTAGCGAAGCAGTCCTGTAACTTAGCATCTGCTTCATCGGCCCACTTCCGTATTGAGCAAGTCACTGGTACTTCCTGTTGGCCTATAAGCAAGAATCAGGAAGATAGAATTATGGTCAGATTTGCCAAATGGAAGGTCAGGGAGAACTTTGTATGCATCTCTGTGTGTGAAGTAAAGGTAACAAGCAAAGACTTGTTAGGTAAGTCGTTAAAATATTGGCACTAATCTATCTCCATGTTGGTACACTTGCTGCCAAGGAGGATAAGTCCGGAAAATTCCAAAAGTGTCTCATTATAATGAATCATTGTAGTTTTTCATTTTTCGTAAAGCCCACGAGATCAACAGACTTTGGATGGATGTACCTTTAGCTAACCATCCTAACAGTGATATTAAACACTTTTCTGGGTGCATTAGTTTTCAAAACTGACTTTTTGCAAAGAGAGTGTTTACTTAACTTAATGGGTGTATTTCTACGTCAGTCGGTCATAGTTGGTGCCGTTGGGTGGTATGATCTCTCTCACACACACACACACACACACACGCACGCACGCACACACACACACACACACACACACGGGCTCCAGACTGCAACCATTTAGTTGCATTTTGTGACCCTTTGAGCTGTGCGAATTACGTTCTTAATTGGTCACATCATTGCAAACTGCACATTCTACATGGTCACCTCACTCAAAATGTCCTATTTTTAGGCGGCTACAACCAAGATTTTGTCAAACAGTAAAGTACATATACTCATGATTCCTGTAATGAAAGCGTCTGCCTGACCCTATACCTGTTTTGCTGACGCCTGCTGTTGTGTCGAGCAAGCCACTATCTCTCGCCTTCCCCTCTGAACAATACTCTGAGAGAAAAAGTGTTCTAATTGTAAAACATTTCAAAATCCTATTGCGGGAAAAACATAGCTATTGTGTTTGTCTTTGTTGAAGAAAGGAGGTTATCAGCTTTCTGTAGGTATAATTTATTTCTCAGCTCTCAATTTTGAGTTCAATAGCAACTATTTTATTACCGAGACACTTGATATGGCTTTGAGATACATCCCGTGTGGCTCAGTTGGTAGAGCATGGCGTTTGCAACGCCAGGGTTGTGAGTTCGATTCCCATGGGGGACAAGTACGGGAAAGAAATGTATGCATTCAATCCAATTGTAAGTTGCTCTGGATAAGAGTGTCTGCTAAATGACTAAAATGTAGTGCGCAAAATGAACATTGGCCATTTTTGTTTTTCACTAGGCAAGTCAGTTAACAACAAATTCTTATTTTCAATGACAGCCATAAAAACAGATTTTTACCTAGGCAGCTGGGGGATTCGATCTTGCAACCTTTCGGTTACTAGTCCAACACTCTAACCACTAAGCTACCTGCCACCCCATTGCACTTGCATACAGTGGCTGGTGAAAGTATTCACCCCCCTTGGCATTTTTCCTATTTTGTTGCCTTACAACCTGGAATTAAAATTGATTTTGGGGGGGGTTGTATCATTTTTATTTACACAACATGCCTACCACATTGAAGATGCAACATATTTTTAATTGTTAAACAAACAAGATATAAGACAAAAAAACGGAAAACTTGAGCGTGCATAACTATTCATCCCCCCAAAGTCAATACTTTGTAGAGCCACGTTTTGCAGCAATTACAGCTGCAAGTCTCTTGGGGGTATGTCTCTATAAGCTTGGCACATCTAGCCACTGGGATTTTTGCCCATTCTTCAAGGCAAACTGCTCCAGCTCCTTCAAGTTGGATGGGTTCCGCTGGTGTACAGCAATCTTTAAATCATACCACAGATTCTCAATTGGATTGAGGTCTGGGCATTGACTAGGCCATTCCAAGACATTTAAATGTTTCCCCTTAAACCACTCAAATGTTGCTTTAGCAGTATGCTTAGGGTCATTGTCCTGCTGGAAGGTGAACCTCCGTCTCAGTCTCAAATCTCTGGAAGACTGGAACAGGTTTCCCGCAAGAATTTTCCTGTATTTAGCGCCATCCATCATTCCTTCAATTCTGACCAGTTTCCCAGTCCATGCCGATGAAAAACATGGCAACTGGTTGGGATATGCAACATTTTTGTCTCATCTGACCAGAGTACCTTCTTCCATATATTTGGAGAGTCTCCCACATGCCTTTTGGTGAACACCAAAAGTGTTTGCTTATTTTTTTCTTTAAGCAATGTCTTTTTTCTGGCCACTCTTCCGTAAAGCCCAGCTCTGTGGAGTGTACGGCTTAAAGTGGTCCTATGGACAGATTCTCCAATCTCCGCTGTAGAGCTTTGCAGCTCCTTCAGGGTAATCTTTGGTCTCTTTCTTGCCTCTCTGATTAATGCCCTCCTTGCCTGGTCCCTGAGTTTAGGTGGGCAGCCCTCTCCTGGCAGGTTTGTTGTGGTGCCATATTCTTTCCATTTTTTTATAATGGATTTAATGGTGCTCCATGGGATGTTCAAAGTTTTGTATATTTTTTTATAACCCAACCCTGATCTGTACTTCTCCACAACTTTGTCCCTGACCTGTTAGGAGAGCTCCTTGCTCTTCATGGTGCTGCTTGCTTGGTGGTGCCCCTTGCTTAGTGGTGTTGCAGACTCTGGGGCCTTTCAGAACAGGTGTTTATATACTCATGTGACACTTAGATTGCATATAGGTGGACTTTATTTAACTAATTATGTGACTTCTGAAGGTAATTGGTTGCACCAGATCTTATTTAGGGGCTTCATAGAAAAGGGGGTGAATACATATGCACGCACCACTTTTCAGGTTTATTTTTAGAACGTTTTGAAACATGTTTTTTTTTATTTCACTTCTCCAATTTGGACAAATTTTTTGTATGTCCATTACATGAAATCAAAATCAAAATCTATTTAAATGCAGGTTGTAATGCAACAAAATAGGATTACGCCAAGGGGGATGAATACTTTTGCAACACCCTGTAGGCCTCTTTGGGTGGTAGGCTACAACTGCAATTGTTTGGGGGACATAAAAAATGTACTGTTAGATGAATACATAGCTACTAGCAGGTGGTATTATATCTAGAGTTAGATTAATACTAGAGGTCGACCGATTATGATTTTTCAACGCCGATACCGATTATTGGAGGATAAAAAAGCCGATACCGAGTAATAGGCCAAAAAAAAAAAATATGTAATAATGACAATTACAACAATACTGAATGAACACTTATTTTAACTTAATATAATACATAAATAAAATCAATTTAGCCTCAAATAAATAATGAAACTTGTTCAATTTGGTTTAAATAATGCAAAAACAAAGTGTTGGAGAAGAAAGTAAAAGTGCAATATGAGCCATGTAAGAAAGCTAACGTTTAAGTGCCTTGCTCAGAATATGGGAACATATGAAAGCTGGTGGTTCCTTTTAACATGAGTCTTCAATATTCCCAGATACGAAGTTTTAGGTTGTAGTTATTATAGGAATTATAGGACTATTTCTCTCTATACAATTTGTATTTCATATACCTTTGACTATTGGATGTTCTTATAGGCACTTTAGTATTGCCAGTGTAACAGTATAGCTTCCTGTAATGCTTTCTTTAGGAGAAGTATCGGAGTCAGGCGCAGGACACAGGAATGAGTGCAAACAAAACGTGTTTACTCAAAACCATAATAAAACTTCTCCCACAGTAATAAAACATAGTTGGGAGAAACATCTCCAACAACTACAAAACAGGAAACAATCACTGACAAGACAAACAGGAAAGCCAGAGGGTTAAATAATGAACATAATCATTGAATATGAAACAGGTGTGTATAATTAAGACAAAACCAAACGAACAGGGAAACATAGATCGGTGGCAACTAGTAAGCCGGTGACGTCGACCGCCGAACGCCGCCCGAACAAGGAGAGGGGCCGACTTTGGCGGAAGTCGTGACACTTCCGTCCATCTCCTCGCTCCTATCTGGGCTCGAACCAGGAACACATCGACAACAGCCACCCTCGAAGCAGTGTTACCCATGTAGAGCAAGGGGAACAACTACTCCAAGTCTCAGAGCGAGTGACGGTTGAAACGCTATTAGCGCGCACCCGCTAACTAGCTAGCCATTTCACATCGGTTACACCAGCCTAATCCTGGGAGTTTATAGGCTTGAAGTCATAAACAGCGCAATGCATTGCGAAGAGCTGCTGGCAAAACGCACAAAAGTGCTGTTTGAATGAATGCTTATGAGCCTGCTGGTGCCTACCACCGCTCAGTCAGACTACTCTATCAAATCATAGACTTAATTATAATATAATAAACACACAGAAATACGAGCCTTCGGTCATTAATATGGTCGAATCCGGAAACTATCATCTCGAAACAAAAGTTTTTTTCTTTCAGTGAAATAAGGAACCGGTCCGTATTTTATCTAACGGGTCGCATCCCTAAGTCAAAATATTCCTGTTACATTGCACAACCATCAATGGTATGTCATAATTACGTAAAATTCTGGCAAATTAGTTCGCAACGAGCCAGGCAATGAACGCAAGAGAAGTGAAACAATTTCATGTTAGCAGGCAATATTAACTAAATATGCAGTTTTAAAAATATATACTTGTGTATTGATTTTAAAGAAAGGCATTGATGTTTATGGTTAGGTACATTGGTGCAATGACAGTGCTTTTTTCGCAAATGCGCTTGTTAAATCATCACCCGTTTGTCGAAGTAGGCTGTGATTCGATGAGAAATTAACAGGCACCGCATCGATTATATGCAACGCAGGACACGTTAGATAAACTAGTAACATCATCAACCATGTGTAGTTAACTAGTGATTATGTTAAGATTGATAGTGTTTTATAAGATAAGTTTAATGCTAGCTAGCAACTTACCTTGGCTTCTTGCTGCCCTCGCGTAACAGGTAGTCAGACTGCCATGCAGGCTCCTCGTGAAGTGCAATGTAAGGCAGGTGGTTAGAGCATTGGACTAGTAACCAGAAGGTTGCCAAAACGAATCCCCGAATCCCCCCTAAACAAGGCAGTTAACCCCTGTTCCTAGAACGTCATTGAAAATAAGAATGTGTTCTTAATCTGACTTGCCTAGTTAAATAAAATTGTGAAGAAAAAAAAGGGGGAAAAAAATCGGCACATCGGTGGCGAAAAAACCCCATTACCGATTGTTATGAAAACTTGAAATCGGCCCTAATTAATCGGCCATTCCGATGAATCGGTTGACCTCTAAATAATGCATAACTACTACCAGTCAGTATTATATATAGAGTTAGATTAATACATAAGTACTACCAGTCGGTATTATATATAGAGTTAGATTAATACATAAATACTACCCGTCAGTATTATATATAGCATTAGATTAATACATAACTACTACGAGTCGGTATTATATATAGAGTTATATTAATACATAAGTACTACCAGTCGGTTTACATATACAGTTAGATTAATAAATAAGTACTACCAGTCAATATTATATATAGAGTTAGATTAATACATAACTACTACCAGTCAGTATTATATATAGAGAGATAGATGAATACATAAGTACTACCAGTCAGTATTATATATAGAGTTAGTTTAATTCATAGCTACTACCAGACAGTATTATATATAGAGTTAGATGAATACATACTACCAGTCAGTATTATATATAGAGTTAGATTAGTACATAAGTACTACCAGTCAGTATTATATATAGAGTTAGATTAGTACATAACTTATACCAGGCAGTATTATATATAGAGTTAGATTAATACATAACTACTACCAGTGAGTATTATATATAGAGTTAGATTAATATATAAGTACTACCAGTCAGTATTTTATATAGAGTTAGATTAATACATAAGTACTACGAGTCAGTATTATATATAGAGTTAGATTAGTACATAACTTATACCAGTCAGTATTATATATAGTTAGATTAGTATGTGAGTACTACCAGTCAGTATTATATAGAGAGTTAGATTAGTACATAACTTCTACCAGGCAGTATTATTTATAGAGTTAGATGAATACATTAGTACTACCAGTCAGTATTATATATAGAGTTAGATTAATACATACTACCAGTCAGTATTATATATAGAGTTAGATTAATACATAGGAACTATCAGTCAGTATTATATATAGAGTTAGATTAATACATAACTACTACCAGTCAGTATTATATATAGAGTTAGATTAATACATAAGTACTACCAGTCAGTATTATATATAGAGTTAGATTAATACATAAGTACTACCAGTCAGTATTATATATAGAGTTAGATTAATACATAAGTACTACAAGTCGGTATTATATATAGAGTTAGATTAATCCATAAGTACTACCAGTCAGTTTTATATATAGAGTTAGATTAATACATAAGTACTACCAGTCGGTGTTATATATAGAGTTAGATTAATACATAAGTACTACCAGTCAGTATTATGTATAGAGTTAGATTAATACATAAGTACTACCAGTCAGTATTATATATAGAGTTAGATTAATACATAACTACTACCAGTCAGTATTATATATAGATTTAGATTAATCCATAAGTACTACCAGTCAGTATTTTATATAGATTTAGATTAATACATACGTACTACCAGTCAGTATTATATATAGAGTTAGATGAATTCATAGCTACTACCAGACAGTATTATATTTAGAGTTAGATTAATACATACTACCAGTCGGTATTATATATAGAGTTAGATTAATACATACTACCAGTCAGCATTATATATAGAGTTAGATGAATACATACTACCAGTCAGTATTATATATAGTTAGATTAGTACATAAGTACTACCAGTCAGTATTATATAGAGAGTTAGATTAGTACATAACTTCTACCAGGCAGTATTATTAATAGAGTTAGATTAATACATAACTACTACCAGTCAGTATTATATATAGATTTAGATTAATACATACGTACTACGAGTCAGTATTATATATAGAGTTAGATGAATTCATAGCTACTACCAGACAGTATTATATATAGAGTTAGATTAATACATACTACCAGTCGGTATTATATATAGAGTTTGATGAATACATACTACCAGTCAGTATTATATATAGAGTTAGATTAGTACATAAGTACTACCAGTCAGTATTATATATAGAGTTAGATTAATACATAAGTACTACCAGTCAGTATTATATATAGAGTTAGATGAATACATAACTACTACCAGTCAGTATTATATATAGAGTTAGATTAATACATATGTACTACCAGTCAGTATTATATATAGAGTTAGATTACTACATAAGTACTACCAGTCAGAACTATACATAGAGTTAGATTAAAACATAAGTACTACCAGTCAGTATTATATATAGAGGTAGATTAATACATAAGTACTACCAGTTGGTGTTATATATAGAGTTAGATTAATACATAAGTTCTACCAGTCAGTATTATATATAGAGTTAGATTAATACATAAGTACTACCAGTCGGTATTATATATAGAGTTAGATTAATCCATAAGTACTACCAGTCAGTATTATATATAGAGGTAGATTAATACATAAGTACTACCAGTTGGTGTTATATATAGAGTTAGATTAATACATAAGTTCTACCAGTCAGTATTATATATAGATGTAGATTAATACATACGTACTACCAGTCAGTATTATATATAGAGTTAGATTAATTCATAGCTACTACCAGACAGTATAATATATAGAGAGTTAGATTAATACATACTACCAGTCGGTATTATATATAGAGTTAGATGAATACATACTACCAGTCAGTATTATATATAGAGTTAGATTAATACATAACTACTACCAGCCAGTATTATATATAGAGTTAGATTAACACATAACTACTACCAGGCAGTATTATATATAGAGTTAGATTAATACATAAGTACTACCAGTCAGTATTATATAGAGAGTTAGATTAGAGAGAGTTAGATTAATACATAACTACTGTTGTCATTTTCTATAGTAGAGTAGGTCAGGGCGAAACAGGGTGTTTTTGTGTTTTTCTATGTTTTTATTTCTATGTTTAAGTTCTAGTTTTTCTATTTCCATGTTGGGATTGTGTGGGTTGATCACTAATTGGAGGCAGCTGATCCTCGTTGCCTCTGATTAGAGATCATATTTAGGTAGGGGTTTTTCTTCCTGCGTTTTGTGGGTAGTTGTTTTCTGTTTAGTGTATTTCACCTGACGGAACTGTTGTCGGTCGTTTTGTTGTTTTGTTCTAGTGCCTTCATAATAAAAGTGAATATGAGCACTATACACGCTGCACCTTGGTCCCCTTTATATGACCCGCGTTACAGAACTACCCACCACAGCTGGATCAAGTAGCGTGCTCGAGAGGAGATGGACACCTGGTCACATCAGGAGTGGATAGAGAGGAGAGACTGAACTTGGGGCCAGGTAATCGAGCGTTATCGGAGCCTACCTGGGAAGCACGAGAGGCTACAAAAAGCCAAAGAAAATTTTGGGGGGGCATATGGAGCAGTCGGTGGAGCTGAGGAGCAAACCAGAGCCAATCCGGGAGAATTTGGAGAAGGGAGAAATGGGAGAGCTATTGAGTTGGTGGAGGATGCACAAGTTTTTCCCAAAGGAACGTGTCGTCAGTTTGGTGCCACCTGAGTCAGCTCCCCGTACTCAACCGGAGAAGTGTGTGGAAGTTCCGGAACAAGTGATACCGGCGATACACACCCGGTTTCCAGTAAGTCTCAACAGCCCGGTATGTCCTATTCCTGCTCCTCGCACACTCTCTCCAGTGCACCTCCAAAGCCCAGTATGTCCTGTGCCTGCTCCTCGCACTCTCCTTTCAGTGCACATCCATAACCCGGTACAGCCAGTGCCTGCTGTGAGCACTCGGCCCTTAGTGCGTCTCCCCAGTCCGGTGAGACCGATTCCTGCTCCTCACACTATTCCTCCAGTGCGCAGCCATAACCCGGTACAGCCAGTGCCTGCTGTGAGCACTCGGTCCTCGGTGCGTCTCCCCAGTCCGGTGAGACCGATTCTTGCTCCTCGCACTCTCCCTCCAGTGCGCCTCCATAGCCCAGTATGTCCTGTTCCTGCTCCCCGCACTCGACCTGAGGTGCGTGTTACCAGTCTGGTGCCACCTATGCCAGTCCCACGCATAGGACCTCCAGTGCGCATCCCTAGTCCGGAGCCTCCAGCGACGCTCCTCAGCCCGGAGTTTCGAGCAACGCTCCTCAGCCCGGAGCCTCCAGCGACGCTCTCCAGTCCGGAGCCTCCAGCGGCGCTCTCCAGTCCGGAGCCTCCAGCGGCGGCTTGGAGGTTGGAACCTCCAGTAGTGGTCTACAGCACAGTGATTCCGGTAAGGATCTACAATCCGATTCCTCCAATAATGATCTACAGGCTTATGTTACAGAAGCCGAGGAATCTACGGGCGGAATGGAGGTTTCGCCCTGAGCCAGAGCCACCTCCGTTGCTGGAGGATCGGGAGAAGAGGAAGGGTCTGGGTGTTGCATTTGAGCCGCCATAGACTTTTGTCACCGGCCCTACCCTCCCTTTGGTTTTTGTGGTTGTTTTGTTGGGATTTGATTTGTTGCATTTGGAGTCAGCACCTTTGGGGGGGGGGGGGGGGGGGGGGGCTGATCCTCGTTGCCTCTGATTAGAGATCATATTTAAGTAGGGGTTTTTCTTCCTGGGTTTTGTAGGTAGTTGTTTTCTGTTTAGTGTATTTCACCTGACGGAACTGTTGTCGGTCATTTTGTTGTTTTGTTCTAGTGCCTTCATAATAAAAGTGAATATGAGCACTATACACGCTGCACCTTGGTCCCCTTTATATGACCCGCGTTACAACTACTACCAGTCAGTGTTATATAGAGAGTTAGATTAATAGAAAAGTACTACCAGTCAGTATTATATATATATATAGAGTTAGATTAATACATAAGTACTACCAGTCAGTATTATATATAGAGTTAGATTAATACATAACTACTACCAGTCAGTATTATATATAGAGTTAGATTAATACATAAGTACGACCAGTCCGTATTATATATAGTTAGATTAATACATAAGTACTACCAGTCGGTATTATATATAGAGTTAGATTAAGAAAGAAATCAGCCTATGATATTAGTGAACATAAAGATGCAGGCAAATTCATCTCCATTGAACAAAGAAATGTATATATATATTCTGGTGCCCTATTCTAACAGCACAATATAACAACAATAGTCAACCCAAAATGCATGACAATCACTGGATTAGGTTGCACATTCAAATATTTTGAATCACAACATGATTTCTTGAATACCATCTCAGTAATCCATTATACTTTTTAATAAAGCACTGTGAATGACTATAAGATTATACAAATGTTTTCTATTGCGTGACGGACCGATTTTTCACCAGGGGAAAACAATGTGCACACGCACGCACACTCACACATATAATTCCACAAAATTCCTTGCATTGCGCCGACAACTTATTAAATCAAACTCATTCATTAAAAAGCATGTTCCGTTTAATAAACTGCCATAGTTTAGAGGTCTGGGGATGTCAAGTGGAGGCATGAAAGCCAAGGCCACAGTGTGGAGTGGATGAAAGGGGCTTAGGGCCATGCAGTCTCCTACACTCACTAGCGTGTCTTTCTCTCCTCCTTTCCTCTTCTCCTCATCCCACCCGCTGAGGCAGTCAGTCAGTCGTCTGAGTGGAAATGCTTCTCCTGTTGGCCCCATTGTCCAGTTCATGAAAGAGCTTGTCTTCAATTAGCCCTGATAAGAGATGAAGAGAGGGAAGCCGGGGGCCGAGAGGAAAGAAGGAGGAGGGGAAGAGGGCAAGCAACAGGATCACCTGGGCAGAGCTCTAATCACTGTGATGATATTGGTTGATTTCAAAATATCTCCAAATTACGCAATTTTCTTTCCAATTTATTTATTTCACCTTTATTTAACCAGGTAGGCAAGTTGAGAACAAGTTCTCATTTACAATTGCGACCTGGCCAAGATAAAGCAAAGCAGTTCGACACATACAACAACACAGAGTTACACATGGAGTAAAACAAACATACAGTCAATAATACAGTAGAAAAATAAGTCTATATACAATGTGAGCAAATGAGGTGAGATAAGGGAGGTAAAGGCAAAAAAGACCATGGTGGCAAAGTAAATACAATATAGCAAGTTAAACACTGGAATGGTAGATTTGTAGTGGAAGAAAGTGCAAAGTAGAAATATAAATAATGGGGTGCAAAGGAGCAAAATAAATAAATAAATAAATACAGTAGGGGAAGAGGTAGTTGTTTGGGCCTAATTATAGATGGGCTATGTACAGGTGCAGTGATCTGTGAGCTGCTCTGACAGCTGGTGCTTAAAGCTGGTGAGGGAGATAAGTGTTTCCAGTTTCAGAGATTTTTGTAGTTCGTTCCAGTCATTGGCAGCAGAGAACTGGAAGGAGAGACGGCCAAAGGAGGAATTGGCTTTGGGGGTGACCAGAGAGATATACCTGCTGGAGCGCGTGCTACAGGTGGGTGCTGCTATGGTGAGCAGTGAGTGGAGATAAGGAGGGACTTTACCTAGCAGGGTCTTGTAGATGACCTGGAGCCAGTGGGTTTGGCGACGAGTATGAAGCGAGGGCCATCCAATGAGAGCATACAGGTCGCAGTGGTGGGTAGTATATGGGGCTTTGGTGACAAAACGGATGGCACTGTGATAGACTGCATCCAGTTTATTGAGTAGGGTATTGGAGGCTATTTTGTAAATGACATCGCCAAAGTCAAGGATCGGTAGGATGGTCAGTTTTACGAGGGTATGTTTGGCAGCATGAGTGAAGGATGCTTTGTTGCGAAATAGGAAGCCAATTCTAGATTTAACTTTGGATTGGAGATGTTTGATGTGAGTTTGGAAGGAGAGTTTACAGTCTAACCAGACACCTAGGTATTTGTAGTTCTCCACATATTTTAAGTCAGAACCGTCCAGAGTAGTGATGCTGGACGGGCGGGCAGGTGCAGGCAGCGATCGGTTGAATAGCATGCATTTAGTTTTACTTGTATTTAAGAGCAGTTGGAGGCCACGGAAGGAGAGTTGTATGGCATTGAAGCTCGTCTGGAGGTTAGTTAACTCAGTGTCCAAAGAAGGGCCAGAAATATACAGAATGGTGTCGTCTGCGTAGAGGTGGATCAGAGACTCACCAGCAGCAAGAGCGACATCATTGATGTATACAATAATAGGGGAAGAGGTACGGGGGGATGGGCTCCCAATTTAAGGAGCCACATGTATGGATGCAAAGGCAGGAAGGGGGATAAGGGGAGAGGGGAGAACAAACACAATAGCCTGGGTTATATTTTTATTACGTATTTTCTATTAACTTCCTACCTCGATAAGATCTTAATCACAACCCCTCAAATGACCCGCACTGACATTTATCAACTCCCATCGGTCGCCACGGTTCCCAGGGAGCACTGTGGGGCCCCTGACTACCGCCCTGGCCTCATTGGATCCACGGGCCACTCTTTTTCTTCTTCCCTTCTTCCTCTCCTCCTTCCACGGGCCAATGCTGAATGGAAGTTCATTTTGAGCCGGTTGATTTATCTTGCCAGGGACAAATAGCAAGGTATATTTTCTCAAAGAAGAAGAGGGCTCGGGTTGGGATGGAGGGGGGATGTGGGAGGGGGATGGGTGGTTTGGGGATGAATGAGTAAGTGAGCTATTGCTGGGGTTGACCGCTGATTGCGTTCACCGGGGGAGAGTGAATGGGCGGCCGGGTTACCCACAACATGGCACTAAGGCCAGACGGGGGGGGGGGGGGGGGGTCATATGGCCCTCTGTGATTGTCCAGTTATCCAAATTATTTCACCTTTCTTATTGGAGAAAGAGGGGGAAGAAACGAGGGGACATAAAAACACGTTCCCGGTTAACCCTTCCACTGCCGCTGTCGACTGTGTGTCACAGTTGGTGTCACAGTACGTCTGTTACACTTCCAGAATCCAGGCATTAAGAAATGTCATCTTTAGACTTGATCCTCATATGTAAATGGACTCCAGGGATTTCTACATCAAATTACATTTAGATCTGGATGCTAAATAAGCACGTTGCCCATATATTTCAAAGTATATATCTCTTACGCAGAGCCTCACTAACTGTTGATGGTGAAAACACTTAGTAATGTCCACTAGCGCTGTCTGTCTGTATATCTGTCTGTCTGTCTGTATATCTGTCTATATGTCCTAATGGTGTTATCAAAAGGTGTTGTCAACTGGGGAAGTCTGTCTGTCTGTCTGTCTGTCTGTCTGTCTGTCTGTCTGTCTGTCTGTCTGTCTGTCTGTCTGTCTGTCTGTCTGTCCCACACACACACACACACACACACACACACGCACGCACGCACACACACACAAACCCATGCACGCACAAACACAAAGCAAACCCCAACTTCACCAAGTCTACACTACTTTTTGAGGATAGCAGAGCTATGAGTACATAAATAAACCAATGTACCTCTCCCTCAATGTAACATCTAAACCAACTCAGAAAGTTTAAACAAATCGAGGAGGAGGTCAGGCGTCACAATCCATAAACTTATATAGCATGTCGTATAACATGTCAAATACACTTTTAGAAAGAAAGGTGCTATCTAGAGCCTAAAAGGGTTCTTCGGCTTCCCCCACAGGAGAACTCTTTGAAGCACCCTGTTTGGTTCCAAGTAAAACCCATTTGAGTTGCATGCAGAACCCTTTACACAGAGGGTTCTAAAATGGATTCCAAAAGAGTTCTACCTGGAACCAAAAAGGGTTCTCCTAAAGGGACAGCCGAAGAACCCATTTGGGACACTTTTTTCTAATAATGTGTAGCTATATCAAGCTACTGCAGTAATGTGTTGCTATAATAACGGGAGTTAGCAATTAGCTTAGCATACTCTTGGCTAAGGCAGGTAAAGAATGCGCTAAGCTCGGGTAGGCAGTCGGAATGCAACACTTGGGGCTGGGAGAGAGGGAGGGAGGAGGTGGAGGAGTGTTAAGGACAGGGGAAGAAGGGGTGAGGGGGGGTGGGGTGGGTGTTAGAGCTGGAATCTGTGAGCTCAGAGAGGCTCAGACCGCGGTCATTGTCTGCATCCTGCTTAATCACTGTCATACGGAAGGGATTGGAGCACCCGCCGCCATGCCACCATCCCCACTGAGCCACCATCCCCACCGGGCCATGCTATGCTATCCCCTACTCTATAGCAGCCCTGCCTCCTCCATGCCCCCGGCAAAGGAGAGCGGGGGAGGGTTAGAGAGGGACAGTTAGGGAGGTACAGAGTGTGTGTAGTGTGTGTACGACTGAAAGTGTGTGTGTGTAATAGTGAAAGTGTGTGTGTGCGTGTAAGAGTGAATGTGTGTGTGTGTGTGTGTAAGAGTGAAAGTGTGTGTATGTGTGTGTGTGTGTGTGTGTGTGTGTGTGTGTGTGTGTGTGTGTGTGTGTGTGTGTGTGTGTGTGTGTTGGATGACTTTCTCGTCTGTCTGTCATCAGGCCTCACTAGCTCAACTGCCTCACTAACTGACGCGCACTGTTCAGAGTCCATCATCTGATACCCCCTCTCTCTCTCCAGGTCCCTTTCTCAGTCCCCCTCCTGCTCCCCTCTCACCCGGCCCCCTCTCTTTCCACCTCTCTGTACTCCTGTCATCTCCACTCTATCGTCCCTCCCCTTTCCACCCCCACCTTCCCTCCATCCCTCCATCCCTAGCTTTGCTAAATAAGGCGGCCACGTGATGGCTTCTCGTCTGGGGGTGACAGCTGAAATGGCCCCTGTTGTCCCCCCACTCCTCTCCTCTCGTCCCAGACAGATCTGTTTGAAAAGACTGACTTCTGGGGCTTTGTGTGTATGTGTGTGTGTGTGTGTGTGTGTGTATGTGTGTGTGTGTGTGTGTGTGTGTGTGTGTGTGTGTGTGTGTGTGTGTGTGTGTGTGGTTGGGGGGCTATCTATAACAAAGGAGAGGCAGCAGCAAATTCACTGGGAATGGGAAAAGGTAGAGTGAGGAATCCAAGAGACAGGCGAAAAAATATCAATTAATTTATACATTTATAATTGGTAGGTTTCGTTATCTGTTGTAACAAACATTTTTTATTATTGATCTTATTTGTAGTGTGGTTTTCATATATTTTGTATTGTTGTTTATCACTAGTTTTCTTTGATGTAAATAAATAAATAAATATAGACGGGCGAAAACAAGAGTCAGGTTACCTGCGACAGACAGACCCTGTGTAGTGGAGTAAATCAGTAGTAGAGAGAGTTGAGAGAGAGTGAGAGAGAGAGAGATGGAGAGAGAGAGAGAGAGAGAGAGAGAGTGAAAAAGAGAGAGATGTGAGTGTGTTAACAGGGGTAAAGCAGGCCCATCTGTAAATGCTTAGTGGGATGGATTCACTCTGCTGTTATTTAAACACTCAGCCATTTAACATGGTAGTCAGCGAAGGGTAGAGGGGAAAGAGAGGATGGCATGAAAGAGAGAGAGATGGATGAGGCAGAGGGACAGAGAGAGAGAGAGCATGGGGCTTGGGTACATCACTGGGGTGTACAGTTGAAGTCGGAAGTTTACATACACCTTAGCCAAATACATTTAAACTCAGTTTTTCACAATTCCTGAAATTTAATCCTAGTAACAATTCCCTGTTTTAGGTCAGTTAGGATCACCAATTTATTTTAAGAATGTGAAATGTCAGAATAATAGTAGAGAGAATGATTTATTTCAGCTTTTATTTATTTCATTACATTCCCAGTGGGTCAGAAGTTTACATACACTCAATTAGTATTTGGTTGCATTGCCTTTAAATTGTTTAACTTGGGTCAAATGTTTCGGGTAGCCTTCCACAAGCTTCCCACAATAAGTTGGTTGAATTTTGGCCCATTTCTCCTGACAGAGCTGGTGTAACTGAGTCAGGTTTGTAGGCCTCCTTGCTCGCACATGCTTTTTTAGTTCAGCCCACAAATTTTCTATAAGATTGAGGTCAGGGCATTGTGGATGGCCACTCCAATACCTTGACTTTGTTGTCCTTAAGCCATTTTGCCACAACTTTGGAAGTATGCTTAGAGTCATTGTCCATTTGGAAGACCCATTTGCGACCAAGCTTTACCTTCCTGACTGATGTCTTGAGATGTTGCTTCAATATATCCACATAATTTTCCATCCTCATGATGCCATCTATTTTGTGAAGCGCACCAGTCCCGCCTGCAGCAAAGCACCCCCACAACATGATGCTGCCACCCCCGTGGTTCACGGTTGGGATGGTGTTCTTTGGCATGCAAGCCTCCCCCTTTTTCCTCCAAACATAACGATGGTCATTATGGCTAAACAGTTCTATTTTTGTTTCATCAGACCAGAGGACATTTCTCCAAAAAGTACGATCGTTGTCCCTATGTGCAGTTGCAAACTGTAGTCTGGCTTTTTTATGACGGTTTTAGAGCAGTGACTTCTTCCTTGCTGAGCGGCCTTTCAGGTTATGTCGAGGACTTGTTTTACTGTGGATATATATACTTTTGTACCTGTTTCCTCCAGCATCTTCACAAGGTCCTTTGCTATTGTTCTGGGATTGATTTGCACTTTTTGCACCAAAGTACGTTCATCTCTAGGAGACAGAACACGTCTCCTTCCTGAGCTGTATGACGGCTGCATGGTCCCATGGTGTTTATACTTGATCGGCTATGAAAAGCCAACTGACATTTACTCCTGAGGTGCTGACCTGTTGCACCCTCGACAACCACTGTGATTATTATTATTTGACCCTGCTGGTCATCTATGAACATTTGAACATCTTGGCCATGTTCTGTTATAATCTCCACCCGGCACAGCCAAAAGAGGACTGGCCACCCCTCATAGCCTGGTTCCTCTCTAGGTTTCTTCCTAGGTTCTGGTCTTTCTAGGGAGTTTTTCCTAGCCACCGTGCTTCTACACCTGCATTGCTTGCTGTTTGGGGTTTTAGGCTGGGTTTCTGTACAGCACTTTGTGACATCAGCTGATGTAAGAAGGGATTTATAAAATACATTTGATTGACTAGCGTACTATTGATTGTACAGATGAACGTGGTACCTTCAGGTGTTTGGAAATTGCTCCCAATGATGAACCAGACTTGTGGAGGTCTACAATTTTGTTTCTGAGGTCTTGGCTGATTTCTTTTGATTTTCCCATGATGTCAAAAAGGCACTGAGTTTGAAGGTAGGCCTTGAAATACATCCACAGGTACACCTCCAATTGACTCAAATGATGTCAATTAGCCTATCAGAAGCTTCTAAAGCCATGACATCATTTTCTGGAATTTTCCAAGCTGTTTAAAAGCACAGTCAACTTAGTGTATGTAACTTCTGACCCACTAGAATTGTGATACAGTGAATTATAAGTGAAATAATCGGTCTGTAAACAATTGTTATAAAAATGACTTGTGTCAGGCACAAAGTAGATGTCCTAACCGATTTGCCAAAACTATAGTTTGTTAATAAGAAATGTGTGGAGTGGTTGAAAACGAGTTTTAATGACTCCAACCTAAGTGTATGTAAACTTCCGACTTTAACTGTATATCTTGTGTGTCACCTGTAATGGTGAAGGAGGTTGCTCCTGAAAAAGGGGGACTTGTTTCCTCACTGAAAGACAGCCGGGTTGAAACAGGAGAAGATTATGATTATGATTAGATTATTAGCTTATGTACCACCACATTTAAAGCCCTATTCAGAGCTGTGGCTAGGAGGGCTACTTTAGGCCAAAGCAACTCAAAGGTCACAATTTGACCTTCACCCTCTCTCGCACCCAAACACAAACCGCGTCCTCACTTCCTCTCGTGAAAAAAACAACAAAAAGAAAATGAGAAAAACCTTGCAATCCTTCTCCCTCTCCCAGAGGATGGCACGGCCAGAGTCTGGCGACGAGGATGCACTGTTTGGGCTTAATTTCTCACCCAACCCCCCTACATCTCTGTTTCGTGCTAATTAATTTAATCCTGTAAGCAAGTGTAAGCCCCCTCGTCAGGGAGCTAAGTCATATCGGCAGGGGAACAGAGCTCAGAGAGATGCATGGTGGGGAGTGGGGGGGGATCATGGTCGGGGTTAGTGTTGGTGGGGAGGGGGGTGTATTGTGAAAGAGGAGAGAGCATTAACCTGGGGCATAAACAACATCGACCCACCGACCGCAAGTGGAAAGTACTGCTTAAGATCAAGGGAAACGGGGGGGTGGGGAGGGTGGGGTGAGGTAAATCACTTTTTCCAAATGTTGGGGGGATTGTGTGAATCATCAATATCGCTCCTTTTCTCTCCTTTTACAGTCTTCTTTTTCTCAGAGATAGCAGAATGGGAATATGTGAAAGGGAGGAAGATAAAGGGGGATGAAAAATGGGAACGAGACCTCAGAGCAGGAGTCTGCACAACTTCTTTATTTTATTTCTCCTTCCTGGACTTGGATGAGGTGGAGGGGCGGTGGGGGTGAAGAGGTGGGACACCAGAACCCCTTTCCAAATCCCCAGTGTAAAGGAGTAGGATTTGGCAGGTCTGGATGGGAGATAAAGTGATGTGGAGAGGAGGTGGAAGGGAGGAGGAGGGGAGGGATGGGGGGCTGGTGGCTATCGAAAAGAAGAGCCTTCGTGTTGTGGCCGGACCGTTCCAGGGTCCCCGGTAATTTTCTCTGGATTGTAACCGCTTCTGGGAGGGAGGAATATTCTTCACTTGCTAAATAGCGGTGCGACGGTCAATCAACCTCAAAGACCATCCTCCCTCCTCTATCCCTCCTCTCCTCTATTGTGATAACAATCTCCCCCTAATGTCAGCGAACAGAAACTCACCAAATACATTCCTCTGGGCTTGTAGAGCAACAAGCTATTGAGTCGGAGATAAGCCCCTTTTAGAAAAGGGAAGGAGAATTTAATTCAGGTTTGAGTGACAGCAGGAAGATTTATCCCCTCCGTCGGACAATGCCTCCTTTTCGGAGACTTTAATCTCCCACAGACAATGGCCTGTTTTTTTCTCCCCTCATCCTGCGCTTTTCCCACGATGCTCGCTGATTAGCGCAGCTCCGCTGGATGGCCGCCATTATCTCTCTCTCTGTTCCGTTTTTCTGTTAATCGTCCGTGTTTGTGTCAAGACGGATGGGAAGGAAGGGGACGGAAGAAAAGAGAGAGAGTCAGAGAGAGAGAGAGAGAGAGAGAAACGGAGAGTTTTGTGAGCCAAGTTCATTGAGTGTGCCTGGGACAGTCAGATGCCAGAAGGGTCAGCAGACATCATCATATGTCCCTTACAACAAAAGGGAGAGGGGAGGGAGGGAAAGAGAGAGGGAGAGAGGGGAGGTTGGGGTGCGCTGGGAGCTGAAGACAGGAGGAGAGAGGGCCTTCATCCAAAGCTCAGGGGGGCTACTAAAGAAAGACATGAGTCTAATCAGAGAAGATAAAGAGAAAAAGAGAGAGTGAGAGTGAGAGTGAGAGAGAGAGAGAGAGGAGTGTGCATGTGTCCGTGCATGTTAGCGAGCATGTGTGTATGTGTGTGTGATGGCTGGAGATGACACTAAGAGAGCACAATGCATCCCAGAGGGAGCATCATCGTCAAAGCGTGTGTCTAACCTGCTGGGCAGCAATCAGTGTCCTGAGTCTCCTGAGCCCACGTAGCTAGACTAGCCTGCTGAGCTAACGATAGGACATATTATATATTCAGGGGAAAAAAATCTAATGTATTCCATTTAGTCTTTATGGAGATGATGATTTATCCTGGCGAACTGAGCCATATACAGTATATTCATCATTCACACACACTGGGTGCATCCCAAATAGCACCCTATTGTGCTGCTTTTGGGCCCCGGTCAAAAGTAGTGCACTATGTAGGGAATAGTGTGCCCGCTGGGACGCAGACACAGAGGGGGGAAAAGCAGCCACACTGCTGTAAGTGCAGGCCAATTTGATGATGGCGGGTATTCTTAATGAATAATGAGGAAGAACATGATCTAAGATATTGAATAGTATTGATTAGGGTGGGGAGAGGTGGGTGTATAGATGATGTAACTATATCTCATTGAAGGGAAGGTAAATATCAGAAGGTTCAGGCCATTGCACTGAGCACATTGAAGCTAGAGATATCTGGGGGTTTTTAATCTCGATCCACCGCATTCGCCTATGTAACACCTCCGCATGTGCGGTGAAAGGTGGCAGAGCTAGAGCGGTGTCTGTAAGGCCATGAGACCTCCCAAAAATTGGTCTTCTCACAAAATTGTCTGTAGAGTCCAAACAGATTGGCCTATTATAACTCCTCTATGGAAAGATGAGTTTCACGAACACAATGGGGTTCTCCGTTTTGCTCTACGATCCCCACAAGCGTCTTGGGACTCGTCTGAAGTCGGTACAGCCGATCTGACAACTTCTGTCTGTAGTGTCCGAACGGTTTGGGCTACACACTAATATGACCCCTCTGTGGAAAGGTGAGACTCTCACAAACACATACATGTTGGTTGTTTTGCTTGTCTGAAGGTCCTTTGGTACCAGTTGAAAATAATAATGGAAGTATACTGTATAATGAGACTGTTTAGTGCCAAAAATAAGAGGTTAAATAAATGAAGAAAATATATACATTACCAGTCAAATGTTTAGAGAATGCCAAGAGAGTGCAAAGCTGTCATCAAGGCAAAGGATAGACACTTCAGAACAAACTTCCTTTCCATTTTTTTTTATTCAGTGCTTTGTATGGGGCTAATAGCAGTAAGTAAGGCCAAATAAACATTTGCATCAAAGAATTTTGTTATATATATTTTTTTATAATAAAAGGGGTATTAAAATTCAAAATCAAATGACAAAATTATCCTTGGTATGACCTTCTTAAAACAATTCCATACATATCGTATAACCTTCGACAGGACTTAGACGGTGTAGACTGTTCAGTAGTAACCCCCCCACCTCCCACCGCCGGGGTTAAAGAACTATACAACCCCCCTCTCACCACACATTTATAGATTTGTATAGATTTTTTTGTATATAGGTATATATATATATATATCCCCCACTCACTCACTCACTCACTCACTCACTCACTCACTCACTCACTCACTCACTCACTCACTCACTCACTCACTCACTCACTCACTCACTCACTCACTCACTCACTCACTCACTCACTCACTCACTCACTCACTCACTCACTCACTCACTCACTCACTCACTCACTCACTCACTCACTCACTCACTCACTCACTCACTCACTCACTCTCACATTATAGGGGCGGCAGGTAGCCTAGTGGTTTGAGCATTGGGCCAGTAACCAAAAGGTTGCTATATCGAATCCCCGAGCTGACAAGGGAAAAATCTGTCGTTCTGCCCCTGAACAAGGCAGTTAATAGACTGTCATTGGAAATAAGAATTTTTTTTAACTGACTTGCCTAGTAAAATAAATATAGAATTGTGGCTTCACAAATTTGAGTTGATATACTACTCTCCTCTCAGATGGAGCATTTCCTAATCAGCCACGTATAAAGCCCTCCCAGTGGGAAGCAGAGAAAATAAATATTCACATAATTATAGAAGAGAGAGACATGGACCCATGTCATACATGACAAACCCCAGGTGTATTTCTCAGGCCTTAGGAGCTGTACTGTATTGGCCCCAAAGTGAGTAGGGGGTGAGTTTGTGTGAGGGGGGGAAAGTGTGTGTATAAGGTGGGAGAGTGTTTGTGTGCATGCGTGTACTGTAACCCTCACACACGGGTCCCCATGCAGTTCTCAGCATGTGTATGTGGTCTGGGGGATGCTATTGCTGGGCATATGGCGAGGAGCAGACGAGGACTGGATGTCATTTTGTGAGGCGTAAATATTTATTTCCCATCCCTGGACTTGTCATTGGTAGAGTGATTGATTTCCTCGCCACAGTTTGCCCTGATGTGTTCAAAACCATATGGTGCACAAAACACATTGTTGCTATTCACAAAATAGGCTCTCCAAGCAAGAGGCTCTTTCCCAACCCCCAGTGGAACATGCATAACAGTTGACTTTCGACTGAACTATTGATTTCAGCCAAAAAGCTGCATTACACTAGTTATTGATATGTCATACTAGCATTGATATTGTAGGAGGATGGGGGTAATGATTGACAGGTGGGTAATACATTTTGCTGATTGTTCAGAACTGTTAATAGAAGACACGCACACACTCACTTATTGGTCACTTCCAATGTCTACGGAGAGACTTCAACATGATTGACTCTGGAAGCCATCCATGTTATACAGAATAGTGTGATATAAAGCAAAAATAAATCAAATATTTGAGTGAAAAAATTGCCCCCACTTGCTCAGTTGTAGGAAGTTGAGAAGCCATGTTATGTGTTGTGTGGCTGTCTGTGCTACCATCTCTCACAGTCTCACATCAAAATGATACGTTCATCTATCTCAAATGTAAAACTTAGAAGATGTTCCAAATGTAAAATGTAGAATTGTTCAAGGTTAAGTTTAGGTATTTTCTCAACATTTTTAAGGTTAGGTTTAAGGTTAGGCATTAACTCCAAATTCTTAAGGTTAGGCATTAACTCAATGTAAAGATCAGGTTTAAGATTTGGGATAGGCTTAAAACTAAAATAGAAAAAAACACCTTTCTATCGCTGGATTTGAACTTGCAACCTTTAGAATCAGATGCTTACTCTAATCTGCCATCGCCATCCACAACACCCTTGCAAAACCAAAACATAGTTAAATGTAACAGCGCTCGCTTTCTGAGGGACTACCATGATCTGTAATGTGTGTTTGGGGGTTAGACAATGTTTCTTTGGGAAAAGCTCCATCCATACCTGCCTCAGCACCCATGCCACCTCTGACTCTCATTCTCCCCTTATTGAAGCATCGCCTCCGGAGAAAGAGGGTCAAGACCCCTGCGGTGGTGCTCTCGATCCTTTGAGTTGGGTCGAGCTACCAGTTTCTGCCTGAATGTCTCTGTCGTGGCCCTGTCGACCCAAAATATTTCTAAATGTTTACCACAAAACATCAACAAGGTAAATATCCAGAGACTTCCTCAGACACTAGATAAAGAAACATTATTTTATACCAAATTAAGACACTCTAAAAACGTAAGACTTCAGGGGTACTTAGGCAGAGAGGACAGGGTCCAAGTGTGTGTTGACTACGGAAAAGCATTTTCTGTTGCGTACGCATCTAGCTATACGTATGACTGATTTCTACCATCAATACGGTAACGTCAATATCAAAGCGTGGCATTCGGGTCAATTATCCCTCTATTTTTCTATATGCCTTGCTTTCTTTCTGTTCATTTGGTCTCTGTTCATTTGGGCTCCCATATAAAAGAGATGTTGGTCCCAATGGTACTTCCCCTGCTAAAATAAAGGTTACATTTGTGTGGGTTTTGAAATTGCATGTTGGGAGTCTGCCTGTGTCCAGCTCTGTAGAAACCGAGGTTTCCCCTTAGAGACCTCCTCAAGGACCTGAGTGTTCCTCGTAAAGAAGTCGACCGCCGATTTTCTATACTCTAACACATTTCGATTGGAGTGACTGTTTTGTGGGCTTGCTTCCCTTGGGCGCTCCTTTCCTCAGTCAGTCATCTCATCTCCCCCCTCCGATTTTAGAAATAAGCTGCTTCTCTTCTACCCTTGCTGGAGTGCCGATCCCTGCTTCCCAGCAAATAAAAAAAGGCCTTCGGTCGGAAGATGCTTGGAGGATGTCGTTATTTTCAGTAAATTATGCACCAACGGCAGAGAAATAAATTGGGCTGTGATCACTCCATTGCAGCTCAACCCCATGAGTCAGCCCTAGTGATATCTGTTCCAGAGAAAACACACTTCACTTATTTCTCTCTCTCTTTCTCCCCCTCTTTCTATCGCTCGCTCACTCTTTCTCTGTCTCTCTCTCTACCTCCCTCTCTCTCTGACTTGCTGAATAAACTTGCTTTTCTTATTTTTGCAGCTCCCCGTCTGCTTTAAGGAGCAAGCCGGAGTAATTAAAACAACATGGCTGTATTTTGCAATGACATTTTTCATTTCTGACCATATCTAACCCAGGGGTGGACCAGGTCGGGCTATTTCTGGCTGATTTCCATGGTCTCTACTCTCTAGCATATATTCCACTGATATTATGGGTACTTGGAGACCAAGCTGATTGTTTGGTTATTGCATTAATTTATACACAAATGTGTATCTTCAGAGCCTTACCGAGTCCTCCCCCCACACTAACACTATTAGTCAAAGTTGAGTCTAGGTTTCAGCGAGGGGCCTTTCATGTGAAAGACTTTTGTCCCTGGTGAGGGACTTCCAATGTAAGGAAAATACATCAAGGCTTGATGCAGAGATAATGATGCTTGTGGCTGTGGCACATAACACCGAATTTGAAAGAAATCTGAAATGATTCCAGTTTATGTTTTTATTACAGGCAGGAAATTACTGAACAGTTCAGTTTGGACGGATGAGGAGTATGTCAAAATAAAAAGGCCAGACCAAGCACACTTCCCTGCCAACCAAAAGCCACAAATATGAGTGTTCCCTGAGAAGTGGAGCGCGAAGAGAAGAAAAACGAGGGAAGGAGGAATGAGCAGGCAGAAAGAGAGAGAAACCTGCTGAGGTTTAATATGGGTGAGAGGTCAAGGCTGAGCCAGAGGTGGGCACCGAAGTGGACACCTCTTTCTGCTGCCCTTCACTGCGACACACACAACCAAATACACACGCTCTCAGAGGCACACATAAACACAAAGGTATGCACGCACACAGAAACCATCATCTCCATCACTGCTTTCTCTCCCCTGTATCTTTTCATGCCTCATCATGCATATGTAGAAGAGCTCATCAGGAGGAATTCTATTACTTCCTTTGAGACTAAACAAAGAGAATGATGACAAATGAGTGGTGAGCAAAGTAGTGAACAATGCCATTTGTAGGTCTGAAGTATTACACATTAGGGGAGGACTCTTAGAAAAGAGCACAATTCATCCTCACACACACACACACACACACACACTCACACTCACACTCGCACGCATTCTCCCCCCCCCCCCCACACACACACACACACACACACACACACACACACACACACACACACACACACACACACACACACACACACACACACACACACACACACACACACACACACACACACACACACACACACACATTTAACATAAACGGGGACAGATGCTACGCATCTATCAGATAAAGAAACCCCTATGGACGTTCCCCCCCGAGGTAGAAACCCCCAAAACATTATTTTAACTAGGCAAATTCTTATTTACAATGACAGCCTAGGAACAGTGGGTTAACTGCCTTGTTCAGAACAACAGATTTTTAACTTGTCAGCTCAGGGATTTGATCAAGCTACCTTTCAGTTGCTGGCCCAATGCTACACTAGGCTACCTGCCGCCCCAACAATACCCAGAGTCTCCAAGAAGTGACTAGAGTGACCCGGTCTGTGAGTGGAGGGGCACTAATTGCTCCACTGGTTAAACAGCTGCACAAGCTGATGTGGTTTTTCTTTGGGTGGGGAGGTCCTGAGAAAGGACCTCTCAGAACCAGGCCTGTTGGCTGTGGTTGTAGCTGGACAGGGCCTGCTCAAGATGTTCACACCCAAGACCTTCCAATTGTAAGCACATTGCAGTCTGCCCGTGTCCCTCTCTCTACTGGCTTTGGCCAAGACCCCGTTTTCTAACTTATAACCAGGATGAGCACTGGCTTTATATAATATCTTACGCACATTTGAAGTATGATGGCTGCCGGATAAAGATACATTCTTATGTCTCCCAAATGTATCAGCTTGCTTTTATTCATTTCTTAAAATGTTTCACTGAGAAGGATGTATTCTGAAACATTTTGCATTAGAGACCAATGGAAGAAACGGCTTGAATTATATGGTTGGAGAAAACAAAATTAGCCATTTGGATTTGACTCTGGGCCCGTCTTATCCAATCCAACAGGTAATGAACTATGTCTGAGGTGAGAGAAACAAGAGGAAGTGATAGAGGGATGGAGAGAGGAGGCAGGTAAGGGGTGCCGTGGACGGACGCGATACAGGGGAAACCTCCCGTTCCTCCACATCGAAGAGTTGGACATGAACGAAGCACCAACATTTTTAAAGGGGTGCATACAATGAATGAAGAGCTCAAACTGAAACACCACTGTTCCCCCTCCTCTACCTCCAGACCATATCTGATTAGGGAGGGACGAGACCCCTGGTTTCTGAACCTCTTGTCAAGTCAATGAGAAACATACAAAGTATGACCTCCTGCAATGTGAAACGGATCCAGGGGTTTATGGGGGCTTTAATAGTAATTGAATCAAGGTTGCAGGCAGAGAGAGTAGCATTGAGGCTGTCCAAGGCCCGAGCATAAATCTCATTATCGATACTTCAATAGGAAGAGAGGGGCATCAGGGTCACTTCATTAACAACCGCCAACCACATTGAGAACATTTGGTTGGAACGCAGTTGAACCCAATGCTGTTGCTTCCTGACAACGAAAAGCATTAATGAAGCGATTTGGGCCCCAGAGGGGCAGGAGGGTTTGAGGAAATCAACCAGGGTTCACACTCACAACCTCGCTGCAGTGTTAAGGGAACCGACGTACAAGTTCTTCAATTATCCGGAAGACAGTTTACACTGAGCAGTGGTCAGCTGCACCATGAGCTCATCCGACCTGCCGGGCCGCCGCCGCCACCAGCACCGCTCCGATTAGATCATACCTTGGAGGAACGCTTGGGAGCTCTTCTGCTTACAAGCCACACATGAAGTGTCAAATGTGGACAAGGTGCAGACTAGAATAATATTTAACATTTTGATGTATGCCCCCCGGTGCATATTGTTCTAACTGTTCCCTGAGTCGTTCCTGCTTTGCTTTAACTGACACACATCATATTTCTCATCCAATTGATTTGATACAGGACATGCTGCGCATTAAATATGTGTTCAAATGAACGTGTACTGAACGTATTGGAAGACTGGCCAAATCTAACTCTTTTTTTTGGTTCCTGAATTTCTTCACCAATACAGAAATCCAGGTTGTACAGGTTGTCATTTGCAAACTACAGGTAACTGCCAAAATAAAGGAAACACCAACATAAAGTGTCTTAATAGGCTGTTAGGCCACGACGAGCCGCCAGAACAGCTTCAATGCGCCTTGACATAGATTCTACAAGTGTCTGGAACTCTATCGGAGGGATGCGATACCATTCTTCCATGGGAAATTCTATAGTTTGTTGTAGTGTTGATGGTGGAGTAAAAAGCTTTCTTCGGTGCTGCTCCAGAATCTCCCATAAGTGTTCAACTGGGTTGAGATCTGGTGACTGAGACAATTTTATACATGACCCTAAGAATGATGGGATGTTAATTGCTTAATTAAATCAGGAACCACACCTGTGTGGAGGCACTTGCTTTCAGTATACTTTGTATCCCTCATTTATTTCGGTTTTTCCTTTATTTTGGCAACTACCTGGAAATCCATCTTGAAGGAGGAGGGTAGGATATCTTTGTTCTGTTTCAAAAAATGTTTAAACAGTTGACAAATGTCCGAAAAAAGACAAAAATGTCCTAACTTTGAAAGTACCGTAAAATGCCATTTTGCCTCTGTCGTGCCCGTTTCAGAGGAGTGTAATGGGTTTGTCCCAGTCTGAATGAATGTCTTCCATACTGTATGAGGAGTGGAGAACAGGTAGGAAGTAACACAAGTGTCAGGCGGGCCACTTTCTCCATCCCCTGGGTATGGGTTCACACTCATCTCAATGACCTGACACACACACTCACTCACACTCACTCACTCACACTCACACACACTCACACAGGCGGGCCACTTTCTCCCTCCCCTGGGTATGGGTTCACACTCATCTCAATGACCTGACACACACACTCACTCACACACACTCACACAGGCGGGCCACTTTCTCCCTCCCCTGGGTATGGGTTCCCTTTCCACACTCACACAGGCGGGCCACTTTCTCCCTCCCCTGGGTATGGGTTCCCTTTCCACACTCATCTCAATGACCTGGCACACACACTCACTCACACTCACACAGGCGGGCCACTTTCTCCCTTCCCTGGGTATGGGTTCACACTCATCTCAATGACCTGGCACACACTCACACAGGCGGGCCACTTTCTCCCTCCCCTGGGTATGGGTTCCCTTTCCACACTCATCTCAATGACCTGGCACACACACACACTCACAGATGTGCAACCAGAGGTGGGAAAAGAACCCAATTGTCATACTTGACTAAAAGTAATGATACCTTAACAGAAATTGACTAAAGTAAAAATATTTTTATTTTTATAGATGGATCGGCAGGGGCACACTCAGACATAATTTACAATTGAAGCATTTGTGTTTAGTGAGTCCACCAGATCAGAGGCAGTAGGGATGGCCTGGGATGTTCTCTTGATAAGTGTGTGAATTAGACCATTTTCCTGTGAAAATGTAACGAGTACTTTGGGGGTTCAGGGAAAATGTACAGTGGCTTGCGAAAGTATTCACACCCCTTGGCATTTTTACTATTTTGTTGCCTTACAACCTGGAATTAAAATAGATTTTTTGGGGCGGTTGTATCATTTGATTTTCACAACATGCCTACCACTTTGAAGATACAAAATCTTTTTTATTGTGAAACAAACAAGAAATAAGACAAAAAAACGGAAAACTTGAGCGTGCATAACTATTCACCCCCCCAAAGTCAATACTTTGTAGAGCCACATTTTGCAACAATTATAGCTGCAAGTCTCTTGGGGTATGTCTCTATAAGCTTGGCACATCTAGCCACTGGGATTTTTGCCCATTCTTCAAGGCAAAACTGCTCCAGCTCCTTCAAGTTGGATGGGTTCCGCTGGTGTACAGCAATCTTTAAGTCATACCACAGATTCTCAATTGGATTGAGTTCTGGGCATTGACTAGGCCATTCCAAGAAATTTAAATGTTTCCCCTTAAACCACTCGAGAGTTGCTTTAGCAGTATGCTTAGGGTCATTGTCCTGCTGGAAGGTGAACCTCCGTCTCAGTCTCAAATCTCTGGAAGACTGAAACAGGTATCCCTCAAGAATATCCCTGTATTTAGCGCCATCCATCATTCCTTCAATTCTGACCAGTTTATTTAACTAATTATGTGACTTCTGAAGGTAATTGGTTGCACCAGATCTTATTTAGGGGCTTCATAGCAAAGGGGGTGAATACATATGCACACACCACTTTTCCATGTGTTATTTTTTTATATATACTGTTTAGAAACAAGTAATTTTTTTCATTTCACTTCACCAATTTGAACAAATTTTGGTATGTCCATTACAAGAAATCTAAATAAATAAAAAAAACTGTGAATTTGATATTTTTTACTGATATTATGATTGTCTGTTTGTTTCATCTCTGCAAAGTAGTTAAAATGCTGTCAGATCCACTTTAAGATAGCTAGGTGTGACAACCACATATCACTGTCATAGTAAGTACAGTTTTCCTCAATAAAGCAGCTATCAGTGAACTCAGAGCTAGTACGGGGGTGGCAGAACGGTGTGCTCGGGTTGGGGTGTAGGGTTTGAGCATAGCCTGAAGTTAGGGATGGCCAGTTCTTCTTGTTGCTCCATAGGCAAGTACCATGGTATTTCCCCCCTGCTTTTTATTTTATCGTATTCTACGCTTGCTCTCCTGTATTCTAATCTGTTTAGTTTACTTACGTTGTCGAACACCCTGACACGCTGGCCATCTCAGTGAGATGAAAGGGGAGAAGCGGAGCCACTTTGGGAGACGCATGGCCCACTGTCATTGTCATTGTCATGCATACACTCCGCTGGCCATGTGCCAGCCACCCAGTGCTGTCCCCTGGTACACCTGACACTGCCCTGAGAGAGGAGAGAGAGGAGAGAGGTCTATCTGGTGATCTGACCTCTGAGACGCATTCAAACTGTACTGCCAGCGCCACAATCCTGGTAACCAAACTGCACCCTTTTGAACCACTCTCTGCACTGACAGACACAGACACAGACACAGACATAGACATGCCGACAAGGGACTAGAGGAGAGAACGGGGGAGATAGAGATATGCCTTGATGTTGGCTGCATCTTTGAGTGTGCAGAACCCCCTTGAGTCTAGACCAACAACCAAGCTCCTTGGCATTGTAACGGGGTAGGTAACCCCCTACAGACTAGGGCAGAGTTTGTTGATCCATTCCTGGGGTACTCCCTTGGATGAGGTTGCACTTTTTTTGACATAACTTTTTCTACAGAACGCCAGCTGCCATTGAGTACGTGGCTGTGATGAGCATCTTCCCCCTTCACAAGACCTCTATAGACAGTGGACTAAATAGCCAGTCAGTGGGCTCCCCCCCCCACACACACACACACACACACACACACACACACACACACACACACACACACACACACACACACACACACACACACACACACACACACACACACACACACACACACACACACACACACACACACACACACACACACACACCTGACTGTTAACTGTGTCATAAAGGTGAAATGTTCTATTTGAGAATTCAGTCCCTACAGCCGGAAGAGAAAGATGGAGAAAGGGAGGAGATAGAAAGATACGTTCCCCCAGTTATATTAGTTTCAAAGTGGGGTTGGATGGGACGGGGTTAGGAGGCAGGTGACCCCAGTAGCACAGCTTGTTGGTTTTTTAAAGCGCTGCCTCTCCAGTCATATGGCTGGTGAAGCCAAGGCCTCTTGGACCACAGAAAACCATAAAACCAGGGGCTTTATTACGAGGATCAGACAAAGTATGTTTGCTCTCAAAGACGTTGAGCTAAAGGTGTGCCTTACACCCAGGCAACGAGGGACACACACACACACACACAAAGACATTCTCTCTCTTCTCATCTCTGAGACTCCATGCACAAGCACACACACGCAAACACACAGACATACTCACACGCAGACACGCACACCCAGGCTGCACACACTGCATATACATGTTCGCTGTGGTCCCTCACGGATCCACTTAAAAGGGGGGCCGCCATATCAATTGTCAGCTACCATGTTTAGTTGCTTAGGCCCTCTCTCCTCTCTTTGATGAGGACCATGGAACATTTTCATCCCATTAGCCACATGTTGCTCCTAATATCTCTACAATAAAATGCAATTTCCCCGCCGTCATAAAGCAGGCGCATCAAGTTCAGAGATAGGGAGAGAGAGAAAGAAAGATTTTACACTAATTTAAAAACCCTCTTACCATTACAAAGCCCTCAAACGTCAAGAGTCCCCTCTGTCAGCTGGTTCTGAGGCTCAGTTCACTAACCCCTACCAACCCAACATCAGACCCAACCGAATCATCACAAAGCAAAAAGAGAAATACTCTGTATATCCCCTATTGGAAAGACACCACACAAAATCTAGGTAAACTTCAATGCTATTTGGCTCTAAACGGTACATTGTGGCAGACCATCTAACCACCGTGACTGAAAGAAAACTGAGAAAAACACTGACTATGAACAGACTCAGTGAGCACAGCCTGGCCATAGAATCTGGCCATCACAGACATATCTGGCTACCCAGCGAGAACAGGTTGTGATCACTGCCCTCAGAGAGAGGTTGAGACAGAGCTGCATTTTTATCCTACACTGCGTGAACTATACATACTTAACAATTTTCCTTCCCAAAATTGAAACCTTTACAAAAATGTTGAAACCAAAACAGAAAAGGAGAAAATCCTATATCTATTGGGAGAAAAAACCCTTTGTACCATATTAGCTGCAAAATATGTAGCTTCCTGCTACAACCCTAGGGACAGCCAGTGGAACGACCAACGAGGGCAATAACATGCTACCTGTGTTTTTCCACTATTTTGTTATTGTCCTCATTCATTTCCTACTGTAGTGTCCTGTTAATTGTTACTACTCCTTGAGTATTATTATTTTTCCCTATTATTATCTATCTGCTTCATCATTGATTTGATATGTATCTACATTTTTGCTTTGGCAATGTATGTGGTAACACTTTCCATGCCAATAAAGCCATTTGAGTGAGAGTGAGAGTGAGAGTGAGAGTGAGAGTGAGAGAGAGAGAGAGACTAGGTCTGCTGCTCATTTTTGACCCTCAGCAGTGTAATCTATCGGGGAGATTAAGGTAAAGGAGTTATTCTTTACTATTTTATTAAGAGGCGCAGGAATAAAGGCTTTATTGCTCCTCAAGCAGCGTGACATACAATGTAAGACAAACATTACAGCAACCCAGATGACTTGGCATCAAAGACAAGGCTCTGAAAACAAAAAATCTTTCCCGTTTCCACGGGTCTTGCCCCGAGCCGTGTCCGGTAGATAAATAGTGAGGTGTCAAAAGAGGAGGAATGGGAATCCCACACCTAGTTTTAATTAAATGGAGAGAGGTGAAACGACAAAAATATCTGTTCTGAGGTCAAGGGGAGAAAGGCGAAGCTCAGGAGATATCGGAGTGCAGCCAAACTCACCTCAAAAGAAGGAACAGGAACAATCAAAGGGTTTATAATTCTTTGACACATTTCTGTGTAATTTCTACGGTTGATTATCTTGAAATGGACGTACAAAACTACTCAAAAATAGGCAAACATACTTAGGCACTCAAGTCTTTTCAAAATAGTTAAAGGTTGTGTGAGTGAACTAAATTACAGGGAGTGGCCTATTGAGTGTGTGATTGTGTGTAAAAAATATCTTTTTGTGACTGCTGACCTCTAAAATAGTACCACAGCAGGACCACCTAATGCCAGACAAGTGTGAGATCTCAGCATGTTTTCACAGCAGCTTGGAAGATGAAGGGGAAAGAATTTGAAAGGCAAGCATGGAGCAAAAGAAAAAAGAGGGAAAAAAGGAAAAAGCAAACACGTTTGTCTGGAGCTTGGGGGGATTTGACAGACAAGCCAATCCTCAGGTCCAAAACATTTGTTTTGAATAACGTTGTCGTCCCAGTTAAAAGTTGAATTGACATCACTTGAAAAACCTCAGGAATTTGAGGGAATTTTCAAAGCAGTTTGAGGATGAGGAAAAGCCATAGTGGTCATTTCAACCGCTTGTAAAACACAATTCAGAAACCGGATCACAGTTTCCATTTTTTTCAAGCTAAATAATGTTGGTTTACTTGATGAAGAGAAGGACAGAGCAAAAATACTTATAATTTGCGAAGACTCTCCTCATAACAGTCTACAGAAACAGGCTGTAAGAGCTGATATATATTTATTTTTTTACATACTATTGAACATTTTTTGGATTGGACTAGAGATAATATCAAGCAATGCCCCACAGTTTCATGTTGAACCAGGTGAGATGAACAGCTAGGGCATACAGCGCCTTCAGAAAGTATTCACACCCCTTGACCTTTTCCACAGTTTGTTGTGTTAGAAAGTTAAATGTATATCCATCACTCTCCTTGCTCAAATAGCCCGTACACAGACTGGAGGTGTGTTGTGAGTCATTGTCCTGTTCAAAACTAATGATAGTCCCACTAAGCCCAAACCAGTACACACTGACTCGGTACCGGTCTACTTGGTAAATATTTTATTCTTCTTGAACTGCACTGTTGGTTAAGGGCTTGTAAGTAAGCATTTCACAGTAAAGTCTTCACTTGTTGTATTCGGCGCATTTGACAAATAAAGTTTGATTTGATGACGTATCGCTGCAGAATGCTGTGGTAGCCATGCTGGTTAAGTGTGCCCTGAAATTCTAAATGAATCACTGACAGTGTCACCAGAAAAGCACACCCAAACAATCACACCACAATCACACCACCTCCACCATGGATCCACACATGCAGAGATCATCCGTTCACCGACCCTGCGTCTCACAAAGACATGGCGGTTGGACCCAAAAATCTAAAATTTTGACAGATTTCCACCAGTCTAATGTCCATTACTTGTGTTTCTTAGCCCAACCAAGTCTCTTCTTATTATTGGTGTCCTTTAGTAGTGGTTTCTTTGCAGCAATTCGACCATGAAGGCCTGATTCACGCAGTCTCCTCTGAACAGTTGATGTTGAGATGTATCTGTTACTTCAACTTTGTGAAGCATTTGTTTGGGTTGCGATTTCTGAGGCTGGTAACTCTAATGAACTTATCCTCTGCAGCAGAGGTAACTCTGGGTCTTCCTTTCCTGTGGCGGTCCTCATGAGAGCTAGTTTCATCATAGCGCTTGATGGTTTTTGTGACTGCATTTGAAGAAACTTTCAAAGTTCTTGAAATTTTCCAGAATGACTGACCGTCATACCTTAAAGTAATGATGGACTGCCTTTTCTCTTTGCTAATTTGAGATGTTCTTGCCATAATATGGACTTGGTCTTTTACCAAATAGGGCTATATTCTGTATACCACTCCTACCTTATCACAACACAACTGTCTCAAATGCATTAAGAAGGAAATAAATTCCACAAATTAACTTTTAACAAGGCAAATCTGTTAACTGAAATTAATTCCAGGTGACTACCTCATAAAGCTGGTTGAGAGAATGCCAAGAATGTGCTAAGCTGTCATCAAGGCAAAGGTACTTTGAAAAATCTAAAAAAATAAAATATATTTTGATCTGTTTAACACTTTTTTGGTTACTACATGATTCCATATGTGTTATTTCATAGTTTTGATGTCTTCACTATTATTTTACAATGTAGAAAATAGTAAAAACTTTTGACTGGTAAAGTATATACAGTTGTGGCCAAATGTTTTGAGAATGACACAAATATTAATTTCCACAAAGTTTGCTGCTTCAGTGTCTTTAGATATTTTTGTCAGATGTTACTATGGAATACTGAAGTATAATTGCAAGCATTTCATAAGTGTCAAAGGCTTTTATTGACAATTACATGAAGTTGATACAAAGAGTCAATATTTGGAGTGTTGACACTTCTTTTTCAAGACCATAGACAAACAGTGCCAGTAGAATGGCCTTACTGCGGAGCTCGGTGACTTTCAATGTGGCACTGTCATAGGATGCCACCTTTCCAACAAGTCAGTTCATCAAATGTCTGCCCTGCTAGAGGTGCCCCGGTCAACTGCAAGTGCTGTTATTGTGAAGTGGAAAGTCTAGGAGCAACAACGGCTCAACAATGCAAAGTGGTAGGCCACACAAGCTCACAGAATGGGACCACCGAGTGCTAAAGCGCGTAGCGCGTTAAGACCGTCTGTTCTCGGTTGCAACACTCACTTCCAAGTTCCAAACTGGCTCAGGAAGGAATATCAGCACAAGAACTGTTCATCGGGAGCTTCATGAAATGGGTTTCCATGGCCAAGAAGCCGCAAACAAGGCAAATATCACCATTCGCAATGCCAAGCGTCGGCTGGAGTGGTGTAAAGTGAGCCACCATTGGACTCTGGAGCAGTGGAAACGCGTTCTCTGGAGTGATGAATCACGCTTCACCATCTGGCAGTCTGACGGACTAATCTGGGTTTGGCAGATGCCCGGAGAACGTTACTTCCCCCAATGCATAGTGCCAAATGTAAAGTTTGGAGGAGGAATAATGGTCTGGAGCTATTTTTCATGGATCGAGCTAGGCTCCTTAGTTCCAGTGAGGGGAAATCTTAATGCTACAGCAAACAATTACATTCTAGACGATTCTGTGCTTCCTACTTTGTAGCAACAGTTTGACGTTCCAACATCTAGTGGAAAGCCTTCCCATAAGAGGTGAAGCTGTTACAGCAGAAAAGGGGGGACCAACTCCATATTAATGCCCATGATTTTGGAATAAAATGTTCTACGAGTCGGTGTCCACATACTTTTGGTCATGTAGTGATAAATATTCACTGCCCTGAGTCAATACATGTTATAATCACCTTTGGCAGTGATTACAGCTATGAGTCTTTAAAAAATGTATTAGAGCTCTGTCAAGTTGATTGTTGATCATTGCTAGACAGCCATTTTCAAGTTTTGCCATAGATTTTCAAGCCAATTTAAGTCAAAACTGTAGCTAGGCCACTCAGGAATTAACATTCAATGTCAACTTTGTAAGCAACTCCAGTCTATATTTGGCCTTGTGTTTTAGGTTATTGTCCTGCTGAAAGGTGAATTTGTCTCCCGGTGTCTGTTGGAAAGCTGACTGAACCAAGTTTTCCTCTAGGATTTTGCCTGTGTTTAGCTCTATTCTGTTTATTATTATCCTAGAAAACTCCCTAGTCCTTGCCGATAACAAGCATACCCATAACATGATGCAGCCACCACCATGTTTGAAAATATGAAGAGTGGTACTCAGTGATGTGTTGTGGTGGATTTGCTCCAAACATAATGGTTTGTATTCAGGACACCAAGTTAATTTCTTTGCCACATTTTTTGCAGTTTTACTTTCCTGCCTTATTGCAAACAGGATGCATGTTTTGGAATATTTTTATTCTGTACAGGTTTCCTTCTTTTCACTCTGTCATTTAGTTTTGGATTGTGGAGTAACTACAATGTTGCTGATCCATCCTCAGTGATCTCCTATCCCACCATTAAACAGTGTAACTGTTTAGAAATCCCCATTGGCCTCATGGTGAAGTCCCTGAGCAGTTTCCTCCCTCTCCAGGAACTGACTGGTGTAGTGACACACCATCCAAAGTGTGATTAATAACTACACCATGCTCAAAGGGATATTCAATGGCAGTTTTTTGGACCCATCTACCAATTACTGCCCTTCTTTGCAAGGCATTGGAAAACTGGTCTTTGTGGTTGAATATGTGCTTGAAATTCAATGCTCGACTGAGGGACCTTACAGATTGTATATGTGGGGTACAGAGATGAGATAGTCATTAAAAACTCATTTTAAACACTATCATTGCACACAGAGTGAGTCCATGCAACTTATTATGTGACTTGTTAAGCACATTTTTACTCCTGAACTTATTTAGGCTTGCCATAACAAAAGGGTTGAAGAAGGAGCGGTGTGTTGTGGGAGGACAGCTGTCTGTTTATTTGGGAGGAGAGTTCATGTTCATCTCTGGGGGCCTCTGCTCTGCTGTCAGACGTGTTCTACTGCGGTGGGCGCTGTGCTGCAATCTGCCTGCCCTCGCCTGCCTTTTGTATACTGAGAGAATACAAATGGTGGCCATGCTAGCTGGCGCTTTGCCTTGGGGACTCCCAGGTGATGGCGTCACACAGAACAGGGTTTTAATAGAGCAATTTGTTTTCTGTCAAAACGCAGCCCATCTCCCCCTCTCCTGCCGGCACAATTGAGCTATGATTTGGCTGAACTGCACAGGGATTTTATTGATTCAGCCCTTTAATGGAGCTGTCTGTAATAAAACGCGAATAAGAGAGTGAATTTGAGGGTTTGCATGTGTGGGTGTTTGTGTTCGTGCGTGCGTGCGTGCGTGCGTGCGTCTGTGTGAATTTACAATACATGGTTTAGCCAAAAGAGAATGTTGTTAGCATAATTAGCGTGCCATTTAATACAGTTTAAAATTGATAGCATAATTAGCAATGCAGTATTATTTACAGTTGCCAATAAATACAGTCATCAACTGCTTATTGTTGGTACAAAAAAGATTGGACAAACACTCACTGTATGTACTTGAGAATTAATCTGTTTTAAGAGTCAAAACATCCACTGTGCAGATGTGAGCAAGACTGAACAGTTTTAGCGATGAGATGCTAACTGAGGAGAGCGTAGCATAGCATAACATAGCAAAACCTAACCTAGCATAGCCTAGCATAGCATAGCCTAGCAGATGGCTGTGTGGAGCTCTATCTGTGGGGTTAGAGACCCTGGGGAATGGACAGACTGAAGAAGTGGAGTAGTCAACACTCTTCCTCTGTGTATTATTTTCTCACTAAGCAAAGTGCTGTGTGTCGGGGTGCAGTGGGAGCAAGGTAGGTGGGGGAGACTTTACAGAATCCTGCCGAATGGTAATGGACTTCGGATACATACTTTACAAACTCTCTTTGGCTACCCCTTCCTTCCCTCCCACCCCTCAAACCCACTCCCTTGTGCCTCCAGCCCCCACCCCTCCAACCTCTTCTATCCCGTGCACCCCTGACCCCCTCCTCATCTCTCTTTCAACAAGAGCCGTTTGTCAGGGTCAGAAAGCAAGTTAAAACCCCTATTAATGAGAGGGGGAGAGAGGAGAATAGAGAGAGACGGGAGGATAGAGAGAGAGAAATGTATGGTAGTGGTGGGGAGGGAGGGACGGAGAGAGAGAAACGATAGGGGTGGCGGGCAGGGATGTCAGCCATCAAAGCCGGGGAGAAGAGAAGGCCAGGTGGTTGTGGGAATCCGGCCCCCTTTCCTCTCCAGGACTCTCTGGGTTCTGTGTAGTAATTAGAAGGCAGCAATGCAGCGGGGCCTGGCCGAGGTACAGGATAGCCCCTCGGAGAGAGGACAATTTGCACTTCTACTGGAGCTGCCAGCAAGGACACAAAGAAGAGGAAAAGGGAAACTATGGCATCTTTTATCAGGCTGGACAAAGACACCGCATCCTTTCAAAGAGCTCCCAAGAGTCTCCCTGGCGTTCCGCAGGAGGTCGTCCACCGAGATGTCAGATCACCCCACCTCCCACACACAGTCACACACACACACCTTCTTGAATGAACTGCTCAAGGTGTCTGATAAGGTGCCAGTCGCAGCGACAAAATGTTTCTAAGGAGTCAAAGTCAGCATGGAGTGTACAGTGTGTTACTTCCTGTTGATACAAAGAACATGGTGGCTAGGCATATTTCTCAATTGTAAAACGACAACACCTTGAGCATGTCTCTTCTGACGACTTCCATCACCTTGCAGACAGAATGGGTTAATACAAATTTCACAAGTTTACAACCCTTTAAAATGATTTGGCCTAATGCAATGTATTCATGATGCATTTGGCCTCCCTCTCCCAGCCTGTTCTCAACTCTGTCGAGAACCAAAATGGCCGCCTATTACCTTTGACATTATCACCCAATCTAAAGAGGTTTGACCTCCCACGACTCAAGAAAGTGAATGCACTAGCTTTGAGTGAGTTTACCCCGACCCCCCACCCCATCCCTGTTGAAGTGTGTCCATGGTAGTGGATGGGTCAAAGGTCAGATGGTTCATGTGATAACTTTTTCCAGGTCTACGGGCCCAGATGAGGGCCTTTAACCCAGTGTCTTTCCTTATTTGCTCTCTCCCTCTTTGCTCTCTGTCTCTGTCACTCAGTACCCCCGGGTTTCGCACGGCCCAGAGCTGAAAGCTCCATTCACACACCCTCTAACCCAGGGATGTTTTTGCAATTCAATATTTTCACTTGCCGCCTCATCATTACTTTGGAACCGGACACTGGGCAGGATGAGGCTGGGGCTCCGGAGCAGCACAGAGGAATCACAGTGTCAGGAAGGGAAGGGTGGGGGTACAAGGGAGATGAGGGGCTAATGACCCATCTTGAAATGTTTTAGTGCAGACCCAACACCTTGTGTGCTCGGACACAGACGTGCGCACACATACCACTCTACTCATTGTTTCACAAACAATCTTACACCAGGTAAATGATGAAGGTGGGGGTAAAAGATAGGGGGGTGGTCCACTGCCAGGAATAAAAAGCCCTAGTCTATGACAGTAATAAAGATCATATGAATTACTTGTAGAATATGACAACGTAAGAATATCTTTAGAGAGAGAATATACTGCATATTCTCATCCCATGAGATATGAAGTTTCGCTGCAGGTCTTTTTGGAAGACTATCTAACGTTGGCTGTCTAACGTTGGCTGTCTGACGCTGGCTGTCGATGGCTGTCTGACGCTGGCCGTCTGACGCTCTGGAGAAGGTTTTTATCAAAAATACTCTATACTTTGCTCCGTTCATCTTTCCCTTGATCCTGACTAGTCTTCCAGTCCCTACCGCTGAAAAACATCCCCACAGCATGATGCTGCCACCACCATGCTCACCGTAGGGGTGGGGCCAGGTTTCCTCCAGACATGAGTTGAGTTGACCTAGAATCAGAATTACAGTTATGAGGAAACAGCACAGTCACGACTAACAGTACTGACCTAGAGCCAGTCTCTTTTTTAATTTGTGTATTTAACTAGGCAAGTCCGTTAAGAACAAATTCTTATTTACAATGACGGCCTACCCCGGACGACGCTGGGCCAATTGTGCGCCGCCCTATGGGACTCCCGATCACGGCCGGATGTGATGCAGCCTGGATTCGAACCAGGTGCTGCAGTGACACCTCTTGCACTGAGATGCAGTGTCTTAGACCGCTGAGCCACTCGGGAGCAGCCATCCCTGTGGCTCAGTTGGTAGAGCATGGTGTTTGCAATGCCAGCATGGTGTGTGCAACGCCAGGGTTGTGGGTTCGATTACCAAGGGGGCCAGTACAATTTATTTTTTTGTATTGTTTTTTTAAATGCATGAAATGAAATGTATGCATTCACTACTGTAAGTCGCTCTGGATAAGAGCGTCTGCTAAATGACTAAAATGTAAATGTAACATGACGCTTGGCATTCAGGCCAAAGAGTTCAATCTTGGTTTTATCAGACCAGAGAATCATGTTTCTCATGTTTTGAAAATCTTTAGGTGCCTTTTGGCAAACTCCAAGCAAACTGTCATGTGCCTTTTACTGCGTGGCGGCTTCCGTCTGTCCACTCCACCATAAAGGCCTGATTGGTTGTCCTTCTGGAAGGCGCTCCCATCTCCACAGAGGAACTCTGGAGCTCTGTCAGAGTGACCATCGGGTTCTTGGTCACCTCCCTGACCAAGGCCCTTCCCCCCCGATTGCTCAGTTTGGCTGGGAAGCCAGCTCTAGGAAGAGTCTTGGTGGTTCAAAACATCTTCCATTTAAGAATGATGGAGGCCACTGTGTTCTTGGGGACTTTTAATGCTGCGGAAATGTTTTGGTACCCTTTTCCAGATCTGTGCCTTGATACAATCCTGTCTCGGAGCTCTACAGCAATTCCTTCGACCTCATGGCTTGGTTTTTGCTCTGACATGCACTGTCAACTGCGGGACCTTATATAGACAGGTGCGTGTCTTTCCAAATCATGTCCAATCAATTGAATTTACCACAAGTGGACTCCAATGAAGTTGTAGAAACATCTCAAGGATGATCAATGGAAACAGGATGCACCTGAGCTCAATTTCGAGTACAATAGCAAAGGGTCTGAATACTTACGTAAATTACGTATTTCAATTTTTTTTAAACCTGTTATCGCTTTGTCATTATGGGTTATTGTGTGTAGATTGATGAGGAAAACATTAATTGAATCAATTTTAGAATAAGGCTGTAACATAAAATGTGGGGGAAAATTATGAGGTCTGAATACCTTCCGAATGCACTTTGGTTGGTGCCTTCATTGATAATGTCCTGCTTTTAGGGTAAAGTGGGTAACTAGCCCCCCTAAGAACAATGTCCAATTGCTGACACAAAAAAAGCTAAGTTTGTTAAAAATGTGGTATATGGATGACGGTCATGCTTAGGCAAACTATGATAGGAAATAAGTAGCTACAGTTTACACTTTTATTATTATTTAATGAAATTTTGTTTTTTGAAAGAACTGAAGTACTGAAAATTAGTGTGTTAAAATCTATGTAATACAATATATTTTGATTTTTTTGTATTTATCTCTTAAAAGCTAAAGTCTAGGTATCTTATTTAAATGAAATAATTCAAATATTGAAACAAAATGGCTTTGCCCATCATACTATTAATATCCTCACTATGATGAGGTTTTCATCTAATGTCCCTCTTTTCATGTTCATGACAAATCATGTCCAAATCATCCTAAAGTGTAACTCAATGAGAAATTAAGAATTAAAATCAGCTTCTTCTAGGAACAGGACCTGTCTTCGTTAAATAGTAGAAAACAAATCATTCAGTCAACATTCATTCGGGTTATTGACTATGGTGATATTGTCTATATAAATGCCACTGCCACTGTATTGAAGCCACGGGAGATATTTTCAGTACACATCATTGCATTTTGTATCAGATCATAGGCTGGCCCTCTTTGAAGATCGATGCATTGCACTGTTTTTTTCTATAAAGTTACCAGACCAGGACTCAGGGACTAACCCTGGAGATCCCTTCAGACATACAGTATAAGTTACCAGACCCGGATTCAGGGATGGCTAACCCTGGAGATCCCTTCAATCTCTACAGTTAGGGAAATCTGCTTTTAGTTTTTTTGCACCTCTCATGTGGAATGATCTCCAAAACTCCTTAAAGTTGGTGGAGTTGGTGCCTCTAGAGCAATTCAGGCGGATGTTAGAGGGCCTTTTTACTGAAGAATGGGTTTGTTTCATTTGATTGTGTTTTTCTTTTCATATTTTGTGTTTGCTTTCATGTATTGTGTAATTGATGTTTATATACCTGTAGATAAGATGAGTATAGGTTAATTGTTTTTTATTGATGTGTTCATGCAGGGTTTATCTGCAAAATAGACTGTGGTCTCAATATGACTCCCTGCTTAAATAAAGGTTAAGTATTTATGTTTTTAATACATTGGTAAATACCACCAACGTTTGGTTTTGTGAATCTGAATCTGAAAGCCGGGAACGAGAAGTAATACCGTAACAGCAAAACCACATCAAGCACACAGCTTAAGAAATAAGATCAGGATTCCTCCAAAAGCAAGGAGAAGTTATTAAGACCAAACGTAGTGTTAATGATTTGTTTGGCATGCCGACGTCAGTGGAGGAAAATTAAGGTCTTCGGTTTGAGGTTTTATATACTTTTTCAGCAAGCCACACTATAGTTAAGGAAATTAAACACACCAATATTAGCTTCTCTCTCGGGAGTCTCCATAATCAGCATGCCACCACTCGTTGAACCTTTTTTAATGAAAATAAATGGCGAGCCAGTGAGATGGACTAATTATGTTGCAAACGGGGGGGAAGGGGTCATGCCATTGATATAATGAATGCAATTTTCAGAGACAGACAGGAGTGGTTGAAGAAGGTTCGACCTCGGGGCAGGGGATTCCAGTACCTGGTTGACTGGGAGGGTTATGGCCTGGGGGAGAGGTGCTGGGTCCCCGCTAGGGACATCCTGGACCCAGGCCTCATTGCTGATTTCCAATGCCGGCAACCCGGTCAACCAGGTATGCGCCCAGGTAGGACGCCAGGTGGTGACCCTAGAGGGGGGGATACTGTCACACCTTGATCTGTTTCACATGTCTTTGTGCTTGTCTCCAACCCCCTCTAGGTGTCGCCCATCTTTCCCATTATCCCCAGTGTATTTATACCTGTGTTCTCTGTTTGTCTGTTGCAAGTTAGTTTTGTTCGTCAAGTCTACCAGCGTTTTTCCCCTTGCTCCTGTCTTGTCCGAGATCCTGTTTTCTAGTTTTGACCATTTCTACCTGCCCTGAGCCTGCCTGCCATTCTGTACCTTATGGACTCTGATCTGGATTACTGACCTCTGCCTGTCCCTGACCTGTCATTTTGCCTGCCCCCTGATCTAGTAATCCACTTTTGTTACTTCGACACTGTCTGCATCTAGGTCTTCTCCTTAAACATGATAGAAGTGGATCTTTCTTCTGAAAGGCGACTGATGCCTCTCTAACCCAGCTCACCATTCTTCCACCAGAAAGTGAAGTATTAAACAAATAGAGGTGCTGCCTGCTGCTGGTGAAGTCTGCATGGCTATCAAATTCCATTGGATAATGATAATGAAGCCGCAATCTCCACATCCCCCCCTCTCCTCCCCTACCATCAGACAAATTTGTCAAAAGCCCAATGATCGTCCAGTGTAATTGTCCAGACCAGGGGCATTATTGTGGCAAATAAAATTATCTGATCTCAGAGAAGAAGAGAAGAGAGGAGAAAAAAATGGTCTTGGCACAGTTTTGCCAGAGCCCCTGAGACGTTTGAATCCACTCCTAATGAGACACTACATGCCCATCTATGTGATTATGACAATACAGAGAGAGAGGGAGGGAGGCGACAATGAACTTTGAGACTGGTAGGGACAGAGAGGGGGGGTAGTGGAGATATACACTTACGGGGGAGACCAGAGAGGGAGCCAATGCTTTAAAAGCACAGTCCAATCAGAGGGGGGCACTTTAAAGTAGCGCCACGTTAAACGGCGTCAGGTAGCCTAGTGGTTAGAGCGTTGGGCCAGTAACCGAAAGGTTGCTAGATTGAATCCCTGAGCTGACAAGGTAAACATTTGTCGTTCTGCCCCTGAACAAGGCAGCTAACCCACTGTTCCTAGGCTCTCATGGTAAATAAGAATTTGTTCTTAACTGACTTGCCTAGTAAAATTAAAGTAAAATTTAAAAAATTAAAACATCTCAAAGACAAAAAAGAGGAAGTCTCTGGGGAGGAGAGTTTTGTCTCCTTAGCTTTGTCTCTACAGGACGAAGGGAATATAAGGGTCTGGGGCAACATACCATTCTGATAGGGGAAGCACAGTACAGCAGCAAGCCAATAGGGAGTGAGTGAGTAAGATGTAAATCAAGTGATTATTTACTCTATGTGGGCATTTAACTAAGCATGCAAATGCCTGTGGAATTTGAATTAAGTTATCAGGACCATAGAACACAATTAACTTTAAAAGAAAAGTCATGTGCCATTTATCGCTGACTAGTCACAACGCAGAGCAATCCCTGGGATATTACAGTTCTCTGAATCATGAGTGCAGCTTAAACGTGTGAATTGCCCAGTCAACATCCCATCTGTTTTAAAAAATTATTTTAAAAAGCCAAACAGCGGGGATGTAATCACAGCAAGGCATGGTCGGAGAGAAAATGATTGTGTTTGCATTCCACTAAATAAACGAGAAGGAAGCATGTTTTTTTACAGACAGGGTCATGTTCATTACTCACCAAAGAAGAAAACAGAAAAAAACTGCAAGGGCCTACCTAGATTCATCCAATAAGAAATCGAATCTTCTGTTGCAAAACCCTTTATAACCTATTTCAGTTGTGTGCTGTAATGAACAAGACCCAGGCCCTCTCTTAGTCTTTTCGGTTGTCTGGGTGATAAGTTTGACTGACTCTCTGCTAGACATAGCACAGCACCGACTGGAATACGATACACAGAAATGCCTTTAACTGAAGTGGAAAGACTTTTTTTTGCCCCCTCGCAAACGCATACCACTCCACAGTATGCCTCCTGTCTATTTATATCACATCTCATCTTCGGCACACAAGTTAAACTGCCAAAACATTGGGAGATTGCAGCCCTTTACAAATATAGTGAATTAAGTCGCATAAAGTGGCTGGCGAAAGTATTCACCCCCCTTGGCATTTTTACTATTTTGTTGCCTTACAACCTGGAATTAAAAAGGATTTTTGGGGGGGGTTGTATCATTTGATTTACACAACATGCCTACCACTTTGAAGATGCAACATATTTTTTATTGTGAAACAAACAAGAAATAAGACAAAAAAATGAAAACTTGAGCATGAATAACTATTCACCCCTCCAAAGTCAATACTTTGTAGAGCCACCTTTTGCAGCAATTACAGCTGCAAGTCTCTTGGGGTATGTCTCTATAAGCCTGGCACATCTAGCCACTGGGATTTTTGCCCGTTCTTCAAGGCAAAACTCCTCCAGCTCCTTCAAGTTGGATGGGTTCCACTGGGGTACAGCAATCTTTAAGTCATACCACAGATTCCCAATTGGATTGAGTTCTGGGCTTTGACTAGGCCATTCCAAGACATTTACATGTTTCCCTTAAACCACTCAAGAGTTGTTTTAGCAGTATGCTTAGGGTCATTGTCCTGCTGGGAGATGAACTTCCGTCCCAGTCTCAAATCTCTGGAAGACTGAAACAGGTTTCCCTCAAGAATATCCCTGTATTTAGCGCCATCCATCATTCCTTCAATTCTGACCAGTTTCCCAGTCCCTGCCGATGAAAAACATCCCCAGAGCATGATGCTGCCACCACCATGCTTCACTGTGGGGATGGTGTTCTCGGGGTGATGAGAGGTTTTAGGCTTGCACCAGACATAGTGGTTGCCTTGATGGCCAAAAAGCTCAATTTTATTCTCATCTGACCAGAGTACCTTCTTCCATATTTTTGGGGAGTCTCGGACATGCCTTTTGGCGAACACCAAATGTGTTTGCTTATTTTTTTCTTTAAGCAATGGCTTTTTTTCTGCCCACTCTTCCTTAAAGTCCAGCTCTGTGGAGTGTACGGCTTAAAGTGGTCCTATGGACAAAGACTCCAATATCCACTGTGGAGCTCCTTCTGGGTTATCTTTGGTCTCTTTGTCCGTGAGTTTTGGTGGGTGGCCCACTCTTGGCAGGTTTGTGGTGGTGCCATATTCTTTCCATTTTTTAATAATGGATTTAATGGTGCACAGTGGGATGTTCAAAGTTTAGGATATTTATTTTATAACCCAACGTTGATCTGTACTTCTCCACAACTTTGTCCTTGACCTGTTTGGAGAGCTCCTTGGTCTTTATGGTGCCGCTTGCTTGGTGGTGCCCCTTGCTTAGTGGTGTTGCGGACTCTGGGGCCTTTCAGAACAGGTGTATATATACTGAGATCATGTGACAGATCATGTCACACTTAGATTGCACACAGGTGGACTTTATTTAACTAATTATGTGACTTCTGAAGGTAATTGGTTACACCAAATCTTATTTTGGGGCTTCATTTTAAAGGGGGTGAATACATGTGCATGCACCACTTTTTAATTTTTTATTTTTTAGAATGTTTTGAAACAAGTAATTTTTTTAAGTTCACTTCACCAATTTGGACAATTTTTTGTATGTCCATTACAAGAAATACAAATAAAAATCAATTTAAATTACAGGTTGTAATGCAACAAAATAGGGAAAATGCCGAGGGAGATAAATACTTTTGCAAGGCACTGTAGTAGTGAGGGGTGGTGGGTGGCAGAGAGATATTTTCCATGTGGATCTGCTGGGGCCTAGTGTGGACAGAGGGGTCCGACTGAGATCTCTGTCACACTGTGCTGATATGCAGGGTCGAGTTCATTATGCCCAAATGGGATGAAACAGGGAGGGGCTACCTGGACTTAAGAAACATTTATTTTCATTTTCCATTATATGTGGCTAGCAGTGCTATGCCGAGTCCACGTTGGGTTATGACATTATTTGTGACATTATGAGGCAGACCTGTAGGCAAGGTTAGGGCAGTGAGTACTGACTGAACTGCACTGCTCAAAAACAAGAGCAGGCTTCACAGGCAGCAGGCTACATGGGGGTCAGGTGGGCCTCACACACAGACGTACACACACATACAAACACCTCCGATAAATATTGGGGCGAACATGGCATGCTGGCCAAAATCATTTATCCTGGGAAAATGTGTGTGAGAGAGTGTGTGCAAGAACGAGTGAGTGAGTGAGTGAGTGGGTGAGTGAGTGAATGGCTTCCCTACAGTTAATGAGTGAGTGCCAAGCACTATGGTCTCTTGAGTTTACAGAGACTAAGATGCAACAGCAGCATAGGAGAGGCCCCATGATAAAATCACCGGAAAGCCAAGCCAGGGGGAAAAAGCCATATTACAACCTACAGTATGTCTTGTGCTAATTGGGTTGTTTGCTCTACAACCTGCTAGTTCGTATGCCTTCACACCCTGATATACAGTATCAGCCTAAGGCCGAGACAATAACAAGACACAGTGGCAGAATACATTGAAACGCACCTTGTTTCATCAAAAAAACATAAAGCAACATCTGTCTGTTGAAGTCAACAAAACATACAGTTACAAGACCTACAGCATGGTCAAGCAAGATAACGTTTCTGGCATTTTCGGACTACTAAACAACTATTGATTTAGAACCACAGAGAGTTACCGCAAAGCGCAAAGAAAACAGGAGCTGCTTCCACTATTCCAGCACCATTTCCACTTCAACATTTCAACATAATCAAATCACCTCTGCTTAGTCTAATACAGTGGCAACTAAAAGATACCAAAAACAATTTAGTCCAATCAACGGAAGCTAAATATGATGTGGCTAGCTAAAATGCTCGCTAGCCTAACTTCCTTTCATGGGCAACGATGCACCAGGCCAACTAGTTAACATTGGCCAACTACATCTAGCTACATCTTGAACTTCCAGTCCAGGGGCACAATGTATGAATTTATAGTTGGATCAGAATCACAGTTATAATTATTTACCAGCACAGAGAATTCAGTAAAACCACAAGTCCAAAACCCTATCTCCATCCATGGCTAATTTAGGAATGGGATGAGTTTAGCTAGCTTGGTAGCCACCTGAGGACAACGACACAACGAGATGCAACAATTCAAGTTTTTTTGTCAATGATGTTCGGTTTCTGATGTCATGTGATTGCAACTATTATCTTATCATACTGCAGCCATGTCTGTTTAGTCCACTACTACAACTACTACTACTACTACTACTATTATCTTATCATACTGCAGCCGTGTCTGTTTAGTCCACTACTACTGCTACAACTACTACTACTACCACTACTACTACTACTATCTTATCATACTGCAGCCGTGTCTGTTTAGTCAACTACTACTACTACAACTACTACTACTACTACTAGTACTATCTTATCATACTGCAGCCATGTCTGTTTAGTCCACTACAACTACTACTATTACTACTAATATTACTACTACCATTACTACTACTACTACTACTACTATCTTATCATACTGCAGCCGTGTCTGTTTAGTCAACTACTACTACGACTTCAACTACAACTACTACTATTACTACTAATATTACTACTACCATTACTACTACTACTACTACTACTACTATCTTATCATACTGCAGCCGTGTCTATTTAGTCCACTACAACTACTACTATTAATACTACTATTACTACTACCATTATTACTACTACTATACTATCTTATCATACTGCAGCCGTGTCTATTTAGTCCACTACAACTACTACTATTACTACTACTATTACTACTACCATTATTACTACTACTATACTATCTTATCATACTGCAGCCGTGTCTGTTTAGTCCACCACTACTATTACTACTACTACTACTACTACTACTAATACTACTACTACCACTTCTACTACTACTATCTTATCATACTAAAGCCGTGTCTGTTTAGTCCACCACTACTACAACTACTACTACAACTACTATCTTATCATACTGCAGCCGTGTCTGTTTAGTCCACTACTACTACTACTATCTTATCATACTGCAGCCGTGTCTGTTTAGTCCACTACTACTACTACTACTACTACTACTACTACTATCTTATCATACTGCAGCCATGTCTGTTTAGTCCACTACAACTACTACTATTACTACCACTATTACTACTACTACTACTACTACTACTACTACTACTACTACTATCCTATCATACTGCAGCCATGTCTGTTCAGTCCACTACTACTACTACTACTACTACCACTACTACTATCTTATCATACTGCAGCCATGTATGTTTAGTCCACTACTACTACAACTACTACTACTACTATCTTATCCTACTGCAGCCGTGTCTGTTTAGTCCACTACTACTACTACTACCACTACTACTATCTTATCATACTGCAGCCATGTCTGTTTAGTCCATATACTACTACTACTACTACTACTACTACTACTACTATTTTATCATACTGCAGCCGTGTCTGTTTAGTCCACTACTACTACTACTACTACTACTACAACTACTACTACTACCACCATCTTATCATACTGCAGCCATGTCTGTTTAGTCCACTACTACTACTACGACTACTATCTTATCATACTGCAGCCGTGTCTGTTTAGTCAAATACTACTACTACTACTACTACTACAACTACTACCATCTTATCATACTGCAGCCATGTCTGTTTAGTCCACTACTACTACTACTACTACTATCTTATCATACTGCAGCCGTGTCTGTTTAGTCCACTACTACTACTAACTACTACTACTACCACTACTACTACTATCTTCTCATACTGCAGCCGTGTCTGTTTAGTCCACTACTACGACTACAACTACTACTACTACTACTACCACTACTACTACTACTACTACTACTATCTTCTCATACTGCAGCCGTGTCTGTTTAGTCCACTACAACTACTACTACCACTACTACTATCTTCTCATACTGCAGCCGTGTCTGTTTAGTCCAATACTACCACTATTACTACTACTACCACTATTACTACTACTACTACTACTACTACTATCTTATCATACTGCAGTCGTGTCTGTTTAGTCCACTACAACTACTACTACAACGACTACTACTACTAATACTACCACAACTACTACTACTATCTTATCATACTGCATCCGTGTCTGTTTAGTCCAATAGTACTACTATTACTGCGACTACTACTACTGCTACTTCCTCTGTCCATTAAAAAACTTGTGGAATTATTGTGTGTTAGCACCTAATCTTTCTTGCAGTCTACCTGGGCTAAATCTTATGTCAGCTATTTTAGAAGTGTAAGCCCAGGGGTCTTGAGGCCTAAGAGTTTACTTGCTGTGCACCATTTTTTTATGGGCTTAATAGTAAAGACATTTATTTTAACAGAAACATGTATTACCTTTTAATGTTTTCTTCTGATTGTCAAACAAATCACTTCAAAAATAGGCTACCTGCGCACGTTCATCCACTCCAAACGAAAAGACATTGATACAAAACATTCGTCTTGTCGCCTGAATTAATTGATGCGTCTTGCTGACAAATGTGCCTTGTTTTATAAAAATAAAAGTTAGGACAAAAGAAAAGTGGCTAAAATACGGGACGCAAATACAACTGTCTGTCCATTTACCCAAGCTTAACCGTGCGGGAAACTGTGAGGGCCGAGTTGATATTGTCGCAAGTTTGCTACTGGGCACAGAGAAATAAAAATGGTATCCAGGAGGTAATCTGACTCTGGGGAAATAGACACAGGGCCTCATCGCCAAAATCCAAAAGTATTCTTTAAAAATCCTACAGCAGGGCTATTCAATTCCGGTCGTGGAAACATTTCTGGTTTGGGATTTTTGTATGGTTCTTGAAAGAACCGTCCCGTTTATGGTTGTTCAGAGACCCTAAAATGGTTCCCCTATGGCAGTTTCCCAACCCTCTCCTCGGTCCCCCCAGACGTTTCACATTTTAGTTTTAAACCTAAAGGACTGGGTTGGGCATCCCTCTTAATAACCTTATTTGGTTCCACCTTTCACCTTAATTTTTCAGAGTGTAGCTAACCAATAAATTGTAAGTCTACATTCCAAAAGTTTATTTTCAAATATAAGCAATTTAATAGACTTAATAAGTAGACCTAATTGATTATAACTTCGGTTACATGAGCATGTTCGTCTGTATGTCTGTGTGTGTGTGCGTGCGTGCATGTCCCTTCAAAGCATGGTCTTCACCCTGTGCAACCTCAAATGTTGACAGAAATTAAACTAAATGAAAACGTCTTAAACTTCACATCAGTGGATACATTTCATTTATGATGTACTTTTAGCATTAGCGAAAATACGGCCCAATTTAACACAACACACACGCAGACTGTGTTTACACAGAACATATAGCCATGTCAAACCATTATATGATGTTACAATATGACTCTTATAGAAATCAATCAAGATCCAATTGTGAGGCGTCTGCATAGGTAGCCTATCTACTGGCCAGATTGCAGACACACCGATACTCCATTTTCATTTTTATCATCTACGATGTTTGCTCGGTTTCAGACACGAGGAAGGCCTGCTGTAGTAGCCTACTGGAAAAGTCACCTGTAATGTTCAACAATTGAATCCTGCCTTAATGGCATGTTGTCAGCACACATCTGTTGTTTATGACCGAATTGCAAACATTTGAACCATCGGATAGGCCTATAAAGACAAAAAATAAAATAAGTATTGTCTAATGGGGGGGGGGGGTGCACAAGCAACTTATGCCAGGGGAGGTCAACAGAGCGGATGGCTGTGCCATTCTACATCAAACTGAATTAACTGTACCGAGAAACATCTAACCAACCCTTTATCCTTCCTCGAATGACAAGAGCGAACAAAATACCATTTAAAATATTGCCACCAAAATATGACCTAGATTGTATTGTAATACCTTAGGCTATAGCATATGACTCAAATGAGTATATAAAAGTGTAATAATAATAATGATAACAATAACAATCATATTAATAATAATAATAATAATTGTTATAATCAACAACAGGCCTAATAATAATAAATTGTGACATTTCGAAAGAGATATTTTACCTAAAAAGGTAGGGCTATAAGATAAACAAACTAAAAAAACAATCATCTAAATTACAGGCCACCTGGCTATGATGCCATGTAACATTTTCATGTAAACATGTAAAAGTGTTTTCAGATATCACTACATATCCAAATAGGCCTATGCTGTACATGTGGGGAAATACCGGGCCGCCACAGCATTTATTGATCAATGCGAGCTTACCCATTTCTACACCGCTCAGGGAGGCGATTCTGAGAGCCGAATCCCTATGGATTTGAGGATTCTGGACCGGCAAGTCTGTATAAATCTCCTTAAATCAGGCCCTTTTCGATTTAATCAGGACTATGACAACTCTGTCGAAATCAAAAGGTGCCACCACTAATTAAATGATGCCAGTTTGGGGAGAAATGTAATAAGTGCAGCCTGCTATAGGACTTCTCTACAGGTAGAGTATGACAATTATCCCACGGTGTGTATAGCCTCTGTAACTGCACAAGTATCCTGTAGGCGTAAGGCCTAAATGTTGTCAACAACTCGGACCCAGCTTTAAATATCACAAGGTCATATTTATATGATCTTCTTTTTGCTTATAACTTCTTTGTTCCAACTTATTACTACAGCACAAGGCGAGACAAATTAGGGTCGCTAAGGTCTGAAAGCTTAGCAAGAAGTGAATAATTCTCGCCGAGTGAGAGGTCTCCTCAGTCATGCAGGCTTTTCTTTTAAATAGCACTCGGATTAAAAGGCAATAAGATCAAGGTCTATTTTATTTACTGTGAAAAGACCTTCCTGAATTGATAACGATTCTCCCTGAGTGCTGGGCCTACTTTCTCTTTGCAAAGACTTGACAAATGTCCGCGCGTGACACCGACAATTAAAAAACTTGAACCAAACATATACAAGCACAATTACAAAAAACGCTGCTTACAATGTAATAGTTTATTTCTGGTTCCAAACACAATATGTAACTGTTGAAATGTTTACTTGCCTTGTCCTCATTGACACAAATGATTGATCATAATGCGTAGAAAATGGAGGAGGTATACAACCAACGTATTAGGCTACTCGTTCACAGCACGGTCATTTCACCATGTTTGTTAACATAGCGGTGAAATATAAACAACCAATATGCCTTCATTAGAAATGTAACATGCCTTAAATCTGAAAATGTTGATTTTGGATTAACAAAGGCCATATACAATGTTTTTCAGGGGCCTATGCTAAAATTAAAATAAACGACTTCTTTAAATAATTGTAAATATCTTATGCGTTCAGATTCGTTAATAGGCTGCTGATGGATTAAATTCATTAGGCTATACATTTCACCGAGCCCTCACTGGTTTAAGCATTCATCTGCTCGAAGTTCTGCATTTGCAATGACCAACTGCTGCATGTCCATAATTGAAACTCATCTTGAAATAATTGATAACACCCAAAACAAAAAATGAATCCTCGTTCGAGTCTGAAAATATGTGTAACACACATTATTGCTTTACCTTTTATGCAGAAAACAAATAACACGTAAATTGATTATATACATTTACAGAAAAAGCCAACTGTATTCATGCATGCGCAATAAGCAAAGCAATCGGAAAGATATCAGAATCCAAGCTGAGAAACATCCTTCTTTATACACAAACATCTACACGATGTTCACATAAATTGTAATGACTTTTTTCCATATATGAGGACAGCAACAGTCCGTAAAGTAACTTCTTTCACAAGAAGCATTATTGATTGCCATTCCCCGAAAGAGGAACAATGCACCATAGTACTTTAGCGGCCAGAGGGGAAAAAAACGACTTCGTGAATGCATTTTCTTCTAAGGTAAAACGGACGGCTAAAATGCTTCATAAAAACAGCCATTTCTTTCCAATTTCACATTTGAACGTCTCCCACTTGTCGTCAATGAAGCTTGTGCGGAATGTGCGCACAACTCGGTCTCTATTCTGTGCTCCTTCTTTCGCCATGAGTAGTGCTAGAGCGCCCACTATTTCAAAAGACAGGAATATTATTTCACAAGACTTGGAAAAACTCAATAAAAAAGTTACTATCCCTTTCGAAAACTTTTAGCTAACTTTCGGGTAACGATTCTTCGCCGTTTCTAACGTCTGAGAAAATAAATCAAAACTAGTCCACTGCGCAGTTTGTATGGAAATGTTTTTTCTCTCATATATTTCATATATCTCATATATACAAATCCACCAGCAGTGTTTCTCAGCACATATGAAAGTTCTGACGTTGGGAACAAGCGAACCCGAGGCTGCAACAGCGAGAAGGCTGGAGACACGAACTAGGATGTTTTAAGGTTACTATTCACATGAAGAGCGAAATGATATCTACGAGGACAAAGACCCGTCCCCCAAAGGAACTGATAAATGACAATTACACATTGGTGACGAGAGTTCGAGCCGCCGACCGAAAGCGTAAGAAGGGAAAAATACCTACTTTTGGCCAGTTTTCTTGCCCTAGCCTTGGATCTCATCTTGTCGGCTTGTAGATTCCTCTCGTCCTCCGTGAGCCCAGAAGCAGCAACAACACTATCTTCATCTCACAAGCATTGTCAGTTTGGACACCTTCGCACATGCGCACGGGCCGTTCAATCTGACACCCTCGTCAGGGACAAAAAAAAAACTTTGCAATGTATTCATCATTATCACTTTTTGTCCTATCCTCTCCCCTTTAGATCTCTTATCTCTTTCCTCCTCCCCCCTCCCTCTCCGGTACTACCGCTGTTGCCACTACCGGCACCTTCTTGACTACCCCTTTAAGAGCAACAAATTCTTTTTCGCAAACCCGTGGGATCCGGACTAGCAATGGACATAGCATGATAGCCTATGTGATGGGGTCAAGGTCGCATCCCTAAACTTTTAACAAATATCACTACTGATCATTCAAAATGATCACATCACAAATCTCATTTAAGGTAAAGTAAAAACAATAACAAAACAAAAAAGAAATAGCTTACTATTGTTATTACTGGCTATTATTATCAGCCTATTTATTATTAGGCTATGATTATGAATATGATGGCTTTAATGTTACCGTTGTTCTTCTCATTATTAGTATTGCTATAATAATGAATTACGAGAAAGATAGGCCCTATTCTATTACAGATAGGCTATCTCAAAATATGTTTAGACTATATTTACAAATAACGCCATTGACGTGTCATCTGTCATTGTGTTCAATGTAGGCTACTCAAATGTCACGTTCTGCAAGGGGTTATTTTTGACTCCACTAATTGAAATGCATACGTTGGAGTCTATGCATCGTAAACAACAGGTGTAGATTAGCAGTGAATTTATGATATAGCTCTCCGTAATGAAAATGTTGCACGCTTTGCCCCGGAGCTAACCACACGAAACGACAGCTGTTGATGCATGCAGCCGCCGACTTTCAATAGACGGGACAAGGGACATGAGCGGGCTGGTTTCAATGAATTGTATTTCTAAAGGAAACATATTAAGTCAATGTATTTTTAATTTAAACGATTATTTATTTCTGTACACCTATCCTCTCCGTGCACTATGGCGCAGATGTCATACTTAGCTACTAAAAAGTCATGAATGAAAACATGTAGCGCCATTGTTTCCCAAGGACTCCAGGTAAACCCAGCGAGGAGGAATAGGTTGTGAATTTCAACTGTAAGTATGATTTTGCCTTCCATTTGTTTTACGTTGCATGTATGGCATTCAGACATGCCGTGTGTATGACAGCAGGCGTCTGTTGCTCGTTGCATGCATATTAACAGGCAATGTTAGGTGTGCGGTCGATTTTAGTTGGAGGTTTGGTTATATGCTCTATAGCCTATTCTGCAGCCCATAACGCAGCTAAGCAATTGAAATATGTAAGTCTGTAGGCTACCGTATGTATGAATTAATACAATATTTACAGTGAACTATATGGATGTTGAACGAAAGAAAGGCGAATATTCCTATAGTTCTGTACTAATCCACATGTATGATTACTGTTCAATTGAAGCAGTTAAGAAAATAACATATCTAGTCAAGCAAATATCAGGAAAGTATCGGCCTATCTGACAACAAAAAGCATGGATATTCGGCATAATCCATTATTCGCATTTGAAGTTAATTTCATTATTGGTCCTATTGCATGCAGTTAATTATTATTATTATAAACCACATTGCTGTATCACTGTTATTATAATAATTAAGTTTATTATATTGTAAGGATTAATGTTATTATTATTACTTTCAACTACTTCGACGCAACATGTAGATAGATTTTAATTCACAGACCTACATGTAAAACCAAATCAGGAATTCTATGTTCATTAAAAAAACTACGTAAAAATGGATGTATAGCATATTATTTGAAAACATAGTCCTAGAAAAGAAACGAGTTGCATGATTACTTGCATGACCAGGAGATTGATCTCGGAGCGAATTACATGTTGTGATTTGTAAACGGGAAAAGGGTACCTTTACAGAAGATAAAGACCCATTAAGACCGTTGGGATCAACAACGGGTGGGATCAAAGCCTTGATTGAACACCAATACGAAATTATTATAAATATTAATTAAATAATACATGATAATAATAATAATACTTTTGTCATAGTATTCATTCATTACTTATTATTGTTATTAGTAGTAGGCCCAATTTGTTTTTATTATTGGGCTATTATGGTAGTATTGGGGATAAGATGGAATGGGCCTAAGTAACAAGGGGACTTGAATATTCACCAAATATTGCAATTGCATATTACATCCAATGCTTGATACTATATTTAGAAACGTATGGAAAAAAACATCAGCACAGGACTACAATCTACATCGGCACAGGACTACAATCTACATCGGCACAGGACTACAATCACCAACCATAATTGATCATTTCATTTTAAGCAGTACAAGTCAACCATGCATTCAACATGCCATGTGGTTGACAAGGCGTCCACATTTCCTCTAAAATAGCCATTGTGACAAATTTAGTAATTTCAACTATTAATCTAACATTGAGAAAACATTGTTGGTGGAATCTTATGTTGCCAAACAGAGAGTTATTACGCAGGTGTTACAAAAACTCTCACTGTAACCGAGTGACATTGAGCCAACAATCGACAGGTTAGTGTTCATTTCATGTATCAGTGCTACTTTGTTTAGCCTACTCCTGGGTGTCTAAAAGAGCGATAGACTGACGACTGGGAATATCAATAGTCGTGTCTCAATCGATTGATTGCATCGATAGCATTTCCTGTTTAAGTGAAGTAAAAATAAAAAGGGCCATTCAACAGCAGTTTTCTCTGTCTTTTCTTCTCCAAAATGTTTACACCAGCTCTCCAGAACAATTTAAACGTGCGCCAAATTTCTCTCTCACATTTGGCTGGACACATTATTTCATATGGTGGGTGCAACGCCTTTTTGAGAGCAATTAACTGAGACTATCCTTGTAAAGAAGAGTGTTGCTCTTCGGCACCCGTTCATTGTGGAATACATTTTGTGCGTCATTTAAACGTCTGCCTTTTACGAGCTCAACGTGATGGCTTTATAACCCCGCATTTTGTTGTATTTTCTTCACATATTCCTGCAGTTTTAACACGGTAGGCACAGCGGCAGGACCAGACCCCGGAAGAGAGATGTGCTGCTGCAATCCGGGCTGCAGCAGCAAAATACGTTTTTTGAATTGATTGATTTAAAATTAAATATAAAACAAAAGCTCTGCATTATCTTGTACATTTGTTATTTATCTATGACCTATTCCATTTAGGCCTATATATTGGCATATACACATAGGCTACATACACTACATGACCAAAGGTATGTGGACACCTGCTCGTCGAACATCTCATTCCAAAATCATGGGCATTAACATGGAGTTGGTCCCTTCCTTTCCTGCTATAACAGACTCCACTCTTCATGGAAGGCTTTCCTCTAGATGTTGGAACATTGCCGCAGGGACTTGCTTCCATTCAGCCACAAGAGCAATGCTGATGTTGGGCGATTAGGCCTGTCGGCGTTCCAATTCTTCCCAAAGGTGTTTGATGGGGTTGAGGTCAGGGCTCTGTGCAGGCCAGTCAAGTTCTTCCACACCGATCTTGACAAACCATTTCTGTATGGACCACGTTTTGTGCACGGGGCATTGTCATGCTGAAACATGAAAGGGCCTTCCCCATACTGTTGCCACAAAGTTGGACGCACTGAATGTCATTGTATGCTGTAGAGTTAAGATTTCCCTTCACTGTAACTAAGGGGCCTAAACCATGAAAACAGCCCCAGACCATTATTCCTCCATCAAACTTTACAGTTGGCACTATGCATTGGGGCAGGTAGCGTTCTCCTGGCATCCGCCAAACCCAGATTCGTCCGACGGACTGCCAAATGGTGAAGCATGACATTAATTTCCAATGAAACGCTGCGTTTGCCTTGTAACGTTTTGTTGCAGAGGCAGTTGCAGTGCGTTCGGTGAGGGGCATCTGTTGGATTTATCGAAAGTATGCGTCTAACTGTATGCGTAGACGGCTTGACAGAAATGGTAGCAGAAAGTGAATGTTGAACTTTTGTTGCATACACACCTACAGCGTCACTGCGCAAAATGGTACGCAGTATCATCTGGGGTACGCAGCATCATCTGGATATGTGTGTGCAACAAAAGTTCAACATTCACCTGCTACCATTTGTAACACATACAGTTAGACGCATGCACCACACAGAACGTAGTCTACCTAGGCCTGCATTCATGGGGGCATTTATCATTAAGTCAAGTTTATTGATCAGTGACATATGAAATAAACTGACTGTGGAGTGGATAGAAATATTCAGACATCCATGGTTCTGGGGGCACTACTTCTTATCATAACATTCATCTTTATCAAGGTCAAGGAGTAAAATAGTAGTGGGCCTATGTTAGTATTAAAACGCCAATTCTTAAAACAACAAATGTTGCTTTAGAATGAATAATTACTAACGATGTAGGCTATTATAAGGCTTATAATAGTAGTATATATTTAGTTATTAATGAATTTAGGCATGTAGGATGTAATGATGAGGGTGGAGTTGGTGGTGATAACCATGATTGTAATCTTCATAGTCATCCACCACCACCATCATCCTCATCATTGAGGCTTTTCTCATACAGTTTCAACCCATCATTGGTTAGTTGAAAGCTCTGAAGAAATTAGAGCTAGAATGGGGATCAGGCGTGACCCAGCAGGCCCAGTTCAAACAATATGGGATTGGTGTGGTCTGTGGTCCGCGACTCCGGTGCAGTTTTCCCCGACACAGGCTGAAACACAAGCTGTATCCAAGGTGGAAAGGGCACCCGGGACTATGCGTAACGCAGAGATAACGGAGCTGTGCATTATATGTGAAATTAAACACCTTGTCGTCAGGATTTGGGACAGAGCAGTCAAGCGACATAAAAAAAGTGGGGCCGCGGGCTTTGTGAATTATGGGAGTATTGTACATATGTGAACAGTAATTCTGCCACAGCCAATGAAATGGGAGAGTAAACATGGTAACTGGAAGGTGGTGGAAATTCCAGGTTGCAGGCTACCCCCCACCACACACAGAGAACTGCCTACTCTCCGCTCCCCTCTCGCGCTCTGGCTCGGCGCTATTGTGACTGCGCATTAAAGAACTACCAGCCTGTCGAGTGTCGACACTGGGGATACAGTAAGCATTTATAAAGGGACAGACTTACAGAGAGAAAAAACGTTTTAAACGACAAATGTGGGGATCTATTCGTCCATCACTCACCAACATTTAGCCTACAATGTCAAGATTTACCAATGCCCTGTCCTGCACAGCGGCTAAATGAATCTGTAATTAGAATATTTCCCTTTCAGTTGGTTTAAGTAGGGAGCACAAACAGACCACCCCGAGTCAAGGTGTTTGGCCGATGCACTGGAGCGGGCCTACCCGTAGCGCTGCACTGACTGGTCCCTCTTTGTACTCCTGCTAATGAAGTTCCAAAAGCGGTCCGTGAAGTTGCCTTGATAATCATTAGCCATTGATTGGATTGAAGACCTTGAGCGTATATGGGAAATGGGAAATCTGACCGCTAATCCTAGACAGACTTTTTCCTGTGTTAAGGCGCAGTCAGAGACAGTTAGTCCATATAGCCTAAAATGTGGAAATATATGTAAGATAAAAAAAGATTGAGGGGCAGGCAGCTGCTGTCTGGGTATATCACAATGTGGTTTATAAAATGCGATAGGATTAGATTACACATTTATTGACATTTCTTATTTAGCATATAAAAACGAAAATGTGCATTTAACATATGTCTTTGAACTACACCATGTTTATGAGTAGCCTATAGGCCTAACCCTATTCAGCGAAACCTATTCAAATATTCAGCAATGATCTTAACCAAAGGGAAATATAAATTCCCTTTGGTTAAGATCATCGCTTAGCCTACCTATTTTTATACTAACTACATGCATGGTTCAATACTTGCTTAAGCCAACCTCTTCATGATAAATTGCATTTACAACCGTCATTGACGTTTGGCATGAGCCTCGTTTCCCAGTTGCGATGTAACTTAAGCATTACGATGATCGTACCAGATGCATTGTTATTTACGTGGCAACTTTTTAAGAGTGTTTCCCAAACAAGCACATAGAGAGAACATTCACGAAGTGCGTCATTAGACCATGTGTTGATGCTGATAGGATCGAAAGAAAAGCAGTGCTGCTCTCGGATCAGCTTTCTCTATTCAAATCTTACCTTAACATTATAATTATTCCACAATAGGCAGATCAGCTCCTAGAGAGATATCACCACCCATGGCTGCAAATAGGCTATTTAGATAGCTTATTATGCGTAACAATTAATAATGCACTTAATCACAGACCGGGCACATCATTGCGCATATGTTGTCACACATCATGAAACACAATGAGGGAAACATGACAGACAGTAGCATAGTTACAAACTAGAACTCAATTGATTGAACATGAACTTGATTTTGATATGATTGAAATAGCCTGTATAGGCCCATTTAGCCTGTGTATCGTTTAATGTCGTCATGTCGGTTTTCATTTCACACATCATTTTATCCTTTACTTGTTTATAACAATTGCAAATACTTTGGCAACTTTGTGACTTCCGATAACTTCAAAACGAAGTTGACTACAAATACAGTCAGACAGATCTTGATTTTATGTTTAGTGAAAATCTGTGAATAAAGTGACGAGGAAGGGCAAAAAAAACATTAATGATGCTCTTTGGCTACTCTACGAGTGGTCTGGATCACTCGAAGATATGTGGAGGTTTTTAAGAGCCACGTTACTAACAAAGGCTCTGGGAAACAAGGCTCTGGGAAACACCTTGGCTACTAAAGCTACATTGTAAGAAGATTCTAACAATGATTTTAATGCTACGATGGCTCTGGGAAACAAGGCCCTGACCATGTGGAATAAAGAAATACACTAGTATGTGGACACCCTTTCAAATGAGTGGATTCGGCTATTTAGCCACACCTGTTGCTGACAACTGTATAAAATCGAGCACACCGCCATGCAATCGCCATAGACAAACATCGGCTGTAGAATGCCCCATACTGAAGAGCTCAGTGACTTTTAAGGTGGCACCTTCATAGGATGTCACCTTTCCAACAAGTCAGTTTGTAAAATGACTGCCCTGTTAGCGCTGACCCGGTCAACTGTAAATGCTGTTATTGTGAAGTGGAAATGCCGCAAAGTGGTAGGCCACAAAAGCTCACAGAACAGGACCGCTGAGTGCTGAACTGGGTAAAAATGGTCTGTCCTTGGTTGCAAAACTCACTACCAAGTTCTAAACTGCCTCTGGAAGCAACGTCAGCCCAAGAACTGTTTGTCCGGAGCCTCATGAAATGGGTTTCCATGGCCGAGCAGCCTCACACAAGCCTAAGATCACCATGCATAATGCGTCAGCTGGAGTGGTGTAAAGCTCACCACCATTGGACTCTGGAGCAGTCGAAATGTGTTCTCTGGCATGATGAATCATGCTTCACCATCTGGCAGTCTGACAGACGAATCTGAGTTTGGTGAAAGATCGCTACCTGCAAAAATGCATAGGGACAACTGTCAAGTTTGGTGGAGGAGGAATAATGGTTTGTGGATGTTTTTCATGGTTTGGGCTAGGCCCTTTAGTTCCAGTGAAGCAAAATCTTAAAGCTACAGCATACAATGACATTCTAGACGATTCTGTGCTTCCAACTTTGGAAGAATTTGACTGGCCTACACAGAGCCCTGACCTCAACCCCATCGAACACCTTTGGGATGAATTGGAACGCGACTGTGAGCCAGGCCCTAATCGCCCAACATCAGTGCCCAACCTCACTAATGCTCTTGTGGCTGAATGGAAGCAAGTCCCTGCAGCAATGTTCCAATATCTAGTGGTATGCCTTCCCAGAAGAGTGGAGGCTGTTATAGCCGCAAAAGGGGGGGGGGGGGGGGGGGGGGACCAACTCCATATTAATGCCCATGATTTTGGAATGAGATGTTCGAAGGGCGTGGGTCCACATACTTTTGGTCATGTAGTGTATGTAGCCTATGTGTAAATGCCAATATATAGGCCTACGTGGAATAGTTAATAGAAAAATATGAAATGCACAAATGCATTTACATTTCATTTAAAATCAATCAATTCCAAGATTGATGTTCGCTGCTCTGCATAGCCATGGGCTTTAAAAATATATATTTTTTTTTATCGATTAGCATATTGGATTGACGCTCTGTAGCTTAAAAAATAAATGAAAAACGGATATTGCTGCTGCAGCACACCTATTTTCCGGGGTCTGGGCCAGCCGCTGTGCCTACCGTGTTACACCGCAGGAAAACGGCAACAATCTGGGAAGAAATACTCCAAAATGCGGGCTTTCTTTACAAGTGTAGTCACAGTTAATTGCTCTTAAAAAAGGCGTTGTACCCACCATATGAAATAATTTGTCCAGCCCAATGTAAGAGAAACATTTGGAGCACGTTTAAATTGTTCTGGAGAGCTGGTGTAAACATTTTGGAGAAAAAAAGACAGAGAAAACTGCTGTTGAATGGCCCTTTTTATTTTTACTTCACTTAAACAGGAAATGCTATCGATGCAATCAATCGATTGAGACACGATTGATTGCGTGTAACTACAACGACTTTGAGAAGTGAATTAAGTCGGTCGACAGTCAATGATAGGCCTACGTTTCATTTGTTTGGTTATATTTCTCAGGTCTCGGTAAACGAAACAGCCCTTTTCAAAATTAATACATGTAAAATGATGTCTGATAAACGATTTCAATTATAATATATTTCCCCTTGCCTCCATAGCCTATTATGTTTGCGACAAAATGGCCTACTTATTTATCTGTGAGTAAAATACAAGCAAATGTGACTGCTGGCCCAATTATCAAATAAAGTGAAATTAGAAATGGTTTAAGTCAGTGAATGTAGAACTCACAATTTTGACCATTCCACTTTAGTCAAATTTGCTGAAATTAAATTGCACTAAATGAAGACCTTCTCCAAAAAGTATTTATTAATTAATGCTTAAACCTACACATAAAATCCCACAATAACTGCACCGGTATTACACTATCGTTATTGTTGCCGGTTAATTAATCTGGTGTTACATTTCCATCCATAATCCCTGAAAATCAAAGGAGCGAGAGGTCGGTAGAACCCCGCCACACAAACGCACACAGTGCTTGGGCTACAGCGAAGATTACCCCGGTGTAGAAATGACCCTTTATGATGTAGCTAATCAATCAAAAGTCACTACGAGGACGCTGGAATCCCAATCTTAATCTCGCATGCTACTAGGGTTGGGGAAATAAGATTTTACACGCGTGTGTTTCCTCATCATCATCGTCATCATCATTGTGCGAGGCCTACGATTTCATACAAAATAATTAATATAGCCTAAATTAACAATGAATAGCATATTTGATTCTTATTCTTATCAGGCCCATAGGCCTACTACTGAACTAGGCTACTGTAAAAAGTAACAACGAAATATTATAATGGCGGTATTGAAATACTTGTTTCGATAATGTGATATAAACCTTACAATGTTGTTATCAATATGTGAATCAAATCATTTAAATATCACGACACTGAACAAGGCGTCCACGGATCTCCAATAAATACCTAGTTTATACCCTCCTAACAAAAATAACTGGTAGCATAACCACTGCGAAGAAGACAAGAAATATGTTTTGCTACAGCGATCCATCCAGCTGTGTCCAATCCCAACAAACATTTTCACTGATCTCTCCATCTATTTACGGAATGTGATGTATGTAGAGTAATATAGGCTATATATGGCTCTGGATGTAGGCCTACGCATCAAGTTGGTTCGAATAACTGGCTGGTGTGCCTTGAAAACGTTTCAATAAAGTTCAATAATAAAGTACACTGACAAGTTCGTGACCTGGTCGCAGCTGGGCAAGGATCTGTGATTCATTTATTTTAAGCCTACATACTATTAATCTATATTAGCCTATGCCTCAATGAGACAACGACCTTGTGAGAAGATACACCCCATTGCTAGGATAAACAGCTTTGAGATTGCAAATATGCAATGACTATATTATTACAATTTATACTCAGGACAATGCATTACATTTGAATTTATAGTCGTCATATATCAATCCATTATTTGAACTCTCATATAACATTTTTGAAGTAACAGTAGTCTAAAGGTTCTGCAATTGAACAAGAGTGCTGATGTATCAACCTGGGGCCGGTTTCCCGATGGAATTTAGGCTCAGAGTGTTTTAACGATGCATCTTTCCAACAACGGCCGAAGATGTAATAAGCGTTTCCCAAAACACCTCGCAGATAGAACGGTGCAAGTGCTTCGTTGGAGCGTGTCGATAGTGATAGGATCGAAAGAAAGGGAGCGCTGCTCTTGGATCAGCTTTCTGCATTATAATTATTTCACAATAATGACGACGGATCAGCTCCCAGAGCGATATTAGCGCCTACAGCTATTAGCGCCTATTCTAATGCACACCCAATAAACATTTATTAAATCACCGATTTGGCACATCATTACGCACATGTTAGGTTACGCACATTGAGACAAATTACAGACAGTAGCCTACAAGTTGAAAAATATAACTCAATTGATTGACCATGAAATGTATTTCAAAATGATTGAAATAGGCCTAATGCAGTCATACCGAGGTAAAGAAGGATATTCGACGGATATTCGCCTGTTACGTCCACCAACAGCAGTTAGGGACCGTCAACATAGTGACAAATCAAATTCTTCACATTTCAATAGCTATTTAATCATTACTCCTAAAACGTTCAAAACTGGTTCTAGCTAACCTGAAGGCATAGACAAACATTGCACACATGTATATTTTGTCGATTTACATCTCGCACTATTTTAAATAATTTATTGACACTTTTTAATTTCAATAGCTCATTGGTCATATGACCTACTGGACTCAAACAAGGTTCAGATTGTCAACTGACTACCCTTCTATATTGCACACCCTTTAGTTTGTCCATTTTCATCTCACAAGAATTTACATGAATTTTTCAAAATGTGCAATTTCAATAGCTCCTTGGTCATGTGACCTACTGACCTTTTTTTTTATATATATATATATATTTTAGTCATTTAGGAGACACTCTTATCCAGAGCAACCTGCAGTAGTGAATACATACATTGCATACATTTCATTTCATGCATTTTAATGTAATTTTTAATTTTATTTTTTGTACTGGCCTCCCGTGGGAATCGAACCCACAACCCTGGCATTGCACACACCATGCTCTACCAACTGAGCCACAGGGAAGGCCTCAAACAAGGTTCAGAATATCTATTGACTACCCTTCTATATTGCACACTCTGATGTTTGTCTACTTTCATTTCATGCTATTAGACTTAAATCTGTAAGCTTTGTAGGCCTTCATTTCACATGGGTGTTTAAAAATGTTTTTGAAGTTAACAAATGTTCCAGCCTTGCAATAACTATCTTACACATGGGCACTGAAAAGATCTGCAAATGGCTGTATGTGGTATGGATCAAGGACAGGAGAGGTGTTCAAACAGAGGTGCTTAAAGTAAGGCGCACAGGTAGGCCTCATGAAAAACAATGTTTCATATGCTCTTTTTAATCACAGTAATATGCAGGGATTTGTCAGTCAGAGTGAGCTTGATAAGGTGAAATAATCATTTTCATAGCATCCCTTTCACATACTGTACATTAAGACAAATCCTTCTATGTTGAGTATTAGAATGCAGTTTACAGAACCTGATAATGACTTGATATTTGAGTGCATTCACAACAAGCCACTTGCAGACAACTTACAAAATGCAGCAGTGCATACATACAGTGAGGGAAAAAAGTATTTGATTACCTGCTGATTTTGTACATTTACCCACTGACAAATAAATTATCAGTCTATAATTTTAATGGTAGGTTTATTTGAACAGTGAGAGACAGAATAACAACAAAAAAATCCAGAAAAACGCATGTCAAAAATGTTATAAATTGATTTGCATTTTAATGAGGGAAATACGTATTTGACCCCCTCTCATTCAGAAAAATTTCTGGCTCCCAGGTGTCTTTTATACAGGTAACGAGCTGAGATTAGGAGCACACTCTTAAAGGGAGTGCTCCTAATCTCAGCTTGTTACCTGTATAAAAGACACCTGTCCACAGAAGCAATCAATCAATCAATCAGATTCCAAACTCTCCACCATGGCCAAGACCAAAGAGCTCTCCAAGGATGTCAGGGACAAGATTGTAGACCTACACAAGGCTGGAATGGGCTACAAAACCATCGCCAAGCAGCTTGGTGAGAAGGTGACAATACTTGGTGTGATTATAGGCTAATGGAAAACACAAAAGAACTGTCAAGCTCCCTCAGCCTGGGGCTCCATGCAAGGTCTCACCTTGTGGAGTTGCAATGATCATGAGAACGGTGAGGAATCAGCCCAGAACTACACGGGAGGATCTTGTCAATGATCTCAAGGCAGCTGGGACCATAGTCACCAAGAAAACAATTGGTAACACACTACGCCGTGAAGGACTGAAATCCTGCAGCGCCCGCAAGGTCCCCCAGCTCAAGTTTGCCAATGAACGACTCAGAGGACAACTGGGTGAAAGTGTTTTGGTCAGATGAGACCAAAATGGAGCTCTTTGGCATCAACTCAACTCACCGTGTTTGGAGGAGGAGGTGGAAACATTATGCTTTGGGGGTGTTTTTCTGCTAAGGAGACAGGACAACTTCACCGCATCAAAGGGACGATGGACAGGGACATGTACCGTCAAATCTTGGGTGAGAACCTCCTTCCCTCAGCCAAGGCATTGCAAATGGGTCGTGGATGGGTATTCCAGCATGACAATGACCCATAACACACAGCCAAGGCAACAAAGGAGTGGCTCAAGAAGAAGCACATTAAGGTCCTGGAGTGGTCTAGCCAGTCTCCAGACCTTAATCCCATTGAAAATCTGTGGAGGGAGCTGAAGGTTCGAGTTGCCAAACGTCAGCCTCGAAACCTTAATGACTTGGACAAGATCTGCAAAGAGGAGTGGGACAAAATCCCTCCTGAGATGTGTGCAAACCTGGTGGCCAACTACAAGAAACGTCTGACCTCTGTGATTGCCAACAAGGGTTTTGCCACCAAGTACTAAGTCATGTTTTGCAGAGGAGTCAAATACTTATTTCCCTCATTAAAATGCAAATCAATTTATAAAATTTTTGACATGCGTTTTTCAGGATTTTTTTGTTGGTATTCTGTCTCTCACTGTTCAAATAAACCTACCATTAAAATTATAGACTGATCATTTTTTGTCAGTGGGCAAACGTACAAAACCAGCAGGGGATCAAATACTTTTTTCCCTCACTGTAAGAGGGTTCCTTTTTCTGATGAACATAGTTATTTGATGCATGGCCTACTATTTCTAACTGGAAAAATACATTCCTATGTCTTTTGTGAGTAAAATCCTTTTTCCAAAATTGATTTAGGTACATTTTTGTGAAGTGGTATGAGGGTTGTGATATGGGTCATTTAATAGTAAAATCATTTAAGGGATCAATACATTTCTATATCGCTTCCCCAGTATCTGCATGAACCATCAAGTGTTTTTGGTTGACCCTGCTGGACAGAAAGAGAAGGAGGAATCGGAATACCCTGCATTCAAATTCAGGTCTTAGTTATTCCATTGTACTGGATCTAATACATATTAGCATTTTACCTACATTCATAAGTGTAATACTTTTTTATGACATACTTTCAAAAAATCTCTTGGCTGCTGGCTCTGTCACTTTCAGACATGCGCAGGCAGACTGAAAGGGGAAGGGTAGCTTTTGACTCGAACCACAGGGGTTCTCTGTAAAGAGAGAGTAATCCAAAAGGCACAGACACACCCCTTGACTTTCAATTGGCACCCTTGACCTGTATGTATTCTCTCCTGATTGGTCTCCGTGGTGCTTAGTCACAGGGAACTCCGTTGCCGGCCCCATCATAAAGTTTTTACACAGTCTGGCAGTCTGACTAAAGTGCCAGAGGTATGAGGAGAGACATCCTCTGTATTTATGGGAACAAATATTTCCTAACAATTTAGATCCTATTCTTGGACGGATAGAAGACACAATGCATCAATGCATTTTTTTTGTATTACTAATTACTGTCCATGAGTAACCTCAACCTTCAGGGTCTGTGGGTGTTTGGGCCAATAAAGTGCCAACTCAATTCTACCACTGACTAGTCTCTCATGCCCCTATGAACGGGGACATAGGGCAATAGTTTTTAAAACCTCTTACATCTAGACGTCCCGCTAGCGGAACACCTGCTCCAATATCCAATGATAGGCGTGGCGCGAATTACAAATTCCTCAAAAATACAAAAACTTCAATTTTTCAAACATATGACTATTTTACAGCATTTTAAAGACAAGACTCTCCTTTATCTAACCACACTGTCCGATTTCAAAAAGGCTTTACAGCGAAAGCAAAACATTAGATTATGTCAGCAGAGTACACAGCCAGAAATAATCAGACACCCATTTTTAGCATATAATGTCACAAAAAACAAAACCACAGATAAATGCAGCACTAACCTTTGATGATCTTCATCAGATGACAACCCTAGGACATTATGTTATACAACACATGCATGTTTTGTTCAATCAAGTTCATATTTATATCAAAAACCAGCTTTTTACATTAGCATGTGACGTTCAGAACTAACATTCCCACCGAACACTTCCGGTGAATTTACTAAATTACTCACGATAAACGTTCACAAAAAACATAACAATTATTTTAAGAATTATAGATACAGAACTCCTTTGTGCAATCGAGGTGTCCGATTTTAAAATAGCTTTTCGGTGAAAGCACATTTTGCAATATTCTGAGTACATAGCCCGGCATCACAGGGCTAGCTATTTAGACACCCAGAAAGTTTAGCCTTCACCAAACTCCGATTTACTATTAGAAAAGTTTGATTACCTTTGGTGTTCTTCGTCAGAATGCACTCCCAGGACTGCTACTTCAATAACAATTGTTGATTTGGTTCATAATAATCCATTGTTATATCCAAATAGCAGCGTTTTGTTCGTGCGTTCAAGACACTATCCAAGGCTGACGAAGGGTCACGCGCACAACGCATTTTGTCACAAAGAAATTCGAAATATTCCATTACCGTACTTCGAAGCATGTCAACCGCTGTTTAAAATCTATTTTTATGCCATTTTTCTCGTAAACAAGCGATAATATTCCGACCGGGAGTGGTGGTTTTCGTTCAAAGATAAAACATGGAGTCGACTCGTGCACGAGCCTGAGTCTCACAGTACTGTGACCAGCCACTATCCAAACGCGCTAATGTTTTTCAGCCAGAGCCTGCAAAGCCACGATTCAGCTTTTTGCCGCCTTCTGAGAGCCCATGGGAGCCGGAAGTGGAAGTGTCACGTAACAGTAGAGATCCCCTGTATTGGATAGAGATAATCAAGAAGGCCAAGAAATTGTCAGACAGGGCACTTCCTGCATGGAATCTTCTAAGGTTTTGGCCTGCCAAATGAGTTCTGTTATACTCACAGACACCATTCAAACAGTTTTAGAAACTTTGGAGTGTTTTCTATCCAAAGCTAATAATTATATGCATATTCTAGTTTCTGGGCAGGAGTAATAATCAGATTAAATCGGGTACGTTTTTTATCCGGCGGTGAAAATACTGCCCCCCTAGCCATAACAGGTTAATCTAAACCAGCCCTTTTTTACTGGAGTACACTAACCTCTAATTGGGGCTCTTTTCTTGATACATAGTAGCAGTTTACCAGATAAGAGGTCAAGAAGATCAAAAAGTAGATTGTTGTAAGGGTGTTTTACATCCTGTGCTGGCCCCATTGTCATATCCATTCTGGATTCTGAGTGGTAAAATCATAGCTGAAAAATGCCTCTATGTATGTGTATACATTTTCCCCCAAGACAGAACTGCCAAAGGGGGTGGAGTTGCAATCTACTGCAGAGACAGCCTGCAGAGTTTTGTCATACTATCCAGGTCTGTGCCCAAACAGTTAGAGCTTCTACTTTTAAAAATCCAGAAATAAGTCTCTCACTGTTGTCTCTTGTTACAGCCCCCCCTCAGCCCCCAGCTGCGCCCTGGACACCATATTTGAATTAATTGCCCCCCATTTATCTTCAGAGTTTATACTGTTAGGTGACCTAAACTGGGATGTGCTTAACACCCCGGCCATCCTACAATCTAAACTAGACGCCCTCAATCTCACCCAAATTATCATGGAACCTACCAGGTACAATCCCAAATCCGTAAACTCGGGCACCCTCTTAGATATCATCCTGACCAACCTGTCCTCTAAATACACCTCTGCTGTCTTCAACCAGGATCTCAGCGATCACTGCCTCATTGCCTGCATCCGTAATGATTCTGCGGTCAAAGGACCACCCCTCATCACAGTCAAACGCTCCCTAAAACACTTCAGCGAGATAGCCTTTCTAATCGACCTGGCCTGGGTATCCTGGAAAGATATTGACCTTATTCCGTCAGTAGAGGATGCCTGGTTATTCTATAAAAGTGCTTTCCTCACCATCTTAAATAAGCATGCCGCATTCAAAAAATGTAGAACCAGGAACAGATATAGCCCTTGGTTCACTCCAGACCTGACTGCCCATGACCAGCACAAAAACATCCTGTGGCGTACCGCATTAGCATCGAATAGCCCCCGTGATATGAAACTTTTCAGGGAAGTTAGGAACTTATAGGCAGACTCAACAGCCTTGGTTTCTCAAATGACTGCCTCACCTGGTTCACCAACTACTTCTCCGATAGAGTTCAGTGTGTCAAATCGGAGGGCCTGTTGTCCGGACCTCTGGCAGTCTCTATGGGGGTGCAACAGGGTTCAATTCTCAGGTCGACTCTTTTCTCTATATACATCAATGATGTTGCTCTTGCGGCTGGGGATTCTCTGATCCACTTCTATGCAGACGTCACCATTCTGTATACTTCTGGCCCTTCTTTGGACACTGCGTTAACTAACCTCCAGACGAGCTTCAATGCCATACAACTCTCCTTCCGTGGCCTCCAACTGTTCTTAAATGCAAGTAATACTAAATGCATACTCTTCAACCGATCGCTGCCCACACCTGCCCGCCCGCCCGTCCAGCATCCCTACTTTGGACGGTTCTGACTTAGAATATGTGGACAACTACAAATACCTAGGTGTCTGGCTAGACTGTAAACTCTCCTTCCACTCATATTAAGCATCTCCAATTCAAAATTAAATCTAGAATTGGCTTCCTATTTCACAACAAATCATCCTTCACTCATCCTGCCAAACATACCCTCGTAAAACTGACTAACCTGCCGATCCTTGACTTCGGCGATGTCATTTACAAAATAGCCTCCAACACTCTACTCAGCAAATTGTATGCAGTCTATCACAGTGCCATCCATTTCGTCACCAAAGCCCCATATACCACCCACCACTGTGACCTGTATGCTTTCGTTGGCTGGCCCTCGCTTCATATTTGTCGCCAAACCCACTGGCTCCAGGTCATCTATAAGTCCTTGCTAGGTAAAGCCCGGCCTTATCTCAGCTCACTGGTCACCATAGCAGCACCCACCCATAGCATGCGCTCCAGCAGGTATATTTCACTGGTCACCCCCAAAGCCAATTCCTCCTTTGGCCGCCTTTCCTTCCAGTTCTCTGCTGCCAATGACTGGAACAAATTGCAAAAATCACTAAAACTGGAGACTCACATCTCCCTCACTGTCTTTAAGCATCAGCTATCAGAGCAGCTTACAGATCATTGCACCAGTACGTATCCCATCTGTAAATAGCCCATCCAACTACCTCATCCCCATATTGTTATTTATTTTATTTATATATTTTTGTATTTTTTTTGCTCCTTTGCACCCCAGTATCTCTACTTGCACATTCATCTTCTGCACATCTATCACTCCAGTGTTTATTTGCAAAATTATAATTATTTCGCCACTACGGCCTATTTATTGCCTTACCTCCCTAATCTTACTTCATTTGCGCACACTGTATATAGACTTTTCTATTGTGTTATTGACTGTACGTTTGTTTATTCCATGTGTAACTCTGTGTTGTTGTTTGTGTCACAGTGCTTTGCTTTATTTTGGCCAGGTCGCAGTTGTAAATGAGAACTTGTTCTTAACTAGCCTACCTGGTTGAATAAAGGTGAAATAAAAAATAATAGAAATAACAAAATACTGTATGTGGGAATGTCTTATGTCCGTTCTACATGTAGAGTTGGTACATGGAATATTCATCAACTGCATATATCATAAATTGCTATTGCAAATAGAAGTATTATTTTCAACAACTGACATTTTCAGTTATTATTTTGACAAACACACTTTAACACACTTTGGTGCTTACAATTCATTCTCAATTGTCATAGATTTGGTGGGCACTGTCATCTGTGATCTTTGTGATATGACTTTCTTTAAGCACGTACTGATGAAACGGTCACTCTACATTTATTCACTCTGGGATAGGGTTGAATCCTATATGCTACTTTTATTATTGTCCTGTGAATGGTTCAGTGGCTATAATTTAGGCTGTATGTAGAATGGGGCATAAAGGAAATGACATCTACTAGATTATAGTGATAAGGAAATCAGCATACAGTTTTGGCCTGTGTATTCATTTGCCTGTAACTAATCAGAATTCCATTATGTTTCCATAAAAAAGAGAATACTTCAAAATGAGAAGATCCTGCCATGGAAAAGACGACTGCGTGGACATAAAGTGGAAAGGAGGGGAAATAACTCACACCATGCAGCAGGACACCTTCAGCTGTGGGGTCTTTGTAATGCAGGTTTGATAGGTATATTTTCAATAATGAATGTTTAGCTGTTATGTGACAATTAGGTCAAAAACTCTATTTTATTTTTTGGTGTAGATGGCCAAGGAAGTTGCACAGAACTTCCCCAACATCCCAAACTGATATAGAACCTTCAAAAACACATGGAGCAACTGCAAAAAGAAATGGCTGAGGATATACTAAAAATGTCTGGTATGTAATGACATTTAATTCAAAGTAAATGTGAATTCTTTATTTTTATGTAGTTATGTGGGACAGCCATATGTTCAGTTCATGCCTATGATTTCAGAGTTCAACAAAGCCAACAACTTCTTAATGTGTACCACTGATAAAGAACCTGGATGTGGCCCAAAGACTGACTGGGTTAGTAACTTTATTTAACATGTTTATAATCTTTTGACAACAGTGACGGCATGCAAGACAATTTATGATATAACACAATGGATGGCTAATTCAACATACTGCATTGATATTTGCTATTATTTATAACGTGTTATGCTTTGTTTTGTTTTAGATTGAATGTTTTGCATGCCAACGGGGGTTCCATGTGCTGTGCCTAGGAATGAAGACAAAAGAGTTCAACAGAGTGAAGAACACAAACTGGAAGTGCAGTCTTTATTGTTGAAAATGTATGCTATACCTCATCCACACTGAAGAGGCTCTGAAATGTACAACAACCAGCGATAAAGAGAAAGTTAACACTGTGAAATGTTTCATACTTATTTGAAGTAAAGTGTCTGACATGTTGGAAAAGATTAAAGGTCTACAATTTCTGTTTAATTTGTCAATATTAAATTTTTATTAATTGATTTACTGGCTACCATTATTGTGGTTACATGTTCAGTATATGTATTGACCAGCAAACCCACTGCAGCCTACCTCACTAGCTCACATTCCATCCCTACTTTGGACAATTAATAGCATGACTCTCGTACTTTGCCCTTTTCCTTTATGTTTTGATGTTAACAACGAAAGGAGATATTGTCTGTCTCTCTCCTATTGTGTACCGCTGTTAAATACTGTGGAAAAATAAAAAAAACAGAGAAAATAAGTACTTAGAACTACCAATTATTATAGATAAATATTGAAGAAACGGGTTATCACAACACTGGACTGAACCCCCTAATTGTCAAACTAATATTAATGTACAACAATATAGAAGAGACATAACTAAATCGTGAAAATAAGACCTGTGCAATGTTGTGCACATAATGACACTTATTTGGAGTCTGGCATCTGCCGTCACACAGAGACGGATAAAACATTTGATTCTATGTTTAGCGGAGATCTTCTGTGTATAAAGTGACATGTTAACCCTCGCAAGCTGCCGGTCCAGATGCCGCGTCCTCAGAGCATGCACAGACCAGCTGGCTGGTGTGTTTATGGGCATATTCAATCTCTCCCTATCCCAGTCTGCTGTCCCCACGTGCTTCAAGATGGCCACCATTGTTCCTGTACCCAAGAAGGCAAAGATAACTGAACTAAATGACTATCACCCTTAGCACTCACCTCTGTCATCACGAAGTGCTTTGAGACTAGTCAAGGATCATATCACCTTTACCGTACCTGCCACCCTAGGCCCACTTCAATTTGCTTACTGCCCCAATAGATCCACGGATGATGCAATCGCCATCACTCTGCACACTGCCCTATCCCATCTGGACAAGAGGAATACCTATGTAAGAATGCTGTTTAGTGATTTTAGCTCAGCATTCAACACCATAGTAACCTCCAAACTCACTATTAAGCTCGAGTCCCTGGGTCTGAACCCAGCCCTGTGCAACTTGGTCCTGGACTTCATGACGGGCCGCCCCAGGTGGTGAAGGTAGGAAACATAACCTCCACTCTGATGATCCTCAACACTGGGGCTCCACAAGGGTGTGTGCTCAGCCCCTCCAGTACTCCCTGTTCACCCATGACTGCATGGCCAAGCACGCCTCCAACTCAATCATCAAGTTTGCAGATGACACAACAGTAGTAGGCTTCACTACCAACGATGATGAGACAGCCTACAGTGAGAAGGTGAGGGCTCTGGGAGTGTGGTGCCTGGAAAACAACCTCTCACTCAACATCAACAAAACAAAGGAGATGATCGTGGACTTCAGGAAACAGCAGAGGGTGCACCCCCCTATCCACATCGACGGGACAGTAGTGGAGAAGGTGGAAAGCTTCAAGTTCCTTGGCATACACATCACTAAAAACCTACACAGGCGCAACAGAGCCTCTTCAACCTCAGGAGGTTAAACAAATTTGTCTTGTCACCTAAAACCCTCACACATTTTTACAGATGCACAATTGAAAGCATCCTGTCAGGCGGTATCACCACCTGGTACTGCAACTGCACCGCCCAGAAACCCAAGGCTCTCCAGAGGGTGGTGCGGTCTGCCTAACGCATTACCGGGGGCAAACTAATCGCCCTCCAGGACACCTATAGCACAGGAAGGCCAAAAATATAATCAAGGGCATCAACCACCCGAGCCACTGCCTGTTCACCCCGCTATCATCCAGAAGGTGAGGTCAGTACAGGCGCATCAAAGCTGGGACCGAGAGACTGAAAAACAGCTTCTATCTCAAGGCCATCAGACTGCTAAACAGCCATCACTAGCACATTAGAGGCTGCTGCCTATAGGCATAGACTAGGAATCACTGGCCACTTTAAGGAATGGAACACTAGCCACTCTAATAATGTTTACATATCTTGCATTACTCATCTCATGTGTATATACTGTTTCATATACTATTCTACGGTTTCTCATTCACCTAATAATTTCATATATATTGGGGCGGCAGGTAGCCTAGTGGTTAGAGCGTTGGGCCAATAACCGAAAAGTTGCTAGATCGAATTCCTGAGCTGACAATGTACAAATCTGTCGTTCTGCCCCTGAACAAGGCAGTTAACCCACTGTTCCTAGGCCGTCATTGTAAGTAAGAATTTGTTCTTAACTGACTTGCCTAGTTAAATAAAAAAATAAAATAATAATCATGCGTTTTTCCCATTTTGTTGCATTACAACCTGAATTTAATGCATTTTTATTTGGATTTCTTGTAATGGACATACATTTTTTTCCCCAAATTGGTGAAGTGAAATGAAAAAAAGAACTTGTTTCAAAACATGAAAAATTAAAAACAGAAAAGTGGTGCTTGCATATGTATTCACCCCCTTTGCAATGAAGCCCCTAAATAAGATCTGGTGCAACCAATTCACTTCAGAAGTCACATAATTAGTTAAATAAAGTCCACCTGTGTGCAATCTAAGTGTCACATGATCTGCCACATGATCTCAGTATATATACACCTGTTCTGAAAGGCCCCAGTCAGCAACACCACTAAGCAAGGGGCACTACCAAGCAAGCGGCACCATTACCATGTGGAAACATGAGGTGATAGCGGCGGATGAATGGCACGACAATGGGCCTCAGGATCTCATAGCGGTGTCTCTGTGCATTAAAATTGACATCGATAAAATGCAATTGTGTTTGTTTTCTGTAGCTTATGCCGGCCCAAAACTTGAGACAACTGTGGCATTGTGTTGTGTGACAAAATTGCACATTTTAGAGTGGCCTTTTATTGTCCCCAGCACAAGGTGCACCTGTGTACTGATCATGCTGTTTAATCAGCTTCTTGATATGCCATTACCTGACAGGTGGACGGATTATCTTGGGAAATGTGCACAACATTTGTGAGAAATAAGCTTTGTGTGATAATGGAACATTTCTGGGATCTTATATTTCAGCTCATGAAACATGGGATCAACACTTTACATGTTTGTTCAGTATACTTATTACTTTTTAGCTACTTTGCAACTACTTAGCATGTTAACTAACCCTTCCCCTAACCCTAACCTTAACCCTTTAAGCTAACCCTTCACCTAACCCTAACCTTAACCCTTTAACCCAACTCCTAAACTTAACCATAAGCCCTAGCCTAGCTAATGTTAGTGAGCTAGCTAATGTTAGCCACTTAGCTAGAATTCGTAACATATCATATGTTTTGCAAATTCTTAACATATTGTATGTTTTGCATAATATCTGAATTGTAATTTGTAACATATGATACGCAATTTGTCTCGGATGTCTCGGATTGACATACAGAATAATACGAAATGCTCTGGGAACTAGGTTGTGGCTATGCACCGGTATTCACTTATTAATAACAAAATGATCTCGACCACACCCACAAAATGGGGAAAACAAACATTCTTGCCAATTGACCCCCATTGTACAAGAGCCAACTTTCTCATAGATTTTTTGTTGTACAGAATTAACCTGTTGGGGCTAGGGGGCAGTATTGACACGGCTGGATAAAAAACGTACCCGATTTAATCTGGTTACTACTCCTGCCCAGTAACTAGAATATGCATATCATTATTGGCTTTGGATAGAAAACACCCTAAAGTTTCTAAAACTGTTTGAATGGTGTCTGTGAGTATAACAGAACTCATTTGGCAGGCAAAACCCTGAGACATTTTCTGACAGGAAGTGGATACCTGATGTGTTGAATTACCTTTAAGCCTATGCCATTGAAACACACAGGGGTTGATTAATGTTTTGGCACTTCCTATTGCTTCCACTAGATGTCACCAGCCTTTACAAAGTGTTTTGAGTCTTTTACTGTGAGATCTGACCGAACAAGAGCCATGGAACGGTGATGGCCGATTAGACTCTGGCGCGCGAGTTCATGTTGGGTACCCTCGTTCCAATACGTTATAAAAGAGAATGCATTCGTCCACCTTGAATATTATTCATGTTCTGGTTAAAAAAGGCACTAATGATTTATGCTATACAAAATTTGACATGTTTGAACGAACGTAAATATATTTTTTCCCCTCGTTCATGACGAGAAGTCCGGCTGGCTTAGATCATGTGCTAACAACACTGAGCTTTTTGGATATAAATGATGAGCTTTTTTGAACAAAACTACATTCGTTATGGACCTGGGATCCCTGGAAGTGACATCTGATGAAGAGAATCAAAGGTAATGGATTATTTACATAGTATTTTCGATTTTAGATCTCTCCAACATGGCCGTTTGTCTGTATAGCAAAGCATATTTTTCTGGGCGCAGTGCTCAGATTATTGCAAAGTGTGATTTCCCAGTAAGGTTATTTTTAAATCTGGCAAGTTGATTGCGTTCAAGAGATGTAAATCTATAATTCTTTAAATGACAATATAATATTTTACCAATATTTTCTAATTTTAATTATTTAATTTGTGGTGCTGACTTGACTGCCGGTTATTGGAGGGAAACGATTTCCTCAACATCAATGCCATAGTAAAACGCTGTTTTTGGATATAAATATGAACTTGATAGAACTAAAAATGCATGCATTGTCTAACATAATGTCCTAGGAGTGTCATCTGATGGAGATTGTAAAAGGTTAGTGCATCATTTTAGCTGGTTTTGGTGACGCCTGTCTTTGAATTGACAAAACATTACACACAGCTATTGTCAATGTACTCTCCTAACATAATCTAACTTTATGCTTTCACCGTAAAACCTTTTTGAAATCGGACAACGTGGTTAGATTAAGGAGATGTTTATCTTTCAAAGGGTGTAAGATAGTTGTATGTTTGAAAAATTTGAATTTTGACATTTATTTGGTTTCAAATTTGCCGCTCTTGAAATGCACCTGCTGTTGATAGGGTGCACCACGGGTGGCACGCTAGCGTCCCACATAGCCCCAAGAAGTTAAGAGGTGTTGACAAGCTGAAGGTACCAAGCTGTCTGTTTAAAATACTATCACACAGCTCGGACACCCATGCATACCCCACAAGACATGCCACCAGAGGTCTCTTCACTGTCCCCAAGTCCAGAACAGACTATGGGAGGGCACAGTACTACATAGAGCCATGACTACATGGAACTCTATTCCATATCAGGGAACTGATACAAGCAGTAGAATCAGATTTAAAAACCAGTTAAAAACACACCTTATGGAACAGTGGGGACTGTGAAGTAACACAAACATAGGCAAAGACGCATGCATACACACACATTATAACATACGCACTAAACACACTCGTACACATGGATTTTATGTTGTAGATATGTGGTAGTGGAGTATGGGGCTGAGGGCACACACTTAGTGTGTTGTGAATTCTGTAATGTATTGTAATGTTTTAAAAATTGTATAACTGCCATGATTTTTTCAGACCAAAGGAAGAGTAGCTGCTGCCTTGGCAGATCCAATAAATAAGTACAAATACATCACCGGGACCGCAGTGGAGAAGGTGGAAAGCTTCAAGTTCCTCGGCATACACATCAATGACAAACTGAAATGGTCCAGAAATTTGCCAAGTGGCCGATCAGAGGACAAAGGAATTAGGCGCGTGCCCGAGTCGACCCCATGTTATATTTTCTTTCGGCTGTTTACCTAATTGCAGATTCCCGGTCGGAATATTATCGCTTTTTTACGAGAAAAATTGCATAAAAATTTATTTTAAACAGCGGTTGACATGCTTCGAAGTACGGTAATGAAATATTTAGAAATCTTTTGTCACGAAATGCACCGTGCGCGTGACCCTTATTTACCATTCGGATAGTGTCCTGAACGCACGAACAAAACGCCGCTATTGGAACATAACTATGGATTATTTTGGACCAAACCAACATTTGTTATTGAAGTAGAAGTCCTGGGAGTGCATTCTGACGAAGAACAGGAAAGGTAATCAAACTTTTGTAATAGAAAATCTGATTTTGGTGAAGGCTAAACTTGCTGGGTGTCTAAATAGCTAGCCCTGTGATGCCGGGCTATCGACTTAGAATATTGCAAAATATGCTTTCACCGAAAAGCTATTTTAAAATCGGACATATCGAGTGCATAGAGGAGTTCTGTATCTATAATTCTTAAAATAATTGTTATGCTTTTTGTGAACGTTTATCGTGAGTAATTTAGTAAATTGTTAGTGAATTCGCCGGAAGTTTGCGGGGGGTATGCTAGTTCTGAACGTCACATGCTAATGTAAAAAGCTGTTTTTTGATATAAATATGAACTTGATTGAACAAAACATGCATGTATTGTATAACATAATGTCCTAGGTGTGTCATCTGATGAAGATCATCAAAGGTTAGTGCTGCATTTAGCTGTCTTCTGGGTTTTTGTGACATTATATGCTAGCTTGAAAAATGGGTGTCTGATTATTTCTGGCTGGGTATTCTGCTGACATAATCTAATGTTTTGCTTTCGTTGTAAAGCCTTTTTGAAAGCGGACAGTGTGGTTAGATTAACGAGAGTCTTGTCTTTAAAATGGTGTAAAATAGTCATATGTTTGAGAAATGGAAGTAATAGCATTTCTAAGGTATTTGAATATCGCGCCACGGGATTCCACTGGCTGTTGACTAGAGAGAGGCTAAGGAACTGGCAGTGGATCAAACCATCGTGAGGCAAAGGGTGGGGGGGTCGCAATCTTTTGAAACTTAACGCGCTATTAACCTGTTGGGTCTAGGGGGCAGCATTTGCACGTCTGGATAAAAAAAATGTACCCGATTTAATCTGGTTACTAATCCTACCCAGTAACTAGAATATGCATATACTTATTATATATGGATAGAAAACACTCTAAAGTTTCCAAAACTGTTTGAATGGTGTCTGTGAGTATAACAGAACTCATTTGGCAGGCAAAACCCTGAGACATTTTCTGACAGGAAGTGGATACCTGATGTGTTGTATTGACTTTAAACCTCTCCCATTGAAAAACACAGGGGTTTAGGAATATTTTGGCACTTCCTATTGCTTCCACTAGATGTCACCAGCCTTTACAAAGTGTTTTGAGTCTTCTGGAGGGAGATCTGACCGAACAAGAGCCATGGAACGGTGATGTCCCATTAGACACCTGGCGCGCTACTTCATGTTGGGTACCCTCGTTCCAATACGTTATAAAAGGCTATGCATTCGTCCACCTTGAATATTATTCATGTTCTGGTTAAAAAAGGCCCTAATGATTTATGCTATACAACGTTTGACATGTTTGAACGAACGGAAATATATTTTTTCCCCTCGTTCATGACGAGAAGTCCGGCTGGCTTACATCATGTGCTAACGAGACGGAGATTTTTGGACATAAATGATGAGCTTTTTTGAACAAAACTACATTCGTTATGGACCTGTGATACCTGGAAGTGACATCTGATGAAGAGAATCAAAGGTAATGGATTATTTACATAGTATTTTCGATTTTAGATCTCCCCAACATGACGTCTAGTCTGTATCGCAACGCGTATTTTTCTGGGCACAGTGCTCAGATTATTGCAAAGTGTGATTTCCCAGTAAGGTTATTTTTAAATCTGGCAAGTTGATTGCGTTCAAAAGATGTAAATCTATAATTCTTTAAATGACAATATAATATTTTACCAATGTTTTCTAATTTTAATTATTTAATTTGTGACGCTGACTTGACTGCCGGTTATTGGAGGGAAACGATTTCCTCAACATCAATGCCATAGTAAAACGCTGTTTTTGTATATAAATATGAACTTGATAGAACTAAAAATGCATGCATTGTCTAACATAATGTCCTAGGAGTGTCATCTGATGGAGATTGTAAAAGGTTAGTGTATCATTTTAGCTGGTTTTATGGTTTTGGTGACCCTGTCTTTGACTTGACAAAACATTACACACAACTCTTGTAAATGTACTGTCCTAACATACTCTAAATTTATGCTTTCGCCGTAAAACCTTTTTGAAATCGTAAAACGTGGTTAGATTAAGGAGATGTTTATCTTTCAAATGGTGTAACATAGTTGTATTTTTGAAAAATTTGAATTTTGACATTTATTTGGATTCAAATTTGCCGCTCTTGAAATGCACCTGCTGTTGATGGAGTGCACCACAGGTGGCACGCTAGCGTCCCACCTAGCCCCAAGAGGTTAAGTGTCTATAATCAGCACAATTGCTTTCATTGCGTATTATTCATATTATTTAAATTACATAGTTATGTTTCAGTGATATATCCCCCCCGGATTTCCACCCCTGGCACCAACAGATCCACAGATGATGCAATCTCTATTGCACTCCACACTGCCCTTTCACACCTTGACAAAAGGAACACCTATGTGAGAATGCTGTTCATTGTCTACAGCTCAGTGTTCAACACCATAGTGCCCATAAAGCTCATCACTAAGCTAAGGACCCTGGGACTAAACACCTCCCTCTGCAACTGGATCCTGTGTGGTGCCAGGACAACAACCTCTCCCTCAACATGAGCAACACAAAGGAGCTGATCGTGGACTACAGAAAAATGAGGACTGAACACGCCCCCATTCACATTGATGGGGCTGTAGTGGAGCGGGTCAAGAGTTTCAAGTTCCTTGGTGTCCACATCGCCAACAAACTAGAGCGGTCCAATGATGAGTTATGATGAGGGTACGACAATGCCTTTTCCCCCCCAGGTGACTGAAAAGATTTGGCATGGGTCCCCAGATCCTCAAAAAGTTCTACAGCTGCACCATCGAGAGCAACATGACTGGTTACATCACCGCCTGGTATGGCAACTGCTCGGCATCCAACCTTAAAGTGCTAGAGAGGGTAATGCGTATGGCCAAGTACATCACACGCACGAGGGGACTCCTCATAAACAACAGTTTTCAAAACAGCCTACATCAGACTTTAGCACATCACCCAACACAATATGCCTTTTACTATATTGTTTGAAGTATCATCAGACCTTGGTAGTAGCTTATTTCCTTGTCCCCTACAATGAAATAGGAGAGGGGACTGTGGATCTGTCTATGTCGGTACGTTTGTACGTTAGTCACACACGATATCTTAAATAGCACTGGTCCGATTTTGATGAAACGTGGGTGAATGATGCAACTTGCCATAGAGATCCGGGATTTTGAAAATGACACTGATTGGCCAGATGGTGGCGTTATAACAACAGATTGAAAATGCTAACTTTGAAAGGTCATGCCCCTCACCCTGTTTGACCTAAAGCCATGACATTTGGTACATACAGTAGATCCCTCTCTTCACAAGGAACATATTTGACTCAGGGACCCATAAGGTCGGCCATGATGAATTTTCTGCCATTTAGAATTACTTGAAAAACACGTTACTCTTCTGGCACCGAATGAACGATCTGCACAACACATCTATGGACAAAGGTCTCTCAACGCAATATTTTCCAGATTAGTACCTAAAACTAGTCCAATAAACATTCACATGGGTGTGGTCTGGCACACAAATGCATATAAATCAGTCAAGGATATTCATATTGTAAAACAATTTGGTACACATATTGCAAACACTGTCAAGACTCAGCAAAAGCAAGTACATTCATATCGGCCACACAGTGGTGCTATAGCAGGCACATGTTTATTTCTCTTCATCTACTTGATTCAGAATGCTGAAATTTGGCACACATGCTCAGGGATATGAGTCTGGCTAACCCACGAGATATCTCAGACACCACTGGCCCGATTTTGATGAAATTATGAAATGGTGAATGTTTCATCTTGCCATAGAGATCCAGCATGTATAAAATTACACTGATTGGCCCAAGGGTGGCACTATATGTTCGGTATTTGATGCAAGGATATTTGATTAAAACATGTGGTATTAGCCTACATTATCACATTCTCTTGCCCGCTCGAGGAAGGCAGTTTGACCCTGGCTTGCAAACTAAGCAAACTAATTGTCATTAGTCGACCGATTTCAAAATGTAAATGTAGGCTAATAATAAATCTAATAATATTATATATATATATTATATATATTTGAAAGCCTAGGTACTGATGCATGCATCTATCAATTATATCTGCAACAGAAAATATTTTACAATGATAGGTTCGCTGTCAGCTGGCTATTGTAGGAAAGTTACAATCGAATGAAACATTTGTTACATAAATTAGCCTTTAGCCCATATGTGTCATCCTATGATGTGGATGTTATGTTCAACACACTACTCTTTCTCTCTGATTTTAGTAGATATATTTTGCCGTAATGATCTGATCACACCATGCAACAAGGGATGTAGCCTTCAGTTAGAAATGGAAGATGGACAATGTTGATTGGCACGTGGAATGTTGTCCAATGGGGTTGCAAGGTAAAAGTGGGAGGCGGGATCAGGTCAGCTCCTTTCCTCCTTGCTTGGAAGAGATCTCAGAAGAGGTACACTTGTGAAGCCGTGACCCAAATGTATCACATGAAATGTATATGCCATATCTCACAATCGATTGGGCTTACCGAATGTAATATTTTCGCTGTGACAAAGTTACATTTCTTCCATAGATTTGCATTATTCCAAAGTTCAATGTAGAGCTGCAGTGAGTGGGTAGCTGTATAACCTGGTGACGTAGCTTTCGCTCCAGCTCTACATTGCTCTCCCTAAGTGAGAGAGGTGTGCACTTTGACAGACAGTCCAACAATAGCGCTTTCAGTAACTTTAGCCACATTTTCAAAAATGTTCCCCTTTAACTTCTTATAGGCATTTTCCTCAGCGAAGTGCTTAAGCCCTGGTGCTTGGCTCAAAGCCTCAGACGTTTGTGCTTCCAATGGCTGAGAACAACAAAAACAAGATGGAGGCCTGCTCACTTTTTCTAAGGGCATCTCTGCCATTATTACTGTACTGTGGCTGGAATTCAATCATTGCATATTGTGGTTTTCTATAGGTGCATTGGATTTGCACATCAGCATACCGGATGGAGGGAGTTGACATTTGATTTAGAAACCAGCAGTCCATGGCATGACCCAGGCCAGAGGTGCAAATCAAACATACTTCTGAGAGCCAGTGTTAAAGCTGGGTCGTGTTCATTAGGTCACGCAACAGAACGTTCTGCTATAGACAAGTCAACGTAGTCCCTCCCCATTTCAGTCAGTTTTCTTCTATTTGGTGCTAAATGAACACCACCCTGGATCCCATTCCCATGCACTCCCAGAGGTGGTGCACGGTGGTTTGTGGTCATGGCTGCCACCTGTCCCTCCTTACAGATTCCAAACTCTTGTTGAATACAATGTAAATCATTTTGTAACATGCTCTCGAAGCCAAGTCAAACAGACAGGGAGAACAAACGGCAACCACAAATAATTCTTGAAACTTTAAAAATGAAAACAAACTGCTATTATGGGGTGTACACCCAGCCAAACAAACCAGAATCCAAACTTTAGCTCCCAAGACACAAATCTTCAACATTAAAACAAACTTTAAGCCCACTACACATAGGCCAGTGTTTGTTTCAATGACAAAATAACCTACAACCAAGAAACACTCAACAAGCTTTGTCCCCCAAATTCTTCTTCGACACACAAATACATCCGAATGTCGAAAACAACTGCGGAAACGTTTTCAATTTGCTCCTATTTTCTTATTCGCACCCCTGGCTTGGCCTTATTTACCTGTTTATTTTTGTAGTAGGATTTCATTAGGGGCCGGTCCAAAGAGGAGAGAGGCAGTGTGTTACTAGCCACCTGACAGGATGATTAATAGGGGCTCTGGGGCCAGGCCCAGGCGACACATCAAAAGCAACACAGCTTCCACAGGGCTCACCGCCACTTCCTGTGAAGGGCCCCTGCTGCAAATGAAGTTAGAGGGGGGGGGGGGGGGGGGGGGGGGGAGGTGAACACATCGACGTTAATGAAGTACTCTGAGACAGCCCAGGAGTCATCTGCTTTAATTAGGGGCTTGTTCAATGCCACTGGTGGGGAGGAGAGGAGAGAGGGAGAAAAACATTTCTTGAGAGGATCTGAATGCACTTAAAAGGGCTCATTGTAGAATGAGTGTCAGGCAATGGTAGAAACGTTAGATACCTTCACACAACTGCTTTTGGACCAGTTTGAGTGGGTGATGAGGTGGTGTTGAGACCAACGATGAAAATCAACAACAATACAAACTGGGACTAAATAACCCACAAGGCCACTGACAAGTTCTCTGAAGACGCAAACTGCTGAGTAGGTACAGTATGGTGTCTACTGTGGCCAAAGGGAAAGCAAAACATGTCAAACTAAACACAACCCCTACAGTATATTAACTCTACCACCTCATAGCTAAAACAACAACGGATTACTTGGGTGTGTGTGTGCATGCTGGTCTCATCTGCAGATTGGGGTGAGTGTTGAAGAAAGACTGCCCTCCTGTGTCAGTCACACACACACACCTTCCCACTCCAGGGCCACATAACAGACAACATAGCCTGGTTACCCAAATAAACCACTATAGTACCATTATAAGTCATTAAGATGTGCACTTTTCAATGATCAAACGAAGTGCCATGGCAAAGCTGTTGAATAAAATCACATTTCTGGTTCTGTAGTGGAGTTGGCACAGATGGTGGTAGAGAACAGAACACACAAGAACCAAGGCTGTGTGTGTATGTGTGCGGGAGTGTATTTTACTGATGGAGAGCTTCTTTCATTAAAAGCCATGCACGCAGGGCTCTGGAAATGAACAGGTTGCCATTATTTTGCTTTTCCGAGGGGAGAGCAGCACATGCTAAATCCCGGAGCATGCTTAACAATTCCATTACCGCTCGGAACTCCCAAGGTATCCTTTTGAAGAGGGTTCCTGTATTAGCCGGGTTAATTGACGTGCACTAACAAATTGTTACCACTCGGCCCTCTTCTCTTCTTCACTCTACAGCAACAGACACACGTACACACACACGTACACACACACACACACACACACACAGAGAGAACCGAATAATAACAAACAGCCCTTCAGAAACAGACACAGCCTCTGTTTGCTTGGGGCGGGGACCTTGCGACTTTTACTGTTTGTTGAGACATAGAGGTTTGGGGAGTGTGTTTGATACTCTGTCGGCCTGTTGTTGGGCAGAATGTATGCTACCATGTTGTAATGCTAACAGCTCATCACTGGCTTTCTTTGGCCAGTGGCTTCTCTTGTTTGTGTTATTATGAAAAGTAGCTAATCTTTGCACCAAATGAATAATTTATGAAAGTAAAGTCATCGAGAGACAGAGGATGTGTGTATATTGGTGGTGTACTAATAAAATTGTGACTAAACTGCAATCCGGCTGTCCTTTCATGTTTTTTTTTATGAGGCCAATATATGTGACATGATGACATTTGCCATGTGTTGAAACTAGACGAGTAGCCATTGTTTTTTTTACGGTACATATGCAGAAAACAATTATGTTTCACTGTGACACATTATGTGTGACTTGTAGATGTTTTCAGTGAGAACATTTCTGCTGTCGAAACACTTCTAGAATTTAGATTCTCAGCTGCTTCACACACGTAGTTCACATGAGCCAGGACCAAGATCTGTGTGTGCTCTAGCCAAGTCCACATTAGAGACTTGGGCTTTGGGACAGCACATTTAAACCACCATGATGCCCATTGGAGTGAGTACGTTTGCGGTATGTTCAGTCTATCAAGGCAATGCCATAAACAATTGTCAACACTGGAAAATATCAAAACAATTGCAGCCAAATAATTTTTCCTCACATATACCGGCGCGTATCTCAATACCAAGGTCTAGCTCTGCCGTGAAATGCAGAACTTTCATATATTATACAAACTGAAAGATATATATATATTACACAAAAAATCCCACCAGCCTTTCCTCCATCACATCCAAGTCACTATATCATGACTCAAGAAAGGAGGGGAGGTACGCAAAATAGGAATACATTTGTGTGTATCTTGCCTTCTGTCTCCAGCTGAGCTTATCCAGAGGATCTGTTCTGCTTCACACGCCATGCTCGTCTTGTCTCAGAGGAGATAGGCCTGAGGAGCACGCACGCCACACACACACACACACACACACACACACACACACACACACACACACACACACACACACACACACACACACACACACACACACACACACACACACACACACACACACACACACTCATGTAAACACAGTCATGTCATGCCAACCGCTGAGTGTGTGAACCCCCGTGCTCGCTCTGGTCCAAATCAGCACTCCAATAACAAACCCTCTATTGGCTGTTATGATTATTCCCTGTGACAAATGCTGTATGAGTATATTTGATATGTTCAGCCACACGGTGTTGGCCTTTGTTCTCTACTGTGTGGGTGGGTGGTCCATGTAAAGGGAGGGGAATAAAACTTTCATGAAATAAGCACATTCATTTATTTACTGTTAGTTCTGGACACAAGTACTGCTGCTTGGCTGTAATTAACATGCACTTTATTTGTAAATTTGTAAAAAGGGCTTGCAGATGCTAAACGCCAAACCGTCATAAAAAGCATGTATTGAAAAAATACTGTGGGGGGGTGGTGTGCAATGAACCCTTCACAGACGGGGTCTTCTTGCCCCTCGTATGGTATGGTATATGGTGTGGTGGCGGGGGCTGTGTGTGTCTGGGGCCGGACCTTGGGGTAATAGGGCCATGTCCGTTCACAGGGGTTTCCTATTTTCAAAGTATTATGCATGAACATCCAGCCGTTATCTGCCCAACGATGCCTCTCTACCAGACAAACTCAACACATTTTATGCACGCTTTGACATAACAACACCATACCATGCGCAACACTCGCAAGTCCCTTCCTGTACTCCCTGTTCAACCACGACTGCGTGGCCATGCACGACTCCAACACCATCATCAATTTTGCTGACGACACGACGGTTGTAGGCCTGATCACTGGTGACGATGAGACAGTCTACAGGGAGGAGGTCAGTGACCTGGCAGTGTGGTGCAGGGACAACAACCTCTCCCTCAACGTCAGGAAGGAGCTGATCATGGACTACAGGAAATGAGGGGTGGGGGGTGAGCATGCCCCCATCCACATCGACAGGGCTGCAGTGGAGCGGGTTTAAAAATTCAAGTTCCTCAGGGTCCAAATCACTATGGACTTAAAATGGTTCACATGCGCACACAGTCGTGAAGAAGGCGCGACAGTGCCTCTTCCCCCTCAAGAGGTTGAAAAAGTTTGGCATGGGCCTTAAATACTCAAAGTTCTACAGCTCCACCATTAAGAGTATCTTGACAAGCTGCATCACTGCTTGATATGGCAACAGCACAACCCTCGATCGCATGGCGCTACAGAGGGTGCTGCCAGCTAGGACCTCTATATCAGGCCGTGTGAAAGGAAGGCCTGGAAAATTCTGACACCAACAGGTTCCTGAACAACTTATATCCCCAAGCCATGGGCTAAATAGGTAACAAAAAGGCTACACAGACTATCAGAGTTCACTATGTTCACCTTGTATTTATTTTTATTTTTACATTGTCTCTGCACACTCACAGGACTCTACACACTCTGCTGCTACTCTGTTTATCATACATTCTGAATCCTAGTCACCTTAGCCTTATACAGTGAGGGGAAAAAAGTATTTGATCCCCTGCTGATTTTGTTGTTATTCTGTCTCTCACTGTTCAAATAAACCTACCATTAAAATTAAAGACTGATCCTTTCTTTGTCAGTGGGCAAACGTACAAAAGCAGCAGGGGATCAAATACTTTTTTCCCTCACTGTACATATCTCCCATCACACCAGTATCCCTGCACATTGTTAATATGGTATTAGAACTGATCCTGTATACAGCTGCTTACTTTGTGTTTTTCTTATTTTTATTTCTCATGTGATTTTGTTCTACCTTTTTATTATTTTTGTTATTTTTTAGAATGACATTGATCACTGCATTGTTGGGTTTAGAGCTAGCAAGAAAGACCTTTCACTGTACTTGGGCACATGACATTAAACCTTGAAATTTACAGGGTTAAAACAGAAACAACTCGAGGTTAATAGTTTAGGCATTCATTCTGAGTGGTTAAGGTTAGGTCTATGGTTTGGGAAGACTTAAAACAAAATCATTTAAAACGAGGAGCGCGGGGTATCAGTATTCTTATTCGTGGCTTGCTAGAGCATTGTGAATTTCCAAAGGGCAGTGGTCTGAGCAGCATGCTTCGGCGCCAATCATCGAAGAAGGCAAATATAGACGTTCGAGGGGACCTTTTCAAACGTCCGAAATCGAAGTCTATTTCTAAAGATCAGGCTGTGTGTGTTTGTGTGTGTGCGCTTGCGAGCAAGCCCCGGACCCCAGCGCTAAGGGCTAAATCACTCGCTGACAGACTGACTGTGAGCCGTCTCCGATGATAACGTGGGGATGCGCACGGTGCGCTCCCTCAGTACCCTAGGATCTAACCCAGAGGATCATATCCTATCTGAGGCTCTTTTCTCTCCCCACCCTCAATATAACCTTCTATCTCTTGTGCCCTGGGATGCACTGTGGTAGGTCAGTTATTCAAGGGGCGGCAAAATGGGAAACTTTTACTATGACCATTGTCTCAAGCCCAGTGATTCTCCGAGCCTGCTCAAATATCCTGTCATTTCAACATACCTGAGCTCTCTCTCTCCCCTACATCTTTGCACAGCAAATCTCCGCTCCCTCCTCACCCCACCACCTCCAGCACTCCCCCTTTCTTTCTCCTCTTCCCCTCCCTGCCTCCCCAACTGTCCTCTCAATGGGTTCCTCTGGTCTCACAATGCGGCCGGGGGAGAGTCCTGGCCCTGGTTATGAGTGGCTGGGAGTGGAGTGCACCTGGATGGGCAGGCTTCCTGGCCACGCTGTGAGGGGCTATTGTGTAGCATGTCAGCAGCTCGCTCCTTTAATGGGGCCTGTATATCATCTTTCTGATTATGGCGGATGACTGGGGCCGGGGGCTGGGGAATGGGCACCCCCCCACCCCCTAAGCTCGGGGGACAGGGCTTAAAATGCGGGACCCCAAATCCCATCGGCTGAAATCCTAGCACTTAACCCTGGCTATGGCACTGTGTGCTGCCATAGGGAGTTTTTGGCCTGATTCTTGTTAATGGACCCACCCCTCCCCCCATTCACTGCATGGAATCTTTACTTTTTTTCCCTCTTCCTTCAGATTTTTTTTTTCCAGTGCAGGAAAAGGTCAGGGCTGTGTCCCCTCTGTTCAGATGTATTAATGTGGCTCTTGACCTAGCAGAGATAACACACATAGTATGTGCCCACATGCAGGAATTGAACCCGCAACCTGCCTGCTTCCCTGCACCATGCTGAGCCATCCCAGCCTGGACCACTTGGCTCACTGACTTACCTGGATAGACAGAGGTTGAGAAAGAAGCTCCCTCGGGGTTACCTGGAGATGGGATCAGGGGTTGGTAGAGATATTTTGGCTTACCCGGGGAGATGGGGGTAGCTGCAGCCCAAAATGGCAACCGGAGTATGGGTGAGTGGGTGTGTGGAAAGGAAAGGGTGTGTCAAAATGAAGAAGTGGATGTGTGGAAAGGAGAGGGTGTGTGGAAAGGAGAGGGTGTGTCAAAATGAAGAAGTGGATGTGTGGAAAGGAGAAGGTGTGTGGAAAGGAGAGGGGGTGTGGAAAGGAGAGGGTGTGTCGAAATGAAAGCAGTGGACGTGTGGAAAGGAGAGGGTGTGTGGAAAGGAGAGGGTGTGTGGAAAGGAGAGGGGGTGTGGAAAGGAGAGGGTGTGTCGAAATGAAAGCAGTGGACGTGTGGAAAGGAGAGGGTGTGTCAAAATGAAAGCAGTGGACGTGTGGAAAGGAGAGGGTGTGTGGAAAGGAGAGGGGGTGTGGAAAGGAGAGGGGGTGTGGAAAGCGCTCTGCTAGATGGTTTTGATAGAACTGTGTTTGCTTTTGTTTTACTTTCTTACCATTCAATTACCGTACATTGAGCTACAATACCACGAGAGTTTGGACTTTTGTTTTGAAGCCAGAGGATGAGTCAGTTGTACTTCGCTGTTAGTTGTATGCTGATAATTGTGCATTTTCAGTTATAAAACTGATGATTACAAATAAAAAAGGAACTGATGATGGGTGTACTGTTCCTTCATGCGTTGTATGCATGTGCTTATTCTGACTGTCATCCTGATGTTTTTCTACGTTGTGCCCTAATAAATACAACCCTGCTGTATGTGATGTGTTGACATGGCTGTGATACTAGGTAGCTACTTCCCACGCTGTTGCCGGACAGTAGTGCTTGGCAAGTGGAAGCATGCCCTCCCCATTGAGTTGTAGACTGTATGTATCAAGGTGACATCTGGATGGTTATCAATATGAGTTATTTCTTGTGTAGGCTGCTATCCTACTTGAAATAAAATCATGGGAGGGAAAAGCCCCATACACTACCCACCATTGCGACCTGTACGCTCTCGTTGGTTGGCCCTCGCTTCATACTCGTCGCCAAACCCACTGGCTACAGGTTATCTACAAGTCTCTGCTAGGTAAAGCCCCGCCTTATCTCAGCTCACTGGTCACCATAGCAGCACCCACTCGTAGCACGCGCTCCAGCAGGTATATCACACTGGTCACCCCCAAAGCCAATTCCTCCTTTGGTCGTCTTTCTTTCCAGTTCTCTGCTGCCAATGACTGGAAGGAACTGCAAAAATCTCTGAAGCTGGAGACTCATATCTCCATCACTAGCTTTAAGCACCAGCTGTCAGAGCAGCTCACAGATCACTGCACCTGTACATAGCCCATCTGTAAACAGCCCATCTGTCACTTCTTCCGGTTTGGAGCGAGCAGTCGCACTACGCTTCGCTCCACAGGTAATATTACACTTCACTACATTACAACGGCTTGATTTGTTTGATCTGAGCAATTCTTCTTAGCTAGCTACATAGCCGTCTTTGTATCAAAGATAATTGTGTAGTTTAGAGTAATTGAGTAATTATCGAGGCTAGCTATCTTCGTCCTCCTAACGTAGTCAACACTGCTAGCTGCTAGCTAGCTAGTCATCACTGCTAGCTAGCCAACTTCTACCGACTAGCAGCACTGTAGAAACTATTACATTACAACGTAACGACTTGATTAGTGTGGTGTTAGTGTTAGTTAGCCAGCTACATAGTTGTCTTTGCTGTCTCTGTATCTAAGATAATTGTGTAGTTTGAGTAATTATCGAGGTGAGCTAGCCAGCCGCGACGCGGCGCCAGACTTAGTCAACACACCTAGTCATCATTAACCCACTGCTAGCTAGCCAACCGTTACCGACTAGCAGCGCTGTAGATACTAATACTTTACAACGGAACGATTTGACTAGTGCAGTGTTAGCTAGCTAGCTACTTAGTTGTCTTTGTCATAGCTTGATAATTGTGTAGTCTAGTAATTACCGAGGTTAGCTAGCCAGCCATCGAGGTTAGCTAGCCAGCTATTTCCGTCCCCCGCGACGCCATTTTTCCTAACCCAGCCAACTATTACCGACGAGCAGCATTGTAGAAACTAAATACATTACAAGGAACGTCTTGATTAGTGTTATGTTAGCTAGCTAGCTACAAAGTTGCTTTGTATCATGACAAGGTGTAGTACTGAAACTATCGAGGTTACCTAGCCAGCTACACGTTCAAAGTCAACAACGCAGCCACTGCTAGCTAGCCTACTCCACCAGCCAGCAGTACTGTATCATTTTAGTCAATAAGATTTTTGCAACGTAAGCTTAACTTTCTGAACATTCGAGACGTGTAGTCCACTTGTCATTCCAATCTCCTTTGCATTAGCGTAGCCTCTTCTGTAGCTTGTCTACTATGTGTCTGTCTATCCCTGTTCTCTCCCCTCTGCACAGGCCATACAAACGCTCCACACCGCGTGGCCGCTGCCACTCTAACCTGGTGGTCCCAGCGCGCACGACCCACGTGGAGTTCCAGGTCTCCGGCAGCCTCTGGAACTGCCGGTCTGCGGCCAACAAGGCTGAGTTCATCTCAACCTATGCTACCCTCCAGTCCCTAGACTTCCTGGCGCTGACGGAAACATGAATTACCACAGATAACACTGCTACTCCTACTGCTCTCTCCTCGTCTGACTACGTGTTCTCGCATACCCCTAGAGCATCGAGCCAGCGGGGTGGTGGCACTGGAATCCTCATCTCTCCCAAGTGGACATTCTCTCTTTCTCCCCTGACCCATCTGTCTATCTCCTCATTTGAATTCCATGCTGTCACAGTTACCAGCCCTTTCAAGCTTAAAATCCTTATCATTTATCGCCCTCCAGGTTCCCTTGGAGAGTTCATCAATGAGCTTGACGCCTTGATAAGTTCCTTTCCTGAGGATGGCTCACCTCTCACAGTTCTGGGTGACTTTAACCTCCCCACGTCTACCTTTGACTCATTCCTCTCTGCCTCCTTCTTTCCACTCCTCTCCTCTTTCGACCTCACCCTCTCACCTTCCCCCCCCCCTACTCACAAGGCAGGCAATACGCTTGACCTCATCTTTACTAGATGCTGTTCTTCCACTAATCTCATTGCAACTCCCCTCCAAGTCTCCGACCACTACCTTGTATCCTTTTCCCTCTCGCTCTCATCCAACACTTCTCACTCTGCCCCTACTCGGATGGTATTGCGCCGTCCCAACCTTCGCTCTCTCTCTCCCGCTACTCTCTCCTCTTCCATCCTATCATCTCTTCCCTCTGCTCAAACCTTCTCCAACCTATCTCCTGATTCTGCCTCCTCAACCCTCCTCTCCTCCCTCTCTGCATCCTTTGATTTCCTCTGTCCCCTATCCTCCAGGCCGGCTCGGTCCTCCCCTCCTGCTCCGTGGCTCGACGACTCACTGCGAGCTCACAGAACAGGGCTCCGGACAGCCGAGCGGAAATGGAGGAAAACTCGCCTCCCTGCGGACCTGGCATCCTTTCACTCCCTCCTCTCTACATCTTCCTCTTCTGTCTCTGCTGCTAAAGCCACTTTCTACCACTCTAAACTCCAAGCATCTGCCTCTAACCCTAGGAAGCTCTTTGCTACCTTCTCCTCCCTCCTGAATCCTCCTCCCCCTCCTCCCTCTCTGCGGATGACTTCGTCAACCATTTTGAAAAGAAGGTTGACGACATCCGATCCTCGTTTGCTTTGTCAAACGACACCGCTGGTCCTGCTCACACTGCCCTACCCTGTGCTTTGACCTCTTTCTCCCCTCTCTCTCCAGATGAAATCTCGCGTCTTGTGACGGCCGGCCGCCCAACAACCTGCCCACTTGACCCTATCCCCTCCTCTCTTCTCCAGACCATTTCCGGAGACCTTCTCCCCTACCTCACCTCGCTCATCAACTCATCCTTGACCGCTGGCTACGTCCCTTCCGTCTTCAAGAGAGCGAGAGTTGCACCCCTTCTGAAAAAACCTACACTCGATCCCTCCGATGTCAACAACTACAGACCAGTATCCCTTCTCTCCTTTCTCTCCAAAACTCTTGAACGTGCCGTCCTTGGCCAGCTCTCTTGCTATCTCTCTCAGAATGACCTTCTTGATCCTAATCAGTCAGGTTTCAAGACTGGGCATTCAATTGAGACTGCTCTTCTCTGTGTCACGGAGGCTCTCCGCACTGCTAAAGCTAACTCTCTCTCCTCTGCTCTCATCCTTCTAGACCTATCTGCTGCCTTTGATACCGTGAACCATCAGATCCTCCTCTCCACCCTCTCCGAGCTGGGCATCTCCAGCGCGCGCCCACGCTTGGATTGCGTCCTACCTGACAGGTCGCTCCTACCAGGTGGCGTGGTGAGAATCTGTCTCCGCACCACGTGCTCTCACCACTGGTGTCCCCCAGGGCTCTGTTCTAGGCCCACTCCTATTCTCGCTATACACCAAGTCACTTGGCGCTGTCATATCCTCACATGGTCTCTCATATCATTGCTATGCAGATGACACACAATTAATCTTCTCCTTTCCCCCTTCTGACAACCAGGTGGCGAATCGCATCTCTGCATGTCTGGCAGACATATCAGTGTGGATGACAGATCACCACCTCAAGCTGAACCTCGGCAAGACGGAGCTGCTCTTCCTCCCGGGGAAGGACTGCCCGTTCCATGATCTCGCCATCACGGTTGACAACTCCCTTGTGTCCTCCTCCCAGAGTGCTAAGAGCCTCGGCGTGACCCTGGACAACACCCTGTCGTTCTCCACTAACATCAAGGCGGTGACCCGATCCTGTAGGTTCATGCTCTACAACATTCGCAGAGTACGACCCTGCCTCACACAGGAAGCGGCGCAGGTCCTAATCCAGGCACTTGTCATCTCCCGTCTGGATTACTGCAACTCGTTGTTGGCTGGGCTCCCTGCCTGTGCCATTAAACCCCTACAACTCATCCAGAACGCCGCAGCCCGTCTGGTGTTCAACCTTCCCAAGTTCTCTCACGTCACCCCGCTCCTCCGCTCTCTCCACTGGCTTCCAGTCGAAGCTCGCATCCGCTACAAGACCATGGTGCTTGCCTACGGAGCTGTGAGGGGAACGGCACCTCCGTACCTTCAGGCTCTGATCAGGCCCTACACCCAAACAAGGGCACTGCGTTCATCCACCTCTGGCCTGCTCGCCTCCCTACCTCTGAGGAAGCACAGTTCCCGCTCAGCCCAGTCAAAACTGTTCGCTGCTCTGGCACCCCAATGGTGAAACAAGCTCCCTCACGACGCCAGGACAGCGGAGTCAATCACCACCTTCCGGAGACACCTGAAACCCCACCTCCTTTAAGGAATACCTGGGATAGGATAAAGTAATCCTTCTAACCCCCCCTTAAAAGATTTAGATGCACTATTGTAAGTGGTTGTTCCACTGGATATTATAAGGTGAATGCACCAATTTGTAAGTCGCTCTGGATAAGAGCGTCTGCTAAATGACTTAAATGTGAAATGTTAAATGTCTACCTACCTCATCCCCATACTGTATTCATTTATTTATCTTGCTCCTTTGCACCCCAGTATCTCTACTTGCACATGCATCTTCTGCACATCTACCATTCCCGTGTTTAATTGCTATATTGTAATTACTTCGCCACCGTGGCCTATTTATTGCCTTAACTTACCTCATTTGCACTCACTGTATATAGACTTTTTGTTTTCTTTTGTTCTACTGTATTATTGACTGTATGTTTTGTTTATTCCATGTGTAACTCTGTGTTGTTGTATGTGTCGATGTTACGATCGTCTGAAGAACTGGACCAAGGTGTAGTGTTTCCTCGTGTTTATTAAGAGACGCTCCCAATGCTGGCTGAGTCATAGAAGAGGAGCCTGTCACACCCACAAACAACCTGCTGTACTTTTGCCTTGTGTATGAACTCCATGGTCCTGTGTCTCAAATGTTTAATAGTCATTTCTGGTGAATATTAATTAAGGAGGTGGAGTCTGTAAGTTACCTAAAAATAGGTAACTTTTATTTAAATGTGCTTAAGTAAAATGCGTTGCGTGTGGTTGTTCTGTTCATCTACGAGGAGTGCTTGTGTTATTAAGAATATTGGGCTCTAAGTGATCTGCGTGTGTTCTATTCTACTATTTATTTGGAAAGAGTGTGTCTGTGAGGAAAAACAGAGCGTGCTCTTAGGACCCGATTCAGATTTCGGAAATTACGCCTTTCTTACGCACTTCTTAGCAGTTGATATTCAGACTTACTATATGAAGGTGTGTAACGGGATTTTCAGGCGTGGTTCCCTTGCGCATGCTAAATAAATTCTACTGAAAACCCTCCCACTTGCTGGCCAACAGGTTTTCTCATGGAGTTTTCATTCAATAGGATTTTCACTACATTTATCTTAAGCCATCGCTTTAAATACAGTGTACCTTTAATAAGAATTTTGGCGACAGACTAGATCAGCAGGTTCAGAAAATAGGGATCAGTGAAAGAGTGCCATTTATGCATCTTCATCTCTGTTTCAGCACCAACTGGGAGATTTAAAAATACTTTGATATTTTAGATTATTGAGGAAAAAAATATGATCCTAAAAACATACGGTTTGGAGAGCCTTTACGCACAAAATATATTGATGAATAAAAAATACAGTAGTTTGAAAGTTATCATATTCAAGTTCAATCTGTGAAATATTGGAAATAGGAAATAAAGTGTATAATAGGGGTTGAACTAAATCTACACTAATTCTCACTAATCATGGAACTGTATGGCAACGGTCCAGACGTCGAGAACAGTGTGCCAGGCTATAGGATTAACCCATAACAGTCTAAGCCCTTTCTAAGCTGGGGGAGGGGGATAGGGGGGTACTACTAAGCTATATGGAATTGTTTTAACCTCTACGGGATTGGTGTCGCTCCCACGGGACGGTTGAGCTAACGTAGGCTAATGTGATTAGCATGAGGTTGTAAGTAACGAGAACATTTCCCAGGACATAGACATATCTGATATGGGCAGAAAGCTTAAATTCTGCACTGTCCAATTTACAGTAGCTATTACAGTGAAAGAACACCATGCTATTGTTTGAGGAGAGTGCACAGTTATGAACTTGAAAATGTATTAATAAACCAATTAGGCACATTTGGGCAGTCTTGATACAGCATTTTGAACAGAAATGCAATGGTTCAGTCTAAAACTTTGCACATACACTGCTGCCATCTAGTGGCCAACATCGAAATCGCGCCTATCCTGGAATAGTACATTGTGACCTTTTTCCTTGAATTTCAAAGATGATCAAAAAAAAAAAAAAAAATGTTTTCTTTTTTCTTTTTTCTTTCTATTATCTTTTACCAGATCTAATATGTTATATTCTCCTACATTCATTTCACATTTCCACAAAGTTCAGTGTTTCCTTTCAAATGGTATCATGAATATGCATATCCTTGCTTCAGGTCCTGAGCTATAGGCAGTTAGATGTGGGATTTGAGTATGTCATTTAGGCAAAAATTGAAAAAAAGGGTCTGAACCTTAAGTTAAGAAGGTCTAACCAACGACCATATAGCTATTTGATTTTAGAATTTTAAAACCCCTTGAAGTACCACATTTTTTAAATGAAAATGTATTTTTTGCCTTACTGCTATTAGCCCATACAAACGCATTATATAACGTATTCACTACATGGGAAATCTAAAGGAAGTTTGTTCTGAAGTATCTGTCCTATATCTGAGAGACATAAGAAAGATCAGGAAACATATATATATATATATATATATATATTATATATATATATAGTTCTACTCATGTTTCCAATCCAAGATGGCGTAGCAGTCAGACGTCTTTGTCCTTCGTCTTGTCCTGTCCCATGTATATATATATTTACAGCTTTTCTTCGCATATCTTTTTATATATTTTTTTTCTAAAAACTCAACCTCAAAACACTCTCCTGCAACCCGCCTCACCAATTTAAAAAAAGTATTATTTACCTCAAATCTGAAATCCATAACAGAAGCTAGCCAGCGGTTAGCCAGAGGTTGGCCAGTTCACTGGCTAACGTTGGAGTTCAGCTAACCACGGTTGGCGGTCATCAGCTATCCCTTAGCTCGAAAAGCTATTGCCAGTTTTGTACAGTGTGACTCAGACCAGAGCATACCGGAACTATTTTCTCTCCATATCCCCGGATAACTACCGCAGGCTCTGGACATTTACACCTGGCACTTGCAGCTAGCTAGCTGCTAACGTCGGTCCCGGAGCTAACATCAATTATTCCGGAGCTAGCCAGCTGAAGAGTTCCATCAGCCACTCCTGGGCTACAATCACCTATCCGGACCCGTTTTACTGCCGATGCGGAGCTCCATCGGGCCTTCACGACTGGACTACCGACGTTATCTGCCCAAGGGAGTTATCCAAATGGCCCCTCCGTCGCGACGTAAACTGAACGCCCATCTGCGGCCCGCTAATCGTTAGCTGTCTTATCGGCTGCTATCTGAATAGGTCTATCGGACAATTTTCTTGGGCCACTATAACTATAACTATAACTATTTTGCCAATTGGACTGGTCCCCCTACCACACGGAACCCCACTAATCTACAGACGGAAACGCACGAGGTGGCTAAAAACAGATGGGCGTTCAGTTTATGTCGCGACGGAGGGGCCATTTGGATAACTCCCTTGGGCAGATAACGTCGGTAGTCCAGTCGTGAAGGCCCGATGGAGCTCCGCATCGGCAGTAAAACGGGTTCGGATAGGTGATTGTAGCCCAGGAGTGGCTGATGGAACTCTTCAGCTGGCTAGCTCCGGAATAATTGGTCTGAATCTCACCTGACCCTTATGATCACTCGGCTAAGCATGCCTCTCCTTAATGTCAATATGCCTTGTCCATTGCTGTTCTGGTTAGTGTTTATTGGCTTATTTCACTGTAGAGCCTCTAGCCCTGCTCATTATTCCTTAATGTCAATATGCCTTGTCCATTGCTGTTCTGGTTAGTGTTTATTGGCTTATTTCACTGTAGAGCCTCTAGCCCTGCTCATTATACCTTATCCAAACTTTCAGTTTCACCACCCACACATGCTATGACATCTTCTGGTTTCAATGATGTTTCTAGAGACAATATCTCTCTCATCATCACTAAATGCCTAGGTTTTCCTCCACTGTATTCACATCGTACCATACCTTTGATGTTAGCTCCGGGACCGACGTTAGCAGCTAGCTAGCTGCAAGTGCCAGGTGTAAATGTCCAGAGCCTGCGGTAGTTATCCGGGGATATGGAGAGAAAATAGGTCCGGTATGCTCTGGTCTGAGTCGCACTGTACGGCCCGGCTAGCTGTCTGAATCTCACCTGACCCTTATGATCACTCGGCTAAGCATGCCTCTCCTTAATGTCAATATGCCTTGTCCATTGCTGTTCTGGTTAGTGTTTATTGGCTTATTTCACTGTAGAGCCTCTAGCCCTGCTCATTATACCTTATCCAAACTTTCAGTTCCACCACCCACACATGCTATGACATCTTCTGGTTTCAATTATGTTTCTAGAGACAATATCTCTCTCATCATCACTAAATGCCTAGGTTTTCCTCCACTGTATTCACATCGTACCATACCTTTGTCTGTACATTATACCTTGAAGATATTTTATCCCCCCCAGAAACCTTCTCCTTTTACTCTCTATTCTGGACGTCATAGACGACCAATTCTCATAGCTTTTAGCCGTACCCTTATCCTACTCCTCCTCTGTTCCTCTGGTGATGTAGAGGTGAATCCAGGCCCTGCAGTGCCTAGCTCCACTCCTATTCCCCAGGCGCTCTCTTGTGATGACTTCTGTAACCGTAATAGCCTTGGTTTCATGCATGTTAACATTAGAAGCCTTCTCCCTAAGTTTGTTTTATTCACTGCTTTAGCACACTCTGCCAACCCGGATGTCCTAGCCGTGTCTGAATCCTGGCTTAGGAAGTCCACCAAAAACTCTGAAATCTTCATCCCGAACTACAACATTTTCAGACAAGATAGAATGGCCAAAGGGGGCGGTGTTGCAATCTACTGCAGAGATAGCCTGCAGAGTTCTGTCCTACTATCCAGGTCTGTACCAAAACAATTTGAACTTCTACTTTTAAAAATCCATCTCTCTAAAAACAAGTCTCTCACCATTGCCGCCTGCTATAGACCACCCTCTGCCCCCAGCTGTGCTCTGGACACCATATGTGATGTGAACTGATTGCCCCCCATCTATCTTCAGAGCTCGTGCTGCTAGGTGACCTAAACTGGGACATGCTTAACACCCCAGCCATCCTACAATCTAAGCTTGATGCCCTCAATCTCACACAAATTATCAATGAACCTACCAGGTACCACCCCAAAGTCGTAAACACGGGCACCCTCATAGATATTATCCTAACCAACTTGCCCTCTAAATACACCTCTGCTGTTTTCAACCAAGATCTCAGTGATCACTGCCTCATAGCCTGCATCCGTAATGGGTAAGCGGTCAAACGACCTCCACTCATCACTGTCAAACGCTCCCTGAAACATTTCAGCGAGCAAGCCTTTCTAATCGACTTGGCCCGGCTATCCTGGAAGGAAATTGATCTCATCCCGTCAGTAGAGGATGCCTGGTTATTTTTTTTAAATGCCTTCCTCACCATCTTAAATAAGCATGCCCCATTCAAGAAATTTAGAACCAGGAACAGATATAGCCCTTGGTTCTCTCCAGACCTGACTGCACTTAACCAACACAAAAACATCCTGTGGCGTTCTGCATTAGCATCGAACAGCCCCCGTGATATGCAACTTTTCAGGGAAGTTAGAAACCAATATACACAGGCAGTTAGAATAGCCAAGGCTAGCTTTTTCAAGCAGAAATTTGCTTCCCGCAACACAAACTCAAAAAAGTTCTGGGACACTGTATAGTCCATGGAGAATAAGAACACCTCCCAGCTGCCCACTGCACTGAGGATAGGAAACTCTGTCACCTCCGATAAATCCACTATAATTGAGAATTTAAATGAGCATTTTTCTACGGCTGGCCATGCTTTCCACCTGGCTACCCCTACCGTGGTCAACAGCACTGCACCCCCCACATCTACTCGCCCAAGCCTTACTCATTTCCCCTTCTCCTAAATCCAGTCTGCTGATGTTCTGAGCTGCAAAATCTGGACCCCTACAAATCAGCCGGGCTAGACAATCTGGACCCTTTCTTTCTAAAATTATCTGCCGAAATTGTTGCAACCCCTATTACTAGCCTGTTCAACCTCTCTTTCGTATCATCTGAGATTCCAAAAGATCGGAAAGCAGCTGCTGTCATCCCCCTCTTCAAAGGAGGGGACACTCTTGACGAAAACTGCTACAGACCTATATCTATCCTACCATGCCTTTCTAAGGTCTTCGAAAGCCAAGTCAACAAACAGATTACCGACCATTTTGAATCCCACCGCACCTTCCCCACTATGCAATCTGGTTTCAGAGCTGGTCATGGGTGCACCTCAGCCACGCTCAATGTCCTAAATGATATCGTAACCGCCATCGATAAGAAACAATACTGTGCTGCCGTATTCATTGACCTGGCTAAGGCTTTCGACTCTGTCAATCACCACATCCTCATCGGCAGACTCAATAGCCGTGGTTTCTCAAATGATTGCCTCGCCTGGTTCACCAACTACTTCTCTGATAGAGTTCAACGTGTCAAATCGGATGGCCTGTTGTCTGGGCCTCTGGTAGTCTCTATGCTGCCACAGGGTTCAATTCTTGGGCCAACTATTTTCTCTGTATACATCAATGATGTCGCTCTTGCTGCTGGTGAGTCTCTGATCCACCTCTACGCAGACGACACCATTCTGTATACTTCTGGGCCTTCTTTGGACACTGTTAACCTGTTAGGGCTAGGGGGCAGTATTGACACGGCCGGATAAAAAACGTACCCAAAATAATCTGGTTACTACTCCTGCCCAGTAACTAGAATATGCATATAATTATTGGCTTTGGATAGAAAACACCCTAAAGTTTCTAAAACGGTTTGAATGGTGTCTGTGAGTATAACAGAACTCAAATGGCAGGCCAAAACCTGAGAAGATTCCATGCAGGAAGTGGCCTGTCTGAGAAGTTGTGTTTCATCTTGGCTCTTTTTATTGAAGACTGAGGATCTTTGCTCTAACGTGACACTTCCTACAGCTCCCATAGGCTCTCAGAGCCCGGGAAAAAGCTGAACGATATCGAGGCAGCCTCTGGCTGAAACACATTATCGCTTTTGGCAAGTGGCCGATCAGAGTACTATGGGCTTAGGCGCGTGCCTGAGTCGACCGAATGCTTTATTTTCTTTCGGCTGTTTACCTAAACGCAGATTCCCGGTCGGAATATTATCGCTTTTTTATGAGAAAAATGGCATAAAAATTGATTTTAAACAGCGGTTGACATGCTTCGAAGTACGGTAATGGAATATGTAGAATTTTTTTGTCACGAATTGCGCCATGCTCGTCACCCTTATTTACCCTTTCGGATAGTGTCTTGAGCGCACGAACAAAACGCCGCTGGTTGGATATAACTATGGATTATTTTGAACCAAACCAACATTTGTTATTGAAGTAGAAGTCCTGGGAGTGCATTCTGACGAAGACAGCAAAGGTAATAACATTTTTCTTATAGTAAATCTGACTTTGGTGAGTGCTAAATTTGCTGGGTGTCTAAATAGCTAGCCCTGTGATGCCGGGCTATCTACTGAGAATATTGCAAAATGTGCTTTCACCGAAAAGCTATTTTAAAATCGGACATATCGAGTGCATAGAGGAGTTCTGTATCTATAATTCTTAAAATAATTGTTATGCTTTTTGTGAACGTTTATCGTGAGTAATTTAGTAAATTCACCAGAAGTTTGCGGGGGGTATGCTAGTTCTGAACGTCACATGCTAATGTAAAAAAGCAGTTTTTTTATATAAATATGAACTTGATTGAACAAAACATGCATGTATTGTATAAGATAATGTCCTAGGGTTGTCATCTGATGAAGATCATCAAAGGTTAGTGCTGCATTTAGCTGTGGTTTGGGTTTATGTGACATTATATGCTAGCTTGAAAAATGGGTGTCTGATTATTTCTGGCTGGGTACTCTGCTGACATAATCTAATGTTTTGCTTTCGTTGTAAAGCCTTTTTGAAATCGGACAGTGTGGTTAAATTAACGAGAGTCTTATTTTACAAGAAAAATTGCATAAAAATTGATTTTAAACAGTGTTTGACATGCTTCTAAGTACGGTAATGGAATTTTTTTGTCACGAAATGCGCTCGCCCGTCACCATTCGGATAGTGACCTGAACGCACGAACAAAACGGAGCTATTTGAATATAACTATGGATTATTTGGAACCAAAACAACATTTGTTGTTGAAATTAGCAGTCCTGGGAGTGCATTCTGACAAAGAACAGCAAAGGTAATCCAATTTTTCTAATAATATTTCTGAGTTTAGTGAGTCCCAAACTTGGTGGGTGTCAAAACAGCTAGCCGTGATGGCCGAGCTATGTAATCAGAATATTGCAAAATGTGCTTTCGCCGAAAAGCTATTTTAAAATCTGACATCTAATTCTTAAAATAATTGTTATGTAATTTGGCAACGTTTATCATGAGTAATTTAGTAAATTCACCGGAAGTTTTTGGTGGGTATGATAGTTCTGAACATAACATGCTAATGTAAAAAGCAGTTTTTTGATATAAATATGAACTTGATTGAACAAAACATGCATGTATTGTATAACATAATGTCCTAGGAGTGTCATCTGATGAAGATCATCAAAGGTTAGTGCTGCATTTAGCTGTGGTTTTGGTTTTTGTGACATATATGTTTGCTCTGAAAATGGCTGTGTGATTATTTTTGGCAGGGTACACACCTGACATAATCTAATGTTTTGCTTTCGCTGTAAAGCCTTTTTGAAATCGGACAATGTGGTTAGATTAACGAGAGTCTTGTCTTTAAAATGGTGTAAAATAGTCATATGTTTGAGAAATAGAAGTTATAGCATTTTTGAGGCATTTGTATTTCGCGCCACGCGATTCCACTGGCTGTTGACTAGGGTGGGACGCAAGCGTCACACCTAGACCATAGAAGTTAAAAAAAGAAAACAGGAATACCTTATTTACATAAGTATTCAGACCCTTTGCTATTGTACTCGAATTGAGCTCAGGTGCATGCTGTTTACACTTATAATCCTTGAGATGTTTCTACAACTTGATTGGAGTCCACCTGTGGTAAATTCAATTGATTGGGCATGATTTGGAAAGGCACACACCTGTCTATATAAGGTCTCACAGTTGACAGTGCATGTCAGAGCAAAAACAAGGCTATGAGGTCGAAGGAATAGTCCATAGTTATCCAAGACAGGATTGTGTCGAGGCACAGATCCGGGAAAGGGTACCAAAAAATGTTTACAGCATTGAAGGTCCCCAAGAACACAGTCCATCACAGTCCAACACACTCCATCATTCTTAAATTGAAGAAGTTTTGAACCACCAAGACTCTTCCTAGAGCTGGCCAGCCAAACTGAGCAATCGGGGGAGATGGGCCTTGGTCAGGAAGGTGACCAAGAACCCGATGGTCACTCTGACAGAGCTCTAGAGTTCCTCTGTGGAGATGCGAGAACCTTCCAGAAGGACAACCATCTTTGCAGTACTCCACCAATCAGGCCTTTATGTTGGAGAGGCCACTCCTAAGGAAAAGGAACATGACAGCTCGCTTGGTGTTTGCCAAAAGGCTTCTAATGACTCTCGGAACATGAGAAACAAGATTCTCTGGTCTGATGAAACCAAGATTGAACTCTTTGGCCTGAATGCCAAGCATCACGTCTGGAGGAAACCTGGCACCATCCCTACAGTGAAGCATGGTGATGGCAGCATCATGCTGTGGGGATGTTTTTCACCAGCAGGGACTGGGAGACTAGTTAGGATCGAGGGAAAGATGAATGGAGCAAAGTTCAGAGAGATCCTTGATGAAAGTCTGCAGCAGAGTGCTCAGGACCTCAGACTGGGTTGAAAGTTCACCTTCCAACAGGACAATGACCCTAAGCACACAGCCAAGACAATGCAGGAGTTGCTTCAGGACAAGTCTCTGAATGTCCTTGAGTGGCCCAGCCAGAGGCTGGACTTGAACCTGATCGAACATCTCTGGAGAGACCTGAAAATAGCTGTGCAGCGATGCTCCCTATCCAACCTGACAGAGCTTGAGAGGATCTGCAGAGAAGAATGGGAGAAACTCCCCAAACACAGTTGTGCCAAGCTTGTAGCGTCATACCCAAGAAGACTTAAGGCTGTAATCGCTGCCAAAGGTGCTTCAACAAAGTACTGAGTAAAGGGTCTGAATACTTTACTTATTTCGTTTTTTATTTGTAATAAATTAGCAAAACAATCCAGAAACCTGTTTTTGCTTTGTCATTATGGGATATTGCGTGTAGATTTATGAGGGGAAAAAACTATTTAATACGTTTTAGAATTACAGCTGTAACGTAATGTGGAAAAAGTCAAGGGGTTTGAATACTTTCCTTAAGAAAGAGGTTAAATATGTGTTACATATTTAACCGGGAGTCAAAAAGCATGTGCAGAAGTTGAGTTAAATACAGAAACCGATGCAAAAGCACAAACATGGGAAGCGTACTGAATTTGAGAGACAATCAATAACGCCTAAGAACTGATGAACACAGAGGGCTAAATGAAGGGGAAGTAATCAGGGAAGTGATGAAGTCAAGGTGTGCCTAATGATGATATGCAGGTGTACGTGGTGAAGGTTGCCAGGTGTGCGTAATGGATGGGTTGCCAGGACCGGTGGTTAGTAGACCAGTGACGTCGAGCACCGGAGCGGTGAAGCGGGAGTAGACGTGACAATACGGGTTAACCTCTCTAGGGGAGGTGGGACGAAATCGTTTTGCAATATTCTGAGTACATAGCTCAGCCATCACGACTAGCTAATTTGACACCCACCAAGTTTGGGACAACCTAAACTCAGAATTACTATTAGAAAAATTGGATTACCTTTGCTGTTCTTTGTCAGAATGCACTCCCAGGACTTCTACTTCAACAACAAATGTTGTTTTGGTTCCAAATAATCCATAGTTATATCCAAATACCGCCGTTTTGTTTGTGCGTTCAGGTCACTATCCGAAAGGTAACGCGCGAGCGCATTTTGTGTAAAAAAATGTCAAAATATTCCATTACCGTACTTAGAAGCATGTCAAATGCTGTTTAAAATCTATTTTTATGCTACTTTTCTCATAAAATAGCGATAATATTCCAACCGGGCAACGTTGTATTCATTCAGAGAGAGAAAGAAAAACATGGAGAAGTCTTGTTAACGCGCATCTCAGTCTCACTGTCCCCAGGCTGACCAGTTACAAACTCTGCTGCTGTTCTTTGCCCAGAGACAGCAGACACCCCATTCCACTTTCTGGCGGTTTTAGAGAGCCAATGGAAGCCTTAGAAAGTGTCACGTTACAGCACAGATGCTGTATTTTTGATAGAGATGCAAAAGAAGGACAACAAATTGTCAGACAGGACACTTCCTGTATGGAATCTTCTCAGGTTTTGGCCTGCCATATGAGTTCTGTTATACTCACAGACACCATTCAAACAGTTCTAGAAACTTTAGAGTGTTTTCTATCCAAATCTACTAATTATATGCACATTCTAGTCTCTGGGCAGGAGTAGTAACCAGATTAAATCGGGTACGTTTTTTATCCGGCTGTGAAAATACTGCCCCCTATACCACAACAGGTTAAAAACTATACAAATAATTTCCTGATCTTTATTATAGCTCTCAGATACAGGACATACACTTTAAAACAAACTTCCTTTTTATTTATTTTTTAACTGTCTGTTATTCATTGTGTTTCTATAGACTAAATGATTCCTAAAATTCAAAATCAAATAGAGAAACAATTCCGTATGTTAGCTTAGTAGAACCCCTCTATTCAATAGTAAAACCCCTCTATTCAATAATTTGCAGCATTTACTGTGAATGCAGTCTCTGCAAAAGTGGGAACAGTCACCCCTACCTACATGTACAAATTACATCACCTAACCTGTACCCCCGCACACTGACTCGGTATCGGTACCCCCTGTATATAGCCTCCACACTGACTCGGTACCGGTACCCCCTGTATATAGCCTCGTTATTGTTATGTTATTGTGTTACTTTATATTATTTTCCACAAAAAAATTAAATGTTTGTTTATTTGGTAAATATTTTCTTAACTCTTCTTGATCTGCACTGTTGGTTAAGGGTTTACAAGTAAACATTTCACAGTAAGGTCTACACTTGTTGTAATCGGCGCATGTGACAAATAAAGTTTGATTTGATTTAAATTTCAGCCACCCTGTAAAGCTGAACTTCCGCAATGGGGATTGAATAGAGCCCTACTCTCTGGAGGAAGCCAGTGCAGCGGCTCAGAAAACATACAGAATCCCTCTGTTGGTCCCCACCCTCTCTCTTTTTAAAAGGCCGATGAATGTTCTCCTTCATGTGTCAGACAAGAACCAGTTAATGTGTCAGTAATTGGATGAGCGGTGTTTTTAGAAAAGGCCTTTAAAAATAACTGGGGCCTGAGCGCTCGGCCCACCGTCCTCTAAACACCACCAACTACAGAAAAATAACAGAAATGAGGGAAAAGAAAGAGCGAGAGAGAAATACCTCTCCCTGTTCTGTTATTAAGGTGTGTTCCATTGGCAGTCTCTGTGGACAGATGGGATTAGGTGAGAGGTGTATATGACATCAGCAAGTATGGGTGCCCAGCACAAAGGCTCCAAATAAAATAAAAAGATGGCCGGCGGATTGTGCATATGTAGGTTGGGTGCCAGGGTTGAGGCAAGAGGCTGAGGCGGAGGGGCGAGGGCCATAGAAGAAAGGCAGTCATTAGTGGGGTTTATTGGTGCGCTGCGTAGGAACTCCTGAAAAACAGATGCCCAGACACACAGGAAAACAGCCTTCAGACAGGTACGTGCTGCTGCTGCAGCCTGCTGATTGTTCCCAGACCTTTGTGTGTGTGTCATGTGTCCACGTGTGTCCCTGCATGCACGTGCATTCTCTCTGATAAAACACAGAGATATTCTATAGAGTCCCGGGCTGGGAGCTGTCCAATGACGTTCGCACGGCATTCTCGTAAAATGCATCGTGGCAGAGTAAACATTCCTGTCGCTCAGAAACACATTGCCCCCTAAAAACCCTGAGTGTATGGAACACAACAGCTGGGATATACGGCGGTTCCCCAAATAAATCCCTCTCCTTCACCTTGCAGCTGTAATGACTACTCTTAGGCATTAAGCCCACAAAGCAGCTCACATAGCTCATTTTTTCACTTCATATAAAATGAAATCAACCACAATGTTTCGGCTAAGCGACAGCTACCTATTCGGTTTCAGTGGAACAAATACGTTTCCATACAGTTGAAAACTGTACCAGATCTTACTGGCCCTACTGTGTCTTATACAGTACATCAACCAGCACAGCAGGCAGGGACACTGCCATCACAAGCTTCTTAATCTTTAATGTGATGTCAGAGGGTTGTCAGTCAAAGAATAGGAGGAGGATAAGGAGTGGGTAACAGAATGAGGGGGAGGAGGAAGAGGAGAAGCAGCAGCAGGAGAAGGAGCAGCGGGAGGAGGAACAGTAGCAGGACGAGGAAAAGCAGGAGGAGGAGCAGCAGCAGGAGAAGGAGCAGCGGGAGGAGGAACAGTAGCAGGACGAGGAAAAGCAGGAGGAGGAGCAGCAGCAGGAGAAGGAGCAGCGGGAGGAGGAACAGTAGCAGGACGAGGAAAAGCAGGAGGAGGAGCAGCAGCAGGAGAAGGAGCAGCGGGAGGAGGAACAGTAGCAGGACGAGGAAAAGCAGGAGGAGGAGCAGCAGCAGGAGAAGGAGCAGCGGGAGGAGGAACAGTAGCAGGACGAGGAAAAGCAGGAGGAGCAGCAGCAGCAGGAGAAGGAGCAGCGGGAGGAGGAACAGTAGCAGGATGAGGAGTATGAGAAAGAGGAGGAGGAGCAGGAGGAAGAAAAGGAGCAGGAAGAGGAGAAGGAGAGGGAGGCCTGAATCCCCTCCATCATGCCACAAGCAGTAAATGACCAGTTCACTGTGACCAGTGCTGCGGTCAAGCGGTCTGACCCTGGGTGGTGGATGAGTTGTGGTGGAGCAACGTGGCCTAATAAAGCATCACAGCAGTCGTAAAAAGACATCTCACTAATGCTTTACTTAAAGCAGACAGGTACAGTGCGCCAGGTAGCCTAGCGGTTAAGAGTGTTGGGCCAGTAACCGAAAGGTCGTTGGTTTGAATCCCAGAGCTGGCAAGGTGGAAAAATCTGCTATTCTGCTCTTTGAGCAAGGCAGTTAAGCCCCAACAACAACTGCTCCCTGGGTGCTGTGGATGTCGATTAAGGCAGCCCCCGCATCTCTCTGATTTAGAGGGGTTGGGTTAAATGTGGAAGACACATTTCGGTTACATACATTCAGTTGTGCAATTGACCAATTATTCCCTTTCCCTTCCCTACAGGTAAAAGACAAAATAATGGAAACACTTGAGAGATACAAAGTATATTAAAAGCAGATGCTTCCACACAGGTGTTATTCCTGAGTCAATTAAGCATGCTTAGGGTCATGTATAAAAATCTTGGGCAGGCCATTATTTTGGTTACCATGGCTATGTCCCCATAAGATGACAATGCCCTATCCATAGGGCACTAGTGGTCACTGAGTGGTTTGATGAGCATGAAAATTATGTAAACCATATGCCATGGCCGTCTCAGTCACCAGATCTCAACCCAATTGAACACTTATGGGAGATTCTGTAGCATTTTTTAAAAATATTCTATTAGCTACATGTTGACATTCAACCATACATGGGGCTCCCGAGTGACACTGCTTCTCAGTGCTAAAGGGGTCACTTCAGACCCTGGTTTGATTCCAGGCTGTATCACCACCGGCCGTGATTGGGAGTCCCATATGTCGGCGCACAATAGGCCCAACGTCGTTAGGGTTTGGCCGTCATTGTAAATAAGATTTTTTTCTTAACTGACTTACCTAGTTAAATAAAGGTTAAATAAAATAAACAAAACATGTTTCAACTGGAATATAGCGAAAAGGATTCGAAACAAATAGTTGGATTTAGCTAGAAGCTCAGCTGCAGCGGATGTCAGCACCAGGAAGGTAGATGAAAAATACATTGGCTAGCTAATTAAGTAATTATTCCTGCAAGCCCAGCTAGCTAACTTTAGTTTATCTACTGAAACCTATATTGTGTATTGCTGCCTAACTTACTACTATGTTACAGTGGGGGGAAATCTAATTATTTTTCAGTTTGTTAACTTAGGTAGGTAGGTAGGTAGGTAGGTATGTAAGTAGGTAGGTTGGTAGGTTGCTAGCTAAACAACTACAGGTAGCCATATCTATGGCTAAAAATATAAGAGGTTTTACAATTGGAGATCTATTGTACTAAACAGAAAGCTGCAAAGTTACATCCAGCCACCTAAAGCTAGGTTTACCAGCAAACGTTAGAACATGACTGGAGTTGGCTAGCTAGTTAGCCTGGCACCTGCCTCACATTTGCAAAACCTGTTTAACATCAGCAACTGTAAATAATTTTACTAGTTAGTTATGTAATATTATTGACTAGGGTTGGATGCATTTCAATCTCACAAAATTATAGGCAAGAAAGGATTCCAAACAGATGTAAATAACAATTATTAGCTATCCAGCTACCTAGCTAAGTTTACTAGTTAACAGTGAGGAGAAACAATAATACAATTTCAGTAGCGGTGCGTGGGTAAAATGACTGGAGAAGCCAAGCCAGAAAAAAAGCCATATTACAACATATGTGTTGTGATACATGCGTTGTTTGCTCTTTAACCTGTTAGTTCAGCGACCGTGATATATGCCTAAGGCCGAGGCAAAAAAAAAGACAGTGGCAGAACAAATTCAACCACACCTTGTCCAGTGAATTCCAAAAAGCATATTGACTGTAATAAACATTTACATGACTTACAGCACGGTCAAAAAAGTTCATGTTCCCTGACAATTTCTGACTACTAAACAACTATTGATTTAGAACAATGGAGAGTTATACCTAGTCAGAAAAGAGCTGCCTCCACTATTCCAGCACCATTTCAACGTCAACATTTCAACATCATCAAATCACCTATGATTAGTCTAATGCAGTGACAACTAAAAGATACCAAAAACGATTTAGTCCAATCAACATAAGCTAAATATGACGTGGCTGTCCATGGTACTGATTTGTGTGTTTGTGTGTGTGTGTGTGTGTGTGTGTGTGTGTGTGTGTGTGTGTGTGCATGTGTGTGTGTATTCGTGCAAGTAGAAAAAACATAGACTCACCCTAGAAAAGTCAATGCCATCCGCCTCTCTGTTATGTTGACGAAACGGTCTATGACTCTGTCATACAGTACACGCTTGTATTTTTTGTCGTCATAGGCTACTTGGCTAAAATGCTTGCTCGCTAGCCTAAATTCCTTTCATGGGCAACGTTATAGTTAACATTAGCCTTCTATATCTAGCTACATATCGAAATTCCATCCTCTCAGTCCAGGGAAACAATGTATTTTATGTTTGGATCAGAATTGCCGTTATAATCATTGGCCAGTTTGGAGAATTAATTAAAACCACAATCTCCATCCATGGCTAATTTAGGAAAGGGACATTTTTTGCTAGCTAGCTAGTCACCAGAGGTCAACAACACAATGAGATGCAACAATTCAAGTTGTTCCTATCAATGATGTATTTCTCTGCGATAGAAGAGGAAGTGTAAATGCTCGCTGGCTTCCATTGCATTCAATGCTATGGGCAGCACACAATGTCATACTCTTTATGACCAGACCGCATCAGATAGGTGGTCTACACATACAAAGACAGAGGGGCACTGTTTCGCTCACTCTGATGCTTAAACACAGAGAGAAGAAAGATACCATACATTATTTTCTGCATTTTGTATTGGTCTATTTTTTGGGGAAGCAAGGCTTCCCATAGCATCCATGAATACACGCTACTGTACAATTTACTGTTGTAAATCTCAAACTGATAAGCTGGTTTTCCTATAAAAAATATTTGCCTAAGCATGCCTGATAGACATTGATGTAGCTAGATACTGATTGCCTACCTACTTAGGTACATTTATACAGTCTAGCCACTGTGCAAAGGTTAAGGGTTATTTCATATGTCTTCCTATTAGGCTAGATATTGTTCTAAATTTAATCTCTGTACCTGTGTACATGTATGCGTGTTCAACTATTCTACTCTAATGTTCTACTCAACTGTCGTTCAAACTGTACAATAGTGTATAAATTATTATATTTGTCTTCAGACATTACCTTGTGGTGCCTGGGCTTCTTCCTGGAGTGGATTCTAGATGGAGAGAAACTACACTGATCATACTGTATTTTCTTACTGTATGTTTCTTTTATGATCACCTCTCCCATTATATGTTGATCACCATTTCTATTACCTATAGATTGTTATAACAGATAAAGTGATTTAACCAAATATGTTTGGTATCCATTACTTGGAGTTTTAGGATAGGTACTGATTGGTGTAGCACAGAGAATTTTTGACCAACCTTAGCTTGGCAATGCTGTCAGTTCTCAATTTGTGGAAAAAGGAGTCTCATAAAATGTCTGTGCCCAGTTGCAGGGAGTCAGTTTGAATTGTCAGAGACGATCTATAGAAAACTAACATCATATGGGTTGTTATTTTGTGATGTCATTAAAAACGTTATAGAGGAAATACTGAAACTTGAAAAGTATACAATATATGTATGACGTTTTCATCCAATACACTGTGCATATAATAGGAAAACTTATGAAAGTGTTTTTGTTAAGAGAGGGACATGATTTTAGGAGCCATAAGAGATAATAGTTTTACATAACTTTGTACAAGTAAGTAGCCATGCCCCGAGTGAGGTCAGAGAGCGTGTCAGCCTGACAGAACTGGCCCCTTTTGATCAGAGTGCATAAAGGCTTGGGAAAGAAATCAACCATCAGACCAGAAAGACGTGAGACTATGGTCCACAAGTTTGAAATGGTTAAAAATTAACGTCAACACGAGGTGAAGAAGATAAACTCACCAGACTAGACCCGACCTTGCCAGGCTGCAGCAGTGCATGTAAAGTGGTTCAAACTCTGACTATCCACACGAGCTAAGAACAAGTTCTGAACAAAGACACCACTGGGGACCGGACAACTAAGAAGAAGGACATTGTGACCTCTGGTGGACAATCAGAGCCTTATAAGTGAGCTGAGTAAAGACACAGCCAAAACCCCTTTCAAGAAGGCTTTGTTTCAATGGCGATAGATGATGATGAAAATAATCATGGCCTCCAAACCCTCAACCTGCATACTGGACCCTATTCCAACTAAACTACTGAAAGAGCTGCTTCCTGTGCTTGGCCCTCCTATGTTGAACATAATAAACGGCTCTCTATCCACCGGATGTGTACCAAGCTCACTAAAAGTGGCAGTAATAAAGCCTCTCTTGAAAAAGCCGAATCTTGACCCAGAAATTATAAAAAAAACTATCGGCCTATATCGAATCTTCCATTCCTCTCAAAAATTTTTGAAAAAGCTGTTGCACAGCAACTCACTGCCTTCCTGAAGACAAACAATGTATACGAAACGCTTCAGTCTGGTTTTAGACCCCATCATAGCACTGAGACTGCACTTGTGAATGTGGTAATTGACCTTTTAATGACGTCAGACCGAGGCTCTGCATCTGTCCTCGTGCTCCTAGATCTTAGTGCCGCTTTTGATACCATCGATCACCACATTCTTTTGGAGAGATTGGAAACCCAAATTGGTCTACATGGACAAGTTCTGGCCTGGTTTAGATCTTATCTGTCGGAAAGATATCAGTTTGTCTCTGTGAATGGTTTGTCCTCTGACAAATCAATTGTAAATTTCGGTGTTCCTCAAGGTTCCGTTTTAGGACCACTATTGTTTTCACTATATTTTTTACCTCTTGGGGATGTCATTCGAAAACATAATGTAAAATTTCACTGCTATGCGGACGACACACAGTTGTACATTTCAATGAAACATGGTGAAGCCCCAAAATTGCCCTCGTTAGAAGCCTGTGTTTCAGACATAAAGAAGTGGATGGCTGCAAACTTTCTACTTTTAAACTCGGACAAAACAGAGATGCTTGTTCTAGGTCCCAAGAAACAAAGAGATCTTCTGTTGAATCTGACAATTAATCTGGATGGTTGTACAGTCGTCTCAAATAAAACTGTGAAGGACCTCGGCGTTACTCTGGACCCTGATCTCTCTTTTGAAGAACATATCAAGACTGTTTCAAGGACAGCTTTTTTCCATCTACGTAACATTGCAAAAATCAGAAACTTTCTGTCCAAAAATGATGCAGAAAAATTAATCCATGCTTTTGTTACTTCAAGGCTGGACTACTGCAATGCTCTACTTTCCGGCTATCCGGATAAAGCACTAAACAAACTTCAGTTAGTGCTAAATACGGCTGCTAGAATCCTGACTAGAACCAAAAAAATTGATCATATTACTCCAGTGCTAGCCTCCCTACACTGGCTTCCTGTTAAGGCAAGGGCTGATTTCAAGGTTTTACTGCTAACCTACAAAGCATTACATGGGCTTGCTCCTACCTATCTTTCCGATTTGGTCCTGCCGTACATACCTACACGTACGCTACGGTCACAAGACGCAGGCCTCCTAATTGTCCCTAGAATTTCTAAGCAAACGGCTGGAGGTAGGGCTTTCTCCTATAGAGCTCCATTAAAATGGAATGGTCTGCCTACCAATGTGAGAGACGCAGACTCAGTCTCAACCTTTAAGTCTTTACTGAAGACTTATCTCTTCAGTAGGTCCTATGATTAAGTATAGTCTGGCCCAGGAGTGTGAAGGTGAACGTTAAGGCTGGAGCAACGAACCACCCTTGCTGTCTCTGCCTTGCCGGTTCCCCTCTTTCCACTGGGAGTCTCTGCCTCTAACCCTATTACAGGGGCTGAGTCACTGGCTTACTGGTGTTCTTCCATGCCGTCCATGGGAGGGGTGCGTCACTTGAGTGGGTTGAGTCACTGACGTGGTCTTCCTGTCTGGGTTGGCGCCCCCCCCTTGGGTTGTGCCATGGCGGAGATCGTTGTGGGCTATACTCGGCCTTGTCTTTGGACGGTAAGTTGGTGGTTGGAGACATCCCTCTAGTGGTGTGGGGGCTGTGCTTTGGCAAAGTGGGTGGGGTTATATCCTGCCTGTTTGGCCCTGTCCGGGGGTATCATCGGATGGGGCCACAGTGTCTTCTGATCCCTCCTGTCTCAGCCTCCAGTATTTATGCTGCAGTAGTTTATGTGTCGGGGGGCTAGGGTCAGTCTGTTACATCTGGAGTATTTCTCTTGTCTTATCCGGTGTCCTGTGTGAATTTAAATATGCTCTCTCTAATTCTCTCTTTCTCTCTTTCTGTCTTTCTCTCGGAGGACCTGAGCCCTAGGACCATGCCTCAGGACTACCTGGCATGATGACTCCTTTCTGTCCCCAGTCCACCTGGCCGTGCTGCTGCTCCAGTTTCAACTGTTCTGCCTGCGGCTATGGAACCCTGACCTGTTCACCGGACGTGCTTGTTGCACCCTCGACAACTACTATGATTATTATTATTTGACCATGCTGGTCATTTATGAACATTTTAACATCTTGACCATGTTCTGTTATAATATCCACCCTGCACAGCCAGAAGAGGACTGGCCACCCCTCATAGCCTGGTTCCTCTCTAGGTTTCTTCCTAGGTTTTTGGCCTTTCTAAGGAGTTTTCCTAGGGAGTTTTTCCTAGCCACCGTGCTTCTTTCACATGTATTGCTTGCTGTTTGGGGTTTTAGGCTGGGTTTCTGTACAGCACTTTGAGATATCAGCTGATGTACGAAGGGCTATATAAATAAATTTGATTTGATTTGATGATTGACGGCATTCAAACACAGTACAGTATATCTTCTAGAGTTTGGTAACTCGTTAACCTGTCTGGGCTAGGGGGCAGTATTTGCACGGCCGGATAAAAAACGTACCCGATTTAAACTGGTTACTACTCTTGCCCAGAAACGAGAATATGCATATAATTAGTACATATGGATAGAAGACACTCTAAAGTTTCTAAAACTGTTTGAATGGTGTCTGTGAGTATAACAGAACTCATATGGCAGGCCAAAACCTGAGAAGATTCCATACAGGAAGTGCCCTGTCTGACAATTTGTTGTCCTTCTGTTGCATCTCTATCGAAAATACAGCATCTGTGCTGTAACGTCGCACTTTCTAAGGCTTCCATTGGCTCTCTAAAGCCAGCAGAAAGTGGAATGGGGTGTCTGCTGTCTCTGGGCAAAGAACAGCAGGAGAGTTTGTAACTGGTCAGCCTGGGGACAGTGAGACTGAGATGCGCGTTCACGAGACTACTCCATTTTTTTCTTTCAGCCTTTGAATGAATACAACGTTGCCCGGTTGCAATATTATCGCCATTTTACGAGAATAATAGCATACAAATTGATTTTAAACAGCGTTTGACATGCTTCTAAGTACGGTAATGGAATATTTTGACATTTTTTTGTCACGAAATGCGCTCGCGCGTCACCCTTCGGATAGTGACCTGAACGCACAAACAAAACGGAGCTATTTGAATATAACTATGGATTATTTGGAACCAAAATATAATTTGTTGTTGAAGTAGAAGTCCTGGGAGTGCATTCTGACAAAGAACACCAAAGGTAATCCAATATTTCTAATAGTAATTCTCAGTTTAGTGAGCCCCAAACTTGGTGGGTGTCAAAATAGCTACCCGTGATGGCCGAGCTATGTACTCAGAATATTGAAAAATGTGCGTTCGCCGAAAAGCTATTTTAAAATCTGACACCGCGATTGCATAAAGGAGTTCTGTGTCTATAATTCTCAAAATAATTATGTATTTTGTCAACGTTTATCGTGAGTAATTTAGTAAATTCACCGGAGGTTTTCGGTGGGTATGCTAGTTCTGAACATCACATGCCAATGTAAAAAGCTGGTTTTTGATATAAATATGAACTTGATTGAACAAAACATGCATGTATGGTATAACATAATGTCCTGGGAGTGTCATCTGACGAAGATCATCAAAGGTTAGTGCTGCATTTAGCTGTGGTTTTGGTTTTTGTGACATATATGCTTGCTTTGAAAATGGCTGTGTGATTTTTTTTGGCAGGGTACTCTCCTGACATAATCTAATGTTTTGCTTTCACTGTAAAGCCTTTTTGAAATCGGACAGTGTGGTTAGATTAACGAGAGTCTTGTCTTTAAAATGGTGTAAAATAGTGGGGTGTCTGCAAGTAACAATTAAACATAGTTAGTGTAAATAACAGTCGTCAGATTAATGAAGGTCAAATCACAACACAGTTCAAGGCCGTGCACCGACCCCTTGTGCTCAAAGTGAAAGGGCACTTTTCTCATAGGAGGGCAAATGGGCATGGTGCTCAGGCAGATATCTATCTATCTATCTATATCTATACTATCTATCTATACTATTTATACAAAATTAGTGGATTTAGCTATTTCAGCCACACCATTGCTGACAGGTGTATAAAATCAAGCACACAGCAAAATGCAATCTCCATAGACAACATTAGCAGTAGAATGACTTTCAGTGACTTTCAATGTGGCACTGTCATAGGATGAAACCTTTCCAACAAGTCAGTCAAATTCCTTCCCTGGTAGAGCTGCCCCGGTCAACTGTAAGTGCTGTTATTTTTAAGTGAAAACGACAAGGAACAACAACAGTTCAGCCGCTAAAGTGATAGTGCACACAAGTATAACAGAACTTTGCAGGCTATCTCTGGAGAAGATTGCAACTCCTCCCCCTTTGGCAGTTCTATCTTGACGGAAAATGTTGTAGTTGGGTATGGAAATCTTAGAATTTTTGGTGGCCTTCCTAAACCAGGATTGAGACATGGCAAGGACATCAGGGTTGGCGGAGTGTGCTAAAGCAGTGAGTAAAACAAACTTAGGAAGGAGTCTTCTGATGTTAACATGCATAAAACCAAGGCTTTTCGGTTACAGAAGTCAACAAATGAGAGTGCCTGGGGACACGCAGGTCCTGGGTTAACCTTCACATCACCCAAGGAACAGAGGATGAGTAGGATAAGGGTACGGCTAAAGGCTATCAAAACTGGTTGTCTAGTGGGTTGGGGACAGAGAATAAAAGGAGCAGATTTCTGGGCGTGGTAGAATAGATTCAGGGCATAATATACAGACAGGGCTATGGTGGGATGTGGGTACAGTGGAGGTAAACCCAGGCACCGAGTGATGATAAGAGAGGTTGCATCTCTGGACGGGCTAGTTATGCTGGGTGAGGTCATCACATGTGTGGGAGGTGGGACAAAGGACATATCTGAGGTATGTTGAGTGGAACTAGGGGCTCCGCAGTAAACTAAGACAATAATAACTATCCTAAACAACAGTGTACAAGGCATATTGACATTTGAGAGAGACATAAAGCGAGGCATAAAGCAATCACAGGTGTTGATTGGGAGAGCTAGCTTAGGCAACAATGGATAAGACAACAACAGCTAAGACAACAACAACAGGTAAAATGGCGATGAATGGGCAGAGAGGGTCGGTTAACTACACACAGGGCCTGAGTTGGGGCCGACAGATAAACAAAAAATAAAGAAAATGGAGTACCGTGATTAATGAACAGTCCAACAGGCATCAGCTATGTAGCCAAGTGATCATAGGGTCCAGTGAACAGCAATAGATGGAACAGGGAAGCCGCGGGGTAGTCGTTACTACGCTAGCACGTGGGAGACACAGTGTTTAAAGTTAGCAGGCCGGGGTAAGTAGAAGCGTCTGCTCCGGCATCCGGCAAAGGCCGGTTGAGGGCACAGCGGATGGAGTTATGTCGGCGGACCAGTTGTGGTGGTACGGCGGGGCCCTGTGTCGACAAAGGGTCCAGACCCGATGACGAAAGAGGTAATTGTAGTTGTAGTAATTTCGTTTGCTAGCCGAGAGATGTGCCTGGCTCGCGGCTAACTGGTGCTAGCTTCGGGGCAGGGGAATTTGCCACTGTAGACACTCGGTAGCAGCTAGCTAGCAGCGATGATCTGATGCAAAGGTCCAGAGTTTACGGCAAGGATCCGGTGGAGTGGTGGATTCTAGTCGTGTTGGGGTAGAATTCGGGAGGCATCAACTGAGTAGCCGGGTGATCACAAAGTAGGCCGACTGCAAGCCAGGCATAGTCGCCCAATATCTGTGCCCGACCTCACTAATGCTCTTGTGGCTGAATGGAAGCAAGTCCCTGCAGAAATGTTCCAACTTCTAGTGGAAAGCTTTCCCAGAGAAGCGGAGGTTATCCATATTAATACCCATTATTTTGGAATTAGATGTTCGACGAGCACGTGTCCACATACTTGTGGTAATGTAGTCTATCTAGCTAGTTAGCTAGCTACCTTTATCTGTGCACATGCCTGAGGCAGTTATAGTATCTTGCATTATGCAGGAGTTTTCAATTGGACTTTTGTTTTCAAAAGCAGCTCAAACATAGAACGTGTAAGAATGAACTTCATAGTCATTGAATTATACCGTGCATTATAGGGAAATAATGCACTCTCTAGAATAATCTTCAGGCCAATCAGAAACGAGTGCAATGGTATAAAATATAGTTATAGTCATAGAGAACCTATTAAATTACTAGAGAGACTATGTCATAAACCCTCAAAATTCCAGAATGGGTTGAAAATGGCCGCCATATTGGTCAGGAAGAAATCCAAGCCAGTCTAATTGGAGTGAATGGCAGTAGAAGCATAATTCGGATTTTACTTATTCAGGAAAATAAAAGTAAGGCATGTGATGTATCAGAAATTATGTAATATAACTTTTGTTAAGCAAAAATATTGTCATATACACTGAGTGCACAAAACATTGAGAACACTTTCCTAATTTTGAGTTGCACCCCCTTTTGCCCTCAGAACAGCCTCAACTAATCAGGTCATGGACTCTACAAGGTGTCGAAAGCATTCCACAGGGATGCTGGCCCATGTTGACTCCAATGCTTCCCACAGTTGTGTCAAGGTGGCTGGATGTCCTTTGGGTGGTGGACCATTCTTGATACACACGGGAAACTAGTGAGCGTAAAAAAACGAGCAGTGTTGCAGTTCTTGGCACACTCAAACCGGCGCGCCTGGCAGCTACTACCATACCCCGTTCAAAGACACTTAAATATTTTGTCACCCTCTGAATATTCACCCTCTGAATGACAAAATGCATGTCTCAATTATCTCAAGGTTAAAAATCCTGTTTCCTCCCCTTCATCTACACTGATTGAAGTGGATTTAACAAGTTACATCAATAAGGGATCATAGCTTTCACCTGGATTCACATTGTGAGAACAGGTGTTCCTAATGTTTTGTACACTGTGTTTTTATAAATACAGTTCATATGGGTTTTATACATATTTTCTGTTTAAATAGCCTCTAAAATATATGTAAACAGACCATAAATGTCAACATTTTTGTTTTCTTGGAACACTGAGTACTCTTATATGAAACAATATCAGTGATAACAGTAACGAGGCTATATACAGGCACCACTTAGTCGGGCTGATTGAGGTAGCATGTACATGTGCAGAAGATATGGTTAAAGTGACTATGCATATATGATAAACAGAGAGTAGCAGTAGCGCAAAAGAGTGGTTGGCAGGTGGTGGGTGGCGGGACACAATGCAGGTAGCCAATGTGCGGGGGCACTGGTTGGTCGGGCTAATTGAGGTTGTATGTACATGAATGTATAGTTAAAACCTCACTAGGGTAGGGGGCAGCATTCGGAATTTTAGATGAAAAGCGTGCCCAAAGTAAACTGCCTGCTACTCAGGTCCAGAAGATAGGATATACATATAGAAAACACTCTAAAGTTTCAAAAACTGTTAAAATAATGTCTGTGAATATAACAGAACTGATATGGCAGGCGAAAATCCATCCAAGAAGTGCCTTTATTTTGAAATGCCTGTTTTTCCATTGAAAGCCTATCCACCATACAAAGACTTATGATGCAGTTCGCAATCTCTATGCCTTCCACAACATGTGGCCAGTCTTTAGGCATGTTTCAGGGCGTTTACTCTGAAAAATGAGGGAGAAACGATACTTTCAATGAGAGGACAGTGGAAATTTCCAGACATGAAGCCAGCGTGGGATCGGGAGCACGCCTTTCTTGTCACGCCTTTTGTCCGGTTGAAATATGATCAATTATTTATGACAAAAACAACTTGAGGATTGATTATAAACATCGTTTGACACGTTTCTACGAACCTTTATGGTACATTTTAGATTTTTCGTCTTTAGTGACCGCGCATTGTTCCAATGGATTACTGAACAAAACGCACCAACAAAATTGAGTTTTTTTGGACATAAAGAGGGACATTATCGAACAAAACAAACATTTATTGTGTAACATGGAGTCTTCGGAGTGCAACCATATGAATATCATCAAAAGTAAGGGATACATTTTATCGCTATTTCTGACTTTTGTTACTCCTCTTCTTGGCTGCCAACTGTTTCAAATGATTTGTCTGCTGGGCGCTGTTCTCAGATTGTCAGATGGTTTGCTTTCGCATTAAAGCCTTTTTGAAATCTGACACAGCGGTTGGATTAACAAGATGTTTATCTTTAAGATGATGTATAACATTTGTATCTTTTATGTATGTTTATTATGAGAATTTCTGTTTTGTTGAGTTTCACACTCTGCAATTTCACCGGATGTTGTTTGAGACAGTGGATTACTGAACAAAACGCGCTAACAAAAGGTAAGTGATTAATTGTATCGCTATTTCTGACTTTTGTTACTCGTCTACTTGGCTGGTTACTGTTTGTAATGATCTGTCTGCTGGGCGCTGTTCTCAGATAATCGCATGGTTTCCTTTCGCCATAAAGTCTTTTTCAAATCTGACACCGTGGTTGGTATAACACTTGTATGTTTCATGAATTTTTATAATGAGTATTTCTGTTTTTGAATTTGGTGCTCTGCAATTTCACTGGATGTTGGCCTGGTGGGACGGTAGCGTCCTACCCACCCTAGAGAGGTTAAAGTGACTATGCATATATGATAAACAGAGAGTAACAGCAGGGTAAAAGAGGGGTTGGGGGTAACCATTTTTATTTTATTTTTACATTTTATTTCACCTTTATTTAACCAGGTAGACTAGTTGAGAACAAGTTCTCATTTGCAACTGCGACCTGGCCAAGATAAAGCATAGCAATTCGACACATACAACAACACAGAGTTACACATGGAATAAACATAACATACAGTCAATAATACAGTAGAACAAAAGAAAACAAAAAGTCTATATACAGTGAGTGCAAATGAGGTAAGTTAAACAAATAAATAGGCCGTGGTGGCGAAGTAATTACAATATAGCAATTAAACACTGGAATGGTAGATGTGCAGAAGATGAATGTGCAAGTAGAGATACTGGGGTGCAAAGGAGCAAGATAAATAAATAAATACCGTATGGGGATGAGGTAGGTATATTGATTTGCTGTTTACAGATGGGCTATGTACAGGTGCAGTGATCTGTGAGCTGCTCTGACAGCTGGTGCTTAAAGCTAGTGATGGAGATATGAGTCTCCAGCTTCAGAGATTTTTGCAGTTCATTCCAGTCATTGGCAGCAGAGAACTGGAAGGAAAGACGACCAAAAGAGGAATTGGCTTTGGGGGTGACCAGTGAGATATACCTGCTGGAGCGCGTGCTACGAGTGGGTGCTGCTATGGTGACCAGTGAGCTGAGATAAGGTGGGGCTTTACCTAGCAGAGACTTGTAGATAACCTGTAGCCAGTGGGTTTGGCGACGAGTATGAAGCGAGGGCCAAGCAACGAGAGTGTACAGGTCGCAATGGTGGGTAGATATACTGCATCCAGTTTGTTGAGTAGAGTGTTGGAGGCTATTTTATAGATGACATCGCCGAAGTCGAGGATCGGTAGGATGGTCAGTGTTACGAGGGTATGTTTGGCAGCATGAGTGAAGGATGCTTTGTTGCGATACAGTGAGGGAAAAAAGTATTTGATCCCCTGCTGATTTTGTACGTTTGCCCACTGACAAAGAAATTATCAGTCTATAATTTTAATGGTAGGTTTATTTGAACAGTGAGAGACAGAATAACAAACAAAAAAAATCCAGAAAAACGCATGTCAAAAATGTTACAAATTGATTTGCATTTTAATGACGGAAATAAGTATTTGACCCCCTCTCAATCAGAAAGATTTCTGGCTCCCAGGTGTCTTTTATACAGGTAACGAGGTAGGAGCACACTCTTAAAAAGGGAGTGCTCCTAATCTCAGTTTGTTACCTGTATAAAAGACACTTGTCCACAGAAGCAATCAATCAATCAGATTCCAAATTCTCCACCATGGCCAAGACCAAAGAGCTCTCCAAGGATGTCAGGGACAAGATTGTAGACCTACACAAGGCTGGAATGGGCTACAAGACCATCGCCAAGCAACTTGTGAGAAGGTGACAACAGTTGGTGCGATTATTCGCAAATGGAAGAAACACAAAAGAACTGTCAATCTCCCTCGGCCTGGGGCTCCATGCAAGATCTCACCTCGTGGAGTTGCAATGATCATGAGAACGGTGAGGAATCAGCCCAGAACTACACGGGAGGATCTTGTCAATGATCTCAAGACAGCTGGGACCATAGTCACCAAGAAAACAATTGGTAACACACTACGCCGTGAAGCTCTGAAATCCTGCAGCGCCCGCAAGGTCCCCCTGCTCAAGAAAGCACATATACATGCCCGTCTGAAGTTTGCCAATGAACATCTGAATGATTCAGAGGACAGCTGGGTGAAAGTGTTATGGTCAGATGAGACCAAAATGGAGCTCTTTGGCTGCAACTCAACTCGCCGTGTTTGGAGGAGGAGGAATGCTGCCTATGACCCCAAGAACACCATCCCCACCGTCAAACATGGAGGTGGAAACATTATGCTTTGGGGGTGTTTTCCTGCTAAGGGGATAGGACAACTTCACCGCATCAAAGGGACGATGGACGGGGCCATATACCGTCAAATCTTGGGTGAAAACCTCCTTCCCTCAGCCAGGGCATTGAAAATGGGTCGTGGATGGGTATTCCAGCATGACAATGACCAAAAACACATGGCCAAGGCAACAAAGGAGTAGCTCAAGAAGAAGCACATTAAGGTCCTGGAGTGGCCTAGCCCATTTTACATTACATTTTAGTCATTTAGCAGACGCTCTTATCCAGAGCGACTTACAAATTGGTGCATTCACCTATAATATCCAGTGGAACAACCACTTTACAATAGTGCATCTAAATCTTTTAAGGGGGGGTTAGAAGGATTACTTTATCCTATCCCAGGTATTCCTTGAAGAGGTGGGGTTTCAGGTGTCTCCGGAAGGTGGTGATTGACTCCGCTGTCCTGGCGTCGTGAGGGAGCTTGTTCCACCATTGGGGTGCCAGAGCAGCGAACAGTTTTGACTGGGCTGAGCGGGAACTGTGCTTCCTCAGAGGTAGGGAGGAGAGCAGGCCAGAGGTGGATGAACGGAGTGCCCTTGTTTGGGTGTAGGGCCTGATCAGAGCCTGAAGGTACGGAGGTGCCGTTCCCCTCACAGCTCCGTAGGCAAGCACCATGGTCTTGTAGCGGATGCGAGCTTCGACTGGAAGCCAGTGGAGAGAGCGGAGGAGCGGGGTGACGTGAGAGAACTTGGGAAGGTTGAACACCAGACGGGCTGCGGCGTTCTGGATGAGTTGTAGGGGTTTAATGGCACAGGCAGGGAGCCCAGCCAACAGCGAGTTGCAGTAATCCAGACGGGAGATGACAAGTGCCTGGATTAGGACCTGCGCCGCTTCCTGTGTGAGGCAGGGTCGTACTCTGCGAATGTTGTAGAGCATGAACCTACAGGATCGGGTCACCGCCTTGATGTTGGTGGAGAACGACAGGGTGTTGTCCAGGGTCACGCCAAGGCTCTTAGCACTCTGGGAGGAGGACACAAGGGAGTTGTCAACCGTGATGGCGAGATCATGGAACGGGCAGTCCTTCCCCGGGAGGAAGAGCAGCTCCGTCTTGCCGAGGTTCAGCTTGAGGTGGTGATCCGTCATCCACACTGATATGTCTGCCAGACATGCAGAGATGCGATTCGCCACCTGGTTGTCAGAAGGGGGAAATATAGCCCGTCTCCAGACCTTAATCCCATAGAAAATATGTGGAGGGAGCTGAAGGTTCGAGTTGCCAAACGTCAGCCTCGAAACCTTAATGACTTGGAGAAGATCTGCAAAGAGGAGTGGGACAAAATCCCTCCTGAGATGTGTGCAAACCTGGTGGCCAACTACAAGAAACGTCTGACCTCTGTGATTGCCAACAAGGGTTTTGCCACCAAGTACTAAGTCATGTTTTGCAGAGGGGTCAAATACTTATTTCCCTCATTAAAATGCAAATCAATTTATAACATTTTTTAAATGCGTTTTTCAGGATTTTTTTTGTTATTCTGTCTCTCACTGTTCAAATAAACCTACCATTTCTTTCTCAGTGAGCAAACGTACAAAATCAGCAAGGGATCAAATACGTTTTTCCCTCACTGTATAGGATGCCGATTCTAGATTAAATTTTGGATTGGAGATGCTTAATGTGAGTCTGGAAGGAGAGTTTACAATCTAACCAGACACCTAGGTATTTGTAGTTGTCCACTTTTCTAAGTCAGAGCCGTCCAGAGTAGTGATGCTGGACAGGCGGGCAGGTGCGGGCAGTGATCGATTGAATAGCATGCATTTAGTTTTACTTGCATTTAAGAGCAGTTGGAGGCCACGGAAGGAGAGTTGTATGGAGTTGTATGGAATTGAAGCTCATCTGGAGGTTTGTTAACACAGTGTCCATAGAGGGGCCAGAAGTATACAGAATGGTGTCGTCTGCGTAGAGGTGGATCAGAGAATCACCAGCAGCAAGAGCAACATCATTGATGTATACAGAGAAGAGAGTCGGCCTGAGAATTGAACCCTGTGGCACCTCCATAGAGACTGCCAGAGGTCCAGACAACAGGCCTTCCGATTTGACACACTGAACTCTATCAGAGAAGTAGTTGTTGAACCAGGCGAGGCAATCATTTGAGAAACCAAGGCTGTCGAGTCTGCCAATAAGAATGTGGTGATTGACAGAGTCGAAAGTCTTGGCCAGGTAGATGAATACGGCTGCACAGTAATGTCTCTTATCGATGGCGGTTATGATATCGTTTAGGACCTTGAGCGTGGCTGAGGTGCATCCATGACCAGCTCTGAATCCAGATTGCATAGCGGAGAAGGTACGGTGGGATTCGAAATGGTCGTTAATCTTTTTGTTAACTTGGCTTTCGAGGACCTAAGAAAGACAGGGTAGGATAGATATAGGTCTGTAGCAGTTTGGGTCTAGAGTGTCACCCCCTAAGAAGAGGGGGATGACTGCGGCAGCTTCCCAATCTTTGGGAATCTCAGACGATACGAAAGAAAGGTTGAACAGGCTAGTAATAGGGGTTGCAACAATTACGGCAGATACATTTAGAAAGAGAGGGTCCAGATTGTCTAGCCCGGCTGGTTTGTAGGGGTCCAGATTTTGCAGCTCTTTCAGAACATCAGCTACGTATCTGGATTTGGGTGAAGGAAAAATGGTGGGGGCTTGGGCGGGTTGCTTTGGAAGGTGCCGGGCAGTGGACCGGGGTAGTGGTAGCCAGGTGGAAAGCATGGCCAGCCGTAGAGAAATTCTTATTGAAATTCTCAATTATAGTGGATTTATCGGTGGTAACAGTATTTCCTAGCCTCAGAGCAGTGGGCAGCTGGGAGGTGTTCTTATTCTCCATGGACTTTACATGTCCCAGAACTGTTTTGAGTTTGTGCTACAGGATGCAAATTGCTGTTTGAAAAAGCTTTAGCTGTCTAACTGCCTGTGTATATTTGTTCCTAACTTCCCTGAAAAGTTGCATATCACGGGAGCTATTGGATTCTAATGCAGAACGCCACAGGATGTTTTTGTGCTGGTCAAGGGCAGACAGGTCTGGAGTGAACCAAGGACTATATCTATTCATAGTTCTACATTTTTTGAATGTGGCATGCTTATTTAAGATGGTGAGGAAGGCACTTCTAAAGAATAACCAGGCATCCTCTACTGACGGTATGAGGTCAATGTCATTCCAGGATACCCCGGCCAGGTCGATTAGAAAGGCCTGCTCTCAGAAGTGTTTTAGGGAGCGTTTGACAGTGATGAGGGGTGGTCGTTTGATCGCAGGACCATTACGGATGCAGGCAATGAGGCAGTGATTGCTGAGATCTTGATTGAAAACAGCAGAGGTGTATTTGGAGGGCAAGTTAGTTCGGATGATATCTATGAGGGTATTTACGACTTTGGAGTTGTACCTGGTAGGTTCATTGATAATTTGTGTGAGATTGAGGGCATCAAGCTTAGATTGTAGGATGGCTGGGGTGTTTAAGCATGTCCCAGTTTAGGTCACCTAGTAGCACGAGCTCAGAAGATAGATGGGGCGCAATCAATTCACATATGGTGTCGAGGGCACAGCTGGGTGCAGAGGGCGGTCTATAGCAAGTGGCAATAGTGAGAGACTTGGGTCTGGAAAGGTGAATTTTTAGAAGTAGAAGCTTGATTTGTTTCTGTACAGACCTGGATAGTAAGACAGAACTGCATTCTATCTCTGCAGTAGATTGCAACACCGCCCCCTTTGGCAGTTCTATCTTGGCGGAAAATGTTATAGTTAGGGATGGAGATTTCAGGGTTTTTGGTGGTTTTCCTAAGCCAGGATTCAGACACGGCTAAGACATCCGGGTTGGCAGAGTGTGCTAATGCAGTGAGTAAAACAAATTTATGGAGTATGCTTCTAATGTTAACATGCATGAAACCAAGGCTTTTACGGTTACAGAAGTCAACAAATGAGAGCACCTGGGGAGTGGGAGTGGAGCTAGGCACTGCAGGACCTGGATTAACCTCTACATCACCAGAGGAACAGAGGAGGGGTAGGATAAGGGTGCGGCAAAAGGATATATGAACTGGCTGTCTAGCACGTTCAGAACAGAGAGTAAAAGGAGCAGGTTTCTGTGCACGATAGCATAGATTCAAGGCATAGTGTACAGACAAAGGTAAGGTAGGATGTGAGTACATTGGAGGTAAACCTAGGCATTGAGTAATGATGAGAGAGATATAGTCTCTAGAGACGTTTAACCCAGGTGATGTCATCGCATATGTAGGAGGTGGAACAACATGGTTGGTTAAGGCATATTGAGCAGGGCTAGAGGCTCTACAGTGTAATAAGACAGTAATCACTAACCAGGACAGTAATGGACGAGGCATATTGATATTAGAGAGAAGCATGCGTAGCCAAGTGATCATATGGGTCCAGTGAGTGGTTGGGCTGGCTGGGGACATGGTGATTCAGACAGTTAGCAGGCCAGGGCTAATAAGCTAGCAGTTAGCAGACCGGGGCTTGCAAGCTAGCAGTTAGCAGAGCGGAGTTAGCAAGCAAGCAGTTAGCTTACCGGGGCAAGCAAGCTAGCAGTTAGCAGACCGGGGCTAGCAAGCTAGCAGTTAGCAGACCAGGGCTAGCAAGCTAGCAGTTAGCAGACCGGATCTAGCAAGTTAGCAGAAGGGCCTTTGGGGGACCTACCAGCTACAACCCCAAATCAGTCGTGGATTAGTAGGGTTCCAAGTAGCTCTAGGTAGCTAGCAGGCCGCTGTTAGCAGAATGGGCCTTCAGCGGACGTCGCACCTGAGGGGCCTGTTGGAATCCTTGGGCAGATTATGTCGGTTTTCCAGTCTTAGAGGATCGGCGGGGTTCCGTGCCCTGTACCAGCAGTAGAAGGGGTCCGGATATTGTAACCCAAGAGTGAGCTTCGGTGGTAGCCCAGGAGCCCTTGCCGGGCTAGCTTCAGGCTAATTGGTGCTTGCTCCGGGATGGAAACGCTAGCCAGGAGTAGTCACTCGGGATTGTGGTTAGCTAGTTGCGAAGATCCAAATGAAAATGTTCAGAGTTTGCGGTAGGAATCCGGGATATGGAGAGAAAAAAAATATGTCCTGTCGTGTCTTTGGGGTACCATTAAACTGAAGACATGTTTATCAAAATAACTCCCTGTAATTATTATCACGCGATTAAACTGATTAATCGTTTACTGCAGTTGGACTGCAGAGTCAAGAAAAAGCAGTCAACAAATGGTCATCATATGTGGGAACTCCTTTAAGACTGCTGGAAAAGCATTCCATGTGAAGCTGGTTGAGAGAATTCCAAGAGTGTGCTTTTTTGGTTACATCATGATTTCATATGTGTTATTTCATAGTTTTGATGTCTTCACTATTATTCTACAAAGTAGAAAATAGTAAAAATAAAGAAAAACCCTTGAATGGGCTCCCAAATGGCGCAGTGGTCTAAGGCATTGCATCTCTGAGTGCTTCGCTCTCGGAGCTTTCAGACTGAACGCTCTGGCCAAGGAGTAGGGTTGATTAGCCTCTTACATCTAGACGTTCCGCTAGCGGGCACGAGCCTGAGTCTCACAGTACTGTAACCAGCCACTACCCAAACGCGCTACTTTTTTTCAGCCAGAGCCTGCAAAGCCACGATTCAGCTTTTTACCACCTTCTGAGACCCTATGGCAGCCGTAGGAAGTGTCACGGGACAGCTAAGATCCTCACTCTTCAATAAACAGAGACAAGAAGAACGACACCTTGTCAGACAGGCCACTTCCTGCCTGAAACCTTGTCAGGTTTTTGCCTGCCAAATGAGTTCTGTTATACTCAGACACCATTCAAACAGTTTTAGAAATTTTAGGGTGTTTTCTATCCATATGTAATAAGTATATGCATATTCTAGTTACTGGGTAGGAGTGGTAACCAGATTAAATCGGGTACGTTTTTTATCCAGCCGTGAAAATACTGCCCCCTAGCCATAACAGGTTAAAAAACGAGTTTTAATGACTCCAACCTAAGTGTATGTAAACTTCTGACTTCAACTGTATATGATCTGTGTAGTAATATTATTCGTATCTCAGATCCATTTGCATTGCTAGTTATAGCCTACTGTTAGCTAGCTAACATTGAACCTGGTTGGTTAGCTACCTGCTGATTCATGCAGGGAAGTAATGTTGTGAGTTGGGATTATGGGTCATTGTTTAGCTAGCTAGCTACATGTCTAAACAAAAGACTCCACTGTGCAAGTAACCAATTCAACAGAATGTTCATTATGTACCTGCGAAAACTGTTGATAGATGTAGCTGGTAAATTCGCTCTGGCTATCTACTCCTATTTCAGAGCACTCTCATCTGAGTGTGCCAGAGCGCAGAATAACTGACAAATTTACTAACGCTCAACACCCGTTGAATATGGCCAGTGTCAGTAAACATTGCCAAAAAATGTAATTAAATTGTTGCCAGCAGCACAGTTGCAGTCACCAAGGCCCTGGATAAAATAAAAAACAGCCTAACCAGATCTGCTACTAAAATGGTCAGAGTGAGCTGTTCTGTCATTTGTGTCTGGAAGTAGCTAGAATGATAGCCAACATTAGCCAGTTAGCTTGGATGCTTGACTGCTGTTGTTAGGTCAGAACGCTCTAACCTGTTATGGCTAGGGGGCAGTATTTTCACGGCCGGATAAAAAACGTACCCGATTTAATCTGATTATTACTCCTGCCCAGAAACTAGAATATGCATATAATTATTAGCTTTGGATAGAAAACACTCCAAAGTTTCTAAAACTGTTTGAATGGTGTCTGTGAGTATAACAGAACTCATTTGGCAGGCCATAACCTGAGAAGATTCCATGCAGGAAGTGCCCTGTCTGACAATTTCTTGCCCTTCTTGATTATCTCTATCCATTACAGGGGATCTCTGCTGTTACGTGACACTTCCTACGGCTCCCATGGGCTCTCAGAAGGCGGCAAAAAGCTGAATCGTGGCTTTGCAGGCTCTGGCTGAAAAAAAGTAGCGCGTTTGGATAGTGGCTGGTCACAGTACTGTGAGACTCAGGCTCGTGCACGAGTGGAGTCCATGTTTTATCTTTGAACGAAAACCACCGCTCCCGGTCGGAATATTATCGCTTTTTTACGAGAAAAATGGCATAAAAATTGATTTTAAACAGCGGTTGACATGCTTCGAAGTACGGTAATGGAATATTTTGAAATTTTTTGTCACGAAATGCGTCATGCGCGTGACCCTTATTTACACTTCGGATAGTGTCTTGAACGCACAAACAAACGCCGCTATTTGGATATAACAATGGATTATTTTGAACCAAACCAACATTTGTTATTGAAGTAGCAGTCCTGGGAGGGCATTCTGACGAAGAACACCAAAGGTAATCAAACTTTTCTAATAGTAAATCTGACTTTGGTGAAGGCTAAACTTGCTGGGTGTCTAAATAGCTAGCCCGTGATGCCGGGCTATGTACTCAGAATATTGCAAAATGTGCTTTCACCGAAAAGCCATTTTAAAATCGGACACCTCGATTGCACAAAGGAGTTCTGTATCTATAATTCTTAAATTAATTGTTATTTTTTTGGTGAACGTTTATCGTGAGTAATTTAGTAAATTCACCGTTAGTGTTTGGTGGGAATGCTAGTTCTGAATGTCACATGCTAATGTAAAAAGTTGGTTTTTGATATAAATATGAACTTGATTGAACAAAACATGCATGTATTGTATAACAATGTCCTAGGGTTGTCATCTGATGAAGATCATCAAAGGTTAGTGCTGCATTTAGCTGTGGTTTTGTTTTTTGTGACATTATATGCTAGCTTGAAAAATGGGTGTCTGATTATTTCTGGCTTGGTACTCTGCTGACATAATCTAATGTTTTGCTTTCGCTGTAAAGCCTTTTTGAAATCGGACAGTGTGGTTAGATAAAGGAGAGTCTTGTCTTTAAAATGCTGTAAAATAGTAATATGTTTGAAAAATTGAAGTTTTTGTATTTTTGAGGAATTTGTAATTCGCGCCACGCCTATCATTGGATATTGGAGCAGGTGTTCCGCTAGCGGAACGTCTAGATGTAAGAGGTTAACCACTACACACATTTCTTGCTAACAAACTATAGTTTTGGCAAGTTGGTTAGGACATCTACTTTGTGCATGACAAGTAATTTTTCCAACAATTGTTTACAGACAGATTATTTAATTTATAATTCACAGTATCATAATTCCAGTGGGTCAGAAGTTTACATACACTAAGTTGACTGTGCCTTTAAACAGCTTGGAAAATTCCAGAAAATGATGTCATGGCTTTAGAAGCTTCTGATAGGCTAATTGACATAATTTGAGTCAATTGGAGGTGTACCTGTGGATGTGTCACGCCCTGACCTTAGAGACGTTTATTTTCCTCTAGTTTGGTTAGGTCAGGGTGTGATGTGGGGTGGGCAATCTAGTTTTTCTATTTCTTTGTTTTGGCTGAGTGTGGTTTCCAATCAGAGGCAGCTGTCCATCGTTGTCTCTGATTGGGAACCATACTTAGGCAGCCTGTTTTCCCTCCTTGAGTTGTGGGATCTTGTTTATGTGTAGGTGCAGGTTATGCACTCCATGACTTCACGTTTTGTTTGTTCTGTATTGTTTTGGTGAGTTTCCTTTATTAAACATGTGGAACTCTACGCACGCTGCGCCTTGGTCTTCTCATTCTTACGACGAGCGTGACAGGATGTATTTCAAGGCGTACCAAACTCAGGTCCTCTTTGCTTGACATCATGGGAAAATCTAAAGAAATCAGCCAAGACCTCAGAAAATAAATTGTAGACCTTCACAAGTCTGGTTCAACCTTGGAAGCAATTTCCAAATGCCTCAAGGTACCACATTCATCTGTACAAACAATAGTACGCAAGTATAAACACCATGGGGCCACACAGCCATATTACCGCTCAGGAAGGAGACACGTTCTGTCTCCTAGAGATGAACGTACTTTGGTGCGAAAAGTGCAAGTCAATCCAAGAAGAACAGCAAAGGATCTTGTGAAGATGCTGGAGGAAACAGGTACAAAAGTATCTATATCCACAGTAAAACGAGTCCTATATTGACATAGCCTGAAACGCCGCTCAGCAAGAAAGAAGCCACTGCTCCAAAACTGCCATACAAAGCCAGACTATGGTTTGCAACTGCACATGGGGACAAAGATCATACTTTTTGGAGAAATGTCCTCTGGTCTGATGAAACAAAAATAGAACTGTTTGGCCATAATGACCATTGTTATGTTTGGAGGAAAAAGGGGGAGGCTTGCAAGCCGAAGAACTCCATCCCAACCATGAAGCACGGGGGTGGCAGCATCATGTTGTGGGGGTGCTTTGCTGCAGGACGGACAGGTGCACTTCACAAAATAGATGGCATCATGAGGCAGGAAAATTATGTGGATATATTGAAAAATTCACCCAACTTATTGTGGAAAGCTTGTGGAAGGCAACCCGAAACATTTGACCCAAGTTAAACAATGTAAAGACAATGCTACCAAATACTAAATAAGTGTATTTAAACTTCTGATCCACTGGGAATGTGATGAAATAAATAAAAGCTGAGATAAATAATTATCTCTACTATTATTCTGACATTTCACATTCTTAAAATAAAGTGGTGATCCTAATTGACCTAAGACAGGGAATTTTTACTAGGATTAAATGTCATGAATTGTGAAAAACTGAGTTTAAATGTATTTGGCTAAGGTGTATGTAAACTTCCGACTTCAACTGTAGATAGGCATGCTTTATTTTATCTTGTTTAGCGTCCCAGATAAAGTAACATATTTTTTGCTCATATGATTTCAAAAAATAATCATCAGGAGTAGGCAGCACCATAAGTAAGTGAGTAAACTGAGCTATGACTAAGGAGTTAATCAAGGCAATATTTCCATAAATAGACAGGTATTTACCTCTCCATGGTTGCAGGATCTTGTCTATTTTTACAAGTTTTCTATTGAAATTCATTGTGGAGAGCTTATTTGTATTATTTGTGATATGGATGCTAAGTAGGTCTACTTCACTGTCAGCCCATTTTATAGGTAAACTGCAGGTAAACTAAATATCCAATACTTACCAAAATTAGGTTTTAGTTCAGCGTGTCCAGAAAAGTTATCTAGATCTTCAATGAGACATTGCAGGGATCTAGCTTGCAGACTTAATATGAAATGTGAGTCATCGGCATAAATGGACACCTTTGTTTTTAAGCCTTGGATTTTTTTTAGGTAATTTTGGGGGGTATTTTCACCCCCCTTTTTTTTTGCATCACAACATTAAAGTATACAATGGCTGGCAAAAGTATTCACCCCCCTTGGCATTTTTCCTAATTTGTTGCCTTACAAACTGGAATGAAAATAGATTTTTGGGGGGTTTGTACCATTTGATTTACACAACATGCCTTCCACTTGGAAAATGCTAAATATTTTTTTATTCCGAAACAAACAAGAAATAAGACAAAAAAACTGAAAACTTGCGTGCGCATAACTATTCACCCCCAGAAAGTCAATAATTTGAAGAGCCACCTTTTGCAGCAATTACAGCTGCAAGCCTCTTGGGGTATGTCTCTATAAGCTTGGCACATGTAGCCACTGTGATTTTTGCCCATTCTTCAAGGCAAAACGGCACCAGCTCCTTCAAGTTGGAATGGGTTCTGCTGGTGTACAGCAATCTTTAAATCATACCACAGATTCTCTATTGGATTGAAGTCTGGGCTTTGACTAGGCCATTCCAAGACATTTAAATGTTTCCCCTTAAACCACTTAAGTGTTGCTTTAGCAGTATGCTTAGGGTCATTGTCCTGCAGGAAGGTGAACCTCCATCCCAGTCTCAAATCTCTGGAAGACTGAAACAGGTTTCCCTCAAGAATTTCCCTGCATTTAGTGCCATCCATCATTCCTTCAATTCTGACCAGTTTCCCAGTCCATGCCGATGAAAAACATCCCCACAGCATGATGCTGCCACCACCATGCTTCACTGTGTTTGTGCCAGACATAGAATTTTCCTTGATGGCCAAAAAGCTCAATTTTAGTTTCATCTGACCAGAGTACCTTCTTTCATATGTTTGGGGAGTCTCCCACATACCTTTTGGCGAACACAAAACGTGTATGCTTATTTTTTTCTTTAAGCAATGGCTATTTGCTGGCCACTCTTCCGTAAAACCCAGATCGGTGGAGTGTACGGCTTAAAGTGGTCCTATGGACAAATACTCCAATATCCACTGTGGAGCTCCTTCAGGGTTATCTCTGGTCTCTTTGTTGCCTCTCTGATTAATGCCCTCCTTGCCTGGTCTGTGAGTTTTGGTGGGCGGCCCTCTCTTGGCAGGTTTGTGGTGGTGCCATATTCTTTCCATTTTTTAATAATGGATTTAATGGTGCACAGTGGGATGTTCAAAGTTTCTAATATTTTTTTATAACCCAACCCTGATCTGTACTTCTCCACAACTTTGTCCCTGACCTGTTTGGAGAGCTCCTTGGTCTTCATGGTGCCGCTTGCTTGGTGGTGCCCCTTGCTTAGTCGTGTTGCAGACTCTGGGGCCTTTCAGAACAGGTGTGTATATATACTGAGATCATGTGACAGATCATGAGACACTTAAATAAAGTCCACCTGTGTGCAATCTAACAAATTTTGTGACTTCTGAAGGTAATTGGTTGTACCAGATCTTATTTAGGGGCTTCATAGCGAAGGGGGTGAATACATATGCACGGACCACTTTACCTTTTTTTTAAGTTATTATTTTTTTCATTTCACTTCACCAATTTGAACTATTTTGTGTATGTCCATTACATTAAATCCAAATAAAAATACATTCAAATTACAGGTTGTAATGCAACAAAATTGGAAAAACGTCAAGGGGGATGAATACTTTTGCAAGGCACTGTAAACAATATCCCCACGCGCTCTGGCAGCTTTCATGGCTGGGATAAATTCTTCCCTCTTCTGGCGCACAGCTTCAGGATAATCCTTGTTGAGGAAGATATACGTTCCTCTCAAGTTCTTGGCTCTTTCCAGAACAGCTACCTCAGGATCTTGACTACTATTGACCTGGGCCTGTCACTAGGGCCGGTGGTGGGTTTTCCAGTCCTGTGGGCGCACTCCACAGTCTACCTGTGGTCCATCTTCAGTTTCTCCGAGATCATTTCCCTTACTTTGTCCTCAAACTCTGTCCAGGTCTCATGTGGAGATTCTGCAACTCTGTCCACAACCATGTTGTTCCACCTTGATTGTCCCTTAAGAATCTGATTTCCCTGTCATTGTTATCATGGATGCACATACAGAAGTGATGTACTCTCTCAAATACTTACAGATTGCTGCCATCATGCCATTCTCCTCTTTAAACTCATCGAGCTGACCCTGGGAGATCTGGAGCCCTCTGGTCAGATCGTCCATTCTTTTATTAGTTGACTCCAGTATTTGGACACAACACCTGAAGCTATTTTCTTGTTGTTGTAACAACTGCTTTTAGAACTATTTTGTTCATTTAAAATATCCTTCACCTGTTGTAAAGAGACACCACTGTCCTCAACGGTACTCCCGCTGGGTTCGACTTTGTCATTGTCAGCAACGTAGGTAACGCTGTTACTCCTCGCAGTTCCAGACAGGGGAGGTCGAAGGTAAGATTGGAATCAACAACAACAAACAGAAGGGATCCAGTCCACGGTCCCAGCCACAATGGCTAACTTCATCGTGTAGCTAACTAGTAACCAAACTTTTTCAATAGACTTTCAAAGCGTTCCAAAACAACAAACAGAGCTCTCCCTTGTTCCACGTTCTGCGTAATTGTTGTTTGATACCCCATTGCTGGTGAACTTGCAAAATAAAGATTTAGGGCTCTGTTCCGCGTTAGCGAAGACTGCATTCACGGTAAACGCTGAATATGTCGGCTCAATCTGAAATGACCTTTACATTTCTAGGGGTCAATCTGTAACGTTTCAGCAATAGAGAGTGAACAAAGCCCTTAATATTGTTGATCATCCAACATTTTTTGGAGCAACATATTTATTTATTATGGCATTTTAGATCTTCCCAATCTGTTGCACTTCATTTTTTTTCGATGGCGATGCTGCGTTACTGGATTTGTCTATATTGGATACATCTTTTGTCAAAATTGACTTTTCGTAGCAGGTTTAGAACTTACGAGGTAGGGTAGGAGAAAAGGGTTAGGGTTAGCTAAAATGCAATTTTATTTTTACTTTTGATGTCAATATGACAAAAGCTGTATCCCATCTAGACATGACCCATCTACTTTCTCTGCCTGCGTGGAGAGTTATGCACGGAGACTCAGTGCCACAAAATGAGTAACAAAACGTTACAAAACCTGGCCAGATAATTTCAAGTCATCAGTCTCAAGTCGCGAGTCTTGAGGCTCCATTCCAAGTCAAGTCTCAAGTTATTTCATATCGAGTTGAGTCTCAAGTCATCAAATTTGTGACTTGAGTCAAACTCGAGTCCAAGTCATGTGACTCGAGTCCACAACTCTTCTTAGAATGTTTGTCTCTAATACTCTTTTCTACCGTTTTTGTCAATGTACTGAAGTTTTCAAAAGGTCATATCAAAACGTTTTTATTTTTTTAAACCTTGCAAGCCTTTTGTAAAATGCCTTTTGTAAAAAGTTACTTACTAATTAACAAGTTTTGCGTTCAAAATTAACAGGAATATTGCAAATGACGTTGAAATGGCAACAACAACAAAAATCTGTCTAGTATGTCAATGGACGAACAGCTAAACTGTCTGTGTAGCTGTGACATTGTCCTGAAGTGTGTCAGCAGGGGGAGTAGGCTACAGTTGGTGGTGAGGCCTTAGAATATATGGAGAAGAAATGTGAATTGTGAGCATTAAACCACACAGGATCAAGATAAAAGAAATTGTATTAAATCTGTTTTGTTTTTTACCAAAGCATTGTCACATGAATGAAGAACTGCGAGGAGTAACCATATTCAGAATCATAGTTTTCAAATCAGTGCAATCTGGAAGTTCTCGGAAGACAAAGCCTTGAAATTAGCCATGATCAGACCCATTTGACATTTGTCACTCAGTCTATTCATAACTTCCTTTCTTTCCAGATCCCCTTCTCCAGTGTGAAAGGGGTATCGAGACCTGTCCTGGGGTGTGGGGGGGTCCAGTGTCGACCAGTGGTCCCCGATCATGCCCTGATGGTGGGAAGGCAATATTTACTCAGACGCCCTCCACAAAGGAGTGACAAAAACAAGAACACCATTTCCAAAACTGCTGTACTAGGTAGAACCTGTAGCCTATGTAATAAATCAGGTGACTAGTACCCCCCACCCAGCCCCAACTTAATCCCATAAATGTTATTACAATTCCTCCCATTGGTAACTGACTGCCTAACACACACACACACACACACACACACACACACACACACACACACACACACACACACACACACAGCTACTCGTCAGGTGTTTACATTAGGACGAAGCGATGCTAGCAGCAGCTAAACAAAGGTCAGTCATCTGTCAAAATGAAGGATGCTCCATGAAGCTTTAATTAGCCCGCCAACCACTGCCTTTATTATTATTTAACTCATGGCTCATTACGTAGAGTAAACCTTGGACCCCTGATTAGGACCCAGCAGTAGAAGGCTACACTGTTCATTTATTCAAATACATAGAGCATTTGCGATTGGTATTTTCATTTGTTATAATTAGACATTAAATAGTAGTTAACTTTGTGATACATGACATAACTCCACCTCCCCTTGTCCATATTTCACCTTTAAATCTCTGCTCTGACTCATATGACTTGGAAAACATTTGGATATATTAAAGCAAACTACTGGGCACAACATGTCATTTCAACGTGTGTAATTAGGTAGTATTTGGTTGAGATGTTGATCAATGAGCTCTTGAGATGTTGCTCAATGGGCTCTTGGGCGGCACAGCAGTCTAAGGCACTGCTTCTCAGTGCAATAGGTGTCACTACAGACACCTTGGTTCGAATCCAGGCTGTATCACAGCTGGCCGTGATAGGGAGTCCCATAGGGTGGCACACAATTGTCCCAGCGTCGTCCGGGTTTGACCGGTGTAGGCCGTCATTATAAATAAGAATTTGTTCTTAACTGACTTGTCTAGTTAAATAAAGGTTAAATAAAAAAAAATACTTGCGATTACAACCAACCCATTGATCTAATATTGAAAAAAGGGGCAAATCCTTAATTAATCCATTTTGAGATTCTGCACAAATTACTAGAGCAATTGTGAAGCTCTCCACAGATCTGCGAAGACCTATGCATGCAATCTTGAACATGCACACTTTTTTCTTCTTCTTATGATTACAAAAGAATACATTTATAGTTACAGTAACCTCAGAATGTGGCCATTGATGTGTTACTCATTTTAAGGTTGAACATTACATTAGTTTGTAAGATAGCTTTAACTAGTCTATTTTTTACTGTATTACAAAAGTAATATTGAATTGTATTTGGTTGGCAACACAACCAAATATCAACATTTGAAGGAGATGTACAGTATCTTCTTGGATAGTTCCATCAGTGCCACTGACTTAGTCTCTCTTTAATTACAGTTTGTCTACAAATGAATAATTGATGTTGGATTCACATCTCCATCTCAACCAAAAGTTAAAGAATATAACTAAATCAAATCAGACTTTAAATGCACTGTAATGGTCCAACTCAGATGTTTTTTTTCTCAATATCAAATCATTTCTGGTTAACAATTAAGTACCTTACTGTGATTGTTGCCAATAAAAAATAAAATAAAATACAAATGGTTTTTAAGGAAAGACATTTTCTCAAGCAAGAATTTTGCTTGGACTGTGGGAGTGGTCTGAGTGCGGAGGAGAAAACTCTGAACTAGCTGTTGGAAATCTCTTTTCTAAAGCGTAAATCATAGTCCACAGATGCTGATGTCCGGTATCCCATTACGCAGCTCTGAGACCACCATCTGCGGGGAACACACAACCCAAGCGTGCACCCCCCACAATTCCTAACCAACACGTCTCCGGTACGCGTCCTTTATTCATTTGATTGTGTTAACAGTTGGAGAAATTGCTTGAGATGCGCTGAAAATTCGAAAAGTATGAAAGCCAACGGTCCGATATTCTAGAAAACTGCTGTGCATACTCGTACACATTTTGGACTGTTATTGGCAGAGAGGTTTGGAACTCTTTCTTGTTGGTCTATTAACTACTTTACCTCCTCGTAATGTCACCAGGCAGGCCTATACTCCATCTCACCAAAACAGGCAGAAATACCATGTCTTTTCAAACACTAAAAGGGCATTATCATAATTTTCACCATTTCACAGTAATATTCCAACCTCATAGTGTGGAAATATAAATAAAACAGGAAATCAAGTTTTTGACTGCACTGCCTTTAAATAAAGTTAGATTTGGTTTAGTCCTATTCTTTAACTTAGATGTTTGGTTGATATGGAGACATGAATCCAACATATCCATTTATATTTATTAACCAACTGGAATTAAAGTCAGTGCCACAAATTGACTTTTTTTAACGAAATCTAAAATAGCCCTCATTGACACTCCTTGCTTTTGGAAATGACAAGGAGTTGCAAGGAGTGGAATGTTAGCTAAAGAGACTGGTACACAGAATAGATGGAACCAGAGCCATATATTGTACAGTGAGCTCCAAAAGTATTGGGACAGTGACATATTTGTTGTTGTTTTGGTTCTGTATTCCAGCACTTTTGGATTTGAAATGACTATGAGGTTAAACTTTTGACTACTTTAATACACATATTAAAGTAGTCTTTCAGAACAGCCTCAATTTGTAAGGACAATGTGTCGAAAGCGTTCTACAGGGATGCTGGCCCATGTTGACGCCAATGCTTCCCACACTTGATACACACGGTGTCACGTCCTGACCATAGAGAGACTGTTTTTTTCTTCAATTTTTTCTCTCTGGAACCCAGATCACGCTGCACGTTGGTCCAAGTATGCTTCCAGTTCGTACGACGAGCGTGACACACAGGAAACTGTTGAGTGTGAAAAACCGTTGCAGTTCTTGACACAAACCAGTCCGCCTGGCACCTACTACCACACCACGTTCAAAGGCACTTCAATCTTTTGTCTTGCCCATTCACACTCAATGGTGTGTACACAATCCATGTTTCAATTGTCTTAATGCTTAAAAAATCCTTCTTTAACCTGTTTCCTGCCCTTCATCTACACTGATTGAAGTGGATTTAACAAGTGACATCAATAAGGGTTCATAGCTTTCACCTGGATTCACTTGGTCAGTACATGTCATGGAAAAAGCAGGTGTGCATAATGTTTTGTACACAGTGTACCTTTTGTGCAGTACATGCCTAGGTGGATTAATGTTCAACAATGCTTGTGTCTTCATTGTGTGCATGACACATTAAAATTATTGATTTTTAAATTACCGCAGCTGTATATTTTCCAAGAAAGTCAAAAAGTGGACTATCAATTTTCTCTGTTAGCCAATGTCTTAAAGTCCTAAAAATGATGTAAGCAATCCAATCTAGAAAAAGGTGGTAAATGTACCACAGCAGTTGAGTATTAACCCCCAAAGTGAAGGCGCAAGCAAGCATGCACATACCATGACTTATTGCAAAGGAAACAGTAATAGCCCTCCAACTTCATTCATATCCGATTTACAGTGCATTCAGAAAGTATTAAGACTCCTTGACTTTCCCACATTTTATTACAGCCTTATTTTAAAATGGATTAAATTAGTGTTTTCCTCATCAGTCTATACAGAACACCCCATAATGACAAAGCATAAACAGGTTTTTAGAATTTTTAGCAAATGTATTAAAAATAAATAACAGAAATACCTTATTTACATAAGTATTCAGACCCTTTGCTATGAGACTTGAAATTGAGCTCAGGTGCATCTTGTTTCTGTCTATATACAGTCCCACAGTTAAGAGTGCATGTCAGAGAAAAAACTAAGCCATGAGGTCGAATGAATTGTCTGTAGAGCTTCGAGACAGGATTGTGTCGGCACACATCTGGGGAAGGGTACCAAAAAATGTCTGCAGCATTGGAGGTCCCCAAGAACACAGTGGCCTCCATCATTCTTAAATGGAAGAAGTTTAGAACCGCCAAGACTCTTCCTAGAGCTGGCCTCCCGACCAAAATCAGCAATCGGGGGAGAAGGACCTTGGTCAGGGAGGTTACCAAGAACCCGATGGTTGCTCTGACAGAGCTCAATGTAAATAGTCCGGTGGACATTTGATACATTTTTCAGAAGTCTTATGGCTTGGAGGTAGAAGCTGTTAAGGCGCCTTTGGACCTAGACTTAGTGCTCCGGTATCGCTTGCCGTGCGGTAGCAGAGAAAACAGTATATGACTTAGGTGACTGGAGTCGCTGACAATTTTTTGGGCTTTCCTCTGACACTGCATAGTATATAGGTCCTGGATGGCAGGAAGCTTGGCCCCAGTGATGTACTAGGCCGTATGCACTACCCTCTGTAGCTCCTTACAGTCAGATGCAGAGCAGTTGCCATGCCAGGCAGAACCAGGCAGAGTCTGTTATTCAATGCGTTTGTATGGGTTAATAGCAGTAAGGCCAAAAATGCATTTTCATTCAAAAAAATGTGGTACTTCAAGGGGTTTTAACATTTTTACCAGTCAGGATGCTCTCAATGGTGCAGCTGTAGAAATCTTTGAGGATCTGGGGACCCATGCCAAATCTTTTCAGTCTCCTGAGGGGGAAAAGGTGTTGTCGTGCCCTCTTCACGACTGTCTTGGTGTGTTTGGACCATGATAGTTCGTTGGTGATGTGGACACCAAGGAACTTGAACCTCTCGACCCGCTCCACTACAGCCTCGTCGGTGTTAATGGGGGACTGTTCGGCACGCCTTTTCCTGTAGTCCACGATCAGCTCCTTTGTCTTGCTCACATTGAGGGAGAGGTTGTTGTCCTGGCACCACACTGCTAGGTCTCTGACCTCATCCCTATAGGCTGTCTCATCATTGTCGATGATCAGGCCTACCACTGTTGTATCATCTGCAAACTTAATGATGGTGTTGGAGTCGTGTTTGGCCACGCAGTCGTGGGTGAACAGGGAGTACAGGAGGGGACTAAGTACACACCCCTGAGGGGCCCCAGTGTTGAGGATCAGCGTGGCAGACGTGTTGTTGCCTACCCTCACCATCTGGGGGCGGACCGTCAGGTAGTCCAAGATCCAGTTGCAGAGGGAGGTGTTTAGTCCCAGGGTCCTTAGCTTAGTGATGAGCTTTGTGGGCACTATGGTGTTGAACGCTGAGCTGTAGTCAATGAACAGCATTCTCACATCGCTGTTCCTTTTATCCAGGTGGGAAAGGGCAGTGTGGAGTGCGATTGAGATTGTGTCATCTGTGGATCTAGGGTATCCAGGAGGATGCTGTTGATGTGAGCCATGACCAGCCTTTCAAAGCACTTCATGGCTACCAACGTGAGTGCTACAGGGCGGTAATCATTTAGGCAGGTTACCTTAGTGTTCTTGGGCACAGGGATTATGGTGGTCTGCTTGAAACATGTAGGTATTACAGACTTGCTCAGAAAGAGTTTAAAAATGTCAGTGAAGACACTTGCCAGTTGGTCCGCTTGTAGCATCCGCTACAAGACCATGGTGCTTGCCTACGGAGCTGTGAGGGGAACGGCACCTCCGTACCTTCAGGCTCTGATCAGGCCCTACACCCAAACAAGGGCACTCCGTTCATCCACCTCTGGCCTGCTCGCCTCCCTACCTCTGAGGAAGCACAGTTCCCGCTCAGCCCAGTCAAAACTGTTCGCTGCTCTGGCACCCCAATGGTGGAACAAGCTCCCTCACGACGCCAGGACAGCGGAGTCAATCACCACCTTCCGGAGACACCTGAAACCCCACCTCTTCAAGGAATACCTGGGATAGGATAAGGTAATCCTTCTAACCCCCCCCCCTTAAAAGATTTAGATGCACTATTGTAAAGTGGTTGTTCCACTGGATATTATAGGTGAATGCACCAATTTGTAAGTCGCTCTGGATAAGAGCGTCTGCTAAATGACTAAAATGTAAAATGTAAATGTAATGGTCCGCGTATGCTTTAAGTACACGTCCTGGTAATCCATCTAGCCTCGCAGCTTTTTGAACGTTGTCCTGTTTAAAGGTCTTACTCACATCAGCTACCGAGAGCGTTATCAAACAGTTATCCAGAACAGCTGGCGGTCTCGTCATGTTTCAGTGTTGCTTGCCTCGAAGCGAGCTTAAAAGGCATTTAGCTCATCTGGTAGGCTCGCGTCACTGGGCAGATCGCATCTGGGTTTCCCTTTGTAGTCCATATTCGTTTTCAAGTTTTGCCACATCCGACGAGCATCAGAGCCGGTGTAGTAGGATTCAATCTTAATTCTGTATTGACGCTTTGCTTGTTTGATGGTTGATCTGATGGCATAGCAGGATTTTTTTTATAAGTGTCCGGATTACTGTCCCGCTTCTTGATTGCGGCAGCTCTAGCCTTTAGCTCGATGCAGATGTTGCCTGTAATCCATGGCTTCTGGTTGGGATGTGTACGTACGGTCACTGTGGGGATGACGTCGTTGAGGCAAAGATGAACGGAGCAAAATACTGAGCGATCTTTGATGAAAACCTACTCCAGAGCGCTCAGGACCTCAGACTGGGTGAAGGTTCACCTTCCAAAAGGACAACGATCCTAAGCACACAGCCAGGAGTGGCTTCGGCACAGGTCTCTGAATGTCCTTGAGTGGCCCAGACAGAGCCCGGACTTGAACCTGATTTAACATCTCTGGAGAGACTTGAAAATACAGTGGCTGTGCAGCGGTACTCCCCATCCAACCTGACAGAGCTTGAGAGGATCTGCAGAGAAGAATGGGACAAACTCCCCAAATACAGGTGTGCCATGCTTGTAGTGTCATACCCAAAAGGACTTTAGGCTGTACTCGCTGCCAAAGGTGCTTCAACAAAGTACTGAGTAAAGGGTCTGAATATGATATTTCAGTATTTTTTTTTTATACATTTGCAAAAATTTCGAAAAACGTGTTTCTGCTTTGTCATTATGGGATATTTTGTGTATATTGATGAGGGGGGAAATCCAATGTAATACATTTTTTAATAGGGCTGTAACGTAACAAAATGTGAAAAAAGTGAAGGGTTCTGAATACTTTCTGACTGCACTGTATGTGAGTCATTAACAAAAGTACATCTTTCCCTCTAAACAAAGAAATCTTAAAACCTATTGAAAGATTATTTTAAATCCTGCAGACAAAAATAACACATAATTACCAACAACATAAAACAATATTTAGAGGAAAAACCTTTAGGGGAGAAATCTTAGCCCCCAAATAAGGGAGAGCAGGGGAAGCTTAAAATACTTAGTATTTCAGGTTCAATACTGGATCATAATTGTATCAATGGCATCGTCTGGACCTAGAGAACAGCATATCTATGTGTGTGTGTATCCGTGTGTGTGTCTGTGTGTGTGTGTGTCCTTGTGTATGTGTGTCTGTCTGTCTGTCTGTCTGTCTGTCTGTCTGTCTGTCTGTCTGTCTGTCTGTCTGTCTGTATTTGTGTGTTGTGTCTGTATGTGTTTGCAGAGATCTTTGCGTGAGTGTCTCTAATTGGCAGCAGAGGGTAGCTGTAAGCTGACATCTGCAGCTGATTTTTGGTGATAATAAATCAGTTTTGTTTCTCGACTGGCGTGCTTCCACTGAGCTTTCACTCTCTCTCCCGGAAACCCAAAGACTAGCAATGGAGGTCTGGAACACTCTCGACCCCTCTCCACTTTTTGGGTGGCCGGGAAAACTTGAGCTGCGAAAGATGCTTCCTCGCCAAACTGGAAAGAAAAATGGATGAAGAAATGTGTCTCAATTCACTTTACTGGCTGATAAACGTGTGAACAGACCACAGATAAAAAAAGGTAGCTAGTCGCCCCCTACCCCAACGGGAGCGGATGTCACGTCAAATCACGTCTCTATCAGAACAAGTCTCCTTATAGATCTGTCCCTGTAGTGTCATATTCAGTGCAATAACTCTCACTTGTAAAAATACCCCCCCCCCCAACAAAATGACTCTAGAAAACTGACATGCTACACGACAGGGTCCTTTCACAACTTAGGCACTACCAGTGTCCACAGTACTCTTTCTTACACCTGTATTTGTAGCAGAAAATTATTCATAACATCCACATTTATAGACAAAATGCAGGAGACGAGTACAGGGAGACCTATGAAGACAAGGGGAATAAAGCAATCACAATTCTAGTGTAGGGGGTATTTTATTTTTTTTATACATCAAAACGACAAAAAAAACTCTTGCAGAACCAATGATTCTTCCTGCTTACTCTTCTCCAATTGCATGAGGACACAGATGCACTTGTGGACAGGGGAGCTGTGATTATGCAGACAAACCACACTTGGAACACAACACACGAGTGAAACAAAGCCGACGAATTGCCAAGATCAACATGGAGAACAGAACTAGCGTGTGTCTCATTGTAGAGTGGGGAATGAGAGAGAGAGCGAGAGAGACAGGAGGGGACAGTCAGGGCCTGGGGTTATCTCACACAGACGAGGAGAAAACAGACATGAGCAGAGGAGGAGAAGGGGCTCGATCACATGCTGCTAGCTGGAGAACTATAGTCTGAACTACAGAACTACAGTTCCCTGTTCAAATGCTTCCCAAAATGCATTCTACCTTGAGCTGAGCTGGCAGTGTTGAATTGGTCAAAGTGACAGGATGAAACCTTGCCTTCACCTTTCCAATCATGTAGCAATAAATGGTTAGCTCAACAAAGGAACACTAGAAAGAAGCTATTTTTACATGGCATGGGAGGAGGGACTTGTTTTGAAAAGGTTTTGGGCTTTTTTGCATATTCTCCTTTGGCCATACTGTCATGGTTTTACCTGTCACCATAGAGAGACCATCCTAGAGACATTAGCGTCTCTCAGGTGTGTCCTATTTACTCATTATGAATTCCCTGTTAAAAGAGGTGTGTTTTCTGTTGTTCTTTGCTGAAGCTTGAATTGTGTGCCGAGTACGTTTCTCTCCTGAGTGAGTTTGAGACTTCGTGTTTGTTGTTTTCCCAGTGTTACTGTGATCCGTCCGTTAGAGTTTATCCTTAACCACTGATTCCTCGTCTGGTCTCTTCTCTGCCCCTGGGTCCAACCTCACCATGTCACAGCAAGCTTCTGCCCACAACATGGACCCAGCAGAGACCACCCAGATCAAGAATGGTGTAACCCATCAAGGAGCACTGCTGGGGCAGCAGCAAGAACAACTCTTCTAGACATCAGAAACCCTCCGGGCACTTGCCGACTCTCTCCAACCACAGTCCAACCCCAACCCAGGAGGAGCCAATGCCCAAGTCTCATCACCCAGTGCAACAGGCGTCGCCGAGCCCAAGATCCCAGCCCCCGAGCGGTATGACGGCTATCCGGGAGGATACAATGGGTTCCTCATCCAGTGCTCTCTGTGGTTCGAGCTACAGTCCTCCTCGTTCCACACCGATCGTGCCATGATCGCCTACATAATCTCTCTACTCTCGGGAAAGGCCCTGGAGTGGGCAACGGCACTGTGTTAACAGCAGCCACCATGCTGCAGCTCCATATTAGCCTTCACTGCGACGAGTCTTCGACCACCCAGTCGGCGGATGAGAAGCGGCCAGCCGACTGTTCAACATACGACGAGGGGCTGACTTCGCCATTGAGTCCCGCACCCTCGCCACCGAGAGTGGGTGGAATACGGAGGCACTGGTCACCACTTTCCACCATGGGTTGTCTAACTCCATCAAGTATGAATTGGGAAAGGACCTCGAGTCCCTGATAACACTGGAAATCAGGATCGACAACCACCTCCGAGAATGAGTGAGACAGCGCTTTTTTGACAGCACCCCAAGCCCCCCGAATCCAGCATTGACAAGCCCATGCAGCTGGGACACACATGTCTGAGCCAACAGGAGTGTGACAGGTGCATGTGCGATGGCAGCTGCCTCTACTGCAAGGTCTCGGCCATCTCCGTGCTACCTGCCCAGAGTTGACAGGAAACACCAGGGCTCACCAGGACACGGGAGACCCTGACGAGCTGTGCAGTTATCTCCCGGCTACCCACTCACCGTCTGTTACAACCCGCAACCCTCCACTGGGACAAGAGTCAGCACCAGATTCAAGCCTTTGTGGACTCCGGGGCTGCGGATAATTTCATTGATCAAGACTTTGCCAGAGAGTTACTGATCCCCTCTGTGAAATGTCCGATCCCTCTGCAGATTCAAGCCCTTGGTGGACGCCCCATTGGCTCCGGTCAGGTGGAATATCAGAGCAAGCCCATTCTACTGCAGGTTGGGGTGAACCACTCTGAGACTCTTAGTTTTCTGTTGATTACTGCTCCCGAGAACCCCCTTATCCTAGGGTACCCCTGGCTAGTGCTACATAACTCACTATTCTCCTGGTCCACGGGACACCTACTAGACTGGGATAAGGACTGCCAGATTAAATGTTTGTTTAAGACCCCCAAATCAAAACAAATCAAATTTTATTAGTCACATGCACCAAATACAACAGGTGTTACAGTGAAATGCTAACTTATGAGCCCCTAACCAACAATGCAGTTTCAAATAATACGGATAATAATAAGAAATAAAAGTAACAAGTAATTAAGAGCAGCAGTAAAATAACAATAGCGAGACTATATACAGGGGGGTACTGGTACAGAGTCAATGTGCTGGGGCACCGGTTAGTTGAGGTAGTATGTACATGTATGTAGAGTTATTAAAGTGACTATGCATAGATGATAACAGAGAGTAGCAGCGGTGTAAAATAAGGGGGGGGGGGGGGGCAATGCAAATAGTCTGGGTAGCCATTTGATTAGATGTTCAGGAGTCTTATGGCTTGGGGGTAGAAGCTGTTTAGAAGCCTCTTGGACCTAATATAGACTTGGTGCTCCGGTACCGCTTGCCGTGCGGTAGCAGAGAGAAGTTTATGACTTGGGTGGCTGGAGTCTTTGACAATTTTTAGGGCCTTCTTTTGACACCGCCTGGTATAAAGGTCCTGGATGGCAGGAAGCTTGGCCCCAGTGAGCCTCGCCGTGTCCTGCTGCATCCCTTGAAGACCAAGACTTTTCCGCTCTCCCTCACGAATACTTAGACCTCCGGGAGGCCTTCAGTAAGAGGCAGGCCACCATCCTTCCCCCTCATCATCCTTACAACTTTGCCATAGAACCCCTACCTGGCGCAACACCTCCTTAGGGTCGTCTGTACTCCATCTCGACCCCTGAAGCAGCAGTCATGGATAATTACATCCAGGAGTCGCTGGAGGCAGGTTTCATTCACCCTCTACATCCGCTGCTGGTGCAGACTTCTTCTTCGTGGGTAAGAAGGATGGAGCCAGATTACGATCAAGGATCGTTACCCTTATATCCCTGATGTCCTCTGCATTGGAGTTGGACCAAGGGGCCCAATTCTTCACCAAACTGGACCTCAGCAACACTTACAATCTGGTGAGAATCAGGCAGGGAGATGAGTGGAAGACTGCCTTTATCACTCCTTGTGGCCACTATGAGTATTTAGTCACGCCCTTCGGATTATCGAACTCACCGGCAGTCTTTCAAGCATTGGTCAATGACAACCTGAGGGATATGTTGAATCGGTTCGTCTTTGTTTACCTTGAAGACATCTTGATCTTCTCCAAGACCCTTCCGGAACACATACTGCACATCCGCCAAGTCCTGAGACACCTCCTGCAGAATAAACTATATGTCAAGATAGAGAAGTGTGAGTTCCAGGTATCACAGATTTCCTTCCTGGTTCACATTATCTCTACCGCAGGCATCCAAATGGACCCCGTAAAGATTGAGGTGGTCACCGACTGGCCCCGTCCCACCTCACTCAAGCAGGTTTGCTAATTTTTACAGTCATTTTATACGCAACTTTGGTGCGGTGGCAGCGCCTCTCATGGTCCCAACCCGCCAGTCCCAAACCCGTTTTTGCTGGACCCCTGACACTGACAGGGCATTCATTGAGCTCAAGGGACATTTCACCTTCATCCTTGTTCATCCTGATCCGACTTGTCCCTTTGTGGTGGAGGAGGATGCCTTGGACACCGGAGCAGGGGCAGTCCTTTCACAGCGGAATGAGGAGGACAAGAAACTGCACCCATGCACCTTTCTCTCCAAACGGTTCTCGCCACTGGAACGCAACTACGATGTAGGCAACCGGGAGCTCTTGGCAGTTAAGTGGGCTCTTGAGGGGTGGAGACACTGGTTGGTGGGGGCACCTCATTCTTTCGTAATCTGGACGGACCATAAGAACTTGGTCTCCATTCAAGAAGCCAAGAGGTTGAACACTCTGTTTTTTAACAGGTTCTATTTCACACACTATTGGTCATGATCCAAGAATCAGAAGGCAGACGCCCTGTCCCACCAACACAATGTCTCTAACGAGGAGAGGGACCCCGAGCCCATCATCTCCATTTCCTGCATTGTAGCCTCTGTGATATGGAGTATTGAGACCACGGTCCGATAAGCCCTCAGTGGAATGGGCAAACTGAGTGGGCCAACCAGGAGCTTGAGAAGTTCCTCCGCTGCTTCGTCTCCACTCAGGCCAGCAAATGGAGCAAGTTCCTAGTCTGGGCAGACTATGCTCATAACACACTGCCGAACTCGTCCACTAGACTGTCATACACCCCCCCCCCCTCCCCTGAATCAGAGCGCGATCCTCCTTGCTCCGCTCACCACCAGGCAAACCGGCACCGAAGGCCTCTTCGGCTCCTCCGACCGGGTCAACGAGTGTGACTGTTCAAGCGTGATCTTCCCTTAAAGGTGGACTTGGGGAAGCTCACTCCACGCTACATAGGACCATTCAAGATCATGAGTCGCATCAACCCGGTCACCTATTGTCTCCAGCTTTTCAGGTCTATGAGTGTCTGTCCATCCTTCCATGTCTCCAATCTCAAGCTGGTAAGGAGTCCCTTCTCCACCCCCACACCTGCCCCTCCGTCCCCTCGACTTGTCGATGGTCGCCTGGCCTACACTGTCTGGCGTCTGTTGAAGGCTCATCGGGTCCAAGGCACCCTGCAGTACCTGGTGGATAGGAGGGCTATGGCCCCGAGGAATGTGCGTGCGTGCGTGCCTGCCCGGGAGATCCTGGATCCAGGACTCTTTTGGGAGTTCAACCAACTGCGTGTTGGTCGCCCTGGCTCCACGACTACTGTTTTCAGCAGTGTTATGAACAGGGCCACTGTGTAGTTACTGGAGGCAGGGAGTTTTGCACGACATACTGCATCTCCATCACTCTTGCTTAAAGACGATTTGTGACTGGTTACTCATGATAAGGGTCCGTTGGCCACTTATGTGTTTGCTGGACATTTGACAAAATAATTTGACATTCAGCCATTATGACCTTGAAGAGGTTTGGTTATACATTTTGAACAAAAGTGAAAACAGATGCAGAAAGACGGGCTTCAACTAGGCCAGTGCTCTCATTCCATACAAGCTCCCGCTTCTGACGCTGAAGTTCTTAAAGCAAAACCCCCCAAAATTTTCCCCCCTCTAATGAATCACACGAGAGAATAAAAAAAAAAATATGGCCTGGTGTATCATTAAAGTTTATGGAGCATTACCCATACCGCACATGTGGCCCGCGGCAGGTTTTTATTGCACGTTTACAACTCGGTGGTGGAATAACAGCAGCTTCTTTGCTGAGGTGGAGAGCCAGTGCGCTAGAGAGTTAGAAAGCTACAGGGCCGGTGTAGGGACGTGTCACATAGGGGCCAGTGGAGCAGAATAAACATGATCTACTCTGTACTCTCTCTTCTGTCTCGCCTGGTTGAGCACAGAGCAACCCTCAGAACACAGGGTTTGTGCTACGAGAATGTTTCTTGAACATTCCTCAGCCAGCTAAGTGATAGGACAGCAACACTGGATTCAGTGTAGTAAGGAGCATGGTTGAAATGGCTCCCTGGCCTTTACTGTAGTCACTCAACTTACAGTAAGTACTTTAAGAGTCATAGCCTCCCAAGTCATAGGTTCCAAAAAAAAACATTTGTTTCTCAGAAAACAATAACTGTAAGGTTTATAATTACTCCACAGTACAGGTCCTTAATCTTGATAATCACAACGGCTGATATATCTTAACCAAAAAAACTATTCAAGGGAGAGGGTGTGGAAGGTTGGATCAGTTCCCAGGAGAGGCGAGCTTTAACATGAAACTGGGGCGGCCGTGAAAAATTTGTTTGAACTGGGAGCAACGGAGACCCTCTCTAATATGACCCCTTCAAGCGGCGCACTAAGCTGTGGTCAGTACGGCTCCCCGTCCTCCCTCGTCCCCCACCACCACCCCGCTCCATGAGTAAAGCATCCCGGCTTGTCCCCCTCCACCCCCAGTCCCAGCTCCATGTGTTTTCCTCATTACACTCCTTTCCCCATTAGAACCATCATAGCACTCATTTAATTATAAGAATAAATTACATTTCCATGGTGCTTTTCATAATCTTAAAGCTCTTCAAAAGCTATAGTTATCTAGGTCAACCACTAGAAGTCTTTGATTGCATGCATCCAAAGACGGATAGGGACAGTTCATCAGTTCCTCCATTCATTTAAGTTATAACGCTGGCCGACGTGCTCGGATCACACAAGGCTGTAAATGGGGGTAGAGGAGGGATGGGGGTGGGGTGGGTGGACGAGCCGGGAGGCATGCGCGAGGGCTCACCGAACACGCCCGCTTCGTTCTCTGGTGGCTCCGGTTACCAACCCCGAGTGTCATTTAATACCGCAACTGTACATTCTACACTAAGGGTGTAAAATCACAGATGCATATGTCACAGTGAATTTACTTGGACTAAACACGGTCTCAACTCTTTAAAACTCCTGAGGGAGGGAAATTAAAGCTATTCATTTTAAAGCAACCCCCAAATAGTGTGATACATTAACACGTTTAGGAACATACCTGGCCCAATTTACTTCATTAACAACAATAGCCTGTATAATTGTATTTAGCACATATTCTCTATTATAAAATCATTTATATTTGGACTTAGCCTACAGCTCATTAAATACTTAATGTGAATAGTAACAAAGAGAAAAAAACTAAGAGAGTGAGAATGACCTTTATATTTGAAAGAAATACCACGGCAGTGAAGTAGCGCATACACAGCATACTGTTCAAGGTTATAGAGTCTGAAATACAACTACAGCTTAACAGAAAGCAAAAGTGCAGTCTAGGAAAGATATCTCAACATTTCTGAAATATTGCTGTACAGGGTGTTCTGAGAACATGTCAACCATGTTCTGTGTATGTTTGATGGGACGTTGACGGAATATTCTCCTAACCCTTAGAAAACTTGACACAGGAATGTTCTTGCAACGTTCCCATGAAACATGTGAAGAACATTAATATCTTATATTCTGAAAACATGGTAACCATGTTTTGTGTATGTTTGATGGGATGTTGACGGAATATTCTCCTAACCCTTAGAAAACTTGACACAGGAATGTTCTTGCAATGTTCCCATGAAATGTGTGAAGAACATTAATATCTTATATTCTGAAAACATGGTAACCATGTTCTGTGTATGTTTGATGTGACGTTGATGGAATATTCTCCTTACCCACAGCAAACTGGATACAGGGATGTTCATGCAACGTCCCATAAAATGAATCTTGAAAATTAATGTTGCATATTCTGAGAACATTGTAACCACATTCTAGATAAATTCTGCTTGAGAAAAAAATAAGAAACCCACATAGTCCTCTTGCTAGTCTGACGAAGGCCTTGATGCCAATACGCTAAGCTTAATAAAGATCAGTGTGTGGGTTTCTTCTTTTTTCTCATCTTATTCAACTGTTACCATGCACCTGCAAGAAGGATAGCTCAGATTTGTGTGTGCCTTTTGAATTTAGATAAATGATGCTTGACATTAAAGGAATGTTCTGCTAACTTTAACACCTAAACATGCTAAAAAAGGTTCTCAGAAGGTTTTTTGCTAACTTATATAGAATGTTTCCCTAACTAAAAGGTAAACTGGACACTCAAACATTACGGGAACATTATGGGTAACATATTCTCTCAAGACTGAGTGTACAGTCACGCCTTTGGCAGTGCACGGGTTTCTACTTTGTTTATGTTAAAGTACCAAATGACCATGGTGGCTCAGAACAGTGGCAACTGTTCGGAGCAAGGCTTTTTAACAGACGTTCAGTGGAGGTGGTGTGCAGTCAACTGACTACACACAAAGCGTTAAATGGAAAACAACAACAAAAACATTGCCTGTGACATTGTTTGGAACAACAGTGAATTGCACGGGATTCCGAGATGAAGGAAGTCGGGTTAATCCAATACCGGGCGCTTTTGCAAATGCAAAAGGATTGAATTATGACTAATTCATGCATTTCCGTACCCCTTGCCAGTTCATTTGGCAATGGCCCAATAAATTATAGCGTTCCACAGCTCGCTGTAAGAGTATTCTCTTGCTCTGGAGAGAGAGAGCCAACATTAAGACTGGTGGCTTGTAAACTGAGCTGATCAATTTAATTGATCTAAAATAATTTAATGTGGCGTAGTGAATCGGGGCAGACAGCATGGATTTATCTCACAGCCTCCATAAGAACATAATATTGTGTACATTTTACAGTGCGGACATGAACGTTTTTATTGTGGCCACAAAAATGATTTACCTTGTGTTGACTTAAATTACAGCTCTGCGCCAAAGTCCAGCTTTAATTCCACTCTGAAGAGAAATGTTGGTTAGAGAGGCACAGAGCGTATTTAGGAGCAAAGGAAATATCTGTTTTCAGAGATTTTTTTAGGCCTACATTCAAAATATCTATGTGGGTCATTCTTGTGATAGTGTTCCCTAGTATAATGATAATTTAATTCTACACAATACTATTAAAAATATTTGACATATTATTAATTAATATTTGTTCAAGACATTGTCATAGCCTTGCACATAAAAGTGGCTAGTCTATTCTGCATAGAGCTCTTATCAAGACATTGCCAAGATTTCAACAGAAAGCCAAGATTACTCTGGGCCACAGGGCAAAGGGTTCAGCACAATAATACAACTGTAAAATTCTGCATCTTTAAAGCAAATGTAATTATGACTCCTTTAGTAAACCTCTGAGGGAGGCAAATGTTTTGAAAAAATATTCACAATTCCCGTAACACATACTGGAGCAAGAGGGAGTCGAGAAAAATTGACTACCCTCATAAAAACAGGATTCCTCACCAAAAACAGCCATACAGTATTACACAGAGGATTACCTGCTGTAGTCATTCCAGACAAGCCCAGCCACCGGGGGAGCAGAGGACTAGTTAAACACAGCCCAGCCAGACCACACCTAGGCTTGGTCATCCATCTGGCTGTCCTGGAGAATTTACAACATGGGCCAATTCGCCATCATTTCTTACTTACTGGTCCTCAGCTGAGGGGATCTTTCACAGGTGTTTTTGTTAGGCTAGACCTCCACCTGTGAGTGTGTCCGATCAATACAACTCAAACTCTGAGGGAAATGTGTCATCCATCTCTATTAGCATTATGCTCCTCAAAAGAGATATTACCAAGTTACTAACTAACATTGAAACAAGGGATGATTTCATAGATTCATGTTTTTCCTTGAGTAACAGAGCCCACCTAGCAGAGCCCACCTAGCCTAGCGAGCGTTCAACCTCTTGGCTTCTTGAATGGAGACCAAGTTCGTATGAAGAGAAGGGAAGTAGTAAACCTTCCTTTTATCAATGGGTGCACCTCAGCCATGCTCAAGGTCCTAAACAATATCATAACCGCCATCAATAAGAGACATTACTGTGCAGCCGTATTCATCGACCTGGCCAAGGCTTTGACTCTGTCAATCACCACATTCTTATCGACAGACTCAACAGACTTGGTTTCTCAAATGACTGCCTCGTCTGGTTCAACAACTACTTCTCTGATAGAGTTCAGTGTGTCAAATCAGAGGGCCTGTTGTCCGGACCTCTGGCAGTCTCTATGGGGTTGTCACAGGGTTCAATTCTCGGGCCGACTCTCTTCTCTGTATACATCAATGATGTCGCTTTTGCTGCTGGTGATTCTCTGATCCACCTCTACACAGACAACACCATTCTGTATACTTCTGGCCCTTCTTTGGACACTGTGTTAACTAATCTCCAGACGAGCTTCAATGCCATACAACTCTCCTTCCGTGGCCTCCAGCTGCTCTTAAATGCAAGTAAAACTAAATGCATGCTCTTCAACCGATCGCTGCCTGCACCTGCCCGACCGTCCAGCATCACTACTCTGGACGGTTCAGACTTATAATATATGGACAACTACAAATACCTAGGTGTCTGGCTAGACTGTAAACTCTCTTTCCAGACTCACATTAAGCATCTCCAATCCAAAATTAAATCTAGAATCGGGTTCCAATTTCGCAACAAAGCATCCTTCACTCATGCTGCCAAACGTACCCTCGTAAAACTGCCCATCCTACCGATCCTCGACTTCGGCAAAGTCATTTACAAAATAGCTTCTAACACTCTACTTAAAAAAATTGGATGCAGTCTATCACAGTGCCATCCGTTGTCACCAAAGCCCCATATACTACCCACCACTGTGACCTGTACGCTCTCGTTGGCTGGCCCTCGCTTCATACTCGTCGCCAAACCCACTGGCTCCAGTTCATCTACAAGTCTTTGCTAGGTAAAGCCCCGCCTTATCTCAGCTCACTGATCACCATAGCAGCACCCACCCATAGCACGCGTGCCAGCAGGTATATCTCACTGGTTACCCCCAAAGCCAATTCATAATTTGGCCGCCTTTCCTTACAGTTCTCTGCTGCCAATGACTGGAATGAACTGCAAAAATCCCTGAAGCTGGAGACTCATATCTCCCTCACTAGCTTTAAGCACCAGCTGTCAGAGCAGCTCACAGATTGCTGCACCTGTACATAGCCCATCTGTAAATAGCCCATCCAACTACCTCATCCCCATACTGTATTTATTTATTTATCTTGCTCCTTTGCACCCCAGTATCTCTACTTGCACATTCATCTGCTGCACATCTATCACTCCAGTGTTTAATTGGTATATTGTAATTACTTCACCACCATGGCCTATTTATTGCCTTATTTCCCTTATCTTACCTCATTTGCACACACTGTATATAGACTTTTTCTACTGTATTATTGACTGTATGTTTGTTTATTCCATATGTAACTCTGTTGTTGTATGTGTCGAACTGCTTTGCTTCATCTTGGCCAGGTCGCAGTTGTAAATGAGAACTTGTTCTCAACTAGTCTACCTGGTTAAATAAAGGTGAAATAAAAATACAAAAAATAATAAAATATTGTTTCTACGTCCACTTACATTTGTCTGCCTACACAAAAAAATGGTGATACGTGGTGAGTTTTCACCTTCCTAAGGCACTGACATCTATATTTCATATTTGTAGTTTCCCTTGCAAACATATAAGGAAATATGGGTGTGATTGCAAGTTCTCTCAATTGATTTGGCACAAGCAAAGTCCTATATTGTAAATGTTTAAAACACCTTTCAGTCTTTAGAAAAAAAAGAGAACAAATAGAGATCAAAGGGAAGGGGCGATCAGTGGAGTGTGTCAGACAATGGCTTTCAACGTGGCCCTGCTGCACTGTTATCCTCTTGATCAGTTAAAACTGCAGTACCAAGTGATACTGTAGATCAGCTATTAGGCCCAATGACACAGGTCCCTGGGCTATTGTCACCAGAGGGCCCCGGAGGCAGTGGCTTTGAAGTCTTTTCGTTATTGGCTCCTGTTTAAACTTCTGTGAGTTTCGTTAACACTCCAATGAACCTCATCAGTCGCCTGGCAGATAAATGTACAGCCGAGCAAGAGAGTCACCGGTAAGCAAAATTCAAACATAAAAAAGACCAGAGCGGGAGATGTTTATGAAAATCACGTGGGGTTGAGAGAGGCCAGATACATGGTGGATACGGAAACGCTGAAGCCTTTCGTCGAACGCATGCAGCTTTGTGTTTGGTTTCGTTGCTAACCACTCTTCTGCAAGAGAGACAGTCAGGGCATCTGATGAAAAGATGTTTGGCCCGTTACTCTTTGGATGCTGCCAATTATCCAAGTAGATTTTTTCAGCAGTGAACATCCTGAAACACAGCTTGGCTAAGTTGGCTCTTACATTGCTCGCACTGTTGTTTTCAATGGAACTGGACATAGTAGGAGGAGTGCAGACAAAATTGTTTGCTTGCTGGCTGCTGATGTATTGCAATCACTCTGCTAGAGTGCAATGCATTGATGCCAAGATAATAAAGTCACTAATATGGGTCAGTTGACCACTTTGGTCACATCCACTAGACTATTGTATCCCATTCCCACACCAATCCTATAAACCCTTCTCTGACTCATGACTCCCCACAGCCAGCTCCTCCAGCCAGCTCTTATTATTGACTGGCTCCACCTACTGTCGGGGCCTCAAACTCCACTCCTGGCCGGCTGTATTGAGAAGTAGAATAGTAATTGTAACTTTATTTTAAAGCACATTTCATGCATTGAATTGAAGTTACTGACAAAAAATGTTACCAACATCGCAATTGCAGAATAAATAAAATAATACAACTCAAATAATACAAAAAAATAGGCTTACAAAATAAATTAAATCAGTCACAGCCCACATGAAAAAATACTATAGTATGCTATGGTATAAATACTATACTATTCACTGTAGTGTTTTTACAGACTTTACTGTAATTCTGTAGACATTACTGTAGTATTTACTATAGTGTTTTTGTTTTATTATCTTCGACATAGAAGTGGTTGGTTGGTTGGTTGGTTGGTTGGTATGGGGTCTGAACAGATAGTTTGACGCTTCTGTTCTTTTCCATAACCTGTAAGGAATACAATATGGTCTATACTTGGCATGTAGGATTCTCACTTATGGGTGGCACAGATTGCGATATGGGGGAGGGGAATGGGCAGGGTATATGCACATTGAATACTGTACTATTTACTATAGTTAAAAAAGTGTAGTGTTTTGCGGACTTTTGTGTTTTTGCGAACATTACTGTAGTATTTACTACAGTATTTTTTTGCGGATAATACTGTAGTTTACTGTAGTATTCTACAGTATACTACAACATTCTATAGTAAGTATTACACATGATCGAGGGATACTACAGTGTGTAGTATAGTATTCTATAGTAAGTACTGTAGTATTCTACAGTAAACTGTACTATTTCTTCATGTGGGAGAATGGCAGGTTTGAGAAAGCCAGCCTGTATCTGTCACGCCCTGGCCATAGAGAGGGTTTTGTTCCCTATTTTGGTTAGGCCAGGGTGTGACTGGGGTGGGCGTTCTATGTTCCTTTTTCTATGTTTTTGTATTTCTTTGTTTTGGGCTGAGTATGGTTCCTAATCAGAGGCAGCTGTCTATCGTTGTCTCTGATTAGGAATCATACTTAGGCAGCCTTTTCCCACCTGTGCTTTGTGGGATCTTGTGTTTGTGTAGCTGCCTGTGAGCAGCCCAGAATGTCGTGCTTCGTTTTCGTCTATTGTTTTGGCGAGTTTCATATTTATTAATCATGTGGAACTAAGTACGCTGCGCCTTGGTCTACTCCTTTAGACGAACGTGACAGTATCAAACAATTACACTGGTTAAGTCACACAACACTGTGCCATAAAGCCATTGACCTCACTCTGTTTCACTGATCATAGAGGAGAGAGCTTGTCCTCAATGCTACTGCCCTGAGTCACAATTTGGATAAGTGTCTGTATGTCCAGACACTAAAACATGGTGCAGTGGCTTTAGTTTTGTCCTCTGTCCAGGCAGCGTGAAGGATTTGACCTCCCTAAATGTTCCTCAGTGACAGTGCTTCTGAATACTTGTCATGTGTAAGTGATTCCTCTCTAAACACAGTAAAAAAATATGCCAAGTATGATACATTTTTTCCAGGGGCTTAACTTTGGTTTTAGAAGTGGGTGGGGGGGGGCACAATTATTATTGTTACTTATCCAGTTGGATAAACACTCCAAACAGCCTAACGCTTGGAAACAGTCGCATGGTCCTAAGCACACAGTTGCCTCTTTTTGTATCACAAGACCAATGATGATATTGTGAGGGGACAAAAATGCTATTTCAAATCAAATCAAATTTTATTGGTCACATACACATGGTTAACAGATGTTATTGTGAGTGTAGCGAAATGCATGTGCTTCTAGTTCCGACAGTGCAGCAATATCTAACAAGTAATCTAACAATTCCACAATAACTACCTAAAACACACAAATCTAAGTAAAGGAATGGAATAATAATATATACATATAAAAATATGGATGAGCAATGACCAAGCGGCATAGACAAGATGCAATAGATGGTATAAGATACAGTATATACATATGAGATGAGTAATGCAAGATATGTAAACATTATTAAAGTGGCATTATTAAAGTGACTAGTGATCCATTTATTAAAGTATTAAATGTAGGCAGCAGCCTCTCTGTGCTAGTGATGGCTGTTTAACAGTCTGGTGGCCTTGACTTAGAACCTGTTTTAAGTCTCTCAGTCCCAGCTTTGATGCACCTGTACTGACCTCGCCTTCTGGATGATAGTGGGGTGAACAGGCAGTGGCTCCGGTAGTTGTTGTCCTTGATGATCTTTTTGGCCTTCCTGTGACATCGGGTGGTGTAGGTGTCCTGGAGGGCTGGTAGTTTGCCCACAGTAATGTGTTGGGCAGACCGCACCACCCTCTGGAGAGCCCTGCGGTTGTGGGTGTTGCAGTTGCCGTACCAGGCGGTGATACAGCCCAACAGGATGCTCTCAATTGTGCATCTGTAAAAGTTTGTGAGGGTTTTAGGTGACAAAGCCACATTTCTTCAGCCTCCTGAGGTTGAAGAGGCGCTATTGCGCCTTCTTCACCACACTGTCTGTGTGGGTGGACCATTTCAGTTTGTCCGTGATGTGTACGCCGAGGAACTTGAAACTTTCCACCTTCTCCACTGCTGTCCCGTCGATATGGATAGGGTGGTGCTCCCTCTGCTGTTTCCTGAAGTCCACGATCATCTCCTTTGTTTTGTTGACGTTGAGTGAGAATTTATTTTCCTGACACCACACTCCGAGTGACCTCACCTCCTCCCTATAGGCTGTATCGTCATTATTGGTAATCAAGCCTACTACTGTTGTGTCGTCTGCAAACTTGATGATTGATTTGGAGCCATGTTGGGGCGTGTTGGGAGGATATGTCCCGTCCCAAGTGAAAGTTGCACACTTGATTATTTCTCAATTATGCTTTTAGATACAAATGTCAAATACTCCAATCCTTCCTCCAAAGGACCATTCTAGGTATTACATTTTGTGAAAATTCCCCAAATCATGGTATTTTGTTGTCTGGGTTGTATCTCAAATCGTGGTTTGCTTGGTTGGAATTGGGCAAAACAGAGCACCTGAAATTCAACGTCACCATTGGTGAATGGAAAATAAATGTAAGGGTGGTCGGCAGATTTTTGATAAACTTTTGTTTTGAGGGAAATTCTATATGACAGTATAACCTGCTTAGTAAATTCTATTGCGGCAACAAAAAAAAAAACATCAAGCGCTATGATGAAACTGGCTCTCATGAGGACCGCCACAGGAAAGGAAGACCCAGAGTTACCTCTGATCCAGAGGATAAGTTCATTAGAGTTAACTGCACTTCAGATTGCAGCCCAAATAAATGCTTCAAAGTTCAAGCAACAGACACATATCAACATCAACTGTTCAGAGGAGACTGCGTTAATCAGGCCTTCATGGTCAAATTGCTGCAAAGAAACCACTACTAAAGGACACCAATAATAAGAAGAGACTTGCTTGGTCCAAGAAACACGAGCAATGGACATTGGAACAGTGGAAATCTGTCCTTTGGTCTGATGAGTCCAAATTTCTGATATTTTTTGGTTACTTTATGATTCCATATGTGTTTTTTCATAGTTTTGATGTCTTCGCTATTATTCTACAATGTAGAAAATAGTCAAAATAAAGAAAAAACCTTGACTGGTACTGTACATCCTCAGCTATCCACGTGATTTAGTATTCACTATGAGAAACCCAATGTAAAACATGCATATCCCGTGTGGCTCAGTTGGTAGAGCATGGTGTTTGCAACGCCAGGGTTGTGGGTTTGATTCCCACGGGGGACCAGTACGGAGAATATTTTTTTTTTCATGAAATGTATGCATTCACTACTGTAAGTCGCTCTGGATAAGAGCGTCTGCTAAATGACTAAAATGTATCTAATATATTATTTAACCATATTCCCCGGTAATGCAGCACATTTTGATCCTCTTTTGTGTTTCCCAGACTTTGTATTTCCATTATTTTCACATTAATCATTAACCACTGTTTTGTTTGGGACACACTCTTTCTCCCACTCTCTGCTTAAAGATTTAAATGGCCATCTTGTCAGGATATGCAGCCCATACTGCTCTGACAGACCAGACAAAAATCAGCTGAAAAATCACATTATTTCTGGCTACCTCCCATTGCAGCGGCATGGTGCTTCGACTGCAGTTTGAGGAACGGCAGTGCTGAGTGTGACTTTTACATTCTCTCGGTAGGCTGATAACAGGAGTAGTGGCTCCTCCGTTACCACATACACACACACCTCATTCCATGAGATACCTCCTGATTCACTTCCACTCAAACGCCATCCAGTTTGAGTGGCGTTTAGACTAACAATGTTAGACTAAAGAAAAACACAACCTTAAACATAGCAACACAGGCAAAACCCCACAGGCTGGTAATGTTCAAATCAAGGGAAATTGCCCAACAAAGCCTTAATCAGTTCCATATGAAACCATATGAGATTTCCATTTCATACCTAGTGCTATAAAACTGCCAAGCTGTGACAAAAACATGTAAAGATATATTCACCATATTGTGTGTCATGTTGTAGGGAGATCTCAGATTTCATTGCACAATAATTGTTGTAGTTACCCCATGGTCATTCAATGCAAGCGAACACACATTTGCGATCTGTCACTCTTGTGCAGACTAGTGTATGAAAGTTACCCTGTGCCAAAGTTTTGCTGCACCACTCCACCCCCAAATCAGGTATTTAAATACAGTGGGTGTGTATGGTGTGTGTGCGTGCGAGACAGAGACAGAAAGAGAGCCTTCCTGGGTTAATTCCCCCGTGATGCCAACAATGGCTAATGTGTTGCCGCCCGAGGAGTCATCTGGATGATTTACAAGCCATAACAACGAGTAGCAAAGCTGTAATGAGCTACAGGAAACACCACCTGGAGATCCACAGCTGGTACTGATACTGTATCCTATATCAGTATCAGTGTAGCATAGACTACTTACCTGGGCCCAAGGAGGCAGTCTACTTGTTGCTACGTTGCAGCATTTGAGTTGTACTACAGCAGGGGTGTTCAATGTTGGTCCTGGAAAACACTTCTGGTTTCTATTCTCATCTTCTAATCAGGGACTGAATCAGGCCTTTCTCACTAAGAAGGTGTCTTTCCAAGGGATCAGCCAAAAACTGCCCCTCGTACTGTACTTGTCAAATCATTGCCTGCAGATCTCCACTACATGTGACATCGATACATAAGGCAGACTTCAAGTTCATTTGGCTGTCATTGAGCCGGGGAGGACAGTGGTGACGGGGACAGGGATGTTAAAACGAGTCTGGTTGTCGTCTGTTGTCTCCGGGCACGCTATCAGGATATTATGTGCTGGCTATGACAAAGCGGCGGTGGCGCTCAGTCTAATTGCCTGGCACTTCGGTAAGGAATATGTGTGGTGTCACCGGTATCGGAGCTGGGAGGGGGAGGAGAGGGGTGGAGGAGTCCCCCGCCCCCTTAGTTAGCTTCATTATGAGAGCATGGCTCGTTACGAGATGAGAGGAGGGGGCAGAAGGGTAATGAACAGCACCTGGCCCATGTCCTCATCCTAAGGCTGACAACCAGGGATAAGAGAGGAAGTCTCGGGTCTCCTTGAAGCAGCCACAGAGAGAGAGGATGACAGAGACAGAATGAGAGATACAAAGAGAGGAGTGAGTGAGTGACTGACTGACTGACTGAAAATAAGAATAGTGTGTAAGGGGAGAAACATTTGAGACAGGAGTGAAAGAGGAAAAGAAGGGGTGAGAAAGAGAGGGTGGGTGGTTGAGCATTAGCATTTTATGGATCTAATAACAGGTGGTGGGTGATGAGGGCGACATCATTTATAAGGAGATATCAATTGTAGAAAGAGGAACAACAACCCGAGCTGTGGCAAAATGGAAGATAGAGTAACTGCTTTATAGCAATGGAAAGGGGGATGGAGGGATAATTTGCCTGATAAGTACACTGTGGTCTGTCACAGCGGATGCAGACAAATGAGTGGCAGCATCTCTCCCCTGAGCTGCAGATGAGATCAGACGATGGCAGTGTGCTGTGGTTGCTGGCCTTATTTCTTCCGAGGGTCCAGGAGGCTGCAACTCCAGGCCTCCTTCATTCCTCTTGGCAGAAAGCAAAATAAAAGTCACCGGCAAATGCTGGGGTGGCGGCATGCTGTGTTAGCAGCCATCCGTTAAGGGCAAATTGGACTGTCACCCTCAGTGTCATATCCCTGCTGGGCCGGATGACAAAGAGAGGGGTGTTCACTGGGTGATCGCATGCAGTAGCAGCAGCACGGAATGTTCCGCAGCATTCATTCCTGAAAAAGAGAGCGAGCGAGAGAGAAGGGTGAGAGAGAAAGAGACAGAGAGAGACAATACAGCTGACAGAGAGATAGAGGGATGGGAGGATAAACAGGCGCAGACGAAAGGCAGCTTCATTCGTAACGCTAAAGAGATCTGCCATGTAAAGGCAGCTTCATGCATTACATTAAAGAGATCTGCCACATTGTTTTGTGTGTCGTGTGATTAAAAAACACCTCATATGTTTTGTAATGAAATTTGACTCATGGTAACATCATTTTGCTAAGTATGTGTTTACAAAAAATGAATTTGAGGCTCTGGCGTTTATTATCTTGAAATAAGAGAATCAATGTTAGATATGGAGTCCGTGGGGCGATTTTAAACCATAAAACCCACAATCAGCAGTTCATGCGTCAATGTCAACCATAATTAATAATCACATTGTTGTAAATACAACTAAATGAGTCTAAGAAGTGGACATCACACACATACAGAATCACATCTAGGGGGCTGACACACACAACCACAGCAATGAATATGAACCTAGAAGGGATTACACTAAGTATTATTTTATGATGTTAACTGTAGAGTTAAAATGCTCTCTCTGTGTGCGTATGCCCCCCACCCCCACACCACTCTCTCTATCAACTCACTGATTTATAATTTAAATGATTTATACTGGTCCATTAGAAATAGTCGGGAAACAACTTTCCCCTGGAAGAGATGTTGTCTGTAAATGTCAAATCCAGCCTGGCCCAGCCCCACAGCATTGTGGGAGAGAGAGCGCAAAGCAGAGTGGGTTATATACACTGAGCGTACAAAACATTAGACTGACCAGGTGAATCCAGGTGAAAGCTATGATCCATTATTGATGTCACCTTCAATTAGTCTAGATGAAGGGGAGGAAAAAGGTAAAACACATATTTGTATGCCTTGAGACAATTGAGATGTGTGCCATTCAGAGGGTGAATGGGCAAGACAAAATATTGAAATGCCTTTGAACGTAATATGGTAGTAGGTGCCAGTTTGGGTGTGTCAAGAACTGCGGCGCTGCTGCTTGTTCTCTCTGAGAGGGCCGACGTAATGCAAGAGAAGGAGTGGATTCATTATAATTCCCTTCCGTCAAATAAAAAAAAGAAGGATGGAATGAAAGGAGAGGTCTGTGGCAGTGGCTCGACACGGCGGGTAGTGCTCATTCCATTGGTCCATTCATTACAGTGAGCAACGGAGGGAGCGCACGGGGAGAGAAAGCTTGCTCTCGACGTGAAAAGAGGAACATGTTTTTTACGGTGCCGGTGAATGACAAGGATAACAGTAAAGCCAGGGCTTTGGCCAAGGGATTTGGCCAAGTCCACACATGCTTGGCTATTATTTAAGCTAATTAAGTCATTTTTGGGGGCCAAGAACAAAGACAAAAAAAGGACCAAGAAACAGCTTAGCGGGTTTGCAAAGCTGGCAATATCTTAGAAGGGGTATTAATGTGTTTGTTACTTTGTGTGGTATTGCAGCAACCTTGTTTAATTAATTGGTCAAAGCCTTATTTCTTTACATGCGTATTAATCACAATAACTCACATCTATTCATGCCTTAACTACTGAAGAGCTCTGGCAACTTCATTAAATAGTACCCGCAAAACACCAGTCTCAACATCAACAGTGGAGAGGCGACTCCGGGATACTGGCCTTCTAGGCAGAGTTGCAAAGAAAAATACATATCTCAGACTGGCAAAAAAAAAGAAAAGATTAAGATGGGCAAAAGAACACAGACACTGGACAGAGGAACTCTGCCTAGAAGGCCAGCATCCCGGAGTCGCCTCTGCACTGTTGACGTTGAGACTGGTGTTCTGAGGGTACTATTTAATGAAGCTGCAAGTTGAGGACTTGTGAGGCATCTGTTTCTCAAACTAGACACTAATGTACTTGTCCTCTTGCTCAGTTGTGCACCGGGGCCTCCCACTCCTCTTTCTATTCTGGTTAAATCCAGTTTGTGCTGTTCTGTGAAGGGAGTAGTACACAGAGTTGTACGAGATCTTCAGTTTCTTGGCAATTTCTCGCATACAATAGCCTTCATTTCTCAGAACAAGAATAGACTGACGAGTTTCAGAAGCAAGTCTTTGTTTCTGGCCATTTTGAGCCTGTAATCAAACCCACAAATGCTGATGCTCCAGATACTCAAGTAGTCTAAAGAAGGCCAGTTTTATTGCTTCTTTAATCAGGACAACAGTTTTCAGCTGTGCTAACATAATTGCAAAAGGGTTTTCTAATGATCAATTATCCTTTTAAAATTATAAACTTGGATTAGCTAACACAACGTGCCATTTGGAAAACAGGAGTGATGGTTGCTGATAATGGGCCTCTGTATGCCTATGTACAGTGCCTTGCGAAAGTATTCGGCCCCCTTGAACTTTTCGATCTTTTGCCACATTTCAGGCTTCAAACATAAAGATATAAAACTGTAATTTTTTGTGAAGAATCAACAACAAGTGGGACACAATTATGAAGTGGAACGAAATTTATTGGATATTTCAAACTTTTTTAACAAATAAAAAACTGAAAAATTGGCCGTGCAAAATTATTCAGCCCCTTTACTTTCAGTGCAGCAAACTTTCCAGAAGTTCAGTGAGGATCTCTGAATGATCCAATGTTGACCTAAATGACTAATGATGATAAATAGAATCCACCTGTGTGTAATCAAGTCTCTGTATAAATGCACCTGCTCTGTGATAGTCTCAGAGGTCCGTTTAAAGCACAGAGAGCATCATGAAGAACAAGGAACACACCAGGCAGGTCCGAGATACTGTTGTGGAGAAGTTTAAAGCCGGATTTGGATACAAAAAGATTTCCCAAGCTTTAAACATCCCAAGGAGCACTGTGCAAGCGATAATATTGAAATGGAAGGAGTATCAGACCACTGCAAATCTACGAAGACCCGGCCGTCCCTCTAAACTTTCAGCTCATACAAGGAGAAGACTGATCAGAGATGCAGCCAAGAGGCCCATGATCACTCTGGATGAACTGCAGAGATCTACAGCTGAGGTGGGAGACTCTGTCCATAGGACAACAATCTGCACAAATACTGCACAAATCTGGCCTTTATGGAAGAGTGGCAAGAAGAAAGCCATTTCTTAAAGATATCCATAAAAAGTGTTGTTTAAAGTTTGCCACTAGCCACCTGGGAGACACACCAAACATGTGGAAGAAGGTGCTCTGGTCAGAAGAAACCAAAATCGAACTTTTTGGCAACAATGCAAAACGTTATGTTTGGCGTAAAAGCAACACAGCTCATCACCCTGAACACATCATCCCCACTGTCAAACATGGTGGTGGCAGCATCATGGTTTGGGCCTGCTTTTCTTCAGCAGGGGCAGGGAAGATGGTTAAAATTGATGGGAAGATGGATGGAGCCAAATACAGGACCATTCTGGAAGAAAACCTGAAGGAGTCAGCAAAAGACCTGAGACTGGGAAGGATATTTGTCTTCGAACAAGACAATGATCCAAAACATAAAGCAAAATCTACAATGGAATGGTTCACAAATAAACATATCCAGGTGTTAGAATGGCCAAGTCAAAGTCCAGACCTGAATCCAATCGAGAATCTGTGGAAAGAACTGAAAACTGCTGTTCACAAACGCTCTCCATCCAACCTCACTGAGCTCGAGCTGTTTTGCAAGGAGGAATGGGCAAAAATGTCAGTCTCTCGATGTGCAAAACTGATAGAGACATACCCCAAGCGACTTACAGCTGTAATCGCAGCAAAAGGTGGCGTTACAAAGTATTAACTTAAGGGGGCTGAATAATTTTGCACGCCCAATTTCAGTTTTTTATTTGTTAAAGTTTGAAATATCCAATAAATTTCGTTCTACTTCATGATTGTGTCCCACTTGTTGTTGATTCTTCACAAATTTTTTTTTTATATCTTTGTTTGAAGCCTGAAATGTGGCAAAAGGTCAAAGTTCAAGGGGGCCGAATACTTTCGCAAGGCACTGTAGATATTCCATTAAAAATCAGCCGTTTCCAGCTACAATAGTAATTTACAACATTAACAATGTCTACACTGTATTTCTGTTCAATTTGATGTTATTTTAATGGACATAAGCGTGTTTTTCTTTCAAAAACATGGACATTTCTAAGTGACTCCAAACTGTTGAACGGTAGTATAAGTACTTGGATGTCTAGATTGATGACAAGTTGTCCTTCGTAACGCAAAAAATCTGACTAAGAAGCTAAGATCAGAGATTGTTTTTTATATCGAAATAAATCATGCCACGGTATTAAAAATAGAAGAAAGATTGTTCAAACAACGCTTCTCCCCGTTTTGGATTTGTGTGGATATTGTTTACATGCATGAAGCAACCTCTGTTTTAAAACCGTTGGACGCAGTCAACCATTCAGCAATAGGTTTTATCACAGGGGAAAATTTTAGGACTCATTGTAGTTTGTGCAAAAATGTGGGACGGACTTCTCTGTCTGTAAGAAGAAAGCTGCATTCTCTTATTTATTTACAAAGCAATCTGACAGAAACTCCCTCTGTTTGTAACATCATTAAGATAAGAATCATAACTTACCAAACCCGTTCACAGGAATGGATAACACTAGAGATACCTCCAGTCTCCACAGATTTGGGAAAATCTGCATTTAGTTTTTATGCCCCAAATTTGTGTAACAATCTCAAAGTTAGATGTGCTGGTGCCACTCAAGCAGTTTAAATTATCATTGAGGACCTCTTAGTTAACTGTGATTGCTTTTATTAAATGTTTGTTTTATTTTAAATGTACTTTTTTTTATTGTGCTATACACAATTTTATTGTTTTCTTATATTCTGTTTTTATTGTAATGTGTACAGGGCTCTTGTAAAATAGATTTTCATCTCAATGTGACTCCCTGTTTAAATAAAGGTTCAATAAAAAAAATCCCTGACAGCCTCCTTTTAACATGCAAGCCAAAATCCACACTAATTAAAAGCAAATTCCTTTTCCAAACAAATGAAGCACAATTAAGCCCTCTGAGTTGTGATTATCTATCATTATCTAAAATCTTAAATGCCTCATTAAGACTATTGCTTCGGGCTTTATACATTCGGGGCCTGCTAGTTTCATTTACGAATTACTCTAAAAGACGATCCTTAAAAGAATTGCCTCCACATTTCCATAGAAGTTTAAAGTGGAAACAACAGATATATTTTTCTACAGAACATAATTCACTTGTCTTTTTATCTTACAGTGTGATTTATCTTTTCATCATGAATGGAGCATATGGTACGGTAGAGGGGCAGTCAGAGGTATCTACTCCACTGTGGCAAGGCACAAACCTCAAACAAACGCTCCATGGTTACAGTATGTCAAAACAACCATTTTAATATACCATCTCTTTCTTATTGCCTAAAACCTGCAAAAAGTGTAGAAGTTATCCATAAAGGTGTAAAAAAATCAATTAAATAGTTTTAAAAAGGGCCTTAGGTGTTGTGCTCAACACGTCGTACCAGGTGACAGAAAGAGGTGTCACCAAAAAGAACCAGCAAATCACATGACAGGAAGATTATTGCACACAGCTGAACAGAGTCGCGCCCCCCCCCCCTTCCAGGAATGTGATCCGAGTTTGACTGGTTTTTAATTAAAATGTATAAATGAGGTGTGCACTCCTAGTCAAAATGTTTTTCCAATTTGGAGGACAGCTTTATTGGGGGACTGCAACAGGGAGAGAGAGAGAGAAAAAAAAGAAAGGAAAGGCAGTGGTGTGGAAGATTTGTTAGTAATCCAGTACCACATACCAGGTGGCTTCATTACCATCATGCGGAAAATAGGACAGTCAATTTGAACATAAATATCTATTCAACATATCCAAACTGACCCAAAATGAAGTCTTGACAGAGTTAGTACTTTACAATTTATATCTTTGACAACATTAACTTTTACTTCACTACATTCCAGTGTGGAGCCAGAATAACAACCTCTCAATCAACGTCAGTAAGACTAGGGAGCTGATCGTGGACTACAGGAAATGGGGGGGGGGGGGGGGCGCGATAACGCATTGACGGGGCTGCAGTGATACAGACCGAGACCTTCAAGTTGCTCGCAGTCCAAATCAGAACATGAAATGATCCATACTCACGTGCATAGTCATGGAGAAGGCGTGACTGCTCCTCTTCCCCCTCAGGTCCTCAGGGGGTTCTACTACTGTGCCTTTGGGAGCATCTTGACTGGCTGCATCACTGCTTGATATGGCAATACCGCCCTCGATCGCATGGCGCTGCAGAGGGTGGTGCGGATAGCCCAGTGCATCCCTGGGGCCAAGCTCCCTGCCATCCAGTACCTCTATATCGGGCAGTGTGAAGGGAAGGACCAAAAAATCGTTAAAGACGCTAACAATCAAATCAAATGTTATTGGTTACATACACATGGTTAGCAGATGTTATTGCAAGTGTAGCTAAATGCTTGTGCTTCTAGTTCCGACAGTGCAGTAATATCTAACAAGTGATCTAATAATTCCACAACAACTACCTAATGAAATAAGAATATATACATATAAATATATGGATGTATATACATATGATACAGTATATACATATGAGATGAGTAATGCAAGATATGTAAATATTACTAAAGTGTCATTATTGAAGTGACTAGTGATCCATTTATTAAAGTGGCCAATGATTTCAAGTCTGTATGTAGGCATACTGTTCCCTTTGCTTCCGCATGGCAAGTGGTACCAGTGCATCAAGTCTGACACCAACAGGCTTCTGAACAGCTTCTATCCCCATGCCATAAGACCGCTAAATAGCTGCAGTGCATTCAGACCTTTTGGCTTTTCCACATTTTGTTACGATACAGCCTTATTCTAAAATTGATTAAATAAATCATTTTCCTCATCAATCTACGTCACAATACCCCATAATGACAAAGCGAAAACCGTTTTTTAGAAATGTTTGCAAATTTGTTATATCTAAAACAGAAATAAATTATTAACATAAGTATTCAAACCCTTTGCTATGAGACTCGAAATTCGGTGCATCCAGTTTCCATTGATCATCCTTGAGATGTTTTTACAAATTGAATCCACTTGTGATAAATTAAATTGTTTGGACATGATTTGGAAAGGCACACACCCGTCTATATAAAGGTCCCACAGTTGACAGTGCATGTCAGAGCAAAAACCAAGCTGTGAGGGCGAAGGAATTGTCCGTAGAGCTTTGAGACAGGATTGTGTCTTGGCACAGACCTGGGGAAATGTTCCAAAAAATGTCTGCAGCATTGAAGGTCCCCAAGAACACAGTGGCCTCCATCATTATTAAATGGAAGAAGCTTGGAACAACCAAGACTCTTCCTAGAGCTGGCCTCCCGGCCAAACTGAGCAATCGAGGGAGAAGGGCCTCATTCAGGGAGGTGACCAAGAACCCGATGGTCACTCTGAGAGAGCTCCAGAGTTCCTCTGTGGAGATGGGAGAACCTTCCAAAAGGCCAACCATCTCTGCAGCACTCCACCAATCAGGCCTTTATGTTAGAGTGGCCATACGGAAGCCACTCCTCAGTAAAAGGATCTCAAGGATCTCAGACCATGAGAAAAAAGATTCTCTGGTCTGATGAATCCAAGATTGAACTCTTTGGCCTGAATGCCAAGCATCACGTCTGAAGGAAACCTGGCACCATCCCTACGGTGAAGCATGGTGGTGGCATCATCGTGCTGTGGGATCGAGGGATCGATGAACGGAGCAAAGTACAGAGAGATTGTTGATGAAAACCTGCTCCAGGGGTGAAGGTTCACCTTCCAACAAGATAACGACCCAAAGCACACTACCAAGACAACGCAGGAGTGGCTTTGGGACAAGTCTCTGAATGTCCTTGAGTGGCCCAGCCAAAGCCCGGACTTGAACCCGATCGGACATCTCTGGAGAAACCTGAAAATATCTGTGCAGCGACGCTTGAGAGGATCTGCAAAGAACAATGGGATAATCTCTCCAAATACAGGTGTGCCAAGTTTGTAGCATCATACCCAAGAAGACTCAAGGTTGTAATTGCTGCCAAAGATGCTTCAACATAGTACTGAGTAAAGGGTCTGAATACTAATGTAATGTCTATTACATTGTTATTGATTGCTGCATTGTTGTGGTTAAAACTTGCAAGAAAGGCATTTCACTGTACTTGTGCATGTGACATTAAAACTTTACATAATGTACTGTTTACTCCATACAATTTCCCTGACGCCCAAAAGTACTCATTACATTTTGAATGTTTAGCAGGACAGGAAAATGGTCCAATTCCCACACGTATTACGAGAACACCCCTGGTCATCCCTACTGCCTCTGATCTGCTGGACTCACTAAACAGCTTCATTTGTAAATTATGTCTGACAAAAAAAAAGAAAATAAATAAAAACTCAAAAAGTGGGGGTGTGGCCATCTTGTTCTCATAAGGGTTTTTGCCTTTGTCATATGAGGTTGAAGAGGTAGTTGAGGGGAGGTTATTAAAAGTTAGAGTAAGGTATGAAAACATCACTATGTGTCTGATAAATGTATATGCCCCAGTGGTGGCAGTTGAGAGGGTATGTTTTTTAGAGACATAATCAAATACCATTGAGAAATGTAACAATGAAGATTATTTATTTATTGCTGGGGATTTTAACTGCACAGTCAGTGATTTAGATAGAAATCACAAAGAACCTCATATAGCCTCAAGGACTTTTTTAAAACGTCTCATTGTAACAAATGAACTGTGTGATATTTGGCGGAGTCAACATGGAGGCACAAGGCAGTATACCTGGGTGCATGTGAGAGAGAACACCATCTCTATGGCCAGGTTAGATAGGTTTTATTGTTTTGAGCATCAATCTCAGGTCTGTAAATCAAGTGTGATAACCCCAGTGGGATTTTCTGATCATTGTTTAATAACAGAGGTGTTCATTAACGATGTAAAACCTAAAAGCGCATACTGGCATTTTAACATAACTTTATTGAGTGATGCTTACTTCAGGAAATGTTTTAGTTTTTTCTGGGAGAGGTGGAGGTCTCACAAGGCCAGTTTTGTATCCCTTCAACAGTGGTGGGATATAGGGAAAATCCAGATTCAACAATTCTGTAAGCAATACACGAGGAATGTCACCAAGGATATCACCAGATCAATGAAAGCCCTAGAGACTGAAATAGTGGAACTCATGACGTTGGTTGAGACCACAGGAGATCGAGGCCACACTCAGGCCCTCAAGATGAAAAAAGCTGCATTGGCAGACCTGCTGGGTATTAGAGCACAGGGGGCATTGGTGAGAAGTAAGTTTCAGGGAATCTCTGAAATGGATGCCTCATCCAAATTTTTCTTTGGTTTAGAGAAAAAGAATGGACAAAGAGAAATTATTCATTGTCTCAAATCAGCTGTTGGACAAGAGCTCACTAGACCTAGTGAAATTAGAAAGAGGGCAGTAGAGTTCTATGCTGAGCTCTACAAGTGTGAGTACAAACAGGATAAAACAGTGACACAGCAGTTCCTTGATGGGCTCCCACAGGTGGCTGCAGAAGCTCAGGTTGAGCTTGAGCAACCATTGTCTTTGCAGGAGTTATACACTGCATTAAAAGGCATGGAAAATGGAAGGGCACCAGGCATTGATGGGCTTCCCGTTGACTTTTTTAAGTCTTTTTGGGCTATGTTGGGAGAGGATTGGCTAGCAGTAGTTAATGATAGTTTAACCGGAGGGTTACTACCAATAAGCTGCAGAAGGGCTGTCCTCACCCTACTGCCCAAAAAAGGGTGACCCGAGGGAGGTGAAGAACTGGAGGCCGGTGGCTTTATTGTGCACTGATTATACGATCCTGTCAAAGGCTTTGTCCAACAGGTTGAGGGAGGTGATGGGGCAAATCATACATACGGACCAGTCCTACTGTGTTCCTGGCAGGCAGATAGGGGATAACATTTCTCTGATTCGTGATTTTTGGACGTCTCTAGGGCTATTGGGTTGGATGCTGGTCTAATTTCAATTGATCAGGAAAAGGCATTTGACCGAGTTGAACATCAATATTTATGGCACACTTGAGGCGTTTGGGTTCAGCTCTGATTTTATTGCCATGATAGAGGTGATATATGGTGACATTGAAAGTTAACGGGGGTTTGAGTGCTCCTTTTAAAGTGTGTAGAGGTATTAGGCAGGTATGTTCTTTGTCGGGAATGTTATATGCCATAGCTATAGAGCCACTACTAAATAGCATTAGAAGTCGCATTGAAGGGGTGTACCTTTCAAGGGATATTCCTCCTATTCGTCTCTCAGCCTATGCTGATGATGTAGTTGTTTTAGTGAAAAATCAAGCGGAGGTGGATAGTTTGAGTCTAATGGTTGATCGTTTTAGGGGAATATCCTCTGCAAAGGTAAATTAGGAAAAGAGTTGTGCTTTACAGATTGGAGAATGGTCTGGAGCGATCATGGCTTTGCCAGGGGGGCTGGAATGGTGTAAGGGAGGTTTTAAGTATCTTGGAGTGTACCTAGGAGATGAGGGGATTATGGAAAAAAAATGGATTGGGGTGGTTGAAATGGTGGAAGGGAGGATGAGGAGATGGCGTTGGTTGCTATCTCGTATGTCATATAGAGGGCGCACTATTATAGTTAACAATGTGATTGCCTCTGCACTGTGGCATCGGTTGTGAGTTTTAGAACCACCATCTGGCCTTCTGGCTAAGATACAGGCAATAATTGTGGACTTCTTTTGGGATAAATATCACTGGGTTCCACAAAGTGTTTTGTATTTGTCAAAAGAGGAGGGGGGTCAAGGTCTTGTACATCTTGCTAGTAGGGCTGCTGCTTTCCGGTTTCAGTTTATTCAAAGGTTGCTTTATGGACCAGAAAATGTGGTTTGGAGAGGGGTGGCAGGTCTTGTATTACAGCAGGTTGGAGGATTAGGTTTAAAGAAGGCTTTATTTTTGGTTGATAGTAGCCAGATCTCTAGGGAGGGAGTACTTCCGTTTTACAGAGGCCTTCTTAGGGTGTGGAGCATAATGAAGGTGTCCAGATGAACTTCAGCAGAGTCAGTGCATTGGCTGTTGGAGGAACCTCTGGTGTATGGGGCAAGACTGGATTGTACAACTGCAGCTGTTCCACATTTTTCCAAGATTCTGGTAAAGGGCAAAATCATTACCTTAAAACAGTTAATGGCCGTGGCTGGGCCCGCCTTAATGGATGGAGGACGGGTGGCTGAACATTTGGGGGTGAGGTCGGAAAGGATTGTCGGACAACTGCTGGGAAGCTGCAGGAAGGCTATGCTTAATAGCCACAAGAAGAAAGTACAAGATGAAGACGACTCATTTCCAAGACTAGGGATTACACCAAATATCCCAGAGTCAGAAAGAAAGGCGTTATTACTGGATTTGAGAGGGTTGGAAGAGGTGGGTTTGGATGAGGTGAATAGGAAAGACTTATATAGGGGGTGTGTCAAGGTGTTGAATAAAGATAAATTGAAAAATAGAAAAGACACTCCATGGAGGGTAAAATTGGGCATTGATGACAAGGTAAAGCCAGCATGGAGAGCACTGTACAAGCCACCGTTACAAAAGGGTACTGGTGATATGCAATGGAGGGTTTTGCATGGCATCATTGCAGTTAATGCTTTTGTATCTGTTATTAACTCAGATGTTAGAGATGGATGTCCTTTTTGTAATATAAGAGAAACCATTTTTCACCGTTTTATGGAGTGAGAAGATAAAACCTCTCTTGGAAATGCTGGAGTCTTTGTTTAAAGGTGTAGGGAAGATTTTCAATAACACTGTTTTTATTTTGGGGTTTCAATATAGTAAGCAACAGAAAAGAAAATGTCAGCTGTTAAATTTTATTTTGGGACAAGCTAAGATGTCCATTTTTCTGAGTAGGAAACATAAGATAGAAATGGGATGTGGGCAGGATGTAAGATGTGTTTTAAAGGATTAGTGAAAGTAAGAATAAAAGTGGATTTTGAGTTCTTCTCAGCTGTAAAAGATCTCCCATTGTTTGAGGAGAAGTGGGCATACGAAGAAGCGCTTTGTTTTGTAGAGGGGAAACTATTTTTTGTTGATGAAATAAGTTGAATGTATATGTTCTTTTGTATTTTAATTTTTTAGGAATTACATTTGTTGTTTCATTTCTGAAAAGGCAGTGTGTCATTATTTATGTTAACACTTGAGTATGAAATAAAAGGTTTTATAAAAACTCAACAAAAAAAATCTCTCACGATCTCTCGATCTCAAATGTTTTTGCATCCAACATGTCACTTTGTCCATCCCACCTGTGAGTGTTGTTTGTTTGGTGGGAAAGGGGGTACCAAGACAAGTCGCCCATGGGCATACATTACCCGTAGGAATACTTTGTGCAAGTACCCTAGTTAGAACTGGGCGGACCACCCACTGTATTTTTGGTTAGTTAGCTAACTGTTCTTGAGGTAGGCTTGTCTAGCTTAGAGGTGTTTTGGATTATTGTTTCTTTGCTTGGGTCCAGCTCAGCCCCTTTTCTCACACCCCATTACCGTGTGTTTAGCAATAAACCTTTAGAGTTTGACGGTAGATTTCAGTTGTCTGTGGTTTTGTTCTCACTGTTACTTGTCACTATTCTAATTTGCATGATTTATGTTACGGGTCTCGTATCCATCCCCCCTAGACTGCAGGGCCAAAAAGGGATTCGTAACGTAAGTGGGGGCTCATCCGGAATCTGTCATTACTGACGCCCATACCGCTTATGCAGATTGTGATAGTGGTTAGTTCAGTGTTGAGCGTCAAAACATTAGTGTTTGTGTTTGGTGTAGTAGTTTAAGATGGCTACTTTTGATGTGCAATCCTTTTTGGATAACCCGTCGTGGGAGGTGTTTGATAAATGTCGTAAGATTGATTTAATGACCTTGGCAGACCATTTTTTTATTGTCTATTTCACCCAGTTTAATTAACGAGAGTCTTGTCTGTAAAATGGTGTAAAATAGTCATGTTTGTTTTTGCATTTTTGAGGTTTTTGAATAACGCGCCACGGGATTACACTGGCTGTTACGTAGGTGGGATGATTTCGTCCCACATACCCTAGAGAGGTTAAAGACAAGACTCTCGTTAATCTAACCACACTGTCCGATTTCAAAAAGGCTTTACAACGAAAGCAAAACATTAGATTATATCAGCAGAGTACCCAGCCAGAAATAATCAGACACCCATTTTTCAAGCTAGCATATCATGTCACATAAACCCAAATCACAGCTAAATGCAGCACTAACCTTTGATGATCTTCATCAGATGACAACCCTAGGACATTATGTTATACAATACATGCATGTTTTGTTCAATCAAGTTCATATTTATATCAAAAAACAGCTTTTTACATTAGCATGTGACTAGCATTCCCACCGAACACTGCCGGTGAATTTACTAAATTACTCACGAGAAACGTTCACATAAAACATAAATTATTTTAAGAATTATAGATACAGAACTCCTATGCACTCGATATGTCCGATTTTAAAATAGCTTTTCGGTGAAAGCACATTTTGCAATATTCTAAGTACATAGCCCAGGCATCACGGGCTAGCTATTTAGACACCCAGCAAGTTTAGCCTTCACCATACTCCGATTTACTATTAGAAAAGTTTGATTACCTTTGTTGTCTTCGTCAGAATGCACTCCCAGGACTGCTACTTCAACAACAAATGTTGGTTTGGTCCCAAATAATCCATTGTTATAGTCAAACAGCGGCATTTTGTTCGTGCGTTCAAGACACTATCCGAAAGAGTAAATAAGGGTGGCGAGCATGGCGCATTTTGTGACCAAAAAATTCTAAATATTCCATTACCATACTTCGAAGCATGTCAACCGCTGTTTAAAAATCAATTTTTATGCCATTTTCCTCGTAAAAAAGCGATACTATTCCGACCGGGAAAGCCTGTATACGTACAAAGAGAGAGAAAATAAATACATCTCGTGCACGAGCGTGAGTCTCAGAGTACTCTGACCAGCCACTATCCAAACGCGATAATGTGTTTCAGCCAGAGGCTGCCTCGATATCATTCAGCTTTTTCCCGGGTTCTGAGAGCCTATGGGAGCCGTAGGAAATGTCACGTTACGGCAAAGATCCTCAGTCTTCAATAAAAAGAGCCAAGATGAACAACAACTTGTCAGAGGGCGCTTCCTGTTTGGAATCTTCTCAGGTTTTTGCCTGCCATATGAGTTCTGTTATACTCACAGACACCATTCAAACAGTTTTAGAAACTTTAGGGTGTTTTCTATCCAAAGCCAATAATTATATGCATATTCTAGTTACTGGGCAGGAGTAGTAACCAGATTAAATCGGGTACGTTTTTTATCCGGCCGTGTCAATACTGCCCCCAGCCCTAACAGGTTAAGGCGGAGGTTAAGAAACTAGTGTTACATATTTTGTTAAAAGAGCAGGTACTTGTGTTACCGCTGCCTGAGCCTACTACCCCAGTTAGGGATGTTGTGGCTCCGGTAAGCCCCTCGGTGTCTGAGACCGAGGGCGAGGCTAAAGCTCCAGCCACTTTGCCCCGTTTTGATCCCATCTCCCCACTGTCAACCGGTGATGCCAGGAGGGATGTCCGATCGATACAATTCCAACTGGAGGCGGAAGAGAGAGCCCAAATTAGGCGAGAATCTCCATTTGGAGATGTGTAAAATAGAGGCAGAAAAAGAAAAGAGAACAGCGGCAGATGGATATCAAAATGCGCCAGATGGAACTGGAGGCAGAGACAGTGAGGCTAGCCTTCGTTCCTGCTGTGCCTGTTAGTGAGGCGTCCTCACCAGCTTCCAACACGTTTGACATTAGTAGGCAGATTGACTCTCTAAACAAAGATACTAAGGCAGAGGTTGACCCCTATTTTTTGTGTTTGAACGTATAGCCGTAGCCTTGAAATGGCCTGAAGAGGTGTGGTGTTTATTACTTCAATGTAAACTAACTGGTAAAGTTTTATCAGCGCTACCTTTGGAAGACAGTTTGAACTATGAAGTGGTCAAAGCTACTGTTCTTCGCGCTTATGAGCTTGTGCCTGAGGCATACCGACAGAGATTTAGGTCTCATAGAAAGTCTTCTAATAAGACTTATGTGGAATTTGCTAGAGACAAGGGAAATCTGTTTGATAAATGGCATGCTGCTAGTAAGGTAACTGATTTCAACTCTCTCCGGGAGTTAATCTTGTTGGAAGAGTTTAAAAATTGCTTACCTGAATGCATTGTAGTTTACCTAAATTAACAGAAAGTATCCTCCCTGTCAGAAGCGTCTGTGTTGGCAGACGAGTTTGTGTTGAAGCACAAGAGCGTGTTTTCGGCTCATGCTGAGAGTAGAGCCACTGAGTTGCCTACTTTTAGTCCTAGTCGGCCAGCAGTATATCAAGCACGCCAGAAAAATGAGCGGCCCTGTTTCTATTGTCATAAAGTGGGACATATGATTAATGATTGCTTCCTACTAAAACGCAAACAAGGGATGCCTATTCGTGCCAAGCCGCCAACAGGTGTTGGGCTAATTCATACGGTTGTGAGGTCTGAAACGAAACAGGTGCCTCAGGGTAAATGTAGTTTGAAAGTCTCAGTACCTGACCGCAGTTACAAACCGTTCATTTGAGGGGTTTGTGTCCATAGCGAATGACGAAGCATCTCAGCGCCCGATTAAAATCCTTAGAGATACTGGTGCGGCGCAGTCATTTATATTGTCAGATGTGTTTCCCTTATCCGACAATACATACTGTGGTACCAGTGTGTTAGTTCAGGGTATTGAAATGGGTTTTGTCCCAGTGCCGTTGCACTTTGTGAATGTACACTCGGAGTTAATCAGTGGAATATTCAGAGTGGGGGTACATCCTATGTTGCCAGTAAAAGGTGTGACCTTTATAATGGGTAACGATATTGCCGGAGGAAAGATAGTACCCGTATTGGAAGTGTTGGATAAAAGTGACCACTCTCTCTCCAATGAGTTGGCACAGAGTTATCCCCATGTGTTCCCCGCTTGTGCTGTCACTCGTGCTCTGGCAAGACAAATGGGTGACGTGATAGATTTGTCGAACAGTGTTCTGTTCAAAGAAGATGATCAAGAGGATGGGTTGTGTGCTTCCTCTGAGAAGCTGATCACCTCTGACAAACCGACAAGGGAAGAATCGAAGTATGTTGAACTTATTGCTGATGCAATACAGTTACCAGTCACTCGTGAGCAGCTGATTGCTAACCAGAAGGTTGACAACAAGCTTGCTAAATGTTTTTCTAGTGTTGTCTCAGTGGAAGAGGTAAAGAAGAAGAACGTGGCTTACTTCCTTGATGGTAATCTCCTCATGCGTAAATGGACAGCCCATGTTGACGCAGACAGAGATTGGAATGCTGTTTACCAAATAGTGATTCCTACAGCCTTTCGACACAATGTGTTATCCCTTGCTCATGATCACCAGTGGTCTGGTCATTTAGGAATCACAAAGACTTATGATCGGATCCTTCGACATTTCTTTTGGCCAGGTTTAAAACAAGATGTGGCTCAGTTCTGTCGGACATGCCACACATGTCAGATAACAGGAAAACCAAATCAGGTTATTCCTCCCGCTCCTCTTTGTCCTATACCTGTCATAGGTGAACCATTTGAACATGTGGTGGTTGATTGTGTTGGACCGTTACCGAAGACATCGGGTAACCAGTTTCTGTTAACGATAATGTGTATGGCAACAAGATACCCCGAAGCTATTCCTCTGAGAAGGATTACAGCTCTGGTGGTGAGTAAAGCCTTAATTAAGTTCTTCACAACATTCTGGTTACCTAAGGTGGTACAAACTGATCAAGGTACAAATTTCCTGTCAAAGCTCTTCAAGCAGGTGTTAAAATCCTTGTCAGTTACGCACCATGTGTCAAGCGCATATCACCCAGAGTCTCAGGGTGCGCTTGAACGTTGGCATCAGACACTGAAGTCTATGCTACGTAAATATTGTTTGGAGTCTGAGAAAGATTGGGATGAGGGAGTTCCTCTATTATTGTTTGCTGCTCGTGAAACTGTACAGGAGTCCCTAGGGTTCAGCCCGGCTGAACTAGTGTTTGGTCACACAGTGAGAGGACCAATGAAAATCCTTAAAGAACAATTGTTGTCCCAAGAGTTGTGTACGGGAGAAGAGATTGTGTTGGACTATGTTAATCGCTTTCATGAGCGCCTGTGCACTCGCTAAGGAAGCTCTGTCTTCCTCACAGACGAGTATGAAAGGACGCTATGATGATAAGGTCTTGGCTATCACTGCATTCCCTGCACCTACCACCAGACGAGAGCTACGCCGCTTTTTGGGGATGGTTGGCTACTACCGTAGCTTCTGTAAAAAGTTATCTGCGGTAGTTGCTCCATTGACCAATTTGCTCAGTCCGGCAAGATCGTTTTGTGTGGTCCCCGGATTGTAAAGTAGCTTTTGAGACTGCTAAAGCACTCTTATGTAATACCCCTGTACTTGCTGCTCCGGATTTTGAAAAACTATTTAATAAACTTGAGGTAGATGCTAGTGACAGAGGTGCTGGTGCTGTTCTACTGCAGCAGGACAAGAGTGGAGTGGATCATCCTGTGTGTTATTTCTCCAGAAAGTTTAACAAATGTCAGTCAAACTATGCCACCATTGAGCAAGAAGCTCTAGCGTTGTTGTTAGCTCTGCAATATTTTGAAGTGTATATTGGTTCTAGTGCCCTTCCAGTGATCATATATACTGATCATAACCCCTTAGTGTTTCTCCACTGTATGTACAACCAGAACCAGCGCCTTATGCGTTGGGCTCTTATTGTGCAGAATTATAATTTGGAGATCTGCCACAAAAAGGGTTCTGAAAATGTGTTCGCAGATGCTTTTTCTCGTGTATAATGATTTAAAAAAAAATGTTTTGCAAGGTTGCCTTTGTTTATTGATATTATGGGTACCCTTTGTACATACTTTTGGTCGCAATCCCCCTGGGGTTGCTCTTTTAACCTCTTGGGGCTAGGTGGGACGCTAGCGTGCCACCCGTGGTGCACTCCATCAACAGCAGGTGCATTTCAAGAGCGGCAAATTTGAATCCAAATAAATGTCAAAATTCAAATTTTTCAAACATACAACTATTTTACACCCTTTGAAAGATAAACATCTCCTTAAGGGTGGGAGTGTTACGGATACAGGTATCCTGTATGTGTATTTCTTTTCTCTCCTTCTCCTCACAGGTGACAATCATCAGTCCCCAATCAGAAGACACCTGTTCCTTTTCCCTCAACCAATCACAGCCCCTTTCCCTTGGTTTAAAAACCCAGTCAGTTGTTTTCTCCCCAGATCAATCTCTCTGTAGCTCACTCTGTGTTCAGTCTCGATCAAGCTCTCACTATATCGCTCGCTCTTTGTGTATTGATCTCTTTTGTTTTTGCAACTACATGTCACTTTGTCCATCCCACCTATGAGTATTGTTTTGTTGTTTGACTGTTTGTTTGGTGGGAGAAGGGGGTACCAAGACAAGTCGCCCATGGGCATACATTACCCGTAGGAATACTTTGTCTAAGTACCCTAGTTAGAACTGGGCGGACCACCCACTGTATTTTTGGTTAGTTAGCTAACTGTTCTTGAGGTAGGCTAGTCTAGCTTAGTGGTGTTTTGGATTATTGTTTCTTTGCTTGGGTCCAGCTCAGCCCCTTTTCGCACACCCCATTACCGTGTGTTTAGCAATAAACCTTTAGAGTTTGACGGTAGATTTCAGTTGTCTGTGGTTTTTGTTCTCACTGTTACTTGTCACTATTCTAATTTGCATTATTTATGTTACGGGTCTCGTATCCATCCCCCCTAGACTGCAGGGCCAAAAAGGGATTCGTAACATCAAGTATGACAATTGGGAAACGGGTTACTGAGATACCCAGATTTCACTGGACAAACCGACTCCCTTTTCCCAGGATAAATAACTGAGAAACCAGTGAATTATAATAAATGATCTCTATGAATAGCGTGACATGAAATGGCACTGTTAAATTAGATGAGATGTCTATCTGCCTTCTATATGGCCTTCTCTTTGCTATCTTCATGATCAATCAACGCTCAGGGTGGGGGCAGACAGCACACCTCAGTAGGTGCATTCCACAATGCATGTACATGTAGTTGCTTTAACCTCTTGGGGCTAGGTGGGACGCTAGCGTGCCACCCGTGGTGCACTCCATCAACAGCAGGTGCATTTCAAGAGCGGCAAATTTGAATCCAAATAAATGTCAAAATTCAAATTTTTCAAAAATACAACTATGTTACACCATTTGAAAGATAAACATCTCCTTAATCTAACCACGTTTTACGATTTCAAAAAGGTTTTACGGCGAAAGCATAAATTTAGAGTATGTTAGGACAGTACATTTACAAGAGTTGTGTGTAATGTTTTGTCAAGTCAAAGACAGGGTCACCAAAACCATAAAACCAGCTAAAATGATGCACTAACCTTTTACAATCTCCATCAGATGACACTCCTAGGACATTATGTTAGACAATGCATGCATTTTTAGTTCTATCAAGTTCATATTTATATACAAAAACAGCGTTTTACTATGGCATTGATGTTGAGGAAATCGTTTCCCTCCAATAACCGGCAGTCAAGTCAGCGTCAGAAATTAAATAATTAAAATTAGAAAACATTGGTAAAATATTATATTGTCATTTAAAGAATTATAGATTTACATCTCTTGAACGCAATCAACTTGCCAGATTTAAAAATAACCTTACTGGGAAATCACACTTTGCAATAATCTGAGCACTGCGACCAGAAAAATACGCGTTGCGATACAGACTAGACGTCATGTTGGGGAGATCTAAAATCGAAAATACTATGTATATGTAAATAATCCATTACCTTTGATTCTCTTCATCAGATGTCACTTCCAGGTATCACAGGTCCATAACGAATGTAGTTTTGTTCAAAAAAGCTCATCATTTATGTCCAAAAATCTCCGTCTCGTTAGCACATGATGTAAGCCAGCCGGACTTCTCGTCATGAACGAGGGGAAAAAATATATTTCCGTTCGTTCAAACATGTCAAACGTTGTATAGCATAAATCATTAGGGCCTTTTTTAACCAGAACATGAATAATATTCAAGGTGGACGAATGCATAGTCTTTTATAACGTATTGGAACGAGGGTACCCAACATGAAGTAGCGCGCCAGGTGTCTAATGGGACATCACCGTTCCATGGCTCTTGTTCGGTCAGATCTCCCTCCAGAAGACTCAAAACACTTTGTAAAGGCTGGTGACATCTAGTGGAAGCAATAGGAAGTGCCAAAATATTCCTAAACCCCTGTGTTTTTCAATGGGATAGGTTTAAAGTCAATACAACACATCAGGTATCCACTTCCTGTCAGAAAATGTCTCAGGGTTTTGCCTGCCAAATGAGTTCTGTTATACTCACAGACACCATTCAAACAGTTTTGGAAACTTTAGAGTGTTTTCTATCCATATATAATAAGTATATGCATATTCTAGTTACTGGGTAGGATTAGTAACCAGATTAAATCGGGTACATTTTTTTTATCCAGACGTGCAAATGCTGCCCCCTAGACCCAAAAGGTTAACCTCTTACATCTAGATGTTCCGCTAGCGGAACACCACTCCAATATCCAATGATAAGGCGTGGCGCGAAATACAAACTCCTCAAATCCGAAAAATTTCAAACATATGACTATTTTACACCATTTTTAAAGACAAGTCTCTCCTTTATCTAACCACACTGTCCGATTTCAAAAAGGCTTTACAACGAAAGCAAAACATTAGATTGTCAGAGTACCCAGACAGAAATAATCAGACACCCATTTTTCAAGCTAGCATATGTCACAAAAACCAAAACCACAGCTAAATGCAGCACTAACCTTTTGATCTTCTTCAGATGACACTCCTAAGACATTATGTTATACAATACATGCATATTTTATTCAATCAAGTACATATTTATATCAAAAACCAGCTTCTTACATTAGCATGTGACGTTCAGAACTAGCATTCCCACCGAACACTTCCGGTGAATTTACTAAATTACTCACGATAAACGTTCACAAAAACAAATTATTTTAAGAATTATAGATACAGAACTCCTTTATGCAATCGCGGTGTCCGATTTTAAAATAGCTTTTCGGTGAAAGCACCTTTTGCAATATTCTGAGTAGATAGCTTGCCATCACGGGCTAGCTAATTTGACACCCACCAAGTTTGGTACTCACCAAACTCAGATTTACTATAAGAAATTGGATTACCTTTGCTGTTCGTCAGAATGCACTCCCAGGACTTCTACTTCAACAACAAATGTTGGTTTGGTTCCAAATAATCCATAGTTGTATCCAAATAGCGGTGTTTTGTTCGTGCGTTCAAGACACTATCCGAAGGGTGACGCGCCGGCGCATATCGTGACAAAATATTCCATTACCGTACTTCGAAGCATGTCAAACGCTGTTTAAAATCGATATTTCTCGTAAAAAAGCGATAATATTCAGACCGGGAGACGTCCTTTCCGTTCAAAGACTCAATCTAAAATGGACTCTGCATGCGCGCCCGTCTCATTGTTCTCAGATCGACCACTTACCAAATGCGCTACTGTTTTTCAGCCAGTAACTGCAGAGTCATCATTCAATGTTCTGGCGCCTTCTGAGAGCCTATGGGAGCCTTAGAAAATGTCACGTTACAGCAGAGATCCTTTGTTTTGGATAGAGATGACAAAGAAATGGTCAGACAGGGTACTTCCTGTACAGAATCTTCTCAGGTTTTGGCCTGCCATTTGAGTTCTGTTATACTCAGACATCATTCAAACAGTTTTAGAAACTTGAGTGTTTTCTATCCAAAGCTACTAATTATATGCATATTCTAGTTTCTGGGCAGGAGTAATAACCAGATTAAATCGGGTATGTTTTTTATCAGGCCGTGAAAATACTGCCCCCTATCCATAACAAGTTAAATCTCTCCGTCAATTCCATTCAAATTGCATTCAAAATATCTAATCATTTTCATATAGATATCCTAGCCTTACCCTTTCAGGTAATACATTCAATGCAGTATTAGCCATATCTAATGAATGATGGGTTATGCATAAGTGTATAGCCTCTGTCTTGCACAATACGCACCTGTGCACACCTGGCTTAAAAAAACGCTCATTAGCTCTTAGAGTCCCACAAAACTAGATTAGAATACCTTGCTGGCATTTTTTTGTGTGCGTTCGTTATAGCCTACTAATAAACTATTAGAAGAGGGATGCAAGCTCTTGTTTGCTGAACGTTAAATACAGCAGCCAATAGAACTCACGAAAGGTGTGATGGCAGTAGGCTACAGTTATTTATTTAGACCCATCACCAATAACAATTGAATCTTGAAGAGAAGTGAAAGCCGTCTGCATTTTATTTTAGTCCAAAATTATCCAAACTTGTCATTACAATGATGAAGATAAGGACAACGAAACGTATTTAGTTTAACTGCTGAAAGCAAGGAAGGAATGAAGCAACAATAGCGAGAAATTGGAAATAGGATAATATGAACTCTGTTCACAACATTAGAGGAAATATTATGTTGTGTATGCTTCACACTGCAGCTCTTTGCCCAAACTTGAAAAAGGCCTTTAAGGACTGAAGGACGCAAGGGACAACTCAATTTTCTTCTGACTTCTTTTATTTATTTAGTCAGTTCATTTTTAGTTAGTTAGGTTGATAACCTTTAAAGGCAAATCACAAAAACAAATATACATTACTTCAAGTAAGGTCATTTCAAATTAAATATATAATCTTAATGTAGTCATTATCTAAATTAGACAATTGGTCTCAATTCTCAACACAAACGCCTAACTGGCAACAATTTTACACAACAATGTCCATGTGTCTACCGGTTGAGTCTCCAGAATCCTAAATGAGCTGAATGTGTATGAATGAGAGTCTCCTCTTCCATGAAAGACTTCCAGTGAAATGCTTTTTCACCAAACATTTCACCACCTGCTATCACAAAGGTGCACCAGTATATATGTCCCCCAGGGAAACACAAGCTAATGATGGGTTCCACAATGCATACACTCTTTCGCCCCCAGCTGGTGTTTTATCTTTGAAATCAATTGAAAATGTGAATGCCTTGAATATGAATACCTGTCTTTTGACGCAACAGTACCCTGTCCATATCGTAACCCCACCGCCACCATGGGGCACTCTGTTCACAACATTAGAGGAAATATTATGAAAGGTACCCTGTATGTGTCAGCGTACACTTTAAAAATATATATTAAATCGGCCCTAACATACACTTTACAAAAACAAACACAACATGCAACAATTTCAAAGATTTAGTTCATATAAGGAAATTAGTCAATTGAAATAAATAAATTTTGGCCCTAATCTATGGATTTCACATGACTGGGAATACAGATATGCATGTTCATCACAGATATCTTCAGTATCTGGTGCGACCACCATTTGCCTCATGCAGTGCGACACATATCCTTCTCATTGAGTTGATCAGGCTGTTAATTAAGGCCTGTGGAATGGTGTCCCACTCCACTTCAATGGTTGTAAGAAGTTCCTGGATATTGGCGGGAACTGGAACATGCTGTCGTACACGTCGATCCAGAGCATCCCAAAAATGCTCAATGGGTAACATGTCTGGGTAGTATGAAGGCCATGGAAGAACTGGGACATTTTCAGCTTCCAGGAGTTGTGTACAGATCCTTGCGACATGGGGCCGTACATTATCATGCTGAAACATGAGGTGATGGCGGCGGATGAATGGCACAACAATGGGCCTCAGTGATCTCGTCACAGTATCTCTGTGCATTGAAATTGCCATCGATAAAATGCAATTGTGATTGTTGTCCGTAGCTTATGCCTGCCTGCCCATACCATAACCCCACCGCCACCATGGGGCACCATGAGATCGGCAAACCGCTCAACCACACGTCCACACGACACCATCTGCCCGGAAAGGTTGAAACCATGATTTATCCATGAAGAGCAGCGTGCCAGTGGCCATCGATGGTGAGCATTTGCCTACAGACGTCGGTTACGATGCTGAACTGCAGTCAGGTCAAGACCCTGGTGAGGACGACAAGCATGCAGATGAGCTTCCCTGAGATGGTTTCTGAAAGTTTGTGCACAAATGTTTTGGTTGTGCAAACCCACAGTTTCATCAGCAGTCCGGGTGGCTGGTCTCAGACGATCCCGCAGGTGAAGAGGCCGGATGTGCAAGTCCTGGGCAGGCGTGGTTACATGTGGTCTGCGGTTTTGAGGCTGGATGGGCGTACTGCCAAATTTTCTAAAATGACGTTGGAGGTGGCTTATGGTAGAGAGATTAACATTAAATTCTCTGGCAACAGCTCTGGTGGACATTCCTGCAGTCAGCATGTCAGTTGAACGCTCCCTCAATACTTGAGACATCTATGGCATTGTATTGTGTGACAAATCTGCAAAATTAAGAGTGGCCTTTATTTGCCCCCAGCACAAGGTGCACCTTTGTAATGATCATGACTCATGCTCTTTATTCAGCTTCTTGATATGCCACACCTATCTGGTGGATGGATTATTGTGGTAAAGGAGAAATGCTCACTAACAGGAATGTGAACTAATTTGTGCCCAACATTTGAGAGGAATAAGCTTTTTGTACATATGGAACATTTCTGGGATCTTTTATTTCAGCTCATGAAACATGGGACCAACACTTTACATGTTGTTTATATTTTTGTTCAGTGTAATTTCCAAATTAAATCAGATTTGCTAGCCTGTAATTATAACTTTGCAGGCCGCATGTCCTGCACCACATTTGCATGTTCTCACGCAGCTTGATGGTTTGAACGAGGTGCGTAATTTCTGTCATATAATACAGTACAAATAGTCTACTGGAGCTTGTATCATTTATTTATACAAGAAAGCATAGCTACACCTATGAGCTTTTCTGTTTTAACTTGTGAGTAATATGCAGTAGCATATATATTATAATGACACGATCATTTGGGCATTTTTGTGCTTGGGCTGATTAAATGTGGTTAATGTAGGGCTCATAAAAAGTATGTAATGTATGGCTCATCAGGCTCAGGTAGCATCGGGCTTGAATTTTCAAGCCAATAAAAGCTCTAATCATTTTCAGACATATTTACTGTATGTTCTGTATATGCTTTAGAATGACAATTCCGGTTTTGGCGGGAAATACCGGGTTTCCCAGGAGACAAGTGATTTATTCCGGGGATGGAAATGTTTAAAATACCTGGAAAATATTCAACCCTATGGCAGTGTGTGTGTGTGTGTTCGTACATGCATGCGTACGTGTGTGTGTGATAGAGATCGGCGGCTTCTCGGTGACTGAGTATTATGGAGGACAGTCCAGAGTCATTGCTGGGAGGGGAGCACATAAGCAAGCTCCGTTGAGATGTGAAGATGACTGATAATGCAGGAATAGCAGGACCCCTTGCTGAGCTCATTGGCCTGTAAGTGCTCCTTTGCTGGATGTGTCCCTTATCTTGCTCTGACAGCACTAACAGAATATGCATAGCTCTATTAGCATATAGATAATGGCACACTTGAGGAGCAGTGACATAAAACTAAGTAGAAATCTAAATATGGGGCAGGAGGAACCTTCTCAGACAGTGACAAAGGGGCTTAGGTCACCCTATACACTCCAGGTGTCTGTATATACGCACACACGCGCAAATACCTAACACACCATCACACCCCCGACACACACAGTCATGCACACAGTATGAAAACATATAATGCACACACACACACATCAATAAAACACCACACACACAATTTCTTCCATACCCCAAGGGCTTCAGAAAAAATGAAAGGGGATAGGATGCAGTAAATGCTATTGTAGAAGTAACATAGTAAATTATTGTCTTGGGCAGAATGGCACGCTGTAGAGACGATGAGGAGGCTGTGTAGAGAATGTGAATATGTGATGGGTTCTATTTTATCTGGCTTTACTATAAAGCCATGTCAATTCGCTCTAGAGCCATCACTTGAGATGAGGCACTAAATCACCTACTAAATAGTAAGGTATAGAAAGCAAAAGAGATATACAGTGTGTCAGTTCAGTGTCGTATACATCTACATGGAGTTTGGCACAATTCAGAGCTGGACACCATGTTGAAGACTTCAAAATAACTTCTGTGAGCTCCAATTTGTTAATATTGACAGGGATACAATTCCATGACAGCCATATTGGTCTTGGGAATGAGGTGTTTCAGAGTTGCTGACCATTGATTGACTGGATTAGCTCATTACCGTTGTAGAAAAAATAAACATGTTTGCTTAACTAGGTAAGTTAGTTAACAACAAATTCTTATTTACAATGACTGCCTACCAGGGAACAGTGGGTTAACTGCCTTGTTCAGGTGCAGAACAACAGATTTTTACCTTGTCAGCTCGGAGATTCAATCCAGCAACCTTTCGGTTACTGGCCCAATGCTCTAACCAACAGGCTACCTGCCACCACTGATATTGGCTTCTGAAACGAGGAATGACTCATTCCCAATCTGAAATATTACACGGCTGACACATAATCAGGCTTGGCACAACATTTATAGGTTATTTGGCACCTGTGTGTTACGGCTGTCGTTAGAAGGGGACCAAAGCGCAACGTGGTAAGTGTTCATAATATTTAATGCTGAGAACACTAGAACAAAGACACAAACCGGAAGCCAACAGTTCTGTCATGTCACATATAACAAAACAGAAAATAACTACCCACAAAACACAGGTGAGAAAAGACTGCCTAAGTATGATTCCTAATCAGAGACAACGATAGACAGCTGCTTCTGATTAGGAACCAATCTCGGCCCAAAACAAAGAAATACGAAACATAGAATGCCCACCCCACACCCTGACCTAACAAAATAAAGAAATAAACCGTCTCTATCAGGTCAGGGCGTGACACTGTTCTGTGACTCAAACAGAACAATAAAATATTCCCTGCATTGTAACCGAGGTGTCATTTCTAGCTGGGCATCATTGCGGCAAAAAAATTGTGTTGGAGCAAAGACATGCGATTGAAATGTGATTTATTTACTGTGTTTATTGCATGGGTGGCCAGTTTATCAGACTGCCTCTGGACTATGTCTGGTAACGTACCTAATAGGATCGTTCCAGCACAGTCCAAGGTGCAAACTGACTGACAACGCTACATTTGGACATTTCTGACCCCTGGAAATCGAGCCATTTACAAACGTTCAAGATGGCTGAAATGACAGACTCTACTTTGTGGATTTCATTGATGATGACATGGAAATCACTGACCAGTAAAACGAAAATAAAATCCTGTAAATTCTTAAGACCATTGAAAGTCCAGGTCTTGAACTTGAGCAATTGAGACTATTGAGTTCTGCCTCCCCAACATTAGCGTAAAATGGATTGGAGTAGTACAGCTAGATTGTAAAACGTCCCGAGGTTCCTTCTGGTGCATACAGATGGTTTGGCAGGGTGACAAAACAAACTGGGCCCGGCACCAAACTCCAACCTCTATTTCACTTCACCAGATTACAGTTGCTGTGCTTTAAAGGGATACTTCGGGAATTTGGTAAAGAAGCCCTTTATCTACTTCCCCAAAGTAGAAGAACTCATGGATACCATTTTTGTGGTATCTCTGTGTCCAGTATGAAGGAAGTTTGAGGTAGTTCAACGAGCCAACGCTAACTAGTATTAGCATAATTAATGAAAATCTATGGGTATCTGCTAGCATGATAGCAGATACACATAACTTCCAGACATTGCACTAACGCTAGTTAGCAATTTCGCTAGCGCTAGTTAGTAACTTCTTTCAAAGCAGATGCATCAAAATGGTATCCATAAATTAATCTGACTCTGGGGAAGTAGATAAAGGGCCTAATTGCCAAAATCCAGAAGTATCCCTTTAAGGGATACTTGTCCTTCATACTGTTTTACCAAGCCAAAATTCAATCCGTTTGGCCAGATATCACTGGATTATAATATGAATTGTAATGAGAGAAACAAGAACTCAACGTCATCATCGTCACCTTGGATCAGGCGGCTCAATCAGTCCAGATACTTTTTTTATTTAACCTGTCTGGGCTAGGGGTCAGTATTTTCACGGCCGGATGAAAAACGTACCCAATTTAAACAGGTTACTACTCTGGCCCAGAAACTAGAATATTCATATTATTAGTAGATCTGGATAGAAAACACTCTGAAGTTTCTAACACTGTTTGAATGTTGTCTGTGAGTATAACAGAACTCGTATGGCAGGCAAAAACCTGAGAAAAAGTCAACCAGGAAGTGGAGGATCTGAGAATTGTAGTTCTTTCTAGTCCCTTTCGAAACTACAGTATCCGTGGGGTTACATTGCACTTCCTAAGGCTTCCATTGGCTGTCTAAAGCCTTCAGAAAGTGGTTTGAGCATTCTCCTGTCACTGGGCAGATAATAGGAGCTCAGTTTCTGAGTGGACTGCCTGGCAACAAAGGGATTGGATATGCGCAGTCACGCGAGCCCGCTGTTCCTTCTTTTTCTCCTTGAATGAATACACTATTGTCCAGTTTGAATATTAGCGCAATTTTACGTTAAAAATACCATAAAGATTCATTTTAAACAGTGTTTGACATGCTTCTAAGTACGGTAATGGAACATTTTGACTTTTCGTCTCTGGTTCCGCGCTCGCGTGTTATGCCTTTGGATAAGTGATCTGTACGCACGAACAAAACGGAGGTATTTGGACATAAATTTGGAAATATTTGGAAGAAAAACAACATTTCTTGTGGAAGTAGCAGTCCTGGGAGTGCATTCTGATGAAGGTCAGCAAAGGTAAGAGAATATTTCTAATACTAATTCTGAGTTTAGGTTGCCCCGAACTTGGCGGGTGTCTGTATAGCTCGCCGTGATGGCTGAGCTATGTACTCAGAATATTGAAAAATGTGCTTTCTCCGTAAAGCTATTTTAAAATCTGACACAGTGTTGCATCCAGGAGTAGTCTATCTATAATTCTTTAAATAATTGTTATATATTTTGTTAACGTTTATGCTGACTATTTTTGTAAATTGATGTGCACATTCACTGGACGTTTTGGTAGGAATACATTTTCTGAACATCACGCGCCAATGTAAAATGCTGTTTTTGGATATAAATATCAACTTTATCGAACAAAACATACATGTATTGTGTAACATAATGTCCTAGGAGTGTCATCTGATGAAGACCGTCAAAGGTTAGTGCTTCATTTAGTTGTGTTTTGGGTTTTATTGACACATGTCCTTGCTTGGAAAATGGCTGTGTGATTATTTTTGTCTAATGTTTTGCTTTCGCTGTAAAGCCTTTTTGAAATCAGACAATGTGGTTACATCAAGGAGAAGTGTATCTTTAAAATGGTGTAAAATAGTTGTATGTTTGAGAAAAATGAATTATGACATTTTGTTGTTTTTGAATTTGCCGCCCTGATATTTCACTGGCTGTGTCCTGCAGGTGGGACGCTAGCATCCCACGTAGCCCATAGAAGTTAACTGTAATTCATTTGGAAGGAGCAGCGTTAACCACTTGGCGTTCCCCTAGGATTTTTGAAAAAAATTCGTGCCCATTTTAAACGGCCTCCTACTCAAACTCAGAAGCTAGGATATGCATATAATTAATACTTGTGGATAGAAAACACCCTAAAGTTTCTGAAACTGTTTGAATGGTGTCTGAGTATAACAGAACTCATATGGAAGTCAAAACCCCGAGACAGATGGAAACAGGAAGTGGAATTCTGAATTGCGAACTCAACTTCATCACGTTGCCTATTAATCACACCGTGAGCTATGGTTCATTGAGCACTTCCTATTGCTTCCACTAGATGTCCCCAGTCTTCACAAATTGGTTTGAGCCTTCTACTGTTAAAACTGAATGAACGAGACGCTGTGGAACGTGGTCACACGGAGAGGGCCATCACCATTATAAAGCCGGCGCCCCTGGTTACCCTCCCCTTTCGAAACGTTTTGAAACACAATGCAATCGTCCCCCTCGAATCTTATTGTCTCTCTTGTTGAAAAACGCCCTGAAGATTTATGTTATACAACGTTTGACATGTTTGAACGAACCTAAATGGGGAAAAAATGCATTTTCTCGAAATGGCTGTCCCGTGGCCGACGAAGCATTTGGATCAGCCTTCAGACGCGCTAACAAGAACAAGCTCTTGGAACATAAAGGATTCATTTTTTCGAACGAAAATACATTTGTTGTGGACCTGGGATTCCTGGAAGTGCTTTCTGATGAAGACAACCAACGGTAAGGGATTATTGACAATAGTATACAAGACTAGATGTGATATGCGATTGTTCCAAGATGGCTAGCCTAATGCTATTGCTAGCCTATTGTTCTGAGTATCGCATCCCCTTTTATCGCAAAGTGTGATTACCCAGTAAAGTTATTTTTAAATCTGGCATTACAGGTGCTTTCAAGAGATATTCATCTATAAATCTTAGAAAGACAATATTACATTTTAAAAATGTTTTCGAATAGTAATTTAGTAAATTGTAGCTCTGTTTCATCGGATGCATTTGAGGGAAAATAGTTAGTCAACGTTACGCACCGATGTAAAATGCTGTTTTTATATATAAATATGAACTTTATCGAACAAAAGAATGCATGTATTGTGTAACATGATGTCCTAGGAGTGTCATTTGATGAAGATTGTCAAAGGTTAGTGCTGCATTTAGCTGTTTTTTGGTTATTTGTGATGCATGTGGTTGGTCGGAAAATGGCTATGTGGCTACTTTTACGATATACTCCTCTAACATAATCTAATGTTTTGCTTTTGCTGTAAAGCCTTTTTGAAATCTGACAACGTGGTTCGATTCAGGAGAGGTGTATCTATAAAATGATAAAATTTGAAAAAAAAAATGTTATTTTTTTTTATTACATACGGGACGGAGGCCGCACAGGGGTTAATGCAGAAAATTATCTGATGATTAGAAACATAAGTGCTACATGAGCGCAAGTTTGACTCTGGGATAGTTGATTATGAAATGTGATATACATTGTGTGTCCCCAAGGCTTTCCTAGAGGCCTGGCACAACACACACTATAACTGGGAGATCCTGAGCCCAGGATTTCCTGGATTTCTATCCAAGACAAAGTAAACAACTTCTTCACTCGCCTTGAGGACAAAACAGTGCCACCGACATGGCCCACTACCAAAACCTGCGGACTCTCTTCACCACAGCCAACGTGAGTAAAACATTTAAACTTGTAAACCCTCACAAGGCTGCTGGCCCAGACGGCATCGCTAGCCACGTCCTCAGTCTGCTGTTCCCACATGGTTCAAGAGGGCCACATTTTTTTACATTTTAGTCATTTAGCAGACACTCTTATCCAGAGCGACTTACAGTAGTGAATGCATACATTTTAATTTTTTATTTTTTCCATACTGGTCCCCCGTGGGAATCAAACCCACTACCCTGGCATTGACACCATGCTCTACCAACTGAGCCACACGGGACCACCATTGTTCCTGTTCCCAAGAAAGCTAAGGTAACTGAGCTAAACGACTATCGCCCCGTAGCACTCACTTCCGTCATCATGAAGTGCTTTGAGAGACTAGTCAAGGACCATATCACCTCCACCCTACCTGACACCCTAGACCCACTCCAATTTGCTTACCGCCCCAACCAATAGATCCACAGACGACGCAATCACACCGCACACTGCCCTAACACATCTGGACAAGAGGAATACCAATGTAAGAATGCTGTTCTTCGACTACAGCTCAGCATTTAACACCATAGTACCCTCCAAACTCGTCATTAAGCTCGAGACCCTGGGTCTCGACCCCGCCCTGTGAAACTGAGTCCTGGACTTTCTGACGGGCCGCCCCCAGGTGGTGAGGGTAGGAAACAACATCTTCACCCCGCTGATCCTCAACACTGGGGCCCCACAAGGGTGCGTTCTCAGCCCTCTCCTGTACTCCCTGTTCACCCATGACTGCGTGGCCATGCACGCCTCCAACTCAATCATCAAGTTTGCAGACGACACTACAGTGGTAGGCTTGATTACCAACAACGACGAGATGGCCTACAGGGAGGAGATGAGGGCCCTCGGAGTGTGGTGTCAGGAAAACAACCTCACACTCAACGTCAACAAAACAAAGGAGATGATCGTGGACTTCAGGGAACAGCAGAGGGAGCACTCCCCTATCCACATCGACGGGACAGTAGTGGAGAAGGTGGAAAGTTTTCAGTTCAGTAATCCAAAGGCACAAAGCGCGCTCTCAACATCCAGACGAAAAGTCAAAAAATTACAATAAAACTTCGTAGAAACATGTCAACGATGTTTAAAATCAATCCTCAGGTTGTTTTTGTCATAAATAATCAATAATATTTCAACCAGACAAAAGCTTCATCAATAGAAAAAGAGAAACAAGAAAAGTGCGCTCCCGATCACACGCTGGACTCATGTCTGGAAATTTCCACTCTCCACTCATTGAAAGTGCTTTATCTCCCTCATTTTTCAGAGTAAAAGCCTGAAACAATGCCTAAAGACTGGCCACATGGAGAAGAAGCCAAAGTGATCGTGAACTGGGTCCTAAGTCTTTGTATGGTGGAAAGGCTTTCAATGGAAAAACAGCATTTCAAAATAATAGTACTTCCTGGATGGATTTTCCTCAGGTTTTCGCCTGCCATATCAGTTCTGTTATACTCACAGACAATATTTAGAAATATAAACTTTAGAGTGTTTTCTATCCAAATCTACTGCCTGAGTAGCAGGCAGTTTAATTTGGGCACACTTCATCCAAAATTCCGATTGCTGCCCCCAACCCTAGTGAAGTTAAACAATTCCACTTTATATAATGTTTACATACCTTACATTACTCATCTCATATGTATATACTGTGCTCTATACCATCTACTGCATCTTGCCAATGCCGTTCGGCCATCACTCATTCATATATTTTTATGTACATATTCTTACTCATTCCTTACACTTGTGTGTATAAGGTAGTTGTTGTGAAATTGTTAGATTACTTGTTAGATATTACTGCATGGTCGGAACTAGAAGCACAAGCATTTCGCTACACTCGCATTAACATCTGCTAACCATGTGTATGTGACCAATAAAATTTGATTTGATTTTGTGTCTTTCCAAATCATGTCCAATCAATTGAATTTAGCACAGGTGGACTCCAATCAAGTTGTAGAAACATCTCAAGGATGATCAATGGAAACAGGATGCACCTGAGCTCAATATCGAGTCTCATAGCAAAGGGTCTGAATACTTATGTAAAAAGGTATTTTTGTTTTATATATTTAAAAACTTGTTCACTTTGTCATTATGGGGTATTGTTTGTAGATTGATGAGGAAAACATTGTATGTAATCCATTTTAGAATAAGGTTGTAACGTAACAAAATGTGGAAAAATAATACTTTCAGACCCTTGACTTTTATATCGTATATTTATATCGTATATTTATTGATATATTTATTTATTCATAAACCAGGTGTTTAGAGTCCTGAATGCTGATTGACGGAAAGCTGAGGTATATCAGAACTTTTACCACTGGTATGACAAAACATTTATTTTTACTGCTCAAATTACATTCGTAACCAATTTATAATTGTAATAAGGCACCTTGGGTGCTTGTGGTATATTGCCAATATACCACAGCTAAGGGCTGTATACAGGCACTCCGCGTTGCGTCGTGAGGAAGAACAGGTCTTAGCCATGGTGTATTGGCCATATACCAAACCCTTCGGGCCTTAATGCTCAAACACACTATACATATAAATCTATTTGGAAACTCCTTCAAATTAGTGGATTCGGCCATTTCAGCCACTGCTGACAGGTGTATAAAATCGAGCACACAGCTATGCAATCTTCGTAGACAAACATTGGCAGTAGATTGGCCTTACTGAAGAGCTCAGTGACTTTGAACGTGGTGCTGTCATAGGATGCCACCGTTCCAACAAGTCAGTTTGTTAAATGTCTGCCCTGCTAGAGCTGCCCCGGTCAACTGTAAGTCCTGTTATTGTGAAGTGGAAACGTCTAGGAGCAACAACGGCTCAGCCGTGAAGTGGTAGCCCACACAAGCTCACAGAATGGGAATGCCAGGTGCTGAAGCGTGTAAAAATTGTCTGTCTTCTGTGGCAACACCCACTGCAGAGTTCCAAAAGGCAACTGGAAGCAAAGTCAGCACAATAACTGTTTGTCGGGAGCTTCATAAAATGGGTTTCCATGGTTGAGCATCTGCACAAAATCCTAAGATCACCATGCGCAATGCCAAGCTTCAGATGGAGTGGTGTAAAGCTCGTTGCCATTGGACTCCAAAGCAGTGAAAAAGCGTTCTCTGGAGTTATGAATCATGCTTCACCATCTGGCAGTCCAACAGACAAATCTGGTTTTGGCAGATGCCAGGAGAATGCTACCTGCCCCAATGCATAGTGCCAACTGTAAAGTTTGGTGGAGGAGGTGGTCTGGGGCTGTTTATCATGGTTCGGGCTAGGCCCCTTACGTCCAGTTCAGTACAGCATACAATGAAATTCTAGACGGTTCTGTGCTTCCAACTTTGTGGTAAAAGTTTGGTAAAGGCCCTTTCCTGTTTTAGCATGACAATGCCCCTGTGCACAAAGCAAGGTCCATGCAGAAATGGTTTGTCTAGATCAGTGTGGAAGAACTTGACTGGTCTGCACAGAGCCCTGACCACAACCACATCGAACACCTTTGGGATGAATTGGAATGCAGGCTGCGACCCAGGCATAATCGCCCAACATCAGTGCCCGTCCTCGCTAATGCCCTTGTGGATAAATGGAATCAAGTCCCCCGCAGCAATGTTTTTCTTACTTACTTACTTTATTATCCCCATGGGGAAATTTTGTTGCAGTGTCATGTACACATTTAAAGTGCAGTTTAAATACAAAACATAATTGACAATACAACTTTCATAACAGTTACATACCAATAAAAATATATATTTTTAACCTGTTAGGGCTAGGGGGCAGAATTGACACAGCTGGATAAAAAACATACCCGATTTAATCTGGTTACCACTCCTACCCAGTAACTAGAATATGCATATACTTATTACGTATGGATAGAAAACACCCTAAAGTTTCTAAAACTGTTTGAATGGTGTCTGTGAGTATAACAGAACTCAAATGGCAGGTCAAAACCTGAGAGATTCCTTTACAGGAAGTGGCCTGTCTGACCATTTCTGGAACTTCTTTGCCATCTCTATCGTTTACTAAGGATCTCTGCTCTAACGTGACACTTCCTACGTCGTCCATAGGCGCTCAAAGCCCGGGAAAAACCTGAATGTCGTCATCCCAGCCCCAGGCTGAAACACATTATCGCCTTTCTCAAGTGGCCGATCAAGGGACTCTGGGCTTAGGCGCGTGACCTGACCGCCCCCGTCTTTGTGATTTTTTCCTCTGTTTGCCGAAAAGGAGATTCCCGGTCGGAATATTATCGCTTTTCTACGAGAAAAATGTCATAAAAATTGATTTTAAACAGCGGTTGACATGCTTCGAAGTACGGTAATGGAATATTTAGAATTTTTTTGTCACGAATTGCGCCATGCGCGCGACCCTTCTTTACCATTTCGGATAGTGTCTGGAACGCACGAACAAAACGCCGCTATTCGGATATAACGATGGATTATTTTGGACCAAACCAACATTTGTTATTGAAGTAGCAGTCCTGGGAGTGCATTCTGACGAAGACAACAAAAGGTAATCAAACTTTTATAATAGTAAATATGATTATGGTGAGTGCTAAACTTGCCGGGTGTCTAAATAGCTAGCCCGTGATGCCTGGGCTATGTACTTAGAATATTGCAAAATGTGCTTTCACCAAAAAGCTATTTTAAAATCGGACATATCGAGTGCATAGAGGAGGTCTGTATCTATAATTCTTAAAATAATTGTTATGCTTTTTGTGAACGTTTATCGTGAGTAATTTAGTAAAATGTTAGCGTATTCTCCGGAAGTTTGCGGGGGGTATGCTAGTTCTGAACGTCACATGCTAATGTAAAAAGCTGGTTTTTGATATAAATATGAACTTGATTGAACAAAACATGCATGTATTGTATAACATAATGTCCTAGGGTTGTCATCTGATGAAGATCATCAAAGGTGAGTGTTGCATTTAGCTGTCTTCTGGGTTTTTGTGACATTATATGCTAGCTTGAAAAATGGGTGTCTGATTATTTCTGGCTTGGTACTCTGCTGACATAATCTAATGTTTTGCTTTCGTTGTAAAGCCTTTTTGAAATCGGACAGTGTGGTTAGATTAACGAGAGTCTTGTCTTTAAATAGCTGTAAAATAGTCATATGTTTGAGTAATAGGATTTTTAAGGTTTTGAAAATCGCGCCACAGGCTGCCAGTGGCTGTTACGTAGGTGGGACGCTTGCCCGCAAGCGTCCCACCTAGCCCATAGAGGTTAAAGATCTCATCCAGGCCTGACTGTTTGACTCCAAATACCTTGCTTGCTGTGGTAATAATCCTTCTCAGCATATTTCTCTGGCTGACAGTGGCATTGCCAAAACAACAAACAATACAAAAAGTTAAAATACTCTCAATAAAAGATTTGTAAAACAGAGTCAATATTGTTCAGTCAACAACCTGTTACATCTAGACGTTCCGCTAGCAGAACACCTGCTCCAATATCCAATGATAGGCGTGGCGCGAATTACAAATTCCTCAAAAATCCCAAAACTTCAATTTTTTCAAACATATGACTATTTTACACCATTTTAAAGACAAGACTCTCCTTTATCTAACCACACTGTCCGATTTCAAAAAGGCTTTACAGCGAAAGCAAAACATTAGATTATGTCAGCAGAGTTCCCAGCCAGAAATAATCAGACACCCATTTTTCAAGCTAGCATATAATGTCACAAAAAACAAAACCACAGCTAAATGCAGCACTAACCTTTGATCTTCATCAGATGACACGCCTAGGACATTATGTTATACAATACATGCATGTTTTGTTCAATCAAGTTCATATTTATATCAAAAACCAGCTTTATACATTAGCATGTGACGTTCAGAACTAGCATTCCCACCGAACACTTCCGGTGAATTTACTAAATTACTCACGATAAACATTCACAAAAAACATAATTATTTTAAGAATTATAGATACAGAACTCCTTTATGCAATCGAGGTGTCCGATTTTAAAATAGCTTTTCAGTGAAAGCACCTTTTGCAATATTCTAAGTAGATGGCTCGCCATCACAGGCTAGCTATTTTGACACCCACCAAGTTTGACCCTCACCAAACTCAGATTTACTATAAGAAAAATTGGATTACCTTTGCTGTTCTTCGTCAGAATGCACTCCCAGGACTTCCACTTCAATAACAAATGTTGGTTTGGTTCAAAATAATCCATAGTTATATCCAAATAGTGGCGTTTTGTTTGTGCGTTCAAGACACTATCCGAAGGGTTACGCGCCCGACGCGTTTCGTGACAAAAACATTCTAAATATTCCATTACCGTACTTCGAAGCATGTCAACCGCTGTTTAAAATCAATTTTTATGCGATTTTTCTCGTAAAAAAGCGATAATATTCCGACCGGGAGTCGTTGTTTTCATTCAAAGACGAAAGAATAAAAACATGGTGTCGCCTCGTGCATGCGCCTCCAGTCTCTGTTCTCTGATCGACCACTATCCAAATGCGCTACTGTTTTTCAGCCAGGGCCTGCAAAGACATCATTCAGCGTTTTGCCGCCTTCTGAGAGCCTATGGGAGCCGTAGGAAGTGTCACGTTACAGCAGAGATCCTCAGTTTTCAATAAAGAGAGTGTAGAAGGCCAAGAAATGGTCAGAGACGGCACTTCCTGTAAGGAATCTTCTCAGGTTTTGGCCTGCCAAATGAGTTCTGTTATACTCACAGACACCATTCAAACAGTTTTAGAAACTTTGGAGTGTTTTCTATCCAAAGCTAATAATTATATGCATATTCTAGTTTCTGGGCAGGAGTAATAATCAGATTAAATCGGGACGTTTTTTATCCGGCCGTGAAAATACTGCCCCCTATCCATAACAGGTTAAAAGATCCCAGCTTTTTGAGAAAGTACAGTCTAAGTTGGCTCTTTTTGTAGATCTGTACATTTACTCAACTAAAGCTTATTGTCCAAGAGGACACCCAGATAGTATTCCTCTAAAATCTCTATATTCTGACCTCTGACAGATGTTGCAGAGGTAGGTGTTGTACACTTCCTGAAGTCTATGCACATCTCTTTGGTCTTGTTGGTATTGAGGACCAAGTGTGATTCCTCACACCACTCTACAAAGTCATCTAGGACCGGGCCGTGATGTTCCTCATCATCATGCAACAGGCTGATCAAGGCAGTGTCATCAGCGAACTTAACGAGGTGTCTGTCAGGATGGGAACTAGTACAACTATTAGTGTTCAAGATGTACAGGAGTGGGGACAAAACACATCCCTGAGGAGAGCCTGTGTTGGTATTGCGTATATCCGACACGTGGGGACTTATTTTGACTTGCTGTGAGCGTTGGCTCAGGAAGTCCAACAGCCACAAAACCAGCCCCCCATCTAAGGAGAAGTCCCGATTGAGTCTCTGTGCCAGAATGTAAGGCTGGATTGTGTTGAAGGCAGAAGAAAAGTCAACAAACAGAACCCTGACATGGGATTTGGCACCTTCTAGATGTCTATAGACCATGTTAAGGAGGGTAAGAATGGCATCATCAACTCCTCTGCTAGGCTGATAAGCTTCTCGACCCTTTTCAGTTTGCCTCTGGGTAGGCTGATAGGCAAACTGAAATGGGTCGAGGAGCTTCTGGGTGACGCTGAGAATATGACTTTTCACAATTCTCTCAAGGCATTTCATAACTAAGGATGTCAAGGCGACAGGGTGGTAGACATTCAGCACAGAGGGATTATATGCTTTAGGAATTGGTATAATTATTGAGTTTTTCCACAATACTGGCACGTGTTGCTGGTCGAGTGAGGATTGGAAAATGTCTGTTAAAACACCAGCCAATTGTTTAGCACAGTGCTTTAACACATGTCCACTTATTTTGTCTGGGCCTGGGATTTTGTATGCGTTACATCCCCTGAACAACTTTAAAACATCAGACTGTTTAACAACTCTCTCAAACCTTTGTAATGATGCTTCCATTTGTTTTACCTCCGACACAATGTTGTCTGATTCAAATCTTGAGAAAACATTCAGTTCATTAGCCATGTTGTGGCCCTCATATCTCCCAAGGTCAGCACTGGTTTTTCCCCTGTCTATGTGGTCGGCACTAGCCATGTTCTGGCCCTCATATCCCCCAAGGTCAGCACTGGGTTTTCCCCTGCCTATGTGGGGGCACTAGCCATGTTCTGGCCCTCATATCCCCCAAGGTCAGCACTGGGTTTCCCCCTGCCTATGTGGGGGGCACTAGCCATGGATTTAATCCCTCGCCAGGCCACCCTTGCGTTTCCTGAGGAGAGGGTCCCCTCCACCCTTTGCTTGTATGCCTCCTTGTCCACCAGTATGTCTTTTGATCTCACGTTGTATATCTCTTAAAGCCTGTCTATCAACCTCAGCATAAACTGCCTTCTTCCTATCAAATAGGGATTTTAGATGTTTTCATACCCAAGGCTTATTGTTAGGGAAGATTTTACAGGTTTTAGTAGGCACAACTGACTCAACACAGAAGTTTACATAGTCTGAAATAACATCTGTGAGTTCATCAAGATCAGAGCTGCTGTCCTCAAATATCTCCCACATATTTATTTATTTATTTACATTTTTTAGTCGACGCCCTTATCCAGAGCGACTTACAGTAGTGAGTGCATACATTTCATTTCATGCATTTTATTTTTTTTGTACTGGCCCCCCGTGGTAATCGAACCCACAACCCCGGCATTGCAAACACCATGCTCTACCAACTGAGCCATAGTACAGTCAAAACACCCCTGGAGACAAGTGATACTGTTGTCATTCCAGATCTGGACAGTTTTAACTGTGGGTTTCTCCCTCTCCAGGAGCCGACAGTAGGTTGGCCTGAGGTAGACCACATTGTGGTCTGATGTCCCCAGGGGCGGTCTGGTGGTGGCAGAGAACCAATTTGGTATTTTACAATGGCACAAATCAAGAGTCCTATTTTTCCTAGTGTGACATTTCACATACTGGTGGTATGTGCGCAGGACTTTGTGCACAGGTACAGTTGTTAAAATCCCCTAAAATAAATTTGGGTGCGTCGGGGGAGATGGATTCCAGTTTCTGTGACAGATTATAAATAATCTCTGATGCCTTTTGTTATATTAGCTTTCGGTTGAATGTACACAACAGTAACAAACAATTGGGGGAACTCACGGGGCAGATAGTAGGGTTGCAGTGACACAGAAAGCAGTTCAATGTCGGGGATACAGAGTCTCTCTTTTACCAGGATCCATTTACACCACTGGTCCCTGACAAGCAGGCAGACGCCCCCGCCGTGAAGATCCATTTACACCACTGGTACCTGACAAGCAGGCAGACGCCCCCGCCGTGAAGTTTCCCTGTGACTATCAGATCACGGTCCGCTCTGACCAGAGTGAGTCGGGCCGGCTCCACTTATCTGTCCGGGACTCTGTCATCCAGCCAAGTCTCAGTAAATGCCAGCAAACAGGCTTCCCGATATTCGTGTTTTAAGCGCAGATTCGCTGACAGCTCATCCGCTTTCCCCCTCAGTGACTGGGCATTAATCAGCAAGGTGGTGGGTAAGGGAAGTTTGTTCTTAATTTTTTTAAGTCTTTGTCTGATTCCCCCGCGTTTTCCACATTTGGGATTTTAATCCACTCGCAGACAATCAGGGATTAGATGGGCCATTAGGATATCCATCGCGTTTGTATTTGAGTTGCATTGTAGTAAGAACTCCCTGCTGTATTGGATTCTGCTGCCAGCAGTGTTTTCATAATTTAGTCCGTTCGTAGCGGGTATGTACACGATCAATAAGATCAGTCCAACACCGTAAATCCATGGTTGACAGATTGTTTGTAAACTAAGTGTACAAATTAAAAACATAAAAGAACGCCACACCAAACATCAATCACACTGCAGGTCGCAACAGAGCTGCGCTGCCTTCAGAGCCTAGATGTTTTAACATCTAGTGGAAAGCCTTCCCAGAAGAGTAGAGGCTGTTACAGCAGCGAAGGGGGGACCAACTCCATATTAATGCCCATGATTTTGGAATGAGATTTTTGACTAGCAGGTGTCCACATACTTTTGGTCATGTAGTGTATATACTGTAGGTCCAGGCAATCTATATACCAACAAGTATTAAGATCTGATCATTTTGATCATGTAGTGTATATACTGTAGGTCCAGGCAATCTATATACCAACAAGTATTAAGATTTGATCATTTTGGTCATGTAGTGTATATACTGTAGATCCAGGCAATCTATATACCAACAATTATTAAGATCTGATCATTTTGGACATGTTTTCACATGACTTGATTCATGAAATCTGTAAAAAAAACAGTAACCCAAAGACTAATTATAAACTGGGTGGTTCAAGCCCTGACTGCTGATTGCTGCAGTATATCAGACCGTATACTACGGGGATGACAAAACATGTATTTTTACTGCTCTAATTACGTTGGTAGCCAGTTTATAATATCAATAAGACACCTCTGGTATATAGCCAATATTCCACGGTTAAGGGCTGTATTCAGGCACTCTGGGCTAAGAACCGGTCAAATAACAATACTATATGCTTTTGAACAATTTAATTTTGAAATGTATTTGAAAATACATATGCTGAAGTAATTTTAATGTTTTTTTTTTCACATTTTCAAAAAATCCTAACTTTGATTGACACTGGATGTATGATAGATAATCACAATCTTATAATGTCAATGTGGCCTGTCTAGACACTTGTACTAACTATGTTGACACCAAATTTCATGCATTTATATCAAACAAAATTTTGTTATTGTACTAAATATAATAGGGGCGAGTGAGGTAAGTTGAATCCGTCAAAGGAAATACAGTATAGCATTCTTTCTAACAAAGATATCTACATATATTTTTATTTCAGGATGTTGTATATCCCTGGAAATAATCAGAATTAATGTAAACATTAGAGTCTTGAAAACGTAGCTTGTCCAAAAAAAGTGGTCTCTTGGCACAACTTATCCCCGGTACAAGGTAAGCTAAGCCTCCTACAAATGTCTGTACCGAATGAAATATTACCAGTAGCTTTATTTCCCAAACACAATTCAATACCATCAAAATCACTTTTTTGTCTTTTAATCATTTTAAGCATATTTCTACTTTCAACACAGGCTTAATACCTAACAAACACTTTGTTCTTTTTGAAACACTTTTAACCTAGGCCAGGACCGTTTGTTACCTTATATCCCAGTGATAATGCCTTGCAATATGGCTGGGAAGAAAACACTTCAATTTGCTCAACTTGCCATAGGCTCAACCATTGGCTCAACTTAATTCAAGGCAAACATTTTTACTATATTAGCCCACACAGCTACAAGGAAGCACTTTCATGCTAGGTTTAGGATGTCATATTGAAGCTTATAGAGACCACAACTGATGTATAGAACAATACAATTATCTACAGTACTTTGGTTTAGATAAAAGCATCAAATCACAATACATTCAGTACAAAATATTTTGGACTTAACTTGCTTACTTTTTCCATGTGGTTTATTCCTTCACAGTCCATGAAATGATGACCTCTTTCTAAATATTTGGCCAAATTATACATTTTGTGTATGGTTTCCTAGAAACAAGGGTGGCTCAACTTACCCCTTAAGCTCAATTTACCCCCACTCTACCCTACAAGGACGTGAATGGGTTAAATGCACAGAAATATAATGTATTTATTTCACCGTTATTGAACCAGGTAGGCCAGATGAGAGCAAGTTCTCGTTTACAAATGCGACCTGGCCAAAATAAAGCAAAGCTGTCACATATTGTTACGGGAGCGACGCAGGAGATGAGAAACAGGTAGGGGGAGTTATTAGCTGACGGACATGAAACGGAACAGCGTCTGGACAGGGACACATAGCGGACACAGGGAACACAACCAAGGAACAGACAGATATACAGGGGGTAATCAACAAAGTGAAGGAGTCCAGGTGAGTCCAATGAGCGCAGATGCGCGTAATGTTGGTAACAGGCGTGTATGATGACGGGTAGCCTGGCGCCCTCGAGCGTCAGGGAGGAGAAGCGGGAGCAGGCGTGACAAAAGCAGTGCGACAAAAACAACAACACAGAGTTACACATAAACAAACGTACAGTCAATAACACAATAGAAAAATCAATGTAAAGTGTGTGCAAATGTAGAAGAGTAGGGAGGTAAGGCAATTAAATAGGCCATAGAGGCAAAATAATTACAATTTAGCATTAACACTGGAGTGATAGATGTGCAGATGATGATGAGCACGAGGATAAGTAACAATATGGGGATGAGGTAGTTCGGTGTGCTATTTATAGATTGGCTGTGTACAAGTACAGTGATCGGTAAGCTGCTCTGACAGCTGATGTTTAAAGTTAGGGAGGGAGATATAAGACTCCAGCTTCAGAGATGTTTGCAATTCGTTCAAATCATTGGTAGCAGAGAACTGGAAGGAAAGGCTGCCAAAGGAAGTGTTGGCTTTGGGGGTGACCAGTGAAATATACCTGCTGGAGCGCATGCTACGGTTGGGTGATGCTATGGTGACCAGTGAGCTGAGATAAGGTGGGGCTTTACATAGCATAGACTTATCGATGACCTGGAGCCAGTCGGTTTGGCGACAAATATGTAGTGAGGGCCAGCCAACGAGAGCATACAGGTCGCAGTGGTGGATAGTATATGGGGCTTTGGTGACAAAACGGATGGCACTGTGATAGACTACATCCAATTTGCTGAGGAGAGTGTTGGAGGCTATTTTGTAAATGACATCGCCGAAGTCAAGGATCTGTAGGATAGTCAGTTTTAGGAGGGTATGTTTGGCAGCATGAGTGAAGGAGGCTTTGTTGTGAAATAGGAAGCCTATTCTAGATTTAATTTTGGATTGGAGATGCTTAATATGAGTATGGAAGGAGAGCTTACAGTCTAACCAGACACCTAGGTATTTGTAGTTGTCCACATATACTAAATCAGAACCGTCCAGAGTAGTGATGCTGGTCAGACGGGAGGGTGCGGGCAGCAATCGGTTGAAGAGCATGCACTTAGTTTTACTAGCATTTTAAAAGCAGTTGGAGGCCATGGAAGGAGTGTTGTATGGCATTGAAGCTCATTTGGAGGTTAGTTAGCACAGTGTCCAAAGAAGGGCCAGATGTATACAGAATGTTGTCGACTGCGTAGAGGTGGATCAGAGAATCACCAGCAGCAAGAGCGACATCATTGATATATACAGAGAAAAGAGTCGGCCCAAGAATTGAACTCTGTGGCACCCCCATAGAGACTGCCAGAGATCCGGACAACAGGCCCTCCGATTTGACACACTGAACTGTATCTGAGAAGTAGTTGGTGAACCTTTGAGAAGCCAAGCCTATTGAGTCTGCCGACAAGAATGTGGTGATTGACAGAGTCGAAAGCCTCGGCCAGGTCAATAAAGACGGCTGCACAGTACTGTCTTTTATCGATGGCAGTTATGTCATTTAGGACCTTGAGCGTGGCTGAGGTGCACCCATGACCAGCTCGGAAACCAGATTGCATAGTGGAGAAGGTACGGTGGGATTCGAAATGATCGGTTATCTGTTTGTTAACTTGGCTTTCGAAGATTTTAGATAGACAGGGCAGGATGGATGTAGGTCTATAACAGTTTGGGTCTAGAGTGTCTCCCCCTTTTGAAGAGGGGGATGACCGCGGCAGCTTTCCAATCTTTGGGGATCTCAGACGATACGAGAGGTTGAATAGGCTAATAATAGTGGTTACAACAATTTCGGCGGATCATTTTAGAAGAAAGGGTCCAGATTGTCTAGCCCAGCTGATTTGTAGGGATCCAGATTTTGCAGCTCTTTCAGAACATCTGGATTTGTCTGGATTTGGGTGAACGGGAAGCAGGGGGGGGGGGGGGGGCAAGTTGCTGCAGGGGGTGCTGAGATGTTGGCCGGGGCAGGAGTAGCCAGGTGGAGAGCATGGCCAGCCGTAGAAAAATGCTTATTGAAATTATCGATTATCGTAGATATTTGATGCTAATGCAGAATGCCACAAGATGTTTTTGTGCTGTTCAAGGGCAGTCAAGTCTGGGGTGATTCAAGGGCAATATCTGTTCTTAGTTTTACATTTTTGGAATGGGGCATGCTTATTTACGATGGTGAGGAAAGCACTTTTAAAGAGCAACCAGGCATCCTCTACTGACGGGATGAGGTCAATATCCTTCCAGCATACCCGGGCCAGGTCGATTAGAAAAGCCTGCTCGCTGAAGTGTTTTAGGGAGCATTTGACAGTGATGAGGGGTGGTTGTTTGACCGCAGACCCATTACGCACGCAAGCAATGAGGCAATGATCTCTGAGATCCTGGTTGAAGACAGCAGGTGTATTTAGAGGGCAAGTTGGTCAGTATGATATCTAAGAGGGTGCCCATGTTTACGGATTTGGGGTTGTACCTGGTAGGTTCTTTGATAATTTGTGTGAGATTGAGTGCATCTAGCTTAGATTGTAGGAAGACCAGGGTTTTAAGCATGTCCCAGTTTAGGTCACCTAACAATACGAACTCTGAAGTTCGTACTGTTAGGGGCAATCAATTCACATATGCTGTCCAGGGCACAGCTGGGGGCTGAAGGGGGTCTATAACAAGCGATAATGATAAGAGACTTGTTTCTGGAAAGGCGGATTTTCAAAAGTAGAAGGATATGGTAGGATGTGAATACAGTGGAGGTAAACCTAGGCATCAAGTGATGATGAGAGAGGTTTTGTCTCTAGAGGCACCATTTAAGCCAGGTGAGGTCACTGCATGTGTGGGGGGTGGAGCAATAGGGCTAGCTAAGCCATATTGAGCAGTGCTGGAGGCTCTACAGTGAAATAAGACAATAATCACTAACCAAAACAGCAATAGACAAGTCATATTGACATTAGGGAGAGGCATGTGTAGCAGAGTGATCATAGGATTCAGTGAGTAGCTAGGCAAGCTGGAGACACGGCAATTCAGGCAGCTAGCGGGCCGGGGATAGCAGGGTAGTTGATGGGCCTCCGGGGGACGTCGCAACGGAAGAGCCTGTTGAAACCCCCTTGGACGGTTACGTCGGCAGACCAGTCGTGATGGCTCGGCGGGGCTCCGTGTCGGCAGTAGAAGGGTCCAGGCCAATTGGCAAAATAGGTATTGTAGCCCAAGAATTGGCTGATGGACCTCTTCGGCTGGCCGGGAGATGGGCCTAGCTCCAGGCTAACTGGTGCTTCCTATGGGACAGAGACATTAGCTAGGAGTAGCCACCCGGATAGCAGCTAGCTAGCTGCGATATCCGGTGTAAAGGTTCAGAGCTTGAGGTAGGAATCCGGAGATGTGGTAGAGAAAAAGCTGTCCGATAAGCTCTGGGTTGATATTTCGCTGTGCAGACTGGCAGGAATTGACCGGGGCTGAGGCTGGCTGATGTCCGAGTTAACGGTGATGACCGCTAGCAGTGGCTAACTGCCTACTAGCTAGTAGCTAGTTAGCTGGCTAGCTTCTGATTGGGGTTCCGGTTCTAAAGTGTAAAATAAAGCAGATCCGTACCACATTGGGTGAGGTGGGTTGCAGGAGAGTATGTTCAGTCCGTAGATGGAAATTGAGATAAAAAATATATACGAAATATATAGGAAGAAAACGATATGTACATGGAACGGGACAAGACAAACAGACGTCCGACTGCTACGCCATCTTGGAACTTCAATGAATGAATAGAAAGGGAGTCCCCATTCAAGTCAATGATTTGTCCATTCTATTCATTCTATTTATATGCATTTAATCCTATCCGATAGGCGAAATCCAGATAGATAACTTAAAAAAAAACTGGGCACAAGTGTCTCTATAGCACTATAGGTAGACATTGGGGATTATTACTGTACATTGGGCATCTTGCCTGTACCATGCTAAAGTGACATTAGTGTAATGTTCCAGTGCCTCCAACCCTTGTCAGTTCTATTCTTGGTATTCAGATTGAAAACAGCATGATAAGACTGGCATAGAAATCCAGCACAAATGCGAACGTGACATCTCTGATTATGTTTAAATTGGCCATGTGAAGCCACATTGACACAAGGAAGTATCCATTAGTCATAGCCTCCTTCTCTACCCGTTCCAAAAGCATACAGAGCCCTTTATATGGTATGTCCTCTGAATTAATATTGTGTGGAAATGTGACATGCCCTCTCTCTCTTCCACCTCCAATCTTCGGCCAAGTTTCCCCTTCTCCAAAAACCACCATTGCCCTCGGCGCATCTAATTGAAAGCAATCTCTGGGTTGAGAGAGTTACGTTTCTTCTCTAATCCCTGCACTGGGGAGGCTCACATGGTCTCAATTACCCCTGCACAATGGGTCCCCTCCGCAGTACCCTCTCCCTCTCTCCCCGCTCTCTTCCCTCCAGCCTGCTCCTTTGCCAGCTAGCGCACCGGCCCGGGCCCCTTTTCAGCAGTTTATGTTATTAACCGTGTGCTCCCTAGTTAATGTCCATCATGGGGCTTGGAGATGTTATCGCCACCATATACAGTTACCTTCAAAATATTCCATAAATTAGATTGGGATTGGCAGTTCGGAATATGGAAGTGGGGTTTGGGGAGTGGGGGATGGACAGAGGGGGTCTGGTGTTGAAGGAGGCTGTGACACAGTGTAAGTAATAGCAGGAGATAATCTCCCGGTGTTCACATTGGAGGCTCCTCAGAGGAGAAAGGGGAGGACAATCCTACTCATCCTATTTCACAAAAATCGTAAAACATAAAAAAGTGATCATTTTTAGACAAAACTATATTAAATATCTTCACATCACCAAATAACTGATTAAAACACACTGTTTTGCAATAAAGGTCAACAGTAGCCTCAACAGCACTCTGTAGGGTAGCAACATGGTGTTTTCACCAGCTATTTTCCATCCTCCTCTGCGTACATTGAGTCCTATACAAAACCTAGGTGGATTATGGTTCTCACCCCCTTTCAGAGGACGTCCTCCAACCTATCAGAGCTCTTGCAGTATGAAATGACATGTTGTCAGTCCAATCAAAGGATCAGAGCATGAATCTAGTACTGAAACCCTAAGCTATAGCTAGGTAGCACCGCAGTGTATGAAGTGTAGTGAGTAGTTGACTCAAAGAGAGAGATAAATACAATAGCTGAACAGTTTTGAACAAATTAATTTCTTCAAAAATTAAGGAGAAGCAGCAGAGGGAAAAAGAGGGAGCAAAAGTTCTTAGTTTACCTTTCACTTACTTAGCTAATGCAGCTCATTTAGCCTACTCAACATCCTGACTCAATCAGACAGGAATTATACTTATTTTAGCTAGCTGGCTAAGGCTATCCAGCACTGCAACTCTTCCAAGTCAAGGTAAACTATCGTTTTTTTGTTGTTTTTTTTGCCACCGGGGCCCGCTGGTATAACTGCTAAACTACTTCGTGATTGTACACATGGATTGTTAGTTCTAGTTTGTTGACTATGACGTAAATATGGTGACAACTATGTTGGCTGTGTGGCTGTTATCGGTTATGGTATGAAGGTTTGGCTTGGAGAGGTTTTTGCGCCTGGTCACAGACAGCTGTTGTGTTGTGCATTGAAGTTCTTAAGCGAAGGGAAACGGTGAGAAGAGGAGAGCGAAAAGGAATTATACAACGAGCAAAGTGATGATGCAGTATGTGACTGCTATGAAAGTGAACTGTGTGTACGGTGATCAGGGGTTGTATTCATTCCGCCGATTTTGTTGCAAAACTTTTCTTAAACATAACGAAACGGGGAGGGACCTACATTCATTTGTCCAATAGAAACTCCAATTTTACTTGCAAAACTGAATGTTTTGCAACTATTTGGACTAATGATTACACCCCAGATCAGCTAGATGCAGGCAAGAGTGTGCTGGTGTAAAGGACGTCAGCGAGCACCGCTTCCTCCTGAGGCTCTGAGTACCACTTCCTCATGAGGCTCAAACCCAGGACCTTTGCTTTGCTGACACAAGTGATCGCCCTCCTGAAGCGTCTTACCAGTCGACGCCACGCGAAAACCTATTCGCTGGTGCGTGTGGGACACTTCAGGCTGAGGAGTAAGTTTCACACTTCCCCATGTGCTACACAAGGCTGTATTGAATGTGTCACTGTTTACTCCAATTTGTCTCTCGACCTGTGCGCCTACGTTATAAACTTTCATTTATAGGCTAGGTTGTAGCAACTTCATGATGGGTATAGGGCAAATTCCAATATACAGGGGCCGCGTTAGCTTTCAGAAATCTCAATTTTCAAAATGCACTCCATCAAAACAATCTGCCTTTTAAACAATTTCACCTGGGTTTTATATTGAAAGTCAATGTTATTTTGCTTCATTAGAGTGATCAGGGGCGTGCAAGTATAGTGTTCAACTCTACGAGGTCCGTAGCCTGCTGGTTTTCTGTTCTACCTGATAATTAATTGCACACACCTAGTGTCTCAGTCCCTAGTTAGTGGGGAGCAATGAAAAAACTAGTGGAACTGGCTTCGAGGTCCAGATTTGAGTTGGAGGGGTCTAAACCATTCGCTTTTGAGACAAGGTAAAATCCCAAAGTCGCATTATATTAACCTGTTGTGTCTAGGGGGCAGCATTTGCACGTCTGGATAAAAAAAATGTACCCGATTTAATCTGGTTACTAATCCTACCCAGTAACTAGAATATGCATATACTTATTATATATGGATAGAAAACACTCTAAAGTTTCCAAAACTGTTTGAATGGTGTCTGTGAGTATAACAGAACTCATTTGGCAGGCAAAACCCTGAGACATTTTCTGACAGGAAGTGGATACCTGATGTGTTGTATTGACTTTAAACCTATCCCATTGAAAAACACAGGGGTTTAGGAATATTTTGGCACTTCCTATTGCTTCCACTAGATGTCACCAGCCTTTACAAAGTGTTTTGAGTCTTCTGGAGGGAGATCTGACCGAACAAGAGCCATGGAACGGTGATGTCCCATTAGACACCTGGCGCGCTACTTCATGTTGGGTACCCTCGTTCCAATACGTTATAAAAGACTATGCATTCGTCCACCTTGAATATTATTCATGTTCTGGTTAAAAAAGGCCCTAATGATTTATGCTATACAACGTTTGACATGTTTGAACGAACGGAAATATATTTTTTCCCCTCGTTCATGACGAGAAGTCCGGCTGGCTTACATCATGTGCTAACGAGACGGAGATTTTTGGACATAAATGATGAGCTTTTTTGAACAAAACTACATTCGTTATGGACCTGTGATACCTGGAAGTGACATCTGATGAAGAGAATCAAAGGTAATGGATTATTTACATAGTATTTTCGATTTTAGATCTCCCCAACATGACGTCTAGTCTGTATCGCAACGCGTATTTTTCTGGGCACAGTGCTCAGATTATTGCAAAGTGTGATTTCCCAGTAAGGTTATTTTTAAATCTGGCAAGTTGATTGCGTTCAAAAGATGTAAATCTATAATTCTTTAAATGACAATATAATATTTTACCAATGTTTTCTAATTTTAATTATTTAATTTGTGACGCTGACTTGACTGCCGGTTATTGGAGGGAAACGATTTCCTCAACATCAATGCCATAGTAAAACGCTGTTTTTGGATATAAATATCAACTTGATAGAACTAAAAATGCATGCATTGTCTAACATAATGTCCTAGGAGTGTCATCTGATGGAGATTGTAAAAGGTTAGTGCATCATTTTAGCTGGTTTTATGGTTTTGGTGACCCTGTCTTTGACTTGACAAAACATTACACACAACTCTTGTAAATGTACTGTCCTAACATACTCTAAATTTATGCTTTCGCCGTAAAACCTTTTTGAAATCGTAAAACGTGGTTAGATTAAGGAGATGTTTATCTTTCAAATGGTGTAACATAGTTGTATTTTTGAAAAATTTGAATTTTGACATTTATTTGGATTCAAATTTGCCGCTCTTGAAATGCACCTGCTGTTGATGGAGTGCACCACGGGTGGCACGCTAGCGTCCCACCTAGCCCCAAGAGGTTAATTGGCTAAATGTCATGTTAATTTCTAAAGTTTAATATTGACCTATGTGACCGACCGGCTCAAATCAGTCTTATGTATCAAAATGTGATGTTGTGTTTTTTACATTGGATAAAAGTAGGGACTCAGAGCTACAAAATGATATATCATACACTGCAGTTGGGGAACAATGGGAAAGTGATTTTCCTTTGAAAGTTGATAAACTTGTAAACTCACTTTTGAGAAAATAGCTTTTGGCTCTCCTACTGGAGAGCCCTTTGTCTATACCTGTCAGATTGTCTGTTCGTAAATTCAAAACGTGTCACTCTCAGAGCGCACACCGGATGCTCTGGCCGATGAGTAGGGTTGATCCGAACGTTCTGACCTCATAACGGCAGTCAAGCACCCAAGCTAACTGGCTAACATTGGCTAGTTTACTAGCTAATTCCAGACACGTAATCATTTACATTTACATTTAAGTCATTTAGCAGACGCTCTTATCCAGAGCGACTTACAAATTGGTGCATTCACCTTATAATATCCAGTGGAACAACCACTTTACAATAGTGCATCTAAATCTTTAAGGGGGGGTTAGAAGGATTACTTTATCCAATAATGAGAAAACACTCCACTCTGACCATTTTACTCACACTAGCAGAGCTGGGTAGGCTGTTTCATGTTATCCAGAGCATTGGTGACTGTAACTGTGCTGCTGGCATCAATTTAATGTCGCTTTTTTGCCGACGTTTACTGGCACGGCCATATTCAACGGGTGTTGAGCATTCGTAAATTCATAATTTATTCTGTGCTCTGGCACACTCAGAAGAGAATGCTCTGAAATCGGAGTAGATGGCCAGAGTGAATTTACGAATGCACCCGAAGTGGTTACTTGCATAGTGGAGTCTTTTAAGACATGTAGCTAGCTAGCTAGGTAAACAATGAACCATAATCCCAACTCATTTACACCCTGCATGAATCTGCAGGTAGCTAAACAACCACGTTCAATGTTAGCTAGTTAACATTAGGCTATAGCTAGCCAAGCAAATGGCTCTTTCTGTCAAAATGAGAAACGTAGAATATCTGAAAATGTAGCTTGCTAGACTAACCCTTATACATCATTCATGGATGGACTCGTCTCCTGATGGATTCGATGGTTGCCCTTAGTTTGAAGATGTAATCCGGAGACAGTTGTTTTCTCCATCTACTTAGCCATCATACTTGAATTCCACTGATTTCAAACTCTGCCCTCCAGAAAGTGGAGAGCAACACTTATGCAGTTTTAATACATGATACATTTAAAAGTAATCTACAGGATAGCTCCCTTTTTTTAAATATTCGCCTAAATGACATACCCAAATCTAACTGCCTGTAGCTCAGGCCCTGAAGCAAGGATATGCATATTCTGGGTACCATTTGAAAGAAAACACTTTGAAGTTTGTGGAATTGAATGTAGATGAATTTAACACAATAGATCTGGTAGAAAAAATACATAGAAAAAAACAACCGTCCCTTTTCTACCACCGTCTTTGAAATGCAAGAGAAAGGTCACAGTTGTAACCATCACTCTGGCTGTAATTCTGATAGTGTCCACAAGATGGCAGCACTATTTGTGCAAAGTTTCAGATGGATAACCTGAAGTATGAGTGAACTACAAGACTTTTAGTGTGAAGTCCCCAGGTATATTTGGGCAAATCATGAAGGAGACATTCTTACTGACTTTATTGTCCCCATGGGGAAATGTTGCAGTGTAATGTACACGTTTAAAGTGGCGTTTAAATACAAAACAAAATTGATAATACAACTTTCATAACAGGTACATACCAATAAAAAAAGACTAGCCTACTGGCCTTACTGAGTCGATAGGAACATTAGCCCAAGCTATTTTGGAGAAATATCACACCTGGCACAAATGATTGTCTAGTTCTGTTTTTCCTGCTGAGGGGTGCCCTATACCTGTGCCCAGAGGGGAATAGTTCAAAGTCCGGGTACAGGGGGTGGCTTGGGTCTAAAATTATTTTGTGAGCCTTGCGGAGGGCCCTGACCTTGAAGATCTCATCCAGGCCTGAATGTTTGACTCCAAGTACCTTGCTTGCTGTGGTGATAATCCTTCTCAGCATATTTCTCTGGCTGACAGTGGCATTGCCAAACCAACAAACAATACAGAAAGTTATAATGCTCTCAATGAAAGATTTGTAAAACAGAGTCAATATAGTACAGTCTACATTAAAAGATCCCAGCTTTTTGAGAAAGTACAGTCTCTGTTGGCTCTTTTTGTAGATCAGGTCTGTACATTTACTCAACTGAAGTTTATTGTCCAAGAGGACACCCAGATATTTGTATTCCTCTACAATCTCTATATTCTGACCTCTGACAGATGTTGCAGAGGTAGGTGTTGTACGCTTCCTAAAGTCTATGCACATCTCTTTGATCTTGTTGGTATTGAGGACCAAGTGTGATTCCTCACACCACTCTACAGTCGTGGCCAAAAGTTTTGAGAATGACACAAATATTAATTTCCACAAAGTTTGCTGCTTCAGTATCTTTAGATATTTTTGTCAGATGTTACTATGGAATACTGAAGTATAATTACAAGCATTTCATAAGTGTCAAAGGCTTTTATTGACAAATACATGAAGTTAATGCAAATAGTCAATATTTGCAGCGTAGACCCTTCTTTTTCAAGACCTCTGCAATTTGCCATGGCATGCTGTCAATTAACATCTGGGCCACATCCTGACTGATGGCAGCCCATTCTTGCATAATCAATGCTTGGAGTTTGTCAGAATTTGTGGGTTTTTGTTTGTCCACCCGCCTCTTGAGGATTGACCACAAGTTCTCAATGGCCATGGACCCAAAATATCAATGTTTTGTTCCCCGAGCCACTTAGTTATCACTTTTGCCTTATGGCAAGGTGCTCCATCATGCTGGAAAAGGCATTGTTCATCACCAAACTGTTCCTGGATGGTTGGGAGAAGTTGCTCTCGGAGGATTTGTTGGTGCCATTCTTTATTCATGGCATTGTTCTTAGGCAAAATTGTGAGTGAGCCCACTCCCTTGGCTGAGAAGCAACCCAACACATGAATGGTCTCAGGATGCTTTACTGTTGGCATGACACAGGACTGATGGCAGCGCTCACCTTGTCTTCTCCGGACAAGTTTTTTCCGGATGCCCCAAACAATCGGAAATGGGATTAATCAGAGAAAATGACTTTACCCCAGTCCTCAGCAGTCCAATCCCTGTACCTTGTGCAGAGTATCAGTCTGTCCCTGATGTTTTTCCTGGAGAGAAGTGGCTTCTTTGCTGCCCTTCTTGACACCAGGCCATCCTCCAAAAGTCTCTTCACCTCACTGTGCATGCAGATGCACTCATACCTGCCTGCTGCCATTCCTGAGCAAGCTCTGTACTGGTGGTGCCCTGATCCCACAGCTGAATCAACTTTAGGAGACGGTCCTGGCGCTTGCTGGACTTTTCTTGGGCACCCTGAAGCCTTCTTCATAACAATTGAACTGCTCTCCTTGAAGTTCTTGATGATCCGATAAATGGTTGATTTAGGTGCAATCTTACTGGCAGCAATATCCTTGCCTGTGAAGCTCTTTCTGTGCAAAGCAATGATGACGGCACGTGTTTCCTTGCAGGTAACCATGATTGACAGAGGAAGATCAATGAATCCAATCACCACCCTCCTTTTGAAGCTTCCAGTCTGTTATTCAAACTCAATCAGCTTGACAGAGTGATCTCCAGCATTGTCCTCGTCAACACTCACACCTATGTTTACGAGAGAATCACTGACATGATGTCAGCTGGTCCTTTTGTGGCAGGGCTGTTTTTTAGGGATTCAGTTCATTTGCATGGCAAAGAGGGACTTTGCAATTCATCTGATCACTCTTCATAACATTCTGGAGTATATGCAAATTGCGATCATACAACTGAGGCAGCAGACTTTGTGAAAATTAATATTTGTGTAATTCTGAACTTTTGGCCACGACTGTACAAAGTCATCTAGGACCGGGCCGTGATGTTCCTCATCATCATGCAACAGGCTGATCAAGGCAGTGTTATCAGCGAACTTAACGAGGTGTCTGTCAGGATGGGAACTAGTACAACTATTAGTGTACAATATGTACAGGAGTGGGGACAAAACACATCCCTGAGGAGAGCCTGTGTTGGTATTGTGTATATCCGACACGTGGGGACCTATTTTGACTCGCTGTGAGCGTTGGCTCAGGAAGTCCAACAGCCACAAAACCAGCCCCCCATCTAAGGAGAAGTCCCGATTGAGTCTCTGTGCCAGAATGTAAGGCTGGATTGTGTTGAAGGCAGAAGAAAAGTCAACAAACAGAACCCTGACATGGGATTTGGCACCTTCTAGATGTCTATAGACCATGTTAAGGAGGGTAAGAATGGCATCATCAACTCCTCTGCTAGGCTGATAGGCAAACTGAAATGGGTCGAGGAGCTTCTGGGTGACGCTGAGAATATGACTTTTCACAATTCTCTCAAGGCATTTCATTACTAAGGATGTCAAGGCGACAGGGTGGTAATCATTCAGCACAGAGGGATTATATGCTTTAGGAATTGGTATAATTATGTCGTTTTTTCACAATAATGGCATGTGTTGCTGGTCGAGTGAGGATTGGAAAATGTCTGTAAAAACACAAGCCAATTGTTTAGCACAGTGCTTTAACACATGTCCACTTATTTTGTCTGGGCCTGGGCTTTTGTATGCGTTACATCCCCTGAACAACTTTAAAACATCAGACTGTTTAACAACTCTCTCAAACCTTTGTAATGATGCTTCCATTTGTTTTACCTCCGACACAATGTTGTCTGATTCAAATCTTGAGAAGAAAACATTAAGTTCATTAGCCATGTTGTGGCCCTCGTATCTCCCAATTTTCCCAAGGTCAGCATGGCTTTTCCCCTGCCTATGTGGTCGGCACTAGCCATGTTCTGGCCCTCATATCCCCCAAGGTCAGCACTGGGTTTTCCCCTGCCTATGTGGGGGGCACTAGCCATGGATTTAATCCCTCGGCAGGCCACCCTTGCGTTTCCTGAGGAGAGGGTCCTCTCCACCCTTTGCTTGTATGCCTCCTTGTCCACCAGTATGTCTTTTGATCTCACGTTGTACATCTCTTAAAGCCTGTCAATCAACCTCAGCATAAACTGCCTTCTTCCTATCAAATAGTGATTTTAGATGTTTTGATACCCAAGGCTTATTGTTAGGGAAGATTTTACAGGTTTTAGGAGGCACAATTGACTCAACATGGAAGTTTACATAGTCTGAAACAACATCTGTGATTTCATCAAGATCAGAGCTGCTGTCCTCAACTACCTCCCACATAGTACAGTCAAAACACCCCTGGAGACCAAATACCTCCCACATAGTACAGTGTCAACACCCCTGGAGACCAAATACCTCCCAAATAGTACAGTCAAAACTCCCCTGGAGACCAGATACCTACCACATAGTACAGTCAAAACACCCCTGGAGACCAGATACCTCCCACATAATACAGTCAAAACACCCTTGTAGACAAGTGATACTGTTGTCATTCCAGATCTGGACAGTTTTAACTGTGGGTTTCTCCTTCTCCAGGAGCCGACAGTAGGTTGGCCTGAGGTAGACCACATTGTGGTCTGATGTCCCCAGGGGCGGTCTGGTGGTGGCAGAGAACCAATTTGGTATTGTCCCATAGCACAAATCAAGAGTCCTATTTTTCCTAGTGTGACATTTCACATACTGGTGGTATGTGCGCAGGACTTTGTGCACAGGTACAGTTGTTAAAATCCCCTAAAATAAATTTGGGTGCGTCGGGGGAGATGGATTCCAGTTTCTGTGACAGATTATAAATAATCTCTGATGCCTTTGTTATATTAGCTTTCGGTTGAATATACACAACGGTAACAAACAATTGGGGGAACTCATGAGGCAGAGAGTAGGGTCGCAGTGACACAGAAAGCAGTTCAATGTCGGGGATACAGAGTCTCTCTCTTACCAGGATCCATTTACACCACTGGTCCCTGACAAGCAGGCAGACGCCCCCCCCCCCCCCCCCCGTGAAGCTTCCCTGTGACTGTCAGATCATGGTCCGCTCTGACCAGAGTGAGTCGGGCCGGCTCCACTTATCTGTCCGGGACTCTGTCATCCAGCCAAGTCTCAGTAAATGCCAGCAAACAGGCTTCCCGATATTCGTGTTGGAAGCGCAGATTCGCTGACAGCTCATCCGCTTTCCCCCTCAGTGACTGGGCATTAATCAGCAAGGTGGTGGGTAAGGGAAGTTTTTTTGTAATTTTTTTAAGTCTTTGTCTGATTCCCCCGCGTTTTCCACGTTTGGGATTTTAATCCACTCGCAGACAATCAGGGATTAGATGGGCCATTGAGATATCCATCGCGTTTGTATTTGAGTTGCATTGTAGTAAGAACTCCCTGCTGTATTGGATTCTGCTGCCAGCAGCGTTTTCATAATTTAGTCCGTTCGTAGCTGTCACGTTCTGACCAGTAAAGAGGTTATTTGTTATTGTAGTTTGGTCAGGACGTGGCAGGGGGTGTTTGTTTTATGTGGGTCGGGGTTTGTTGGGTTATGTTATTATGTAAGAGGGGTGTTTGTTTAGAGTGTTCCGGGGTTTCTGGGCTACGTTCTATGTTAGTATATTTATATATTTATCTAGTATGTCTAGTTCTATGTTTAGTTAATGGGGACTTTGTGCACAGGTACAGTTGTTAAAATCCCCTAAAATAAATGTGGGTGCGTCGGGGGAGATGAATTCCAGTTTCTGTGATATAGATTATACAGTGGGGCAAAAAAAGAATTTAGTCAGCCACCAATTGTGCAAGTTCTCCCACTTAAAAAGATGAGAGAGGCCTGTACTTTTCATCATAGGTACACGTCAACTATGACAGACAAAATGAGAAATAAAAATCCAGAAAATCACATTGTAGGATTTTTAATTAATTTATTTGCAAATTATGGTGGAAAATAAGTATTTGGTCACCTACAAACAAGCAAGATTTCTGGCTCTCACAGACCTGTAACTTCTTCTTTAAGAGGCTCCTCTGTCCTCCACTCGTTATCTGTATTAATGGCACCTGTTTGAACTTGTTATCAGTATAAAAGACACCTGTTCACAACCTCAAACAGTCACACTCCAAACTCCACTATGGCCAAGACCAAAGAGCTGTCAAAGGACACCAGAAACAAAATTGTAGACCTGCACCAGGCTGGGAATACTGAATCTGCAATAGGTAAGCAGCTTGGTTTGAAGAAATCAACTGTGGGAGCAATTATTAGGAAATGGAAGACATACAAGGCCACTGATAATTTCCCTCGATCTGGGGCTCCACGCAAGATCTCACCCCGTGGGGTCAAAATGATCACAAGAACGGTGAGCAAAAATCCCAGAACCACACGGGGGGACCTAGTGAATGACCTGCAGAGAGCTGGGACCAAAGTAACAAAGCCTACCATCAGTAACACACTACGCCGCCAGGGACTCAAATCCTGCATTGCCAGATGTGTCCCCCTGCTTAAGCCAGTACATGTCCAGGACCGTCTGAAGTTTGCTAGAGAGCATTTGGATGATCCAGAAGAGGATTGGGAGAATGCCATATGGTCAGATGAAACCAAAATAGAACTTTTTGGTAAAAACTCAACTCGTCGTGTTTGGAGGACAAAGAATGCTGAGTTGCATCCAAAGAACACCATACCTACTGTGAAGAATGGGGGTGGAAACATCATGCTTTGGGGCTGTTTTTCTGCAAAGGGACCAGGACGACTGATCCGTGTAAAGGAAAGAATGAATGGGGCCATGTATCGTGAGATTTTGAGTGAAAACCTCCTTCCATCAGCAAGGGCATTGAAGATGAAACGTGGCTGGGTCTTTCAGCATGACAATGATCCCAAACACATCGCCCGGGCAACGAAGGAGTGGCTTCGTAAGAAGCATTTCAAGGTCCTGGAGTGGCCTAGCCAGTCTCCAGATCTCAACCCCATAGAAAATCTTTGGAGGGAGTTGAAAGTCCGTGTTGCCCAGCAACAGCCCCAAAACATCACTGCTCTCGAGGAGATCTGCATGGAGGAATGGGCCCAAATACCAGCAACAGTGTGTGAAAACCTTGTGAAGACTTACAGAAAACGTTTGACCTGTGTCATTGCCAACAAAGGGTATATAACAAAGTATTGAGAAACTTTTGTTATTGACCAAATACTTATTTTCCATCATAATTTGCAAATAAATTAATTAAAAATCCTACAATGTGATTTTCTGGATTTTGTTTTCTCATTTTGTCTGTCATAGTTGACGTGTACCTATGATGAAAATTACAGGCCTCATCTTTTTAAGTGGGAGAACTTGCACAATTGGTGGCTGACTAAATACTTTTTTGCCCCACTGTAAATCATCTCTGATGCCTTTGTTATATTAGCTTTCAGTTGAATGTACACAATGGTAGCAAACATTTGGGGGAACTCACAAGGCAGATAGTAGGGTTGCAGTGACACAGAAAAACACTGACACATTCGTATTCAAATTACATTTATCTGCAAGAATATCGTCAAATCCGCATACTTGGACTTTGATTTAGCTTTCCAAGTATTAGTAGCCATATTATAAGTTCAACATTTGCAAAACAACCAGTTTTCATAACATCATAACTCTGAATATCCTTATTTTTGTCCAAAAGGAAAAGGCATGCTGTTGTACAAGGTTAGTAGCTACATTTTACAACAGATACAGGGTTTCCGGATACTCCCGTAAAGCCCAGCTCATTGGATATCTAGCTAGCTTTGTTTGACCCGTATTGGTGCTAATTTGACAAAGATACAGTGATTAAAGTGATGACCGCCTGAGTCATCAGCGTGCCATGAAGGCGTTGCTCTCTGACCTAATATGGTGTCCTTGTCACGCCCTGACCTGAGAGAGCCTTTTTATGTCTCTATTTAGGTTTGGTCAGAGTGTGATTTGGGTGGGCATTCTATGTCCGTGTTTCTATGTTTGGGATTTCTTTGTTTCGGCCAGGTATGGCTCTCAATCAGGAACAGCTGTATATCGTTGTTGCTGATTGGGAGTCATACTTAGGCAGCCTGTTTTTCCTTTGGGTTTTGTGGGTAGATGTTTTCTGTATAGCTACTTTGCCTTATGGAACTGTGTAGTCGTTGTTTTGTTAATTTTGTAAGTGTTCACTTTTCTTAATATTAAAAAGATGAGCATTCATATTCCCGCTGTGTTTTGGTCCTGTGTTCACGACGACCGTTACAGTCCTATAGGATATACTACACTCCTAATGATATAGTGAAGTCTTGTTACCTTCTAGGATCTCTGAGGAATACATACGAACGTGATTTGACTCGTTGAAACAACGTTTAGGATGAGGTTTTTACAGATTCCTTTCTTTGCAAATTGAACGAGTGGAAATACAAACTCAATCGTGCATTTTAAAAGGACCTTTTTAGGATATGAAAAAGGATTTTTATCTAACAAAACGACACTTCATGTTATCTCTGGGACCCTTTGGATGATAAATCAGAGCAAGATTTCATTATGTAAGTACACATTTCACATTCAGAGGTGAATTTATTAAACCTATCGCGGTGAAAAAAAGTGGTTTGTTGTTAGCTCTCCTCAAACAATAGCATGGCATTTTTTTCGCAGTAATAGCTACTGTAAATTGGACAGTGCAGTTATATTAACAATAATTTAAGCATTCAAGTTATGTACCGACATAAGGCGTTGCATGATTTACAACTGTCCCATTGACGGGACACCGATCCTTAAGAAGTTTTAATCAGTGGGTGATGGTGATTTCAGATATAAAAGTGTTGAGGTGGAGCATACATTTCACCTAGCCCTAATCTGATAGTGGGGTGGTAGATGCTCAGTCTGCCCAATGGCTCAAATCAGCTATACACACACACACACACACTAGCAGAGGGTCACTCAGCTTAGAGAAGTGATCTCAGAGAGCTCCAGTTCAGAGAGGCCCGGCTCCTGAGCTCCCATCAGCAGCAGATATTAATTCAAAATGGAGAATGTCAGTGCATCAAATCACAAATTAATTCCTCTATTCAAACCAAATATTTCAAACTAAAACGTATTGTTCCTTTATCATATTGGAACCTATGTATCTAGATGCGTATCAAATCATTCATGAAAGGAGAGATTCACATTACTTGTCATCCAATAGGCTGTAATAGAAATCAAATATAGTCAATTCGTCCTACCTAATCCTAAACGGCACCGACCGCCACTGGCTGGGAAATATGTCACTGGCAAAATGAAGGGGGAACACATGAGAGGAGGAAAGTGCTTAAGGGCTTTGGGATGAGAGGGAGTAGAGACCCAAGTCCGTTTTCTATTTGGATAGAGAGTCCTTCTAGTGAGGATTTGAATATTTGAAAACACGGAAGCGGTCGGACATCGGGATTTATCGGCGGTGATAGCCGTGCATCCCCCAGTAATGAAACTTTTCAACGCTCCGTCAGCCCCTGTCAATCCCCATAGCATGGCTAAAGGTCCTGAGCTGAGACAGCCATCTAAGATTGGATTAGTAGTAACCTGTGAGGTCTCCACTGGCAGATCCACACTTGTCTCCCCTCCTCGGAGGTGCACTGACATGTCAAAGAAGAGAAAGCTAGGGCCTCACGAGTAGTGCAGCGGTCTAAGGCACTGCAAAGCAGTGCTTGAGTCGTCACTACAGACCCGGGTTCGATCCCAGGCTGTATTACAACCGGCCGTAACCGGGAGTCCCATAGGGCGGCACACAATTGGCCCAGCGTCATCTGGGTTAGGGGAGGGTTTGGCCGGGGGGGCTTTACTTGGCTCAGTGCTCCCTTGTGGCGGCCCGGGCGCCTGCAGGCTGCAGGCTGACTTTGGTCGTCAGTTGGACAGTGTTTACTCCGACACACTGGTGCAGCTGGATTACAGGTTAAGCGGAAGGGTGTTAAGAAGCGCGGTTTGGCGGGTTATGTTTTGGAGGACGTATGACTCGACCTTCGCCTCTCCCGAGCCAGTTGTGGAGTTGCATCGATGAGATTGGATCGCAATTGGATATCACCAAAAAAGGAGTAAAATACATTTTTTTTTAAATGTATAAAGAAGAGAAAGCTAAGTATTTTCTGTTGTTATTTTGAGGGGGGGGGGAGGAGGTCCCCTGGGAGCACTTACTGAGAACAGTTAGAGCTCTGAAAGGGCCTGTTTCACTGTGGAGAGAGAGAGGGGAGGAATGAAAGAAAGGGAGGGAGAGGGGTAATGAGAAACTGTTTAGTCCCCTGCTCAAGTGAAAGCAGGCAGGCAGGGAGCTCGAATAAGTAAGGCAAACACAAATGGGCCGCAGAAAGGGGGGTCAAGGGTTCCGCTACCGCTCGGGGCCAGACGGATCTAAATTCTGTTACCTGCTTGACTGTAACTCCATGCATGGCTAGTGTGCCATGCTGTCCCTTTAATTAAGGCTGACCTCCTGCAGAGTCACTGGTGTTTTAAACCTGAGCATCCTGAGAGCGAGGGGCCACTTCACATTTAGCGAACACTTGGGTTTGATTTGTTCATCTGCATATTGTGCATCTATCTGGCTAGGCTAACCTCTGTTAGGGGAATCATCATAAAACATTTTATTTGATTGAATGCAGAGGCACCATGGAACAGCAGCAAACCATTAGCTTTTGGGGTTTCCCAGCACGTCAGTTTTACAAGGTAGTTAAGAAAGTGGCAGTTAACACAAGTGTAACGTCTGCTTCCAACTCACACTCTCAAACACATAGAACCCTTGAACGCAGCTCACTTTCCAGCCCACTTTCCAGCTCACACTCTCAAACACATTGATCCCCCAAACGCAGCTCACTCTCCAAATCCCAATCACCTGAATTCTGATCACCTGTTCACACACCTGTATGTCATTTACACACACTATTTAGTTCAGTTCATTGCACCCCATCATTGTGAGGTATTGTTTGTTTTTGTACACGGTCTAGTCGGAGCACTGTTTATTTCCATATTAGTCCTTCTGTGTATCATAGCTTTTGTCCATCCTCACTAATGGCACATTTTTTTGGCCTGTTCCCTGGCTGTACTTTTGCTTATCAGATTTCCTGTCATCAACCTCTTGCCTGATCTCCCGGACTACGTTATTGGCCTTTCCCTGCCTGTACGGTTACTTTTTTGGAGTCCCTGTGTATGACCTTCTGCCTGCAGCTGGACCCAGCTACCTGCCTCCTCTTGTGTATGACCTTCTGCCTGCAGCTGGACCCAGCTACCTGCCTCCTCCTGTGTCTGACCTTCTGTGTGCCCCTGGACCCAGCTACCTGCCTCCTCCTGTTTATGACCTTCAGCCTGCCCCTGGACCCAGCTACCTGCCTCCTCCTGTGTCTGACCTTCTGCCTGCCCCTGGACCCAGCTACCTGCCTCCTTCTGTGTGCCCCTGGACCCAGCTACCTGCCTCCTCCTGTGTATGACCTTCTGCCTGCAGCTGGACCCAGCTACCTGCCTCCTCCTGTGTCTGACCTTCTGTGTGCCCCTGGACCCAGCTACCTGCCTCCTCCTGTGTATGACCTTCTGCCTGCCCCTGGACCCAACTACCTGCCTCCTCCTGTGCATGGCCTGCCCCTGGACCCAGCTACCTACCTCCTCCTGTGTATGACCTTCTGCCTGCCCCTGGACCCAGCTACCTGCCTCCTCCTGTGTATGACCTTCTGTGTGCCCCTGGACCCAGCTACCTGCCTCCTCCTGTGTATGACCTTCTGCCTGCCCCTGGACCCAACTACCTGCCTCCTCCTGTGCATGGCCTGCCCCTGGACCCAGCTACCTACCTCCTCCTGTGTATGACCTTCTGCCTGCCCCTGGACCCAGCTACCTGCCTCCTCCTGTGTATGACCTTCTGCCTGCCCCTGGACCCAGCTACCTGCCTCCTCATGTGGTCCTTTACTAATAAACACCTGCTGCGCCCTGCAGTTGAAACCAGCACTCTGTCTCCCATCGTACTCATTACAACAAGCAGCAGGATAGGAGGAATAGTTTAACTTGCAATACTGTGTAAAGGACACTTAAAATTAATTTACATTAAATTGTAATCAAATTCTAGTTTAATCTAGCAACATACATTTCTGAATAGGTCAAATATTCATGCCTTGATAAATTGCCTACATATACTTTATGTGAAGAGTAAGGCATTCAGGCTAATTGCCTCCGACCTCAGATTTACACTGGTGAAGTGAACTGGAGCAGAAGGCTCATGCTTCCACAGAAACTTCAGGCCTTTTCCCAGAGGAGCATTTAGGAACTTGTCTTGTGTGAAACCAGGCCATTTTAAACTGTTACAAGTGATGGCCCTATGTTTTGTGTCCATTTTGACTTTAAAACGGCTAACAGACACATGATTATCTTAATGGTATTTGTTAAAAATGATGCCAGCTGACATTGAATTAATTACATTTAGCCTAGACATTTTTCTGTTTGTCGAAAGGACTGTTGAGTGGTATTTTGGGGAATTACAGGAAGTGTTTTGATTTGGCTTGACCTTGGAAGTGCATCAGAAAATACAAATGTAAATAGGTCATTTACACTACGAGACATGTGTCATTGAGATCATTGCTTATGAATCTACAAATGATTTAAATGTGACTTGCTTCATTTGTCCTGACCTTATATTACAACATTGTTTTACATTCTTTAACATATACAAACTATAGCTCGCTTCACAGCTTCCCCAGGAAACCCAACGTATTGGAGGAAGGAGTTAGCTACTGCAGATTTTGTGGTACAATAATACGTGTTGCTTCGTTATAATACTGATCCATTATATAACAGATCCAGGGCCTTGCTGCGTGGGCATGTGTGCTTTACATGCATCATTACATTGGTTTCACTGAAAATGACATTCCATGTTTATGTAAAACTGCGGAAGGCAGCACCAGCAACACTTAATGCCTTTGAATTATACGACAGACTAGGTGTTCTTCCATTCTGTCATTGTGGCAAAAAATACCCGGCTACTGTTGAAAATAATACATATTTTAGCGGTAACCAACATGTTCAATTGTGCTTCAAAATATTTGTGCCAAAAGTGTGCTTTTTTCTGTATTTTCATTTCCTGATCCATATAAAATGCACAATGTCTAGCAAGTGTCAAAGAGCCACACAGTCCCAGATATGGCAACATCTCCCCTCTGCTATGTGGAGCATAGGGGCCTGCCTTCATCTGTCCTCCACTTGAGTTTTTTGTTACAGAATGTTTTACTGCTGAACAATGTTTCGACCTGGGACCTCAGCACACTGCATAAAGGGTACATGGATGCCCATATGGTAAGTCTGCCCCCGTGCTGGTGAAGCCTGCACCGATAAAGCCTTTTTCACCCGCCCAGCAGTGCGAGTGTGTTAGTGCCATGACCCTCGTATTCCCACAATTCCCCCCCCCCCCCCCCTTTTTCCTTTGTCTTACTGACGTCTGTGTGCTGGTGTGTCCATTTCCCAGTGAGGTCATGTTAAGGGAAGTGTGTGGTGCCTACAGCCCCATCGCACCATGTAGAAATGACTAAGCACAGCTACCCGATCCCTGCTCTATGACAGATGGATCAGAAGATAAAAGTGAGAACAGCAGAATGCTGCAAAGAGCCAAGTGCTCTGGACTGAAACTAATAAAGAACAGACATACTGAGTTGTAGTATCGTATATAAAAAAATATGAAACGAGGACAAAAAGTGGAATTACATAGGCACATGTACAGTAAAAGCAAAATAAAACTTCAATGGAAATGACAAATTATAACAATAGGATCTCAGCCATATACTGCACAAAGTCAAGAAACAAGTGAATGTATTCAATGTGACTAGCAAAACATGACCAATGTGGCTCCATTCATTCAAAAAGGTGTTAAGTGAATGAGATGATTAGAGTGGGTGACTAGCACACCCAGTGGTGCAGAGGCAAAGGCAAGGGAGCTGGAGGACGAGGTCTGGCATGTCACTCCTGTTGGCACCCAAGTCATGTTTCTCAGCACCCCTCCATGGCTCAAAAATAATGACACAGCTGCTGTAGCCTAACACCATCACATCTCAACTTTCCAGTCACATGACAGGCCAATGTTCAGTTCTGTAACGTAATACGCTGGGAGTCAGGAAGCAGGTGCAGAAGGTGAGCTTAATAATGAAATGATAGAGATGACCAAACTTGAGAAGCGTACAGAAACGTGAGAGAAAACACTACTAGCTAATGACTGATGTCAACTGAGGGCTAAATAAAAGGGTGGATAGAGTGGAGCTGTAGACACCTGAGGGACAGCCAGCGAAAGGGGAACCAGAAAGGGTTTGGAGGAAAACAATACTCACACCTACCCCACAGGGCCGCCCCTCTGCTCTAGTGGACCCCAGGTTAGGATGCATGGGACACCGCTGAAGCTGGTGCCCCTCCTGGCAGCAATAGGGACAATAGGGACACAATGCAGATAGCCCGGTTAGCCAATGTGCGGGAGCACTAGTTGGTCGGGCCAATTGAGGTAGTATGTACATGGATGTATAGTTAAAGTGACTGTGCATATAAGATAAACAGAGAGTAGCAGCAGCGTAAAAGAGGGGTTGGGGTTGGGGGGCACACAATTCAAATAGTCCGGGTAGCCATTTGATTATCTGTTCAGGAGTCTTATGGCTTGAGGGTAAAAACTGTTGAGAAGCCTTTTTGTCCTAGACTTAGCACTCCGGTACCGCTTGCCATGCGGTAGTAGGGAGAACAGTCTATGACTGGGGTGGCTGGGGTCTTTGACAATTTTTAGGGTCTTCCTCTGACACCGCCTGGTGTAGAGGTCCTGGATGGCAGGCAGCTTAGCCCCAGTGATGTACTGGGCCATACGCACTACCATCTGTAGAGCCTTACTGTCAGATGCCGAGCAGTTGACGTACCAGGCAGTGATGCAACCAGTCAGGATGCTCTCGATGTTGCAGCTGTAGAACCTTTTGAGGATCTCAGGACCCATGCCAAATCTTTTTAGTTTCCTGAGGGGGAATAGGCTTTGTGGTGCCCTCTTCACGACTGTCTTGGTGTGTTTGGACCATTCTAGTTTGTTGGGGATGTGGACACCAAGGAACTTGAAGCTTTCATACTGCTGCACTACAGCCCCGTCGATGAGAATGGGGGCATACTCGGTCCTCCTTTTCCCGTAGCCCACAATCATCTCCTTCGTCTTGGTTACGTTGAGGGATAGGTTGTTATTCTGGCACCACCCGGCTATGTCTCTGACCTCCTCCCTATAGGCTGTCTCGTCGTTGTCGGTGATCAGGCCTACCACTGTTGTGTCATCTGCAAACTTAATGATGGTGTTGGAGTCGTGCCTGGCCATGCAGTCGTGGGTGAACAGGGAGTACAGGAGGGGACTGAGCACGCACCCCTGGGGGCCTCCAGTGTTGAGGATCAGCGTGGCAGATGTGTTGCTACCTACCCTCACCACCTGGGGGCGGCCCATCAGGAAGTCCAGGATCCAATTGCAAAGGGAGGTGTTTAGTCCCAGGATCCTTAGCTTAGTGATGAGCTTTGAGGGTACTATGGTGTTGAACGCTGAGGTGTAGTCAATGAATAGCGTTCTCACATAAGTGTTCCTTTTGTCCAGGTGGGAAAGGGCAGTGTGGAGTGCAATAGAGATTGCATCATCTGTGGATCTGTTTGGGCGGTATGCAAATTAGAGTGGTCTAGGGTTTCTGGGATAATGGTGTTGATGTGAGCCATTACCAGCCTTTCAAAGCACTTCAAAGACCTAGCGGTCAAAGGGAAATGGTTCCAATTAGAAACACTTAACATAAGGGTGATGTTTTGTGTAGGCTTGCCCTGGCGTGATGTTTTGATAACCATGCAAATCCCTCTAGGAAAAGGTGACTTTCATCAATATATTCGCCTGTATTTACCCCCCCAAAATAAAATGCTAATTAATGTGGCTATCATAAAGACTGACGAATCGAGGCAAAGGTAAGAGTCTCTGGATTAACTATCTAATGCTAGCTAAATGTAGTAATGAATAAATTCGCTACTTTTCTTTAAATGGACAATTCTGTGAATTGTCTTGTGCAAGTTTTAAATTGATACAATACCTGTAAGCAAAGGTCTAGCTAGATGACTTTCAAGAATTTGTAGTTTTGCATGATGTCTATAATGTTAATTAGCATTTTCCAGAGTAAATAGAGCCGAATGTATTGATAAAAGTCACCTTGTACAAGACAGATTTACATGGTTATCAAAACATCACGCCAGGGTAAGCCTAAATGAAATAAAGTCCTTGTTTGAAGTGTTTCTATCATCCCTTATGTGAAAAATGAATGTTGGAAAAATTATTGGAACTATTTCCCTATTTGACCAGGTTTATGGGTATTATGACACTTCCACTGTGGGGCTCTATATGAAAATGTGCATTCAAAACAAAATGCGTGCCCGGGCTACACACTTGCAAAACAACACACAAAATGTATTGACTGCCCACCCTTGAAAGACAGTCAGCAACCAGCTTGTCCTTACCACGGACACATCTAATTTCAAAGGGAAACTCTTGCAATATGAAACTCCAGCGAAGGAGTCGGTAATTCGTGGAGCTCGTCTTTTGCAGGAAAATGGGAGGGTTACAATCGGTATAGACCACCATAGGGGTAGAGACAAATACATAAACCTCAAAGTGCTGAAGAGCCAGTACCAAAGTGAGCGTCTCCTTCTCAATAGTTAAATAGTGTTTCAGATATGAGGCCAATTTCTTTGAAAAGTACCGCACAGGGTGCTCAACATTGTTATCGTCTTTCTATATGAGCACAGCTCCTTCTTCTACAAAGCTGGCATCAGCGTATAAAGCAAATGGACTTCAGAAATCCGAAGCAGCTAGCACCGGTAACATAGCATTTCGTAACCTGAACGGAAGACAAAGGTAGGAAAACAAACCATCAGGAGTGACAAAAGCTGACAACTCTTTGGTGTACTCAGTGAGACGGACCTGCCAATATCCCTTCAGAAGGTCGAACTTGCTAATGTAATTAGCAGCACCAACGCAGTACACACAATCGTCAACCCTGGGAAAAGGGTACGACTCTGACCTTAGTAAAGGCTTTGAGTTTCCAAAAATTGGAACAAAACTGCAGAGACCCATCCTCAATCAAGCTAATCTTTACGACATTTTCAGACTACTAAACAACTATTGATTTATACTGAACATGCAACAATTTCAATGAGTTTACTGAGTTACAGTTCATATAAGGAAATCAGTCAATTGAAATAAATAAATGAGGCCTCCTCTATGGATTTCACATGAGCAGGGGCACAGCCATGGGTGGGCCTGGGAGAGCATAGGCCCACCCATTTAGAAGCCAGGCCCAGACACTGGGGAGCCAGGCCCAGCCAATCAGAATTAGTTTCTCTCCACAAAATAGTTTTATTACGGACAGAAATAGTCCTTAGATTCATCAGCTGTCTGGGTGTCTGGTCTCCGACGATCCCGCAGTTGAATAAGCTGGAAGTTGAAGTCCTGGGCTGGCATGTTGGACGTACTGCCAAATTCTCTAAAATGACATTGGAAGTGGCTTATGGTAGAGAAATTAATATAAAATTATCTGCCAACAGCTCTGGTGGCCAGTCCTGCAGTCATCATGCCAATTGCACGTTCCCTCAACTTGAGACATCTGCGGCATTGTGTTGTGTGACGAAACTGCACATTTTAGATTGTCCTTTTATTTTCCCCAGCACAAGGTTCACCTGTGTAATGATCATGCTGTTTAATCAGCTTCTTGATATGCCACACCTGTCAGGTGGATGGATTATCTTGGCAAAGGATAGATGCTCACTAACAGGGATGTAAACAAATTTGTGAACAACATTTTAGAGAAATAAGCTTTTTGTGTGTATGGACATTTTCTGGGATCTGTTATTTCAGCTCATGAAGCATGGGACCAAGAATTTACATTGTGTTTATCTTTTTGTTCAGATTACATAGTCATTGAACACTGGTCACTTTAATGTTTACATTCTGTTTTACCCTCTTCATATGTACAGTATATAGTGTATTCTAGTCACGGCTCATCCTATATAACCGCATACCTTTTCTATCAGTATACTGTCCACACTGTCTATACACAGTATAGTTATATTACGGACTCTGACATTGCTCGTTCCAATTTGGTTAATATATTAATATTTGTCCATAAAGGCATTTCCACCACCATTCATTTTACAGACACAAAAAGATCCCACCATGTTGAACGAACAAATTATCTGTCGGCATTCCTAAAATTGTACCGAAACTACTTGTTTCCAACACAGCTGTCATGATTTTATTTTATTCTGTATTACTTTAATGACATAAAAACTGTGGATGGAGAAATGGTTACAGAGAAACATATATTTTCACATACGTACACACTGGTATGTTGCTGGAAACAATGAATGAGGTTCAAAAGTTGTGGAATTGTCCTTTAAGTTATTTGAAATGTCTGTGATTACAAATTAAGCTTTAATCCTAAAAAGAGTAGCCTTCCCTAATCAAATGTTACATTAAAGTCTACCGTAATTAAAATGATCAAAATATGATATTTAAATACAAGTCGATCATCTTCATAAAAAATAGGCTTGTGTTGGACATTGGACACGTTTTGCTTCTTTACGGATGGAGGACATCTAGGGTGTCCAAAAACTAGATTTTGTCGCCCTCCTCTGGTATGAGCGTGCACCACAACCCCCAACAAACTTCTAAAATAAATAAAAAATCAAGACAGAAACTAAAAAGGCTGTACAGTAGGCTACAGTAAAATGCATACTATTTTACACTTCATATACAGACTTAAAAAAAATGATCCAGCAGTTTTTTCCAATTTGCTGGGTAGAGTGTTGAAGGCTATTTTGTAAATGACATCGCCGAAGTCAAGGATCGGTAGGATAGTCAGTTTTGCGAGGGTATGTTTGGTAGCATGAGTGAAGGATGCTTTGTTGCAAAATAGGAAGCCGATTCTAGATTTAATTTTCGATTGGAGATGCTTAATGTGACAGGCTACTGTTATTGAAATGCAAATGTCACAAAGGTTTTGTCTTTTCATTAAGTTACATTAAAGGTTGCTTACTGAAAAGCACAATTAGGAGATATACTGTAAATCATAGAGAATGAATTATGGGGAAATGACTGCATGTAATAATGTTGACTTTTGAGCCACCCAAAACAATGACAACCAAGGTCATGAAACCCTGACTTAAATATATTCCCGGAGCTAACTGCAAACACTTTAAACCCGAGGGAGATGTTGTTGGAAAGAATGACGAATTTGCTAATTTAGTTGTTGGGGCTTGTTTCCCCCACTGTTAATGATACTTAACATGCAAATGAGTCTGGGAAGGAGGCACAGTGGTCCTTTGTTCATTACTGACTTAATTACTGTTTGAACAGTGGAACATCATGGTTATAAATGGGAGCATTTCAGGTAATAGGCAGAACAATAATTAGGGTTATGACACCAAGAAAAAATGCTCTGTTGGTGCCCCAACCTTGGGTAACTGATGCCACAACCTTGGAGTGATTTGCTTACTTGGCTCGATATATTTTAAAGGTGAAGAAGACCAGTACTGAACCAGCAACAGAATTTTGCTCAGCCCTGAAGCACACCCTTATGTGCATTTTACCACTAAACCTATGGTATCATGAGTGTTCTCAAGTTCCCCCAGGTGTCTTAGTACCCATGGTTGGGAAGCAGTGAAGTCGACAGTGCATATTACATTCTGTTTGAATTAAACATTACACCAATTAACAGATTCTCCAACGTGACAGCTATACTGAGGTTTGAGGAGACAAATGTCACATTCACTTATTAGGTGCTCAAGTGAATGGCCAGTCAGTCTTACAATATACATATATGTAGTACTCACAGCACAGAATATTCTACCTGGTATACTAAAATTATACACTTGGTTAAGAAACTGTTCAATATACAGTCGGACGTTTACATACACCTTAGCCAAGTACATTTTAACTCAGTTGTTCACAATTCCTGACATTTAATCCTAGTAAAAAAGACCCTGTCTTAGGTCAGTTAGGATCACCAATTTATTTTAAGAATGTGAAATGTCAGAATAATAGTAGAGAATTATTTATTTCAGCTTTTATTTATTTCATCACATTCCCAGTGGGTCTGAAGTTTACATGCACTCAATTAGTATTGCCTTTAAATTGTTTAACTTGGGTCAAACGTTTCGGGTAACCTTCCACAAGCTTCCCACAATAAGTTGGTTGAATTTTGGCCCATTCCTCCTGACAGAGCTGGTGTAACTGAGTCAGGTTTGTAGGCCTCCTTGACCGCACACACTTTTGTCAGTTCTGCACACAAATTTTCTATAGGATTGAGGTCAGGGCTATGTAATGGCCACTCCAATACCTTGACTTTGTTCTCCTTAAGCCATTTTGCCACAACTTTGGAAGTATGCTTGGGGTCATTGTCCATTTGGAAGACGCATTTGCGACCAAGCTTTAACTTCTGACTGATGTCTTGAGATGTTGCTTCAATATATCCACATAATTTTCCTACCTCATGATGCCATCAATTATGTGAAGTGCACCAGTCCCTCCTGCAGCAAAGACTCCGGGCTGCAGACCGCCGGGCTGCAGGCCCACAACATGATGCTGCCACCCCCGTGCTTCATGGTTGGGCTTCATGGTTGGGATGGTGTTCTTCAGCTTGTAAGCCTCCCGCTTTTTCCTCCAAACATAACAATGGTCATTATGGCCAAACAGTTCTGTTTTTGTTTCATTAGACCAGAGGACATTTGTCCAAAAAGTACGATCTTTGTCCCTATGTGCAGTTGCAAACCGTAGTCTGTTTTTTTTTATGGCGGTTTTGGAGCAGTGGCTTTTCCTTGCTGAGAGGCCTTTCAGGTTGTCGAAATAGGACTCGTTTCACTGTGGATATAGATACTGTTGTACCTGTTTCCTCCAGGTCCTTTGCTGTTGTTCTGGGAAGTACGTTCATCTCTAGGAGACAGAACACATCTCCTTCCTGAGCGGTATGACGGCTGCGTGGTCTTATGGTGTTTACACTTGCGTACTATTGTTTGTACAGATGAACGTAGTACCTTCAGGCATTTGGAAATTGCTCCCAAGGATGAACCAGACTTGTGGAGGTCTACAAAATAAAATTCTGGGGTCTTAGATGATTTCTTTTGATTTCCCCATGATGTCAAGCAAAGAGGCACTGAGTTTGAAGGTAGGCCTTGAAGTACATCCACAGGTACACCTCCAATTGACTCAAATGATGTCAATTAGCCTACCAGAAGCTTCTAAAGCCATGAAATCATTTTCTGGAATTTTCCAAGCTGTTTAAAGGCACAGTCAGCTTAGTGTATGTAAACTTCTGACCCATTGGAATTGTGATACAGTGAATTATAATGTCTGTAAACAATTGTTGGAAAAATTACTTGTGTCATGCACAAGGTAGATGTCCTAACCGACTTGCCAAAACTATAGTTTGATAACAAAACATTTGTGGAGTGATTGAAAAACAAGTTTTAATGACTCCAACCTAAGTGTATGTAAACTTTCGACTTCAACTGTATGTATGGCGTGTACCAAGTTTATGAATCTCAATATTTTTGTGTGTGAGCAGTCTTTTCGGAAATGGCACATGCAGATATTTAGTGAAAAATTTAAGCAACATTTGGGTCATTCTTATGCTCGGGTAATATTTCAGTCCCTCTGACTTTTTATATTACATTTCAAGTATTTGGTCACCAAAATGAAAAGTTAAAAGATTTTGTATAGAAATTTAAATGTCCAGTATAACCAATTCAAACAAATATATCATTAATTAAACTTTATAATTCAAAAATCATATTTTTTAACTGACACTAACAATTGTGTCATGTCCCCCAGGCTTTTCACTTAATTTTTACTTGGGAAATCAATATTAAAATGTGCACATAATTAACTTTTTTGCCATTAATGCAAACATATATTTGTGTTCTTTTGTTGAGAAAGTATTTTTATCAAACAAATGCATGATTATTGATTAAAATCACACAATTTATCTCTGTCCCTCAGTCAACACTCAACTCCATCCCGCCAACAAAACTCTGCCAATAAAAATGGTCAGTCCACCCTTTTGTGCAGGTAGTGACATCATTCAACAATTTTCAACTGCATGGTACAGAAACAGGCAAGTAATCACATTCTTTTATATCTGTCTTTTGTTGTTTTTTTAAAGTCAGGTGGGGATCATCGAGCTGACCAACTCAACCCCGTTACATGAAATAAAGATGGAAAACTAGTACTTATCAAAATTATATAATCTATTAATTTCATGCACACAATGTGGTCTCCTGTCCTTCAGGCCATTTTGAGGCAAAAAAACTCAACCTGTCACGCCCTGACCTGAAAGAGACGTTTTTCTCTGTTTAGTTAGTTCAGGGTGTGATATGGGGTGGGCATTCTATGTATTTTATTTCTATGTTTTGGCCAGGTATGGTTTCCAATCAGAGGCAGCTGTCTCGTTGTCTCTGATTGGGAACCATACTTAGGCAGCCCTTTTTCCCTCCTTGAGTTGTGGGATCAGGTTAACCTGTTAGGGCTAGGGGGCAGTATTGACACGGCTGGATAAAAAACATACCCGATTTAATCTGGTTACCACTCCTACCCAGTAACTAGAATATGCATATACTTATTACATATGGATAGAAAACACCCTAAATTTTCTAAAACTGTTTGAATGGTGTCTGTGAGTATAACAGAACTCAAATGGCAGGTCAAAACCTGAGAGATTCCTTTACAGGAAGTGGCCTGTCTGACCATTTCTTGAACTTCTTTTCCATCTCTATCATTTACTAAGGATCTCTGCTCTAACGTGACACTTCCCACGTCGTCCATAGGCGCTCAGAGCCCGGGAAAAAACAGAATGTCGTCATTCCAGCCCCAGGCTGAAACACATTATCGCCTTTCTCAAGTGGCCGATCAAGGGACACTGGGCTTATGCGCGTGACCCCGACCGCCCCCGCCTTTGGGATTTTTTCCTCTGTTTGCCGAAAAGGAGATTCCCTGTCGGAATATTATCGCAAAAATTGATTTTAAACAGCGGTTGACATGCTTCGAAGTACGGTAATGGAATATTTAGAATTTTATTGTCACGAATTGCGCCATGCGCGCGACACTTCTTTACTATTTCGGATAGTGTCTGGAACGCACGAACAAAACGCCGCTATTCGGATATAACAATGGATTATTTTGGACCAAACCAACATTTGTTATTGAAGTAGCAGTCCTGGGTGTGCATTCTGACGAAGACAACAAAAGGTAATCAAACTTTTATAATAGTAAATATGATTATGGTGAGTGCTAAACTTGCCGGGTGTCTAAATAGCGAGCCCGTGATGCCTGGGCTATGTACTTAGAATATTGCAAAATGTGCTTTCACCAAAAAGCTATTTTAAAATCGGACATATCGAGTGCATAGAGGAGGTCTGTATCTATAATTCGGACAGTGTGGTTAGATTAACGAGAGTCTTGTCTTTAAATGGCGGTAAAATAGTCATATGTTTGAGAAATTGAAGTAATAGGATTTTTAAGGTTTTGAAAATCGCGCCACAGGCTGGCAGTGGCTGTTACGTAGGTGGGACGAATTCGTCCCGCCTAGCCCATAGAGGTTAAACAATAAATAAATAATAAAAAAAATGTGTTTTTAAAGACTAGCCTGCTGGCCTTACGGCGTCGATAGGAACATTAGCCCAAGCTATTTAGGAGGGATATCACACCTGGCACAAATTATTGTCTAGTTCTGTTTTTCCTGCTGAGGGGTGCCCTATACCTGCACCCAGAGGGGAGTAGTTCAAGCGTCCCACCTAGCCCATAGAGGTTAATTTTGTACTGCTTGGTAAGCCTGCAAGACGTGACCTTTGTTTATTCTTTTGTTTAAGTGTTCTGATTTAAATAAAATATCAAGATGAACACTTACCACGCTGCACCTTGGTCTACACCTTTGGACAACCGTTACACAACCCTGTCACATGTAACAGGGTTGTAAATTGTGACAGGATTGAGTTATTTACTTTATTTATGAATATTGCATCTAAAAAAATGTATATTAAATACACTGCTCAAATTAATAAAGGGGACACTTAAACAACACAATGTAACTCCAAGTCAATCACACTTCTGTGAAATCAAACTGTCCACTTAGGAAGCAACACTGATTGACAATACATTTCACATGCTGTTGTGCAAATGGAATAGACAACAGGTGGAAATTATCGGCAATTAGCAAGACACCCCCAATAAAGGAGTGGTTCTGCAGGTGGTGACAACAGACAACTTCTCAGGTCTTATGCTACCTGGCTGATGTTTTGGTCACTTTTGAATGCTGGCGGTGCTTTCAGTCTAGTGGTAGCATGAGACGGAGTCTACAACCCACACAAGTGGCTCAGGTAGTGCAGCTCATCCAGGATGGCACATCAATGCGAGCTGTGGCAAGAAGGTTCGCTGTGTCTGTCAGCGTAGTGTCCAGAGCATGGAGGCGCTACCAGGAGACAGGCCAGTACATCAGGAGACGTGGAGGAGGCCGTAGGAGGGCAACAGCCCAGCAGCAGGACCGCTACCTCTGCCTTTGTGCAAGGAGGAGCAGGAGGAGCACTGCCAGAGCCCTACAAAATGACCTTCAGCAGGCCACAAATGTGCATGTGTCTGCTCAAACGGTCAGAAACAGACTCCATGAGGGTGGTATGAGGGCCCGACGTCCACATGTGGGGGTTGTGCTTACAGCCCAACACCATGCAGGACGTTTGGCATTTGCCAGAGAACACCAAGATTGGCAAATTCGCCACTGGCGCCCTGTGCTCTTCACAGATGAAAGCAGGTTCACACTGAGCACATGTGACAGACGTGACAGAGTCTGGAGACACCGTGGAGAACGTTCTGCTGCCTGCAACATCCTCCAGCATGACCGGTTTGGCGGTGGGTCAGTCATGGTGTGGGGTGGCATGTTTTTGGGGGGCCGCACAGCCCTCCATGTGCTCGCCAGAGGTAGCCTGACTGCCATTAGGTACAGAGATGAGATCCTCAGACCCCTTGTGAGACCATATGCTGGTGCGGTTGGCCCTGGGTTCCTCCTAATGCAAGACAATGCTAGACCTCATGTGGCTGGAGTGTGTCAGCAGTTTCTGCAAGAGGAAGGCATTGATGCTATGGACTGGCCCGCCCGTTCCCCAGACCTGAATCCAATTGAGCACATCTGGGACATCATGTCTCGCTCCATCCACCAACGCCACGTTGCACCACAGACTGTCCAGGAGTTGGCGGATGCTTTAGTCCAGGTCTGGGAGGAGATCCCTCAGGAGACCACCCGCCACCTCATCAGGAGCATGCTCAGGCGTTGTAGGGAGGTCATACAGGCACGTGGAGGCCACACACACTACTGAGCCTCATTTTGACTTGTTTTAAGGACATTACATCAAAGTTGGATCAGCCTGTAGTGTGGTTTTCCACTTTAATTTTGACTGTGACTCCAAATCCAGACCTCCATGGGTTGATAAATTGGATTTCCATTGATTCTTTTTGTGTGATTTTGTTGTCAGCACATTCAACTATGTAAAGAAAAAAGTATTTAATAAGATTATTGCATTCTATCAGATCTAGGATGTGTTATTTTAGTGTTCCCTTTATTTATTTGAGCAGTGTATATTATACATTATATATTGTTTATATTCAGTTATGAAACATGCTGTAATCTGTTCCATGTGAACAAAAAATATATTTTAAGCCTAGTGGTAGGAGAGTTGGGCAGGGCTGTTAACTTCAGTTGTTCCTTTGAGTTGCTTTAGATCCACAAGTGTCTGTATTGCACTTTTTAAGTGATGGGCCTAGCACACAGTATAAGTAGAGAGCAACTTCCTGCTTTTCACAACAGAATTACACAAACGTGGATTAAAAGTTTTTTGATTCTTTTTTAGTCAAGCCATGGAAAAGTGGCTCCTGATGATGTGGGAGGAACGTTGAAGAGAACGGCGGACAGGTTGGTGTCTAAGGGCTGTGATATCAGTCATGCACAGGAGCTTTACAAAGCCCTCTGTGAGGCAAACCCGTCAGTGAAGCTGTTCTTTGTGAAGTGTGCTGATGTTGAACGTCCGATGGAGATGATGCCAAGCCCAATAAAAGCGGTGTCCTCCACCATGAGAATACACCCAGTCATCACCCTTGCGCCTAGTGAGCTGATGTCTTGTGATGTCAGCTGCCTTTGTTCATCAAAGGACCTAAACTGTTCATGCTTTAACACACAGCACTTCAGTTTGAGGCAGAAGATCCTGGCTGCTCCAGAACAGACAGCCAATGAGGAAAATCCACAACCTGTGGACGAAATCCAGTGGGGAAATCCAGGTCTTCTTGGGTTGTGGTGTGTAGTGTAATATGATAATGACCTTTATCCAGGCATACATCCTCGGCACGGATGAGTGTACAAGTGAAATGTATGCATGGTGTAGAACCAAACAGATTTTTCTGGCCTTCTCGAGATGACATCAACTGGTATTAGTTTGATGAAGTCCTTGAGATGATTCCACCCCCACAGCGTGTGACATCCCGCCACGTAGTGGTTGAGAGAGAGGTGTGGGCCAGACTCTCAGGAAGAAAACCATGAATGAATGAATATGGAGCTCCCAAGAAGAAGGATAGTCATGCTGACGCTAGTGCTGTAGTTACAGCTGTTCTAGCATTCTAAATGCCCCTTGAAAATGTTCCTACAGACATTTACATTTACCTTTACGTCATTTAGCAGACGCTCTTATCCAGAGCGACTTACAAATTGGTGCATTCAGCTTATGATATCCATTGGAACAACCACTTTACAATAGTACATCTATATCTTTTTTTTGGGGGGGGGGGGGGGGTTACTTTATCCTATCCCAGGTATTCCTTAAAGAGGTGGGGTTTCAGGTGTCTCCGGAAGGTGGTGATTGACTCCGCTGTCCTGGCATCGTGAGGGAGCTTGTTCCACCATTGGGGTGCCAGAGCAGCGAACAGTTTTGACTGGGCTGAGCGGGAACTGTGCTTCCGCAGAGGTAGGGAGGCGAGCAGGCCAGAGGTGGTTGAACGCAGTGCCCTTCTTTGGGTGTAGGGACTGATCAGAGCCTGATGGTACGGAGGTGTCGTTCCCCTCACAGCTCCATAGGCAAGCACCATGGTCTTGTAGCAGATGCGAGCTTCAACTGGAAGTCAGTGGAGTGTGCGGAGGAGCGGGGTGACAGTTTGATGACACGTTGAACTTTTTGGATGAAACCTGTTGAATGTTATTAATTTCCCTAATGCCTGATGTGTTTTTATTTGCTTTGATATTTACTGAAATTTGGTTCATAAAACCCTGATTGTTCTAAATATATCTAATGTCCTTATTACATGGTTGCATACAATGACATGCAATGTTTTGGGGTAAATCTTGGAGGGATTTTGATTGTAAACTAGATTAGTTTATATGGATACCGATGTGTCTCTTCAGTATTCAACCCTGTCACCCTAGTCTCAACCCCGTCACATGACAATATTTGTTGAATAAATATGAATTTGATGTTTTCGGAGCTCAGTTTGAAATATGCATGTTTCCTGTTATAAATCAGACTTGTTGTAAAACTGTGCGCATAAACGAGCATTATAAACCTGCCTGAAAAACGCCCATCATTCAACTTTTATGGTGACAATAATGCCCTTATTTGCTGTATAATGTATAGTGGAAGTCTTGGAATTAGGCAAAGACAGCATTTATGTTTTGTGAGCTCAGTCTGAAATGTTAAGGACAATCCCAAGAAGATTAGATTCATTTTCAATTCTGAATTGAAAGCCAGAGCACCCTGCCTGCTGCCTCGACCCCCAGAGGAACCAACCTGGCACCGACCGGCAGTGTGACCTCTGCGGCCACAGATGGTGCACGAGACGGAACGTCCTCCGGTCTCCCTGAGCGCAGCACCTCCATGGGCATTGGAGCGGTGGTGCTGAGGGATGGAACCGACAGACCCCGATCTGGACGTCCGCGGGTAGCCAGCAGGTTATCCAGCCGAATGGACAGGTCCACCAGCTGGTCGAAGGTAAGGGTGGTGTCCCTGCAGACCAACTCTCAACGGACGTCCTCGCGCAAACTGCAGCGATAGTGGTCGATCAGGGCCCTGTCGTTCCATCCCGCTCCGGCAGCCAGGGTCCGAAGCGAACTCCTGTGCGCTCCTCATCCCCTGCCGCAGGTGGAAGAGATGTTCACCCGCCGCTCTACCCCCGGGCAGGTGGTCGAAGACTGCCCGGAAGCGGCGGGTGAACTCCTCGAAGTCATCCAACGCCGTATCTCCTTCTCCCCACACGGCGTTAGCCCACTCCAGAGCTCTCCCCGAGAGGCACAAAATGAGGGCGGACACCCTCTCCCTTCCCGAGGGAGCCGGGTAAACGGTGCCCAGGTATAAGTCCAGCTGTAACAGGAAACCCTGCCACCGTGCCGCCGTCCCATCATACTCCCTGGGAAGGGCGAGACGCATCCCACTGGGACCGGATACAGGAGGGACGAGTAGTGGTAAACCCGGTTGTGCTGGTGGAGGCACTGGAGGAACTCTCTGTCTCTCCCAGCGGTCCATGGTCTGAACGACGCGGTCCATCACGACGCCAAGATGGTGGATCATCGCCGCTTGCTCCTGGACGCGCTCCTCTATCCCCATACCAGGGGCACCTCCTCCTGCTGACTCCATATGGTTGGTGTGGTATTGTGTAAGGGGTGCGTAACTGGTGGCGGGGATGTCAGACGCAGGAGAGCAGAACTAGGTAATAGCCGGGGCAGTTTAATAGTTAAACCAACCGCATAAGAAATACAAAATATGGGCACAATTACCCGATGCGCACCAGTCAAACAAATGTGCACAAGCACTTACAACAAACAATACCACACAAAGACATGGGGGGAACAGAGGGTTAAATACACAACACGTAATGAAGGAAATGAAAACCAGGTGTGTGGAAAAACAAGACAAAACAAATGGAAAATGAAAAATGGATCGGCGATGACTAGAAGACCGGCAACGTCGACCGCCGAACACCGCCCGAACAAGGAGAGGCATCGACTTCGGCAGAAGTCGTGACACAGTGTGCCAGTGGGCTTCTGGTAAGTATGCTTTTGTGAGAAAGTGTTTGGATCAGGTACAACTACATTTACCCACCCCCAAAAATGAACATCTATGAGCAATTCCCCCACCCACCACCTTTCACCTGAATGCATTTTTTGAAAATGTTAAGAGGTTGGGCAAAGGCTGAAATTGGGTTTAAGAGTTACACTTTAAGTAGGCTGCCTACATATTGTATTTGAATGGCATATTATTGGTATTGAGGTGTCATATAACGTGCAGTGACCAAGTTTGATTCATATTTTGTAAGATTGTAACCATCTTGAAAAGCAATTGACGCAAGAGATACATTATTGCCAGAGATGAAGAAGCCAGATATATTTCTCTCTGTATGGCCTTCTTGACAACAACAGCCTTCCGTTTGGGATAGCGGCATCGTCACTGACTCACCATACAGAACCGTAAGCCCCTGTCCTGATCTGTTTCAATCTCGTGTACTTCTCCGGGACTTCCCATACCGATCTGTTGATCTCCTTTCGGATGAAGGGTGGCTGAGAGTCCATGTTGTTGCGATATGGTGAAAATTCACTAAACGAGCGAGCGTATTATAATTTCCCACCTTCCACTCGCTCTTTCTGCAACCACTTGTTAAAAAGGTCACTGTACCAGTCGCAATAATAGCCTACTGTCAATTGCTCACTTGGATAGTAAGCTTCGCCATGAGAATGAGTGTTGCAAGAGTAGCAGGATACAGTTGTGAGTTGAATGGCGTATCCTATCCAACAATTTTACTATTTACGAGAATAGTACCTCATCCTCCATTAAGACATCTGACGACCTAATAATGGTAGTCTAATCGTCATCGCCCTCCCAATAATCGTGTTGTTTGCCTGTTCTGAAAGCTTGCTAAAATATGTCAGCTGCTATGACTCCGATTTCTGTTCACACACACACATAGGCAGTAGGTGGTACTGTACTTGATATGTATAATAACCTCCATATGATTACATTTTTATTAAAATAGTTAAACATTAACATCATATGAAAATTAAGTTTAATTAATAATTAATAAGTTAAGCCTATTTGCTTGATTTGATTTAAAGTCATTGTATTATTTGGGTAATGCTGCTGTATAAATGGGCAAATTTGAACAATCTCACCTATCAGTGAATATGAGAGCGCTGATTGGTAAATATGATTTAATCAGAGACAAAAAGGTTAAGCTAAATCATATTGCTTACACCAATCCAATTATTGCAGATCTACCAGGGTCACCAACATGTGTGGCAATACAGGTTGATTTAGGACTGTTTCTAGTCTCCAACCTCTATCTACCCTGGGCCTGAATTCACAAAGACAAGAGTAGGAGTGCTGATAGGCCTATATGATACCTTTTAGTTCATAATGAATAAGATTATATGGACAGGGAGGACCTGATCCTAGATTAGCACGCCTACTCCTAGAAGATTATGAATACCTGTTCTTTACAGTTGACCGGAGGACAATTCTAAACTGCCAAGCAACACATTATTTATTGTGATTAGTCATAGTTGTGGCTGGCAGATAATCAGTCACAACACATGAGACTTGTCTGCAATGGTTTAGTGCAGTAACTGATTACATATGAAATAACATGTAGATACATACATCTAGTTTGTGGTACTACATGACATGAAATGAAGAACATAGTACACAGCCAGCACTTGTTCTGAGTGGATGCCAGTTCAGATATGGACCAGAAGATGGAGGCAAAGCACAAAATAAAATCTTGGGCAGTATGGGATACCTTTTTGGTCTATGGTAAATAAAAACAGTATTGTCAACTCTCTTTCTCTCTCACGTACACACACACACACACACACACACACACACACACACACACACACACACACACACACACACAGACTTGTCAGGACACCTTGATAGTGTCAATTTTACTGTAAATAAATATCTAGTTGTGTATATGTGAGAGAGATAGATCATTTCATCTGATGCCACATGATAGTTTTCAGTGCCCTCTTATAGAAGGTTGAACTTAGACGTCCCTTTTCTGATGTAGCCTTGTATCACCACTTACTGTCACACCCTGATCTGTTTCACCTGTCCCTGTCTCCACCCCCTCCAGGTGTCGCTTATTTTCCCCAGTGTATTTATCCCTGTGTCTCTCTGTGCCAGTTCGTCTTGTATGTTTAGTCAAGTCAACCGGCTTGTTTTTCCCCGTACTCCTTTTCTATTCTCTTTTGCTAGTCTTCCTGGTTTTGACCACTGCCTGACTCTGGACTACTTTCCAGCCTGCCTGATCATCCTGCCTGGCCTGCCCTTCGGTACCTATTGGACTCTGAACTGGTTTTGACCTTTTGCCTGTACACAACCATTCTCTTTCCTAACCCCTTTTGGATTAATAAAGATTGTAAGACTCCAACCATCTGGCTCTCGTCTTGTGCCTTGATACTTACAGTACCCATTTATAACCAGTTAAACGGTTGTTTGCTCCCCTTTTCGTTTCTGTCAAAGGAAGGCTGGAAGGTCACTCTTCATGTGGTTCATGAATAAGTCAGCAAGGTGGAGAATTGATGGGCATTTTTTTGGTTGGTTTTAGAGTAGAGCACTGTAAACACCCACATAAAAAGTACTACAGTTAACAATTGTTAGGTTTTTATTTTTGAGAGTAAATAACTCACAGACATTAGAAGTTTAACCAAGTTTAATTTTGCCCAAAGGGTCTTTTACAGCTGTAATTCAAACAACAAAACATTTCTCACCATCACAGGTATATATATCCCACTTAACCTCTTACATCTAGACGTTCCGCTAGCGGAACACCTGCTCCAATAGCCAAAAATACAAAAACTTCAATTTTTCAAACATATGACTATTTTACACCATTTTAAAGACAAGACTCTCCTTTATCTAACCACACAGTCCGATTTCAAAAAGGCTTTACAACGAAAGCAAAACATTAGATTATGTCAGCAGAGTACCCAGCCAGAAATAATCAGACACCCATTTTTCAAGCTAGCATATAATGTCACATAAATCCAAACCACAGCTAAATGCAGCACTAACCTTTGATCTTCATCAGATGACACCCCTAGGACATTATGTTATACAATACATGCATGTTTTGTTCAATCAAGTTCATATTTATATCAAAAACCAGCTTTTTACATTAGCATGTGACGTTCAGAACTAGCATATCCCCCGCAAACTTCCGGTGAATTTACTAAATTTCTCACGATAAACGTTCACAAAAAACATAACAATTATTTTAAGAATTATAGATACAGAACTCCTCTATGCACTCGCTATGTCCGATTTTAAAATAGCTTTTCGGTGAAAGCACATTTTGCAATATTCTCAGTAGATAGCCCGGCATCACAGGGCTAGCTATTTAGACACCCAGCAAGTTTAGCACTCACCAAAGTCAGATTTACTATAAGAAAAATGTTATTACCTTTGGTGTTCTTCGTCAGAATGCACTCCCAGGACTTCTACTTCAATAACAAATGTTGGTTTGGTCCCAAATAATCCATAGTTATATCCAAACAGCGGCGTTTTGTTCGTGCGTTCAAGACACTATCCGAATTGTAAAGAAGGGTGACGAGCACGACGCATTTCGTGACAAAAAAATTCTAAATATTCCATTACCGTACTTCGAAGCATGTCAACCGCTGTTTAAAATCAATTTTTATGCCATTTTTCTCGTAAAAAAGCGATAATATTCCGACCGGGAATCTGCGTTTAGGTAAAAAGACGAAAGAAAATAAAGCATGGGGTCGACTCGTGCATGCGCCTAAGCCCATTGTCCTCTGATCGGCCACTTACCAAAGGCGATAATGTGTTTCAGCCAGAGGCTGCCTCGATATCATTCAGCTTTTTCCCGGGTTCTGAGAGCCTATGGGAGCCGTAGGAAGTGTCACGTTACAGCAAAGATCCTCAGTCTTCAATAAAAAGAGCCAAGATGAACAAGAACTTGTCAGACAGGTCACTTCCTGTATGGAATCTTCTCAGGTTTTTGCCTGCCATATGAGTTCTGTTATACTCACAGACACCATTCAAACAGTTTTAGAAACTTTGGAGTGTTTTCTATCCAAAGCTAATAATTATATGCATATTCTAGTTTCGGGGCAGGAGTAATAATCAGATTAAATCGGGTACGTTTTTTATCCGGCCGTGAAAATACTGCCCCCTAGCCATAACAGGTTAAGACACTCCTCCTTCTCTCCAATCCTTACATCTTATGGTTCCACAAGAAGAGGATAGTAAACCCTTATTACTCCCTTCAGGGGATCTGACCTCACCTCCTGACCTCAACCCCTCCTTCGCCTAATCCACAGATGTCCATCTACCTCCCCTATAGCAATCCTTTGATCTCCTCCCGTCCACCCAGCACATTCCACAGCCACTCTGTCTTTCTACAGATCTCACTCCTTTATATACTATGCGTCTGATCTATCATGCCTTTAATATCTCAATGTTCAAAATTTCAAATCCAACAGTCCCTCCTCTTGAACAATAGCATCCTAATGTTCAATTTATATAAACTTGGAAATTACTAATAAATGGATAAACAATGATTATAAAACATGATTTAAACAAACTAACAATTGGAACAAAAAATTAACAAACATTCACTGCGAGGTTTACAAATTCAGAGACTTATGGCCTCTGTACTATGATCACACAATTTTATTTCCATCTATCATCACACAACAAAATGCAATTCCAGCTGAAACTGCTGTCTTGTTCTATGTCAGATGGAGCAGCTTTCAGTTTCTCCACTTCCCCCTTCTGGTTCCTAAGAGAGTAATAGCACAAGACTTGGAAAGCAACAAAAATACACACAATACATAACAGTATTAATGATGTGATAAGCTATGGATAATTATATATGCATGAAAATCAAAGTCTGAGACCATGACAATTCCCACTCTCTCGTCACCTGACTCTATGCTTCCAGGATACTTTCCTGCTGGGTTCCACAAAAATGAAAGCTCTAAAAAGCTTCCTAATGCTTTCGCTCAGTCTTCCCCTTTAGGCCCCATGTTCCAAGAGGTGTTCCCAAGTCATGTCATTTTCACTTTGTTCCCCATCTCCTCCATTTCACCTGATAGGCACGTCACCTGATATACAAGTGCGTATCCCTAATCAACGTTACACCCTCTTGAGGTAACTCAGCAGTGTATATGCTTTGACATTAATGCCTTCAACATTTTGTTCAGAGTACAATTACCCCAACATCTATCCTCTTTCATATGATGCATTAACCAATAAAGCAGCTAACCCAACCCAACTATGATGTTTAAAGTAGCTCCCAGACCCAACCCATCTGCATATCTACTGTAGAATCTAGTCTCTCTCTCTCTATCGCTCCGCTTCCTCTGTCATGGTTTCTTCACTCACCCATTATGCAGCTGGACCTCACTTCATGTGAGAACTATGCACCCCCAAGGAGAGACATGACGATCTTTACCGCAGCAGGTACTGTACGGAGTAGTGCGTGTCCCAAACCAACGTTGGCCCAACACCCCCGCCTGGTGTCTCTTGATGTACACTCAATCTCCAGAATTCAGCCTGTGCCCTTGGTTAAATCACTGCTTTCACCTGAGGATATACACACTGCAACGCATGGGTCATTTCCTGACAACATAATTTGTGACATTTAAATAACCGCATCCCCTGTCCTCCCATCGGTCCCCCAGTTACCAGTTACCAATCCATGTAACATGAGTCGTCATAAACTGATATCCCAACAATGCTACTAAAGTAACCACTGCTACTACTAACACTGCCCATGACTATAGTCTCACAATACCCCTCATTTGTGCACTAGTCCAATTCCATGCTATCAATATAGCATCCTTCTCTACTAGTACTGCTCCTTCAGTTACTGTCCCTACAGCGACTGCTGTGAGAATACCTCCTGCATGTAATCTGTCAAATGTTCGCTGGCTGTTAGAAATTGGAGAAAAATTATTGAGTTGGGAATAATATCCAACCTAACAAAACTCTGAGTCACAGGTGTCCTGAAAGTTTACCATAGTGTCTGAAATGCCACCACTATCTCTTCTACTCTAACCATGATCTAGGACAGTGCAATGTTCAACCAAATCCCCATATTGTGTACAGGTAGCTGTCCTCCCTCTTCTATGCGCTATCTCCTTCAACAATATACAGTCTCTGGGAATGATACGTATCTATCATTACATCTAACCCATAACACTCCAGTCACTACTCCTAATGCATGTTCTACAGTTATAAACATACTAACACATTCTCAAACCAGTTAGTCAATATACATCATTCCCTCCTCTGGAACAATGAACACCCTTATATTCCACGAAACCTAAAAACATATTGACTTGAAAAGGAAAGAGAAAAAAAGTACATGTTTAATAACGTAGCACCACCCATTGATGCAATGTAACATAAACATTCTGAATACAGGGTAAAACAAAAGAGAACAAAAAACGTTCATGGTTGTCCCAAGCAGTGATACCCCTAACAAACCACCTCCCCTCAGGATGACACTTAGAGATACGTTTCTGGAGACTCTTTCGGCGAAATAAATGTTATCAGCGCCCCCACCCCTCATCGTGCTTTAGCAATTCTCTGTCGCTGTATCCCAATCACAACTAAAACATTTTATAAATTATCCAACCCAAATTTAGAATGACAGTCCTAAGTGCTTACTTTGAGTCTAGGACTCGAATTCCAGCTTATCAATTTAGCACACATCATCCATGTTAGAACATACATTTATAAACAACCTTTTATTGCCGGTCATAACTCTTCTCATTACAGCCCCCCTTTGTCCCTGTTTTCCTGTCATGAGTGGCCTGGTAATGAAAGATCAGTATCTCAATGCATTCTTAGTCTAAATAGTTAGCAGGGCGTAAAATATTAAGTTCTTGTTAACCTGTTGGGTCTAGGGGGCAGCATTTGCACGTCTGGATAAAAAAAATGTACCCGATTTAATCTGGTTACTAATCCTACCCAGTAACTAGAATATGCATATACTTATTATATATGGATAGAAAACACTCTAAAGTTTCCAAAACTGTTTGAATGGTGTCTGTGAGTATAACAGAACTCATTTGGCAGGCAAAACCCTGAGACATTTTCTGACAGGAAGTGGATACCTGATGTGTTGTATTGACTTTAAACCTATCCCATTGAAAAACACAGGGGCTTAGGAATATTTTGGCACTTCCTATTGCTTCCACTAGATGTCACCAGCCTTTACAAAGTGTTTTGAGTCTTCTGGAGGGAGATCTGACCGAACAAGAGCCATGGAACGATGATGTCCCATTAGACACCTGGCGCGCGAGTTCATGTTGGGTACCCTCGTTCCAATACGTTATAAAAGAGTATGCATTCGTCCACCTTGAATATTATTCATGTTCTGGTTAAAAAAGGCCCTAATGATTTATGCTATACAACGTTTGACATGTTTGAACGAACGGAAATATATTTTTCCCCCTCGTTCATGACGAGAAGTCCGGCTGGCTTACATCATGTGCTAACGAGACGGAGATTTTTGGACATAAATGATGAGCTTTTTTGAACAAAACTACATTCGTTATGGACCTGTGATACCTGGAAGTGACATCTGATGAAGAGAATCAAAGGTAATGGATTATTTACATAGTATTTTCGATTTTAGATCTCCCCAACATGACGTCTAGTCTGTATCGCAACGCGTATTTTTCTGGGCGCAGTGCTCAGATTATTGCAAAGTGTGATTTCCCAGTAAGGTTATTTTTAAATCTGGCAAGTTGATTGCGTTCAAGAGATGTAAATCTATAATTCTTTAAATGACAATATAATATTTTACCAATGTTTTCTAATTTTAATTATTTAATTTGTTACGCTGACTTGACTGCCGGTTATTGGAGGGAAACGATTTCCTCAACATCAATGCCATAGTAAAACGCTGTTTTTGGATATAAATATGAACTTGATAGAACTAAAAATGCATGCATTGTCTAACATAATGTCCTAGGAGTGTCATCTGATGGAGATTGTAAAAGGTTAGTGCATCATTTTAGCTGGTTTTATGGTTTTGGTGACCCTGTCTTTGACTTGACAAAACATTACACACAACTCTTGTAAATGTACTGTCCTAACATACTCTAAATTTATGCTTTCGCCGTAAAACCTTTTTGAAATCGTAAAACGTGGTTAGATTAAGGAGATGTTTATCTTTCAAATGGTGTAAAATAGTTGTATTTTTGAAAAATTTGAATTTTGACATTTATTTGGATTCAAATTTGCCGCTCTTGAAATGCACCTGCTGTTGATGGAGTGCACCACGGGTGGCACGCTAGCGTCCCACCTAGCCCCAAGAGGTTAATCTAGCCGCTTTGTCAGATTTCAAAAAGGCTTTACGGCGAAAGCATACCATGCGATTATCTGAGGACAGCGCCCTGCATACAAAAGCATACAAACATTTTCCAACCAAGCAAAGGCGTCACGAAAGTCAGAAATAGCGATAAAATAATTAACTTACCTTTGAAGATCTTCCTCTGTTGGCAATCCAAAGGGTCCCAGCTACACAATAAATGGTCATTTTGTTTGATAAAGTCCCTCTTTATATCCCAAAAACTCAGTTTTGTTGGCGCGTTCTGTTCAGTAATCCACTGGCTTAAAGGCGGTCAAAACATGCAGACGAATACATCCTAATAGTCCCGGTAATGTTCGTTGAAACATGTCAAACGATGTTTAAAATTAATCCTCAGGTTGTCAATTATCTAAATAATCGATAATATTTCAACCGGACAAAAGCATATTCAATAGAAAGGAAAAAGTACGAAGAGCGCACACACAGTCACGCGCGCAAACCAGTACTGCATGATTCCATAGACGACTTACCAAAAGGTCTTATTCTTCGTCGTTTTTCAGAAAACAAGCCTGAAACCATGTCTAAAGACTTGACATCTAGTGGAAGCCATAGGAACTGCAATCTGGGCCCTAAACCCTTATATAGTTGTCGTGTTTTTGGCTATGCCGGATTAAGTGATATGACATGCTATTCTATAAAATAATTTCTCTGTAATTAATATTACCTGATTAAGCTAATCATGTAAATGTAATTAACTAGAAAGTCGGGGCACCACGAAATAATGTTTATAGAACTGTTATCTTCCGAATAAACTCTTAAATACCTAGTAATCTTTTACATCAGTAGCAGTCAATATTTAATCCTCACCTTAGTCTCATCTGAAAGTTGTAAATTCTTGGTTATCTTCACGAACCCTGGCTAGCAAGTTGAATCAGCAAAACAAAATTTGGTTTAATTATTTATTTACTAAATACCTAAATAATCACACAGAATTACATCTACACAGAATGGATCATACATTGATTACAAATTATGTCATAAAGGAAAACGTCCCTAGCAGACGGAACAGATATGACGGCTGGTTACACAAAGAAAGGGGGTTGGGTTTTGAATGAAAGAGCGGGAAGACTGAGGAACAAAAAGATTTTGTGTCTCTATTGGTCCGTAGGCAGCTATGCTATCGTAAATACAGTATCTTATGCAGTCTAAATAACCGCCCATTTGAAAAAGGAAAATGCAATAAATATTTACTCTGAGCTTCGCTTCGGTAGATTGGTCATAGATAGAAGGCCTGGTTGTCCAGCATGGATCTCTTGTCCTCTGAAGAATGTCTAGTGGTGAACTGGAGCGTGGTAGAATGGATACTCTGTCCGTCCTCTCCTAGCCCACGTTTAGCGGGCGGAGAAGGTATCACTTCTTTAGTGAATAAGAGTTCAAAGTTCATACCAAGTTGCCATACTTTAAGCTCATGCTATATTCTGGCTGGTATAGTCAATTCATCCTTAAGGCGTGTTGATCATCATCTTCACGTTGAAATTCGATGCTAATTTCACTCATGAAATATCAGTTCTGTTATACTCACAGATATTATTTTAACATTTTTAGAAACTTCAGAGTGTTTTCTATCCAGTACTTCCAATTATATGCATATCCTAGCTTCTGGGCCTGAGTAACAGGCAGTTTACTTTTGGCACGCCAGTCATCCAAAATTCCAAATACTGCCCCTAGCCCAAAAAGGTTAATTTCCAAGTAGATACTTCCGTTTCTCCCACGTACACGAGTCTCTCACCTGAGCTTGTTCTCTCTGTCCACGCTCACTCCACATGCTCTATCAGCACCCCGGCCCTGGTTTATGGCTCGGACTCAGATAGGAGTGGTAAAAGTTGCTGTCTCACATTGCACGCCTTTGTCGCTCTTTCTTCAGCCGGTTAGGGAAGGATTTGAGGTTTACACACACTGTTTGTGGTCAAATTATTCCTACCATGCATTAAGACATGATCTGACGTCACCTTCCATGATAACCTGAAAAAATCACAGATCATAAGAGCAGTTTAGTTCATTTCATTTCTGTTTCAGGAAACCAGACAAACATTGACTATATGACGAATTATGACATTAACCATTTCTTAATAACATTATCTCTACAACAAATGTCAAAATGCATAACATGATGTTACTGCTAACACCATTTTCTAAACTAGTCCATACACCCTTATTCTACTGGGGACCACTCGGAAGAGTTACCAGAACATGAAGTTAGCCCCCTAACCCCTCGCAGAATTTCAACCCCAGGATCCCAATCTGGTGAAATTTGTATTGAAACAAAAACACAAAATGAAATCAGTGATACATACACTGCTCAAAAAAATAAAGGGAACACTTAAACATCACAATGTAACTCCAAGTCAATCACACTTCTGTGAAATCAAACTGTCCACTTAGGAAGCAACACTGATTAACAATAAATTTCACATGCTGTTGTGCAAATAGAATAGACAACAGGTGGAAATTATAGGCAATTAGCAAGACACCCCCAATAAAGGAGTGGTTCTGCAGGTGGTAACCACAGACCACTTCTCAGTTCCTATGCTTCCTGGCTGATGTTTTGGTCACTTTTGAATGCTGGCGGTGCTTTCACTCTAGTGGTAGCATGAGACGGAGTCTACAACCCACACAAGTGGCTCAGGTAGTGCAGCTCATCCAGGATGGCACATCAATGCGAGCTGTGGCAAGAAGGTTTGCTGTGTCTGTCAGCGTAGTGTCCAGAGCATGGAGGCACTACCAGGAGACAGGCCAGTACATCAGGAGAAGTGGAGGAGGCCGTAGGACGGCAACAACCCAGCAGCAGGCCCGCTACCTCCATCTTTGTGCAAGGAGGAGCAGGAGGAGCACTGCCAGAGCCCTGCAAAATGACCTCCAGCAGGCCACAAATGTGCATGTGTCTGCTCAAACGGTCAGAAACAGACTCAATGAGGGTGGTATGAGGGCCCGACGTCCACAGGTGTGGGTTGTGCTTACAGCCCAACACCGTGCAGGACGTTTGGCATTTGCCAGAGAACACCAAGATTGGCAAATTCGCCACTGGCGCTCTGTGCTCTTCACAGATGAAAGCAGGTTCACACTGAGCACGTGACAAAAGTGACAGTCTGGAGACGCCGTGGAGAACGTTCTGCTGCCTGCAACATCCTCCAGCATGACCGGTTTGGCGGTGGGTCAGTCATGGTGTGGGGTGGCATTTCTTTGGGGGGCCGCACAGCCCTCCATGTGCTCGCCAGAGGTAGCCTGACTGCCATTAGGTACCGAGATGAGATCCTTAGACCCCCTGTGAGACCATATGCTGGTGCGGTTGGCCTGGGTTCCTCCTAATGCAAGACAATGCTAGACCTCATGTGGCTGGAGTGTGTCAGCAGTTCCTGCAAGAGGAAGGTATTGATGCTATGGACTGGCCCGCCTGTTATTTTTATTATTATTGTGTGATTTTGTTGTCAGCACATTCAACTATGTAAAGAAAAAAGTATTTAATAAGATTATTTCATTCATTCAGATCTAGGATGTGTTATTTTAGTGTTCCCTTTATTTTTTTGAGCAGTGTATATTACAATCCATTTGAAGTAACTGTCATCCCTTATTAACATATATTTTCCTTTCTATATGCAGCCTGAACACAGTACCACTGTATAGTGTACCCAAAGACCAGGACCTCAGGGAACTGGTAATTTTCCCCTTTCAAACACGTGATAAAAAAAAACATGTTAAATCAAAAATAAACAAATTCAAATAACTAATGAACTTACAATTACAACTCTTAACTCCCTACGGAAATAATAATAATAATCTCCTAAAGTAATGGTACACTTTGAATAGAGAATGGTGTTTCTCATTAATTTGATAATTAAATCCCCCTGTTCTGTTAATTTCTAATGAGGTTGATCATTCCTCACTAGGGATTTTAGGGCTTTCGACACCATTAAAACGTTTCCTCTCCCTTTCTTTCCCTGTCCTTCGGAAACCATTTAAATACCTCTTCAAAACATTTCTATCCTCCTGCATACCCAATTTAACTGAATTGAAAAGAACCTATCCAATAAATCCCACAACACGGCGACATTATCTCTCCACCGAGTCTAACGATTCACTGGTCTCCTTTTCCCCATGATTCTCCATAACCACCACACTACATCAACATTTTTTTAGTAAATTTTAGGTTTGGTAACCCCTACACCAATTCCTCGTGACCCCAGTTCATTTTAGGTTAGGTAACCCCTATACTAATTCCTCGTGACCCTTCCACCCTTTCATCCATTCTAGAATTGTCACGTCCTGACCAGTAAAGGGGTCATTTGTCATTGTAGTATGGTCAGGGCGTGGCAGGGGGTGTTGTTTTTGTGTGTTTTGGGGTTGGTTTATTTAGAGGGGATTTGATCTACTTTTCATTTTCTAGGTTTTTTTTCTGTGTGTGGCCGAGTATGGTTTCCAATCAGAGGCAGGTGTCTTTCGATGTCTCTGATTGGAAGCCATACTTAGGCAGCCCTTTTTTCCTTTGGGTTTTGTGGGTGGTTGTTTTCTGTATAGCCTGTGAAACTTATGGAACTGTTTGCTGTCGTTTGTTTTTTTCTTTGTTTAAGTGGTCTCTTAAAATAAATAAGTAAGAATGAGCACTCTACACGCTGCGCCTTGGTCTCATCAATACGACGCTTATGACAAGAATTCCTTTCCAGAATAAGACAACATAAAATGTACATCTATTTTAAAATAAAACCACATAAAATGTCTCATGATTTAAACAAACCCTAAGGCCTTCTGAATTTGCAAGGAGTGTTTGGCCATATAATTTAAATGTGTTACCTTTAGAATCCATTCCCCTGGCATTTCGCCTAGAATCTTTAACCCAAAATAAGTTTTCCTGTGGCAAATTTAGCCAATTTCTCATTGCAAGGAATCTGCAATATTTACATGTGGTTTTCTAACACTTTCTCTCACCAAGGCAGCCGCCTTAGCCATTTCGTCTGCTTTACGATTACCTATGGCAATATTATCTGTACGACTAGTATGAGCTTCACATTTCACCACTGCTAATTTACTGGGTTATGTTCCATGTCGGCTGGAACGCTTTTTTGTTTTACCTTGGCCATTGAAACTATAGTTAGTGCTTTTCACTATGGCCCTATTAACCACTCACACGTCTGCGAGGTGAGCGGAGTTATATTCCACTCTCAAAACATCGTCTTGAATTAAATCTATCACCCCTGCAATTACCGTTTTGATCACAGGGTTCAAACCTGCCATCAAAACAGGAGTGCAAATTTTATCAATACACTCCCGTTCCCAGTCCTTCTGTAGTAGCATACTGGTACTCATTCTGGCTTTATCGTGATGCATTTTATGTTGATAGAATGCTGACATCAACACGCTGGTATATTGAGCTTTTGATTCTGGTTATACGTCCTTGTGCCAAGTCATAATTGCCTCCCTGAATTCTTTATTAGATTTGAATTCTCTGTCAGTAGTTAAATGTTGTCCAATTTTATCTAATTTGCTACATTATTCCCATATTCCAGCCGAATTGGTAGAATGCTCGTGCGCTTCTTTCAGCGCCTCCATGGCTTTATTAAAATCTGCTAGCTCTATATTACAGGGAGAATCGTAGCCGTTTGTCACCATATCAATAGTTATTATTCCCTAAACTCTCCCGGCATGTTTTCAGGGTATTTTAGATTTCACCACTCCCATCTATAATAGCACTACACACTTCCCAGGATAATAATTAATTGGTCATGGCACTTAATACCTTGTATTAGAACCAATACCATAGTGTCTGCGAATGTATTACTGGAGAATACGGAGAGGACTTTATGTCCTATTCCAGTACTTCCTCAAATATCACTATTATTGATAACCCACATCATCTCTCATGGCTCCCTCTCCCCATAGGGCATAAACCAACCTCTCTCCGTATTGATACTGCTACCCCACGTAAATCAAACAGTGTTCGAATATCCTATCTTTCTTTTTAGTTTTTTTTAACTCTGTCTTCTAGAACTCTCATCTTAAAAAAACTCTCTGCAACTGGGACTTTTGTCCCTTTTACAGATCTCACTCCTTTACATACTATGTGTCTGATCTATCATGTCTTTAATATCTCAATGTTCAAAATTTTGAATCCAACACTATACTATGCTATAGAATTCTGTAGAATACTATACTACGCACTGTAGTATCCTTCAATCATGTGAAGTACTTAATAGAGAATTTTGTAGTATACTATAGAATACTATAGTAAATAGTACAGTATTATCCACAACACAACACTGTAGTAAATACTACAGAAATGTCAGCAAAAACACTAAATATTTTAAACTTCAGTAAATACTACAATATTTAATTTGTATATACCCTGCCCATTCCCCTCCCCCAAATCCTAATTTGTGCCAGATGTAAGTGAGAACCCGACATGCCAAGTATACACCATATATTATGTTCCCTACAGATACGTCCTCTTCTCCAGAAACACCAAAAGAACCAAGCAAGTGCACCTTAAACTGTATGGACAAGCACTCCAGATGACCCCAGCATTTCAAGAAAACATCCTAGAGTGCCCACATACAGTGCCTGAAGGAGTAGGGAAGGAAGCGACTGAACTACCTGAGGCTACTCTGCAGAAGAAAAGTAAAAAATAAAAACAAATAAAAATAAAAAAAGCTATTTAATTTACCACAGGTGTACTCCAATCAAGTTGTAGAAACATCTCAAGGATGATCAATGGCAACAGGATACACCTGAGCTCAATTTTGAGTCTCATAGCAAAGGGTCTAAATACTTATGTAAATATGGTATTTCTGTTTTTTGGGGTTATAAATGTGCAAACATTTCTATCAACCTGTTTTTGCTTTGTTATTATGGGTGTATTATGTGTACATTGGTGAGGAAAATATTTTATTTAATCCATTTTAGAATAAGGCTGTAACGTAACAAATATGGAAAAAGTGAAGGGGTCTGAATACTTTCCGAATGTCGAATCCATTTTAGATTGGACAGTATTTGGAAAGGCACACACCTGTCTATATAAGGTCCCACAGTTGACAGTGTATGTCAGAGCAAAAACCAAGCCATGAGGTCGAAGGAGTTGTCGGGGGCACAGATCGAGGCTAACCACTGCTTGTGTTTTGGGGATATGCTGGTGAGTCAATCAATTCTTATCGGTTGTGTGGTCTAAAATATGTGCTGCTGTGTTTGGGCTCTACTCCACTACCAACATTAATTAACTTTCAAAAAAACCAAGCCATGAGGTCAAAGGAATTGTCCGGGGCACAGATCGAGGCACAGATCTGGGGAAGGGTACCAAAACATTTCTGCAACATTGAAGGTCCCCTAGAACACAGTGGCCTCCATCATTCTGACATGGAAGAAGTTTGGAACCACCAAGATTGTTCCTAACGCTGTCCACCCATCCAAACTGAGCAATCGGGGGAGAAGTTCCTCTGTGGAGATGGGAGAAACTTCCAGAAGGGCAACCATCTCTGCAGCACTCCACCAATCAGGCCTTTATGCTAGAGTGGCCAGACGGAAGCTGCTCCTCAGTGAACGCCCACTTGTAGTTTTCCAAAAGACACCTAAAGAGTCTCAGACCATGAGAAACAAGATTCTCTGTTCTGATGAAACCAAGCACCATCCCTACAGTGAAAGATGGGGGTGTCAGCATCATGTTGTTGGGATATTTTTCAGCGGCAGGGACTAGGAGTCTTGTCAGGATCGAAGCAAAGATGAACGGAGCAAAGTACAGAGAGATGCTTGATGAAAACTTGCTCCAGAGCACTAAGGTCCTCAGACTGGGAGGAAGGTTCACCTTCCAACAGGACAATGAACCTAAGCACTGTCATGACGTTGGCCTCTTTTGGTACAGGGAGGACAGTTGACCCCCTCCCCTTTGTACCATCCCCCAACCTACCTTCCCCCCAACCCAGGCCCTGTGTGAAGGAGTGGTAAAATTCCAGGAGAGTCTCTGGCCACATGGCCCATAGAGAGACACAGGAAATTCTTCCAACTCACAGAATTGGAATGACATTTGTGTTCTGGAGAAGGTATGGAAGATTGGTGAAGAATCCAGCTACGAACTGGTCCGCTTGGTACAATTTTGTGATACTCAGAAGAGACAATATAGCCATATTACCATAAAACTGTTTATATAATAGCCTCAGCTTGAGACTTGCATCATAATGGTTGTATAAAATGTATTAATAAGGATAAAGCTATTTGTAATACATTGAGATGCTATGTACTGATGTTAACCTCTCTAGGCTAGGCGGGACGAATTCGTCCGACCTACGTAACAGCCACTGCTATCCTGTGGCGCGATTTTCAAAACGTTAAAAATCCTATTACTTCAATTTCTCAAACATATGACTATTTTACAGCCATTTAAAGACAAGACTCTCGTTAATCTAACCACACTGTCCGATTTCAAAAAGGCTTTACAACGAAAGCAAAACATTAGATTAAGTCAGCAGAGTACCAAGCCAGAAATAATCAGACACCCATTTTTCAAGCCAGCATATAATGTCACCAAAACCCAGAAGACAGCTAAATGCAGCACTCACCTTTGATGATCTTCATCAGATGACAACCCTAGGACATTATGTTATACAATACATGCATGTTTTGTTCAATCAAGTTCATATTTATATCAAAAACCAGCTTTTTACATTAGCATGTGACGTTCAGAACTAGCATACCCCCCGCAAACTTCCGGGGAATTCGCTAACATTTTACTAAATTACTCACGATAAACGTTCACAAAAAGCATAACAATTATTTTAAGAATTATAGATACAGACCTCCTCTATGCACTCGATATGTCCGATTTTAAAATAGCTTTTTGGTGAAAGCACATTTTGCAATATTCTAAGTACATAGCCCAGGCATCACGGGCTCGCTATTTAGACACCCGGCAAGTTTAGCACTCACCATAATCATATTTACTATTATAAAAATGTCATTACCTTTTGTTGTCTTCGTCAGAATACACAGCCAGGACTGCTACTTCAATAACAAATGTTGGTTTGGTCCAAAATAATCCATCGTTATATCCGAATAGCGGCGTTTTGTTCTTGCGTTCCAGACACTATCCGAAATAGTAAAGAAGTGTCACGCGCTTGGCGCAATTCGTGACAATAAAATTCTAAGTATTCCATTACCGTACTTCGAAGCATGTCAACCGCTGTTTAAAATCAATTTTTACGACACTTTTCTCGTAGAAAAGCGATAATATTCCGACAGGGAATCTCCTTTTCGGCAAACAGAGGAAAAAATCCCAAAGGCGGGGGCGGTCGGGGTCACGCGCATAAGCCAGTGTCTCTTGATGGGCCACTTGAGAAAGGCGATAATGTGTTTCAGCCTGGGGCTGGAATGACGACATTCTGTTTTTTCCCGGGCTCTGAGCGCCTATGGACGACGTGGGAAGTGTCACGTTAGAGCAGAGATCCTTAGTAAATGATAGAGATGGAAAAGAAGTTCAACAAATGGTCAGACAGGCCACTTCCTGTAAAGGAATCTCTCAGGTTTTGACCTGCCATTTGAGTTCTGTTATACTCACAGACACCATTCAAACAGTTTTAGAAAATTTAGGGTGTTTTCTATCCATATGTAATAAGTATATGCATATTCTAGTTACTGGGTAGGAGTGGTAACCAGATTAAATCGGGTATGTTTTTTTATCCAGCCGTATCAATGCTGCCCCCTAGCCCTAACAGGTTAATGTGATAGAATTGGATTTCTGTACCAAGCTTCACTCAGCCATCGGCACGCCCCCAAGGGACACAGACAGGACCAGGCGTCATTTGACAAGCCTGTTCAAGGGTCACTATAAAACTATACCCTGAGCTACATTTCTCCAGACCAGGCCTCCACTCCATGGCCAATAGGTTTTACCATCCAATTCCTCTACTGAAAGTGAACTATACCACGTGGTTAACTTTTAGACTATTGATACCGACAGAATAAGAACAAGTCTTTGATATTAATTATTAGTCTGCAGCTAAGTAAATTATATCATCGAACGCGAAGACCAACGAAACATCTATTCTATAACGACATTAATGAATGTCGCTTTGAAAGATCCATTCTAACCGAGAGAGAGAGAGAGAGAACTCTCCATCAGAACGACGCTCGAACAAGGATCCCGACGACACATGAGCGTAAATATATAATGATTGCAATTGTTTCCGAATGAGTGAGCCTTCAATTGTCAATATTAATGAACTCTGTGTACCTTCTCAGCTGACCGTTTATGACCCATTGTCTAACAGACCAGCCATGCCTGTTAGCCATTAGGGCACATTACCCTACCAATCCTTTGTGACGATAATTACTGTTGTATGTTTTCTGTTAATTACTTAGTGTAGTAAATAAATGATTTTAAGACAATTGATGTATGGATGATTTTAGTAAAGACTGGGTTCGTGCAGATACAACAATTTACGACGTTTGGAATGAGACTGGACTCGAGGTAAAATACACCATTTAAACCAGAAGATAATCGGCCTATACTATAATAGAATATAATATTATAATATAGGAAAGTTATATTAGGAAAATTATAGCTTTGTAATCTGAATATTCTCCTTGGTGCCCCGATCTCCTAGTTAATTACAATTAAACGATTAATCAGTTTAATCGCGTGATAATAATTACAGGGAGTTAATTGATAAACATGTCTTCAGTTTAATGGTACCCCAAAGACACGACAGCACACAGCCAAGACAACGCAGGAGTGACTACAGGACAAGTCTCTGAATGCCCTTGAGTGGCCCACCCAGAGCCCGGACTTGAACCTGATCGAACATCTCTGGAGAGACCTGAAAGTAGTTGTGCAGCAACGCTCCCCATCCAACTTGACAGAGCTTGAGAGGATATGCAGAGAAGAATGGGAGAAACTCCCCAAATACAAGTGTACCAAGCTTGTACCATCATACCCAAGTAGACTAGATGCTGTAATCGCTGCCAAAGGTGCTTCAACAAAGTACTGAATAAAGGGTCTGAATACTTACAGTACCAGTCAAAAGTTTGGACACTCATTCAAGGGTTTTTCTTTATTTTTTACAATTTTTTCTACATTGTAGAATAATAGTGAATATATCAACACTATAAAATAACACATATGGAATCATATAGTAACCATTTTTTGTTAAACAAATCTAAATATATTTTAGATTTTAGATTCTTCAAAGTAGCCACCCTTTGCCTTGATGACAGCTTTGCAGACTCTTGGCATTCTCTCAACCAGCTTCACCTGGAATGCTTTTCCAACAGTCTTGCCATGCGAAAGTGAGCATTCAGCCAGGACGGGTTGTGCCGGCTCTGCGCTCCTGGTCTCCAGTGCGCCTCCTCGGTCCAGGATATCCTGCGCCAGCCCTACGCACTGTGTTGCCAGTGCGCCTTCACAGCCCAGTGCGTCCTGTGCCAGCGCCCCGCACTTGCCGGGCTAAAGTGAGTATCCAGCCAAGACGGGTTGTGCCAGCTCTATGCTCCAGACCTCCAGTGCGCCTCCATGGTCCAGTATATCCTGCACCGATTCTACGCACCAGGTCTCCAGTGCGCATCCACAGCCCAGTACGTCCCGTGCCTGCTCCTCGCACTCTTCCTGAAGTGCGTGTCCCCAGTCAGGTACGTCCTGTGCCTGCTCCCCGCAATTGCCCTGAGGTGCATGTCACCAGTCTGGTGCCACCTGTCCCAGCTCCACGCACCAGGCCTCCAGTGTGCCTTCCCAGTCCAGAGCTTCCGGCGACAGTTCCCAGTCCAGAGCTTTCGGCGACAGTTCCCAGTCCAGAGCTTCCGGCGACAGTTCCCAGTCCAGAGTTTCCGGTGACATTTCACAGTCCGGAACCTCCAGAGACGGCCCATTAGTCCGGAACCTCCTGAGACGGCCCACAGTCCGGAACCTCCTGAGACGGCCCACAGTCCGGAACCTCCTGAGACGGCCCATAGTCCGGAACCTCTTGAGACGGTCCATGGGCCCGAAGCCTACAGGGACGATCCATGGCCCCGGAGCCTCCAGTGACAATCCATGGCCCGGAGCCTCCAGTGATGATCCATGGCCCGGAGCCTCCAGCGACAGTCGGCGGTCTGGAGCCTCCAGCGACGGTCGGCTAGATGCCCACCCGGATCCTCCCCTATAGAGTCAGGTTTTGCGGCCGGGGTCCGCACCTTTTGGGGGGGTACTGTCACGCCCTGACCTTAGAGATCCCTTTTATTCTCTATTTGGTTAGGTCAGGGTGTGACTAGGGTGGGAAATCTATGTTTTCTATTTCTTTGTTGGCCGGGTATGGTTCTCAATCAGAGGCAGCTGTCTATCGTTGTCTCTGATTGGGGATCATACTTAGGCAGCCTTTTTTCCCACCATTGTTTGTGGGATCTTGTTTTTGGTACTGTGCTGTATGCCCTACTGAACGTTACATTTTCGTTTTGTATTTATTTTGTGTTTTTTTCGGTGTTCATCTAATAAAGAAAGATGTACGCTTACCACGCTGCACCTTGGTCCAATGTTTACGACGAACGTAACAGTTAGGCTACTAAATTATATTCAAATTTGCTCTATACCATTGAGGTTGCTACAACCTAGCCTACAAATAAAGTTTATAACATAGGTGTAATCAAGGTGACAAACAGTGACACATTCAGGGGGAGGGGAGGACCATTCAGTGAATTTCATAAAAATAACAATAGTGAAACATTAAAAAAGTTTAAACTATACTACAGTAAATATATTCACATCACCAAATAACTTATTAAAACGTGCTGTTTTGCAATGAAGGTCTAGGATAGCACCATGGACAGCTATTTTCCATCCTCCTCTGGGTACACTGACTTCAATACAAAACCTAGCAGGCTCATGGTTCTCACTCCCTTCCATAGACTTACACAGTAATTATGGATGTTCTCCAACCTTTCAGAGCTCTTGCAGTATGAACTGACATGTTTTGCATCCAATCAAAGGATCAGAGAATGAATCTACTACATTGTAGAATAATAGTGAAGACAACAAAACTATGAAATAACACATATGGAATCATGTAGTAGTAGTAACCAAAATAATATATTTTATATTTGAGACTCTTCAAAGTAGCCACCCTTTGCCTTCATGACAGCTTTCCAGACTCTTGGCATTCTCTCAACCAGCTTCATCTGGAATGCTTTTCCTACAGTCTTGAAGGAGTTTCCACATGCTGAGAACCTGTTGGCTGCTTTTCCTTCACTCTGCATTCCAACTCATCCCAAACCATCTGAATTGGATTGAGGTTGGGTGATTGTGGAGGCCAGGTCATCTGATGCAGCACTCCATCACTCTCCTTCTTGGTCAAATAGCCCTTACACAGCCTGAATGTGTGTTTTGGGTCACTGTCCTGTTGAAAAACAAATGATAGTCCCACTAAGAACAAACCAGATGGGATGGCGTATCGCTGCAGAATGCTGTGGTAGCCATTCTGGTTAAGTGTGCCTTGAATTCTAAATAAATCAAAGACAGTGTCACAAGCAAAGCACCCCCACACCATCACACCTCCTCCATGCTTCACGGTGGGAACTACGCATGCGGCGATCATCCGTTCACCTTCTCTGTGTCTCACAAAAGACACGTCGGTTGGAAACAAAAATCTCAAATTTGGACTCATCAGACAAAAGAACAGATTTCAACCTAATGTCCATTGCTCGTGTTTCTTGGCCCAAGCATGTCTCTTCTTATTATTGATGTCCTTTAGTTGTTATTTCTTTGCAGCAATTTGACCATGAAGGTCTGATTCACGCAGTCTCCTCTGAACAGTTGATGTTGATAATGTGTCTATTACTTGAACTCTGAAGCATTTATTTGGGCTGCAATTTCTGAGGTGCAGTTAACTCTAATGAACATATCCTCTGAACCAGAGGTAACTTCCTTTCCTGTGGCGGTCCTCATGAGAGCCAGTTTCACCATAGCGTTTGATGGTTTTTGCAACTGCAGTTGTAGGAACTTTCAATGTTCTTGAAATTTTCCGTATTGACTGACCATGTCTTAAAGTAATGATGGACTGTCGTTTCTCTTTTCTTATTTGACCTGTTAATCCAAATCAAATCAAACTTTATTTGTCACATGCGCCGAATACAACAAGTGTAGACCTTACCGTGAAATGCTTACTTACAAGCCCTTAACCAAAAGTGCAGTTCAAGAAAGAGTTAAGAAAATATTTACCAAATAAACTAAAGTAAAAAAAAAAAAAAAACATTTAAATTAAGTAATACAATAAAATAACAATAATGAGGCTATATACAGGGGGTACCGGTACCGAGTCAACGTGCGGGGGTACAGGTTAGTAGAGATCATTTGTACATGGAGGACGGGGTGAAGTGACTATGTATAGATAATAAACAACGAGTAGCAGCAGTGTACAAAACTAATGGGGGTGTCAATGTAAATCGTCCGGTGGCCATTTCATCAATTGTTCATTAGTCTTATGGCTTGGGGGTTTTGGTCCAAGACTTTGCGCTCCGGTACTGCTTGCCGTGCTGTATCAGAGAAAACAGTCTATCACTTGGGTAACTGCGTCTCTGAAAATGTTTCTGGCTTTCCTCTGACACCGCCTAGTATATAGGTCCTGTATGGCAAGAAGCTTGGCCGCAGTGATGTACTGGGCCGTACGCACTACCCTCTGTAGCGATTTACAGTCAGATGCTGAGCAGTTGCCATACCAGGAGGTGATGCAACTGGTCAAGATGCTCTAGATGGTGCAGCTGTAGCACCTTTTGAGGATCTGGGGACCCATGAAAAATCTTTTCAGTCTCCTGAGGGGGAAAAGGTGTTGTCGTGCCCTCACAACTTCTTGGTGTGTTTGGACCATGATAGTTCGTTGGTGATGTGGACACAAAGGAACTCTCGACCCGCTCCACTACAGCCCCATCGATTGTTAATGGGGGCCTGTTCAGCCCACCGTTTCCCGATCAGCTACTTCTGCCTTTCTCACATTGAGGGACAGGTTCTTGTTCTGGCACCACCCTGCCAGGTTTCTGACCTCCTCCCTATAGGCTGTCTCATCATTATCAGTGATCAGGCCTACCACTGTTGTGTCGTCAGCAAACTTATTGATGGTGTTGGAGTCGTGTTTGGCCACGCAGTCATGATTGAACAGGGAGTACAGGAGGGGACTAAGTACACACCCCTGAGGGGCCCCAGTGTTGAGGATCAGCGTGGCAGACATGTTATTGCCTACTCTTACTACCTAGGGGCGGCCCGTCAGGAAGTCCAGGGTCCAGTTGCAGAGGGAAGTGTTTAGTCCCAGGATCCTTAGCTTAGTGATGAGCTCCGTGGGCGCTATGGTGTTGAACGCTGAGCTGTAGTTAATGAACAGCCTTCTTACATAGGTGTTCCTTTTATCCATGTGGGAAAGGGCAGTATGGAGTGCTATTGAGATTGTGTCGTCTGTGGATCTAGGGTATCCAGGAGGATGCTGTTGATGTGAGCCATGACCAGCCTTTCAAAGCACTTCATGGCAACCGATGTGAGTGCTAAGGGATGGCAATAATTTAGGCAGGTTACCTTCACTTCCTTGGGCACAGGGACTATGGTGGTCTGCTTGAAACATGTAGGTATTACATACTCGGTCAGGGAGAGTTAGAACATTTCAGTGAAGACACTTGTCAGGTGGTCCGTGCATGCTTTGATTACACATCCTGGTAATCTGTCTTGCCCCGCGGCTTTGTGAATGTTGATCTTTTTAAAGGTCTTGCTCAGGCTACCAAGAGCGTTATCACACAGTCGTCCAGGACAGCTGGTGCTCTCATGCATGCTTCAGTGTTGCTTGCCTCTAAGTGAGCATAAAAGGCATTTAGCTCGTCAGGTAGGCTCGCGTCACTGGGCAGCTCGCGGCTGTGCTTCCCTTTGTAGTCTGTAATAGTTTGCAAGCCCTGCCACATCTAACGAAAGTCAGAGCCGGTGTAGTAGGACTCAATCCTAATCCAGTATTGACGCTTTGCTTGTTTGATGGTTTGTCTGAGGGCACTTGTTGATGAAGCCGATGACTGAGGTGGTGTACTCCTCAATGCTATTGGATGAATCCCAGAACATATTCCAGTCTGTGCTAGCAAGACAGTTCTGTAGTGTAGCATCTGCGTCATCTGACCACTTCCTTATTGAGCGAGTCACTGGTACTTCCTGCTTTAGTTTTTGCTTGTAAGCAGGAATCAGGAGGATATAATGATGGTCAGATTTGCCAAATGGAGGGCTGTGTATGTATCTCTGTGTGTGGAGTAAAGGTGGTCTAGAGTTATTTTTTCCTCTGATATGTGACATGCTGGTAGAAATGAGGTAAAACGGATTTAAGTTTGCCTGCATTAAGCTCGTCCCGCATGCAGGATCAACATCCAGCGAAAAATCATATCGCCATATTCATAACCGAACCATAGCAAAATTTTATATTTTTTTTCTCTCAAATATAGGACTATTTTATATCGTTTTATAGATACACCTCTCCTGAATCGAACCACGTTGTCCGATTTCAAAAAGGCTTTACAGCAAAAGCAAAACATTAGATTATGTTAGAGGAGTATATCGTCAAAGTAGCCACATCGCCATTTTCCGACCAACCACATGCATCACAAATAACCAAAAAACAGCTAAATGCAGCACTAACCTTTGACAATCTTCATCAAATGACACTCCTAGGACATCATGTTACACAATACATGCATTCTTTTGTTCGATAAAGTTCATATTTATATATAAAAACAGCATTTTACATCGGCGCGTGACGTTGAGAAAATATTTTCCCTCAAATGCATCCGGTGACCAGCACAACAATTTACTAAATTACTATTCGAAAACATTTTTAAAATGTAATATTGTCAATCAAAGAATTATAGATTAACATCTCGTGAAAGCACCCGCATTGCCAGATTTAAAAATAACCTTACTGGGAATTCACACTTTGCAATAAAAGGGGATGCTATACTCAGAAAAATAGGCTAGCGATACAGGTCAGCGCCATCTTGGAACAATCGAATATCAAATCTACTCTTGTATACTATTGTAAATATTCCCTTACCTTTGATTATCTTCATCAGAAGGCACTTCTAGGAATCCCAGGTCCACAACAAATGTAGTTTTGTTCGAAAAAGTTAATAATTTATGTCCCAATAGCTTCTTCTTATTAGCGCGTTCCGAAGGCTACTCAAAATGTACCGTAGCGCCCCGGATTTCTCGTCACTGTGCGCAAATGTGCAAAAAATATATATTTAAGTTCGTTCAAACATGTCAAACGTTGTATAACATAAATCTTTAGGGCCTTTTTCAACCAGAGCTTCAATAACATTCAAGGGGGACGATTGCATTGTCTTTCTAAACGTTTCGAAAGGGGAGGGTAGCCAGGGGCGCCCGCGTCATAATGGTAATGGCCCTCCCCCTATGACCAAGTTCCACAGCCTCTCATTAGGTCAGTTTGTACCGTAGAAGACTCAAACCACTTTGTAAAGACTGGGGACATCTAGTGGAAGCCATAGGAAGTACTCAATGAATCCTAACTCACGGTGTGTTTTATAGGCAAAGTGCTGAAGTTGAGTCCACAAATCAGATTTCCACTTCCTGTTAGGATCTGTCTCGGGGTTTTGACTGCCATATGAGTTCTGTTATACTCACAGACACCATTCAAACAGTTTTAGAAACTTTAGGGTGTTTTCTATCCACATCTACTAATTATATGCATATCCTAGCTTCTGAGTTTGAGGAGGCCGTTTAAAATGGGCACGTATTTTTTTTTTTAATCGCTGTAGCGCCCCCTATCCTTGGCGTGCGTCAAGAGGTTAAAGTCCCCGGCCAGTAGGAGCGCCGCTTCTGGGTGAGCATTTTCTTGTTTGCTTATGGCCTTATAGTTGGTTGAGTGCAGTTTTAGTGTCAGCATCAGTTTGTGGAGGTAAATAGACATCTACGAATAATATTTATGAGAACTCTCTTGGTAGATAGTTTGGTCTACAGTTTATCATAAGGTACTCTACCTCAGGCAAGCAATACCTCGAGCCTTCTTTAATATTAGACATCGCGCACCAGATGTTACTGACAAATAGACCCACACCCCCACTCCCACCCCTAGTCTTACCAAACGTAGCTTCTCTGTTTTGCCGGTGCATGGAAAATTCCGCCAGCTCTATATTATCCTTGTTGTCGTTCAGCCACGACTCAGTGAAATATAAGATATTACAGTTTAATGTCCCATTGGTAGGATAATCTTGATCGTAGGTCATCGATTTTATTTTCCAATGATTGCACGTTGGCCAATATAATGGATGGCGGTGGGGGTTTACTCGCTCACCCATGAATTCTTAGAAGGCAGTCTGACCTCCGCCCCCTTTTTCTCCACGTAAATGATGGTGATTTGGGCCTGTTCCCGAGAAAGCAGTATATAATTTGTGTCGGACCCATTAAAGGAAAAAGCTTCTTCCAGTTCGAGGTGTGTAATCGCTGTTCTGATGTCCAGAAGTTATTTTCGGTCATAAGAAACAGTAGCAGCAACATTAAGTACAAAATAAGTAAAAAAATTACTTACAAACAATGCAACAAAACAAATTCTACCTAAAATGCATTTAAGGTGACTCCCTCATGAAGCTGGTTGAGAGAATGCCAAAAGTGTTTAAAGCTGTCATCAAGGCAAAGGGTGGCTACTTTGAGGAATCTCAAATATACATTAAAATATACACATTTTTGGTTACTACATGATTCCATATGTGTTATTTCATCATTTTGATGTCTTCACTATTATTCTACAATGTAGAAAATGGTAAAAAAAAAAAAAAAAACACTGGAATGAGATGTTATCGAAACTTTTGACAGGCACTGAATATATATATATATATATATATATAAACAAAATGGGGGGGGGGGGCACCCCCCCTGCCGGCTCCTCGCGCCCCCCCTAGGGGGCATGCCCTACATTTCGGGAACCACTGGCCTAACCTATCGAAGTCATCCAATATGCTGTAATAGAAATAAGGCCATGTTCATAAAAAATAATTGTCCTCCCTAATCTTAAACTGGTTTGTGTGTGTGTACATGTGGGTGTGTGTTGGGGTGCATGTGTCACAGTGTGTTAGCATCCTAGGGATAAAACATGTTACTTAAACCTGTCATGCCTACTCGTCCCTTGTCAGGCCTGAGGTGACAGTGATGCAACGTGTCCGGCTCCCTGACCCAGAAACCCTGTCACCTGGAAGAAGAAGTACTAACCACCCATGGACAGCCAGCTACCACTAGTAGTTCTACTACTCTTGATTTTTAACTCTCTCTCTCATAGTCTCCCTGCCTGTCCTGTTGCCCTCACTCCCTCCCCCTCTCTGTCCTGTCCAATGTCCTGTCCTTGTCTGGATGTTTGGCCTCCCACTCTGAAATCCCATTTGGCTGGTGCCAAATGACCTGTCCTCAGCTAAAAGGATAAGGCAAGAGGGCTCTCACTAGTTACACCACCTCTGCCTTCACGTAAGAACTATTTAAGAGAAGGGCCCGGAGTTTGACCTGACCATCGTAACCTGCCCAGGAAAAACTCAGAGCCATATATTTGGAGAGTGGGCCACCTTTTAGAAGTTTCTAATTCTAGTCAAACAGTTACTAGATAACAGCCTGTAGATAAAGCCGTATTCACGTCAAATAAAACAATGACGGATGGGTTTGTGTGTGTGTGTGTGTGTGTGTGTGTGTGTGTGTGAGAGAGAGACAGAGAGAAAGTAAGAGACAGACAGTCTGCTCGAATGCAGCAGACATGTATCTGATTAATGATGCCTATTCCTCCTTATGCACACCCTACGCAAAGAGAGCGACAGAGCGTCGTATATGGTCCATTCCAAAATTTGAACCTCTACATATAACTATGTAGAAAACAATGCTCTGTCGCTGCATTTGCATAGTTAACGTGAAGTGGGTTACAGGTAAACAGAGGACTTTAGCTGGCTAAACTTAAACAGAGGACTGACAGCAATTTCCTACTGCTGCAATTAGTCAGAACTGCCTCAGTGACAGAAAAGACACCTCTGTTTCCGCCATGTTGACACCAACACAGCTGATTGCTGGTGATGGAGAGGTTTGGATTGACGTACAATATATCATTAATTTCCCTTTTCTTTTTTTCGGTCATAGCTGTGTTTTTTTCTTTATATACTGTATGTGTTGTAGGTGCTATATCTTTTTGACTCACCCTCTGATTTTCTTTGTCTTTTCTTCTCCACTCATCTCTCTCTGTCATTCACTCACATGCACACGCAAACACACACACGCGCATGCACACGCACACACACGCTCATCATTTATCATGGTTAAGGGAATGTCTTTATGATATAGCCTATTTACTGCTGTCGCTGTAGTATATACAGTGACAAGAAACACTATGTGAACCCTTTGGAAATACCTGGATTTCTGCATAAATTGGTCATAAAATTTGATCTGATCTTCATCTAGGTCACAACAATAGACAAACACAGTCTGCTTAAACTAATAACACACAAACAATTATATGTTTTCATGTCTTTATTGAACACACCGTGTAAACATTTACAGTGCAGGGTGGGAAAAGTATGTGAACCCTTGGATTTAATAAGTGGTTGGCAGCAATAACCAAATGTTTTCTGATGTAGCGGATCAGACCTGCACAACGGTCAGGAGGAACTTTGGACCATTCATCTTTACAAAACTGTTTCAGTTCAGCAATATTCTTGGGATGTTTGGTGTGAACCGCTCTCGAGGTCATGCCACAGCATCTCAATCGGGTTGAAGTCAGGACTCTGATTGGGTCACTCCAGAAGGCATATTTTCTTCTGTTGAAGCTATTCCGTTGTTGATTTACTTCTGTGTTTTGGGTTGTTGTCCTTTTGCATCCTCCAATTCCTGTTGAGCTTCAATTGGCGGACAGATGGCCTAACATTCTCCTGCAAAATGTCTTGATAAAGTTGGGAATTCATTTTTCAGTCGATGTTAGCAAGCTGTCCAGGCCCTGAGGCAGCAAAGCAGCCCCAGACCATGATGCTCCCTCCACCATACTTTACAGTTGGGATGAGGTTTTGATGTTGGATTGCTGTGCATTTTTTTCTCCACACATGTGTGTGTGTGTGTGTGTGTTCCTTCCAAACAACTCAACTGTAGTTTCATCTGTCCACAGAATATTTTGCCAGAAGCGCTGTGGAACTTCCAGGTGCACTTTTGTGAAATTCAGATGTGCAGCAATGTTTTTTTTGGACAGCAGTGGCTTCTTCCGTGGTGTCCTCCCATGAACACCATTCTTGTTTATTGTTATACGTATCGTAGACTCGTCAACAGAGATGTTAGCATGTTCCAGATATTTCTGTAAGTCTTTAGCTGACACTCTAGGATTCTTCTTAACCTCATTGAGCATTCTGCACTGTGCTATTGCAGTCATCTTTGCAGGATGGCCACTCCTAGGGAGAGCAGCAACAGTGCTGAACTTTCTCCATTTATAGACAATTTGTCTTACTGTGGACTGATGAACATCAAGGCTTTTAGAGATACTTTTGTAACCCTTTTCAGCTTTATACAAGTCAACAATTCTTAATCTCTTTTGTTCGAGGCATGGTTCACATCAGGCAATGCTTCTTGTGAATAACAAAACTCAAATTTTGTGAGTGTTTTTTATAGCGAAGGCAGCTCTAAACAACATCTCCAATCTCGTCTCCTTGATTGGACTCCAGGTTAGCTGACTCCAATTAGCTTTTGGAGAAGTCATTAGACTTGTGGTACACATAATTTTTCCAACCTACACTGTGAATGTTTAAATGATGTATTCAATATAGACAAGACAAATACAATAATGTGTGTGCTATTAGTTTAAGCACACTGTTTGTCTATTGTTGTGACTTAGATGAAGATCAGATCAAATTTGATGACCAATTTATGCAGAAATACAGGTAATTCCAAAGGGTTCACATATGTTTTCTTGCCATTTTATACATATTAATATATATATATATATATATCATATGCCGGGTTTCCTCAAACTCATGTGAAAGGTAGACTAATAATTGAAATACAGAAAACATACTGAACCATACAAATTACATTACATTTGTTAATGATAAAACATCTTTATCCAGCATAATGAAGGTATGCAAATGTCTCATTGTACTGATCTATACAACAGTGCATCAACAAATGATACACATGTAGCACACATTCACCTTGCTCCACACAGTAGCAACTTCAAAAACCCAGACCCCTGCAATAACATGCGAGTAGCAGGCTGAACTCAGTCAAGATTATCCACTGATATCCCATTCTCTCCCATGATTTTGCATTTACAAGATTCCAGACGCGACCTGCTTTATTACACGCTTTCTCTTCTTCTTCAGCTATCAAAGCGCTGCATCATTACACGGGATAATGCCATTTTTATAAAGTAGACAGCCTCAGAGATTTATTTATATTTTTATGAGCACCTGTGCTGCTGTTGTAGAATGGTGATGAAAGCATATGGAGATCGGGCGGCATAAATTACTTCTTAGGAGTGCAGCGAGATGTGAAGGACGGACTGACGGGAGCGCGGGAAGCAAACTAATGAGCTACACGCTTCACGCCGAGACACAGGGGGGAGAGAGAGAGAACAAGGGAGAGGGAGAGAGGGTGAGGTATAAAGAGAGAGGGAATAGGGAAAGAGAGAGGGAGAGAAAGAGAGAATTGCAATCCGTAACATATCATGGATGATGGATGATGGACATCCTCAAATGAATACATAACATACAAAACCTAACATATCATACTAATTGGAGTGTCCCGGATTTACGTCTACCCCTGAGTCAAGGTTGTTACTGGAGATTAGAGTTCATTAGTATACGGCCTTTGTACTTCCCTCATTAATGTAAATGTCCTCCATTTAATGCAGGAGCTTGGCTTAGTTGCAAATTGCTTGTCCCACTAATATTTTATTAGGGTCTGTAAGTGTGCACTCTTTCAAACTCACTTGCAGTCGAACTCACTCACTCAATGAACTAATCACATACACTGTCTCTCTCTCGCACACACGTACACACACGCACGTGCACACACCTCTTTTTGTTCAACATTCATTTTATTCAAGAGCTGTAACGCCCTGGCCATAGAGAGGGGTTTTGGTTCTTTATTTTGGTTAGGCCAGGGTGTTACATTGGGTGGGCGTTCTATGTGCATTTTTCTATGTTGGTTTGTTTCATTGATTTTGGCCGTGTGGCTTCCAATCAGGCACAGCTGTAGAGCGTTGTTGCTGATTGGGAGTCACACATAAGGAGCATGTTTTGCCTTTGGGTTTTGTGGGTAATTGTTTCTGTTCAGTGTTTTGCACCTGACAGGACTGTTTGGCTGTCAGTTTTCTTGTTTTTGTATAGTGTTCACGTTGTTCAATTAAAATCATGATGAACACTAACTCCGCTGCGCCTTGGTCTACTCTCTCTCCCGACAGCCGTTACAAGAGCACAAAAAGAACATGAAGAACACAAGACCGTAATGAGGTTCACATGCTGGCAAGGGTACATTTTGCATGTACACTCTCAGAAAAAAAGGTGCTATCTAGAACCTAAAAGGGTTCTTCGGCTGTCCCCATAGGAGAACCTTTTGATTCAAGGTAGAAGAACCCCTTTCTATAGATGTATTTGGTATTTTATTAGGATCCCCATTAGCTGTAGCTACTCTTCCTGGGGTCGACACAAAACATGGCATAATACAGAACATTAATAGACATGAACAGCTCAATGACAGAACTACATACATTTTTAAAAAGGCACACGTACCCTACATATCAATGCATACACACAAACTTTCTAGGTCAAATAGGGGAGAGGCGTTGTGCCGTGAGGTGTTGCTGTTTTTTTAAACCAAGTTTGCTGTTTATTGGAGCAATATGAGATGGAACAGAGTTCCATGCAATAATGGCTCTATACAATACTGTACGCTTTCTTGAATTTGTTCTGGATTTGGGGACTTTGAAAAGACCCCTGGTAGCATGTCTGGTGGAGTAAGTGTGTGTGTGTCAGATCTGTGTGTTGAATTAGCAAACAATTTGGAGATTTCAACACAATGTTTCTTATAAAAAGAAGAAGTGATACAGTCAGTCTCTCCTCAACTCTTAGCCAAGAGAGACTGGCATGAATAGTATTTATATCAGATTACAATGGAGAGCAAGACTTGCTACTCTGTTCTGGGCCAGCTGCAGCTTAACTAGGTCTTTCCTTGCAGCACTGGACCACATAACTGGACAATAATCAAGATTAGACAAAACTAGAGCCTGCAGAACTTGATTTTTGGAGTGTGGTGTCAACAAAAAGCAGAGAATCTGTTTATTACAGACAGACCTCTCCCCATCTTTACAACCATTGAATCTATATGTTTGACCATGACAGTTTACAATCTAAGGTAACGGCAAGTAATTTAGTCTCCTCAACTTGTTCAACAGCCACACCATTCATTACCAGATTCAGCTGAGGTCTAGAACTTAGGGAATGATTTGTACCAAATACAATGATCTTAGTTTTAGAGATGTTCAGGACCAGTTTATTACTGGCCAGCCATTCCAAAACAGACTGCAACTCTTTGTTAAGGGTTTCAGTGACTTCATTAGCTGTGCTTGCTGATGCGTATTTGGTTGAATCATCAGCATACATGGACACACATGCTTTGTTTAATGCCAGTGGCAGGTCATTGGTAAAAATAGAAAAGAGTAGAGGTCCTAGAGAACTGCCCTGCAGTACAACACACTATACATGTTTGAAATAAGAGAAGGTTCCATTAAAGAAAATGCTTTGAGTACTAAGAGATAGATAGCTCTGAATCCACCATATGACTGAGGTTGAAAAGCCATATCACGTACGTTTTTTCAACAACAGGATATAGTCAATAATATCAAAGGCTGCACTGAAATCTAACAGGACAGCTCTCACAATCTTCCTATTATCAATTTCTTTCAACCAATCATCAGTCATTTGTGTCAGTGCAGTACATGTTGAGTGCCCTTTTCTACAAGCATGCTGAAAGTCTGTTGTTAATTTGTTTACAGAGAAATAGCATTGTATTTGGTCAAACACCATTTTTTCCAACAGTTTGCTAAGAGCTGGCAGCAAGCTTATATGTCTGCTGTTAAAACCAGTAAAGGCCGCTTTACCACTCTTGGGTAGTGGAATTACATTGGCTTCCCTCCAGGCCTGAAGACAAAGACTTTCCTTGAGGCTCAGATTAAAGATGACAGATAGGAGTGACTCTATAGTCAGCTACCATCCTCAGTAGCTTTCCATCTAAGTTGTCAATGCCTGGAGGTTTGACATTATTGATCGATAACAATAATTTTTCACCTCGCCCACACTAACTTTACAGGATTCAAACTTGTAATGAATGCATTCAGTTGTACAACTGCCTTCTGTAGGTATCCCCCTTTCCCTTTCCCAATGCTTTTCTTTCATTATTCGTTTTTTATGCATGAATACGATGGCTCACTGTTCGTTGTTGGCATTTCCTGCCTAAATTTTCCCACTTTGCCAATGAAGTAATCATTCAAATAATTGGCAACATTAAATGGTTTTGTGATGAATAAGCCATCTGATTCGATGTGATTTGTCTTTCTGCCCATAATTTCATTTAAAGTACTCCAAAGTTTTTTTTCCATCATTCTTTGTGTCATTGATTTTGGCTTCATAATACAGTTTCTTCTTTTTGTTGAGTTTAGTCACATCATTTCTCAATTTGCAGTAAGTCAGCCAGTCAGATGTGCAGCCATATTCATTAACCACTCCTTTTGCCCCATCTCTTTCAACCATACAGTTTTTCAATTCCTCATCAATTCATAGAGCCTTAACAGCTCTAAAAGTCATTTTCTTAACAGGTGCATGTGCATCACTAATTGAAGAAGCAATTTCATAAATTATCAAGTGCAGCGTCTTAATGCTCCTCATTAATCACATCAGACCAACAAATATTTTGAACATCATCCGCATAAGAGTCACAGCAAAATCTTTTGTATGATCTCTGATACACTATTTTAGGCCCAGCTGTTGGAACCTTGGCTTTCCTGGATATAGCCACTATGTGGTCACTACATCCAATGGGTACGGATACAGCTTTAAAACAAAGTTCTACAGTATTAGTAAAAATGTGATCGATACATGTGGATGATCTTGTTCCTGTAGTGTTTGTTAAACACCCTGGTAGTTTGATTAATAACCTGAACCAGATTACAGGCACTGGTTACAGTAAGAAGCTTCCTCTTGAGCGGACAGCTTGATGAAAACCAGTCAATTTTCAGGTCCCCAAGAAAGTCGACCTCTCTGTTTACATCACATACACTATCAAGCATTTCACACATATTATTTAGATACTGACTGTTTGCACTTGGTGGCCTATAGCAAAACACCCAAAAGAAAAGGCTTTAGATGTGCCAAGTGAACCTGCAACCTGCAAACACTTCAATAACCCTTGACATAAGATCTTCTCTAAGCATTACAGGGATATGGCTCTGAATATATACAGCAACACCTCCCCCATAACCATTTCTGTCTCTTCTATAAATGTTATATCCTTGTATTGCTACTGCTGCATCATCACATTAATTATCTAAGTGAGTCTCAGAAATGGCTAACATATGAATGTTATCTGATGTTAGCAAGTTATTGATTTCATGAACCTTATTTCTAAGGCTACATATAATAATATGGGCTATTTCCAGCCTTGTCCTGGGTAGCTTGTCAGAGATAGACATAATACTGAAAAGAGCAAACAAAGCAAGAGAAAAATATATACATTCATCAGTCCTCAATTGATGTGTGCGTGTGTGTGTGTGTGTGTGTGTGTGAGGTGTGGTTGAAGCTACACACCCATAGGCTTGGCTCTCTCATCCCCTCCAGGCTTCTGGGAGGGAGGGCGGACAATGAGCCTGTCATAGCGGATGTAAGCAATGTCTCCACGTGCTCTGGCAGCTTTCATGGCTGGGATCAGTTCTTTCCTCTTCTGGCGCACAGCTTCAGGATAGTCCTCATTGAGGAAGATATACATTCCCCTTAAGTTTTAGGCTATTTCCAGAACAGCTACCGGGGTCCATGAACATCAGGAACTTGCCCACTATCGGCCTGGGCCTGTCATCTGGGCCGGTGGTGGGTTTTCCAGTCCTGTGGGTGCGCTCCATCTCAGTCTACCTGTGACCCATCTTCAATTTCTCAGAGATAATTTCCTCACTTTATCCTCAGACTCCGTCCAGGTCTCATGTGGAGATTCTGCAATTCCGTCCACAACCATGTTGTTCCGCCTTGATTGTCCCTCGAGATTTATCTGTCATTGTTATCATGGATTCACATACAGAATTGATGTCCTTTCTCAATGACTTACAGATTGCTGTCATCTTGCCGTTCTCCTGTTTCAACTAATCGAGCTGACCCTGGGAGAACTGCAACCTGTTCTTCAGGTCCTGGACCTCTCTGGTCAGATCGTCCATTCTTTTATTTGTTGAATCCACCAGTATTTAGACAAAACACTTTTTTTGTTGTTGTAACAACTGTGTGTAGAACTATTTTTGTTTGTTTAAAAGATTCTTCACCTGTTATAGAAACGGTACTTCCATCGGCTTTGGTCTCTGTCATGCTAGCTAGTAACGTAGGTTACGCTGTTACTCCTCACACTTCCAGACAGGGCAGGTCACAGGGAAGATTGAAAACAGCCACAATGGCTAACCGCGTTGCGGGCTGCGTTCAAGGCCTCAAGAAAACCCAGCTAGCTTGATATGCATATAGCTAGCAGCTAGGCTAGCTGCAAGCTAGCTTGATATGCATATAGCTAGCAGCTAGGCTAGCTGCAAGCCCAAATAGCTCCTCAGAACAGTCCTTGGTTGGCAAGATCACTGGATAGAGACTAGCAGTCCCAGCAACTGATGCCAACTGCCTTGCGGGATCCAAACTAAAAAGTGAGCTAGCTACTAAGAACTTTACAATACACTTTCAAAACAACAAACAACAAACTTTTTCGAAACAACAAAACCGATCTTTTCCTCATTCCTCGTTCAACCGAAGGTGAGTGAGAGGTCAAAGGTCAGCAACACCCATTGCTGACAGGTGTATAAAATCGAACACACAGCCATGCAATCTCCACAGACAAACATTGGCAATAGAGGGTTCTACATTTAACCCGAATGTGTTATGCCTGGAACCAAAAAGGGTTCTACCTGAAACCAAAAAGGAATCTCTTATAGGGACTGCCGAAAAACCACTTTTTTCTAAGAGCAAACGTTCAAAAAGTCTGAGTATGAATACAATATCAATAAAGCCACACCTTTTAGCTTTTAATCAGTGCCTGCTGCAGACCACATGGTGCCATCCTATCCCTCATCAGAAGGAGAGGGAAAGAGAAAGGGAGAGAGCGAAAGAGAGAGACAGAGCGAGAAAGACAGACGGAAAGATGGACAGACAAAGATAGAGGGAGAAAGAGGGAGAGAAATGCCAAGGGCTTCATCTTTTTGTTGACTGAGTATGGAGGAATTATTAATTAACATCTTTGTGGCAGGGTGCTGTAAGTGATGAAACAAAGCTAACCCAATGTGGGGCCTTTATATGCTTCTACACATCCTTGCAATGATCATGACTCACTGTCAGGAAATAGAGTCAAGTGATGGATAGATGGATGATGATGAACTGTCCCTATGTAGGAGAAACTTCTTTGGTTAAAAGGGTTCTACCTGGAACCAGAGTGGGTTCTTCTACAGGGACAGCTGAAAAATCCTTTATGGTTCTACGTAGTACCTTTTTTTGTAATAGATCTTCCAGATTTGTGTGTGATAATCAGAAGAAATGTCTGTATCACCTTGAAAAGTTGCCACTAAATGTTGTCACCACCATGTCAAAACCCAAAGCTTCTATCTGTTCCTCTTTGGTAATGATCTGACCCTGTCAGTGTCTGGATCCCACTGGGGAGTGGGTGAGCTGATAAAAAGAACGTGCCTTGGACTGCAGAAGCTTTGATGACATGATGTGGACGGACGGTGAGATCTCCTCAGACACAAAATGGACTCCCTGCGGTCTCAATTACCCAGCAACCCCTGTTGATATCATGGCTGTCTCTCCTTTCCACCCTGCTATGGCAACCCTGTGATGGCTCAGACCCACTCAGTGACTCCCTCTCTATACCACAGAGATCAGACACCATCTCTTTTCTCGACAGTGAATTTCCTGAAGGGATTGTTAATGGTGCTCATCACCATCTCACTGCTCAGCCCAGATAACTCCAAATTACCCAAGGTGGATCAAAAGCAACAGCTGGCCTTCATGACCAAGAACATGCATATGGAAGGAAGATACCATCCAAATAATAGTTAGGTTTTTTCAACAAAGCCCACACAATCAACAACCAAAAACATGTCAGGCTTTTTAATGGTGTTGGCCAACACTGGGGTTTTGATAAATCAATCTATACCTGTGTAAAAGGGTAGATTATGTTCGTCCCTCACTGAGCTCGAACCAGAAATCTCCTCTTCCCAACAATACCTCGGCACTCAATGCAACGTTACCTGTCGCAAGGGTAACAACTACTTCTTGGTCTCAAAGTAGGTGACATCACCGTTTGGACACTACTAGCGCACACAGCTAACTTGCAAGCCATCCCACATCGGCTACACTTGAATTTTCTCATTATATTTTTATCCTGCTTAGTTGTTGTATTTCTACTCCAGCATCTATTACCTTGGGGCATGGTGATATAAAATGATTGCAGATATGGACTTTCATGGAGGTACTTACTCTGAGAACAATGGGCACTTGAAGGTCAAGTGGGAGAGTACGGCAGACATTTTGAAAAGACCACGGTCTAGTTCTTATTGAAATTAATTTATACAACTTTGGTCTGTGAGGCTTTTCAGAGATAAAATTGTCATGCTAATTCATTTTCATTGCTACATTGGAATGGCTAACCAAAATGAATTGCTGGGCCAGATGCGACCACTGAGGCGTAAAGGGGATATTTCATAGTGAATTACACTGATCAAGTAGTGTCATGGATCTTTGTGGATTTCTGATCTAACATTCACACATGGGAAATTTCTATCCATACTTGTTTTTAGCATTCATTTGAATGTGGAATAATTGCCCTATGAGAACTCAGTGAAGGCTGTAACAAATATAACATTTACGCTATAACAAGAATGGAGGCTGTTTTTTTCACAGAGGAAATATTTCAATGAAAGGTATGATAATTAACTGGTAGGCCTAGCTCTGATGACTACAGCTAATCATTTTTGTACCTGCTCTTTTTGTTTCTTGATAATGTATAGATTAGAACATGTTTTACATGTTTGTTTTCTATTAGGTGATAGTAAAGGTATCATTACGAGTGTGTCAGTCATTCTATTCATCGGGACATCTGTATTACTTCAGCTTCTGAAGTAATACAAAAAAAAATAAAAAATCAGAAGACGGCTTACCAAGAAAAACTTCCAAACGGACTAATTCGAGGCAGAGATTGATTTATTTTGGCTCACTTTAATCCATTGTACAAAAATAAATAATGTTTATATCATCCCTTTATAATCTTAATTCTACCACAACTAAGGAAAACCCCTATTAGCCTGCCAGTCTAACACATAACCACCATTAGAGACCATTAGAGACTAAAAACTGTCATCCATCTCCAGACCGATGAGTAGACAGCTCTGTCGTCTAACTAATCCTCAATGGTGCATGAGATTCAGCTTTCTGCTGGATGAGACGATAACTGCTTTCCAGTGAGCCATCTGTACAGAGCCCACCCTGAGGACAGAGGCCAACTCATGTTGGATCTCTCTCCCTCCTTCTCTCTCTCTCTACTCTCTCTCTGTCTGTCTTTCTCTCCACCGCTCTCTTTCACTCTCACTCTGTCTGTCTTTCTCAGCATCTGTCTGTCACTCTCTCGCCCCCTCTTGGTCAATTGTGTTGCTTTAGGGGTCCTTTACGGTATTGATAGGAGAAGGTGGGACACTTGAGATTCGCAGATGGGCTCCCGCCTCAGTAGTCAGTGAGTGCCCCCATCCACACTCCTGACACCCTCAATCTGTCACAGTCGCAACCCAAGGGACCAGCACCTCAGACTGCTGGGACAGCTTTGATAATGCATGGAGCTGAGAGTTGATCTAATCGAGATAGGCTATGACAAATCGCCTGGAATACTGACTTTTGTTTACTTTTCAGACATTTTAAAGTGGAGGATATCTATTTGATTTGGGTTTAAGGCACAGGAAAAAACAATGTCCTAGAGGGCAAGCAGGGGAGTCATGCAACGCAAAATCTGAGGGGGCACAAAGTTCGTGAGGATAGCAGGGGGGCGGTCCCTAGGGGGACTAGGCTCCCCCATCTGGAAGTTGGAGATTTGGCATTTTACAAATGGCTGAAACAGATTTTTCCTGCAACCTACAGAAATAATCATTAATCTTAACTCTATGTAAAAAATATTTATTTTTCTGCATATCTAAGCATACCTTTTGACCTGTCTGTATCCTCCTGATTGGTGTTTTTTTTAAGAAACTAAATATTCTTCTCTGCATCTCTGCTAAAATCTGGGTCAAAGATTGAAAGGAATTAAGTACATTTAGTAATTGCTTGCTTTTCTAAAGTCTACCAACCTTGAACAAAAAAAATCTACACAACATGCAGCAATTTCAAATATTAGGAAATCAGTCAATTTAAATGCATTCATTAGGCCCTAATCCTTTGTTTTCGCATGACTGGGAATACAGATATGGATTTGTTGGTGACAGATACTTTAAAAAAGGGTAAGGATCAGAAAACCAGTCATTATCTGGTGTGACCACCATTTGCCTAATGCAGCGTGACACATCTCCTTTGCATTGAGTTGATTGTGGCCTGTGGATTGTTGTCCCACTCTTATTCAATGGCTCTGCGAAGTTGCTGGATATTGGCGGGAACTGAAATACGCTGTTGTACACGTCAATCCAAAGCATCCAAATATGCTCAATGGGTGACATGTCTGGTGAGTATGCAGGCCATGGAAGAACTGCGACAGTTTCAGCTGAGTACAGATCCTTGCGGAATGGGGGCCGTGCATTATCATGCTGAAACATGAGGTGATGGCGGCGGATGAATGGCACGACAATCAGGATCAGAATCTCATCATGGTATCTCTGTGCATACAAATTGCCATAGATAAAATGCAATTGTGTTCGTTGTCTGATGCTTATGCCTGCCCATATCATAACCCTACTGCCACCTTGGGGCACTCTGTTCACAACGTTGACATCAGCAAACTGCTCGCCCACAGAACACCATACACGCTGTCTGCCATCTGCCCGCGTACAGTTGAAACCATGAAGAAAACACTTCTTCAGTGTGTCGGTGGCCATTGAAGGTGAGCATTTGCACACTGAAGTTGGTTACGATGTCGAACTGCAGTCAGGTCAAGACCCTGGTGTGGATGACGAGCACGCAGATGAGCTTCCCTGAGACGGTTTCTGACAGTTTGTGCAGAAATTCTTCGGTTGTGCTAACCCAAAATTTCATCAGCAGTCCAGGTGGCTGGTATTAGATAATCCCGCAGGTGAAGAAGCCGGATGTGGAGGTCCTGGGCACGTGATCTGTGGTTGTGAGGCCCGGTTGGACATACTACCAAATACTATATTGGTGAAAGGAGAAATGCTCACTAACAGGAACGTAAACACATTTGTGCACAACGTTTGAGAGAAATAAGCTTTTTGTACATATGGAACATTTCTGGCATCTTTTATTTTAGCTCATGAAACATGGGACCAACACTTTAATTGTTGCTTTTATATTTTTGTACAGTGTTAGACAAGCTAGTTACTCTAATTTGAGAGCCTGAAATGGCTTCTGGTATCTAGCTATAAGGTTGGGAACCTATCTGGGCTAGATAAAGCCAAGTAGTATAACCGAGAAACAACAACAACATTTGTATTTATTTTTACATGACAAATCTTAGGGGACACGTGGCCCTTCCTATGGGAATTATGCCTCTGAGGGTAAGCATTTAATGTGTTTAATCGCCTATGTTTGTATTTTTTTACTTTGTTGTACAGAAAGCTCACTGTATTATCACCTTTTTTCCTTTACTCATTACATTCCAAGCTTAATTAACTCCACCACGTCATCAGAGTGCGCAGCTGAACATTGTATGCTGGAAAACACTCACTTTGTTATTTTGATTGAAACAAAACCGATATTCATTAAATACGAACACAGAACTTGTTTTTGCGTGGATTCCGTAAGCGGTTAGCTTGTAACAGCAAGGAACGCTATTTCTTGTCCCGGAATCCCACTTAACAAACAGGTTTAAGCCTGCTTGACATAAGACATTAGAAGAAAATGCTCACCCAGAAGCGGCGCTCCTAGGGACTTTAATGCAGGCAAACTTAAATCAGTTTTACCAAATTCTTACCAGCATGTCACATGTGCAACCAAGAAAAAAAAAAATCCCAGACCACCTTTACTCCACACACAGAGATGCATACAAAACTCTCCTCCTCCCTCCATTTGGCAAATCTGACTACAATGCTATCCTCCTGATTCCTGCTTGCAAGCAAAAACTAAAGCAGGAAGTACCAGTGACTCGCCCAATACGGAAGTGGTCAGATGACACGGATGCTACACTACAGGACTGTTTTGGTAGCACAGACTGGAATATGTTCTGGGATTCATCCAATGGCATTGAGGAATACACCACCTCAGTCATCGGCTTCATCAATAAGTGCATTGATGACGTCGTCCACACAGTGACTGTTACGTTCATATCCCAACCAGAAGCCATGGATAACAGGCAACATCCGCATCGAGCTAAAGCCTGGAGCTGCCGCTTTCAAGGAGCGGGAGACTAATCCGGACTGTTATAAGAAATCCCGCTATGCCCTCAGATGAACCATCAAACAAGCATAGCGTCAATACAGGATTAAGATTGAATCCTACTACACTGGCTCTGACGCTCGTCGGATGTGGCAAGGCTTGAAAACTATTAGACTACAATGGGAAACCCAGACGCGAGCTGCCCAGTGACACGAGCCTACCATAAGCGCTAAATGCCTTTTATGCTCGCTTCGAGGCAAACAACACTGAAGTATGCACAAGAGCACCAGCTGTTCTGGATGACTGTGTGATAACGCTATCAGTAGCCGATGTGAACAAAACCTTTAAACAGGTCAACATTCACAAAGCCGATGGGCCAGACCGATTACCAGGACGTGTACTAAAAGCATGCGATGACCAACTGTCAAGTGACTTCACTGACATCTTCAACCTCTCCCTGACCGAGTTTGTAATACCTACATGTTTCAAGCAGACCACCATAGTCCCTGTGCCCAACGAAGCGAAGGTAACCTGCCTAAATGATTACCGCCCCGTGGCACTCATGTCGGTAGCAATGAAGTGCTTTGAAAGGCTGGCCATGGCTCACATCAACAGCATTCTCCCGGACACCCTAGACCCACTCCAATTCGTATACCGCCCCAACAGATCCACAGATGACGCAATCTCAATCGCAGTCCACACGCCATTTCTCACCTAGACAAAAGGAACACCTATGTGAGAATGCTGTTCATCGATTACAGCTCAGCGTTCAACACCATAGTGCCCACGAAGCTCATCACTAAGCTAAGGACTCTGGGACTAAACACCTCCCTCTGCAACTGGATCCTGGACTTCCTGACGGGCCACCCCAATGTGGTAAGAGTAGGCAACAACACATCTGCCACGCTGATCCTCAACACTAGGGCCCCTCAAGGGTGTATACTTAGTCCCCTCCTGTATTCCCTGTTCACCCACGACTGCGTGGCCAAACACAACTCCAACACCATCATTAAGTTTGCTGATGACACAACAGTGGTAGGCCTGATCACCGACAATGATGAGACAGCCTATAGGGAGGAGGTCAGAGAACTGGCAGTGTGGTGCCAGGACAACAACCTTTCCATCAATGTGAGCAAGACAATCGTGGACTACAGGAAAAGACGGGCCAAACAAGCCTCTATTAACATCGACGGGGCTGTAGTGGAGCGGGTCAAGAGTTTCAAGTTCCTTGGTGTCCACATCACCAACTTATTATCATGGTCAAAACATACCAAGACAGTCGTGAAGAGGGCACGACAAAACCTTTTCCCCCTCCAGAGACTGAAAAGATTTGGCATGGGTCCCCAGATCCTCAAAAGGTTCTACAGCTGCACCATCTAGAGCATCCTGACCAGTTGCATCACCGCCTGGTATGGCAACTGCTCGGCATCTGACCGTAAGGCGCAACAGAGGGTAGTGCCGCCCAGTACACCACTGGGGCCAAGTTTCTTGCCATCCAAGACCTATATAATAGGCGGTGTCAGAGGAAAGCCCATAAAATTGGCAGGGACTCCAGTCACCCAAGTCAAAGACCGTTTTCTGTGCTACCGCACGGCAAGCGTTTCTGGAGCACCAAGTCTTGGACCAAAAGGCTCCTCAACAGCTTCTACCCCCAAGCCATTAGACTGCTGAACAATTCATAAAAATCGCCACCGGACAATTTACATTGACCGGACCACTCAGAGTTCCAATGCGGAAATTGTTTACTTGCCAAGGATTATAGGCTTGAGGTAGCTTCATTGATCAAGAAGGTCGCCAGCCCACGTAAGAAACTGGAGAAAAAACGGAGAGGAATGTTTACATTTTCTATGCCGGTGGCTGGACGGCGTTCGCGCTTGTTGGATGCATCTCCACCTTGTCATTTGTCATTATCCGACTGGCAGGTGTTGCCTGAAGTTCCCCCATCTGATAGCGGAGTCGAAGGAGCACAGCAAGAGGAGCAAGACAATCAACGATGGTCGCATGTCATGAGCCATGGAAGCCAATGACAGCGACTTCCCGCAAAGCAGTCTACACTCCCAACAAGAGGCCCAGAGAGAATAAAAACAACGAATAGCTTCGCCATCCTGGAGCCTGATCTTCCTGCACCTTCGTCACTGGGGATGCCTGTCTGCGGCCGCAGTGCTTACAACTACGAAATCGAAGTCGACAAACCTTCCGTCCCTGCTCTGGATCGAGCGGGGCTTCTCCATCTGTCGGGGGCCTGCCACAGGCGCTGGAAGCAACGGGCTTAAAGAGTTGAATGACTCTGCTAATCACTAACAAAAGACCAATCATATCTGGCCATCTTTGAATCGTGGTATTGAAAACTTTAGCAGGATTCTTTCTCTTCACAACTGGCTATGTGATTATTGCAGCTCAACGGGTGTAACTTTTGTTGGCAATTTCAATACCTTCTGGAAACAAAAACAGATTTTATAAGGAGGGTTGGATCCACCCAAATCATTTGCGATCCTGGATCCTTTCACAGCACTATAAGGCTGCGCTGATACAATGACTCAAGTCCAGCTCAGCTAATCCCTACCATTGTGACTCAGAGTTGTCATAATGCTTCAGCAATTGTACATTACACCAGGGGCATCAGTACACACAATACAAGTAACCTAATTTATGTCCCTTTAACTGCCTGAATGCGTCTGCTGATCCTACAGCGATTGTACGCAGCAATCATGTGTCTATGAACCAGATTTCTTCTGTTAGCACTAAGGCGGTGTGCCCTAGTAGGAAGTCCACTGTGAGCAGCACACCCTGCACTAACATAAAGAACATGAGCACATCTACTTCTGCTAAACTTCCCAGTTAAGCAATGAAAGCAAGCAAGCATCCCAGAAGAAAAGTGCTCAAAATAGCCCACGTTAATATACAGTTGAAGTCGGAAGTTTACATACACTTAGGTTGGAGTCATTAAAACTTGTTTTTCAACACTCCACTAATTTCTTGTTAACAAACTATAGTTTTAGCAAGTCAGTTAAGACATCTACTTTGTGAATGACACAAGTACCTTTTCCAACAATTGTTTACAGACAGATTATTTCACTTATAATTCACTGTATCACAATTCCAGTGGGTCAGAAGTTCACATACGCTAAGTTGACTGTGCCTTTAACTTGTTATGGATAGGGGGCAGTATTTTCACGGCCGGATAAAAAAACATACCCGATTTAATCTGCTTATTATTCCTGCCCAGAAACTAGAATATGCATATAATTAGTAGCTTTGGATAGAAAACACTCCAAAGTTTCTAAAACTGTTTGAATGGTGTCTGAGTATAACAGAACTCATATGGCAGGCCAAAACCTGAGAAGATTCTGTACAGGAAGTACCCTGTCTGACCATTTCTTGGCCTTCTTTGTCATCTCTATCCAAAACATAGGATCTCTGCTGTAACGTGACACTTTCTAAGGCTCCCATAGGCTCTTAGAAGGCGCCAGAATGTTGAATGATGACTCTGCAGTCTCTGGCTGAAAAACAGTAGCGCATTTGGATAGTGGTCGATCTGAGAACAATGAGACGGGCGCTCGCGTGCACGTGAAGAGTCCATTTTACATTTTCAGTCTTTGAACGAAAACAACGACTCCCGGTCGGAATATTATCGCTATTTTACGAAAAAAATCGCATAAAAATTGATTTTAAACAGCGTTTGACATGCTTCGAAGTACGGTAATGGAATATTTTGAAATCTTTTGTCACGAAACGCGCCGGCGCGTCACCCTTCGTTACCCTTTGGATAGTGTCTTGAACGCACGAACAAAACGCCGCTATTTGGATATAACTATGGATTATTTGGAACCAAACCAACATTTGTTGTTGAAGTAGAAGTCCTGGGAGTGCATTCTGACGAAGAACAGCAAAGGTAATCCAAATTTTCTTATAGTAAATCTGAGTTTGGTGAGTACCAAACTTGGTGGGTGTCAAAATAGCTAGCCTGTGATGGCCGGGCTATCTACTCAGAATATTGCAAAATGTGCTTTCACCGAAAAGCTATTTTAAAATCGGACACCGCGATTGCATAAAGGAGTTCTGTATCTATAATTCTTAACCTCTATGGGCTAGGTGCGTCCCACCTACTCAACAGCCAGTTGAATCCTGTGGCGCGTTATTCAAATACCTTAGATATGATATTACTTCAATTTTTCAAAAATATGACTATTTTACACCATTTTAAAGATAAGACTCTCGTTAATCTAACCACACTGTCCGATTTCAAAAAGGCTTTACAACGAAAGCAAAACATTAGATTATGTCAGCAGAGTACCGAGCCAGAAATAATCAGACACCCATTTTTCAAGCTAGCATATAATGTCACATAAACCCAAACCACAGCTAAATGTAGCACTAACCTTTGATGATCTTCATCAGATGACAACCCTAGGACATTATGTTATACAATACATGCATGTTTTGTTCAATCAAGTTCATATTTATAGCAAAAAACAGCTTTTTACATTAGCATGTGACTAGCATGTGACTAGCATTCCCACCGAACACTGCCGGTGAATTTACTAAATTACTCACGATAAACGTTCACAAAAAACATAACAATTATTTTAAGAATTATAGATACAGAACTCCTCTATGCACTCGATATGTCCGATTTTAAAATAGCTTTTCGGTGAAAGCACATTTTGCAATATTCTCAGTAGATAGCCCGGCATCACAGGGCTAGCTATTTAGACACCCAGCAGGTTTAGCACTCATCAAAGTCAGATTTACTATAAGAAAAATGTTATTACCTTTGGTGTCTTCGTCAGAATGCACTCCCAGGACTGCTACTTCAATAACAAATGTTGGTTTGGTCCAAAATAATCCATCATTATATCCAAACAGCGGCGTTTTGTTCGTGCGTTCTAGACACTATCCTAAAGGCTAAATAAGGGTGACGAGCATGGCGCAATTCGTGACAAAAGAATTCTAAATATTCCATTACCGTACTTCGAAGCATGTCAACCGCTGTTTAAAATCAATTTTTATGCCATTTTCTCGTAAAAAAGCGATAATATTCCGACCGGGAATCTGCGTTTAGATAAACAGACAAAGAAACCATTCGGTCGAAGCGGGCACGCGCCTAAGCCCATAGTACTCTGAGTGGCCACTTGCCAAAAGCGATAAAGTGTTTCAGCCAGAGCCTGCCTCGATATCGTTCAACGTTTTCCCGGGCTCTGAGACCCTATGGAAGACGTAGGAAGTGTCACGTTATTGCACAGATACTGAGTCTTCAATAAAAAGAGCCAAGATGAAACACTACTTCTCAGACAGGCCACTTCCTGCTTGAAATCTTCTCAGGTTTTGGCCTGCCATAGGAGTTCTGTTATACTCACAGACACCATTCAAACAGTTTTAGAAACGTTAGGGTGTTTTCTATCCAAAGCCAATGATTATATGCATATTCTAGTTACTGGGCAGGAGTAGTAACCAGATTAAATCGGGTACGTTTTTTATCCAGCCGTGTCAATACTGCCCCCTTGCCCTAACAGGTTAAAATAATTGTTGTTTTTTGTGAACGTTTATCGTGAGTAATTTAGTAAATTCACCGGAAGGGTTCGGTGGGAATGCTAGTTCTGAACGTCACATGCTAATGTAAAAAGCTGGTTTTTGATATAAATATGAACTTGATTTAACAAAACATGCATGTATTGTATAACATAATGTCCTAGGAGTGTCATCTGATGAAGATCATCAAAGGTTAGTGCTGCATTTAGCTGTGGTTTTGGTTTTTGTGACATTATATGCTAGCTTGAAAAATGGGTGTCTGATTATTTCTGGCTGGGTACTCTCCTGACAATCTAATGTTTTGCTTTCGTTGTAAAGCCTTTTTGAAATCGGACAGTGTGGTTCGATTAACGAGAGTCTTGTCTTTAAAATGCTGTAAAATAGTCATATTTTTTAAAAATTGAAGTTTTCGGATTTTTGAGGAGTTTGTATTTCGCGCCACGCCCTATCATTGGATATTGGAGCGGTGTTCCGCTAGCGGAACGTCTAGATGTAAGAGGTTTTAAACAGCTTGGAAAATTCCAGAAAATGATGTCATGGCTTTAGAAGCTTCTGATAGGCTAATTGACATAATTTGAGTCAATTGGAGGTGTACCTGTGGATATATTTCAAGGCCTACCTTCAAATTCAGTGCCTCTTTGCTTGACATTATGGGAAAATCTAAAGAAATCAGCCAAGACCTCAGAAAAAAAATGGTAGACCTCCACAAGTCTGGTTCATCCTTGGGAGCAATTTCCAAACGCCTGAAGGTACCACGTTCATCTGTAAAAACAATAGTACGCAAGTATAAACACCATGGGACCACGCAGCAGTCATACCGCTCAGGAAGGAGACGTGCTGTGAAGAGGTGACTCCGGGATGCTGGTTTTCTAGGCAGAGTTCCTCTGTCCAGTGTCTGTGTTCTTTTGCCCATCTTAATCTTTTCTTTTTATTGGCTTTTTCTTTGCAACTCAGTGACCAGGCCCCCGTGAGCACAGACATGATCTGGCGTCATGGAACCTTACTTTTCTATTGTTACAAATAAAACCCCCTCATGAGGATATTCCCAGCAGACTAAGCAAAACCCAGCGTGAGCTGAGGTTGCAAATGGTTCATTTCCTAAGCATTCCTAACCATACAACGTGGCGCATTGGTTACACAGCTGGAAATGGTTAAACTCTGAGACTATTGATCCCTACAGGATAAGAGTAAATTTTAGATACTAATTACTAGACTGCAGCTAGATCCGAATACCGACAACCGCCGAAACATCAATTCTAAGAGCAATGGACGCCTGACGTATCCATTACAACAGACACTATCAGGAGCCGCTGATAAAGCTACAACCATGAAAGACATTGTGACTTCTGGGGAAGTAACCAGAGACTCTCTGATGAACTGACTCTCCAGCAGACGGACCGACGATTCCAACAGAGAAGAGAACAACGACACCCAGGTGTAAATATATCTATTGCAATTATTCCCAAATGAACGGCTGTTCATGTGCAAAGGATTAGCGTTTCAATTATCCACTGTGTGTAGTGAAGCCATTTTGTCTTTCCGCTCCTTTAGCGGTCCACACCCCCTTTCCTTTCATATCGGCTTAGCCCACTAGGGAATCTTCCCTATGATTGTTAGTAACCAATATCTACTGTTTGTTTGCTTATGCATTTCTGTGATTATTTAGTTAGTTAGTAAATTAATGATTAACCTGTTGGGGGTAGGGGGCAGTATTGACACGGCCGGATAAAAAATGTACCCGATTTAATCTGGTTACTACTCCTGCCCAGTAACTAGAATATGCATATAATTATTGGCTTTGGATAGAAAACACCCTAAAGTTTCTAAAACTGTTTGAATGGTGTCTGTGAGTATAACAGAACTCATATGGCAGGCAAAAACCTGAGAAGATTCCTTACAGGAAGTGCCCTCTCTGACAAGATCTTGTTCTTCTTGTCTCTGTTTATTGAAAACTGAGGATCTTTGCTGTAACGTGACACTTCCTACGGCTCCCATAGGCTCTCAGAGCCCGGGAAAAAGCTGAATGATATCGAGGCAGCCCCAGGCTGAAACACATTTGCGCTTTTGACAAATGGCCGATCAGAGGACAATGGGCTTAGGTGCATGCACGAGGCGACCCCATGCTTTATTTTCTTTCGTCTGTTTACCTAAACGCAGATTCCCGGTTGGAATATTATCACTTTTTTACGAGAAAAATGGCATAAAAATTGATTTTAAACAGCGGTTGACATGCTTCGAAGTACGGTAATGGAATATTTAGAATTTTTTTGTCACGAAATGCGTCGTGCTCGTCACCCTTCTTTATCCTTTCGGATAGTGTCTTGAACGCACGAACAAAACGCCACTGTTTGGATACAACTATGGATTATTTGGGACCAAACCAACATTTGTTATTGAAGTAGAAGTCCTGGGAGTGCATTCTGACGAAGAACACCAAAGGTAATAACATTTTTCTTATAGTAAATCTGACTTTGGTGAGTGCTAAACTTGCTAGGTGTCTAAATAGCTAGCCCTGTGATGCCGGGCTATCTACTTAGAATATTGCAAAATGTGCTTTCACCGAAAAGCTATTTTAAAATCGGACATATCGAGTGCATAGAGGAGTTCTGTATCTATAATTCTTAAAATAATTGTTATGCTTTTTGTTAACGTTTATCGTGAGTAATTTAGTAAATTTTTTGTAAATTCACCGGAAGTTTGCGGGGGGTATGCTAGTTCTGAACGTCACATGCTAATGTAAAAAGCTGGTTTTTGATATAAATATGAACTTGATTGAACAAAACATGCATGTATTGTATAACATAATGTCCTAGGTGTGTCATCTGATGAAGATCATCAAAGGTTAGTGCTGCATTTAGCTGTCTTCTGGGTTTTTGTGACATTATATGCTAGCTTGAAAAATGGGTGTCTGATTATTTCTGGCTGGGTACTCTGCTGACAATCTAATGTTTTGCTTTCGTTGTAAAGCCTTTTTGAAATCGGACAGTGTGGTTAGATTAACGAGAGTCTTGTCTTTAAAATGGTGTAAAATAGTCATATGTTTGAGAAATTGAAGTAATAGCATTTCTAAGGTATTTGAATAACGCGCCACAGGATTCCACTGGCTGTTATGTAGGTGGGACGAAATCGTCCCACTGGCCCTAGAGAGGTTAAGCCAATTGGTGTATGGATGATTTAGGGTTTAGGCTGGGTTCATGCAGATAACCAAGAATTCTACAACATTTGAAATGAGACTAACATAAGGTAAAGAATAATTAATTAATAGAAGACTAATTGATCAGATATTAAAATATCTGAAGAGTTATATTAGCAAAATGATAACTTTGTAATCTGAAGATTTTCCGTGGTGCCCGACTTCCTAGTTAATTAAATGTACATAATTAGTTTAACCACATAATAATAATTACAGAGAATTGATTTGATAAAACAAGTCTTCACATTTAACGATAAGCTGAAGACACGACACTATGTAGCCCACTTTATATGTATATACTGTAACGGTTGTCGTCGGGAATGGAGGAGCAAAACGCAGCAGGAATGTGGATGTTCATCTTGTATTTTATTTTAAACCAAGAAAACACCAAAATAACAAAATGGAGAACGACCGATCAACAAAACAGTCTTGTCAGGCTCACACACGCAAAACAAGAAACAATCTCCCACAAACACTAAACCAAACACATACCCATATATAGGACTCCCAATCAGAGGCAATGAGAAAACACTTGCCTCCAATTGAGTCCAACCCCAATAAACCAGACATAGAAATACAAAAGACCAGAGACCACATAGAAATACAAACATAGAACATTACCCAAAAACCTGGAAATAATAAATCAAACGCCCTACTAAATAAACCACCACCCCGAACCACATAAAACAAATACCCTCTGCCACGTCCTGACCAAACTACAATAACAAATAACCCTTATACTGGTCAGGACGTGACATATACTGTATTCTAGTGATGGTTCATCCTATATAACTACTGGTGTATACACCTTTTCTATTCATATACTGTCCATACAAACTCTCTTTCTGATATGTCTTAATTTCTTTCTTTTTACTTTTGAATCATGTGAGTATTGTTTTGAATTGCTAGGCATTGCTAGTGCACTGTTGGAGCTAGAAACACAAGCATTTTGCTGCACCTGCGGCAGGTAGCATAGCGGTTAAGTACGTTGGGCCCCTTTTTTGAAAGGTAGCTGGTTCAAATTTCCGAGCTGACTAGGTGATAAATCTGAGCAAGGCAAATAACCCTAATTGCTCTGGATAAGTGTCTGCTAAATGTAAAAATAAAATCTGTGTAAAACTTTGATTTGATTTCTGTACACCCATCCTCTGCTATGCAATTGGCTTTTCTTTGCTGCTTATTATTGCTGCTGCTGTAACATCACTGCTGCGTTGTCTGTTTTCTGCTAGCCCACCATCACCCCAGCCTCCACTTATGGTTCTGCTTTTTGTTACTGTCAGGGGGTTATATCTATATTTATCTATAGCTCAATGCCTGTAGTTTATTAATAATGGTAATAATTGACACATTGCTCTGGCAGTGAGCTCCACTGAATGAGCAGAGACAACCAAGGCCTTATGAATTGTCATCCATTTTCTAGTTGTATTGCCATCTATTTTTCTAGACATCTAATAAATGCATAAACAAATGTGGCTTTCTGGTCTGAACTCTGACCCTAAGTGTTAAAAGTCCCAAACAGTGAAAATGTTTATCAAATTTGATTATATTTGGTGAAAACCAGTTCAAAGTAGTGACCCAAGTACGAACAATGACTGTAGTTGGTACATTGGTCAAGTTTGATCATGAAGTTGCTGGTCCACTCTGCCCATTGTAAAACACTTGGATTCAGGAGGCAGGCATTGCCAAGGATTTACATCTAGCGTTATACATCTTATTGAAAATATGTACCTCCATAAAAATGTGCACCTACACATTGCTTTGGCTTTGTTTACAAACCGTAAGCTAGGTACGACTAGCTAGCGCAAGCAGAACGTACGACCAAAGATACTGGTCACCTTTCATCTGTGGTGTGACTGTTAGCAAGCTACTTACCAGCAAGGCAGCAAAAGCACTCTGTGTTGTGACTGGATGCTAGTGTAAAATTAATCTTCCACTATTTTGGAAGAATGACATCCGACAGCAGTGGCTGCTTATAATTTTGGGTGGACAGGCTGCACCGAAAATTACGATCATGTCCCGTGTGTGCAGTGCACATTGAGTGAAGTTGCTTTATCAATTGGGGAGAAAATTAGATGGGTCTTGCCAGGAAGCGAATCCTGATTACAGATGCTGTACCATCACTGACAGTGGCTCTTGCAAGTGCTGCCCATAAAGTATCAGAGTTTGACACGGAAGCCAACATTAGATAATGCAACTGTGGCTGCTTTGACTTGGAAACAGTATATTTTCTGTAACACAATTACAACACAATTACAATCTCCATTTTCCATCTAACTATCAACGAACGTCCCTCGGTGAAGTATTCCGCTATTCTGTTAGAAGAGTTGAAGAAGAAATGCGCTCGCACTTCTGTTTTTCAGAAGACCGTTGAAAGTGAATGTATTCTTTACTGGAAAACACCCCAACGACCCCTCCTCTTCCTCCTCTCTCTCTCAGAGTCTTCTATTCTTCATGATAGTCTGCTCTGTTGGGAGGAGGCTAATTCAGCGTGAGGTTGTAGCTAGATGTGATCTAATGCATTAGCATTGGAAATGATGCTAGCAGTGGCTAGCTGGAAACTAAGGCATTAGCATTGGAAATCCCAAGATGGTAGCATGTCAAGTCATTTGTCTGTGACTAGTACATTTTAACCTACTAATAACCTATTTATTTATGGCTGAGTAACTTCCTTGTTGTGTAGTGCAAATTATTTTATTTTTGCTGCTGTAAAGATCACGGGTCTTCCTCAACTTGGCACTTCAACTCTGCACTGACGTTTACCAAAGTAACCCGATCTCTGGCTGGCCTGAGTTCCTTCTTCATCCACGGAGTGTCTCGTCCAAGCCGCTCCTTTTTGCTCTTCGTCTGGCTGTCAGTGGCAGCTCAATAATCCCCAACCCGTTCTCTCAATCGACCTCAACACCCAATCTACTCACACGTGCAAATACTCACATTCAGATTTACATATACGCTGTCCCTCTCTCCCCTTACCTTCATTGGGCTCTATTTACATTTGTCAGAGAAAATGACAATTTTCGTGGTATTGCTTTGTGCACTGACTTTAACGAGATCTGGAGAAAACGAACATTGTCGCTGGGTGAGTACATCTGACAATGTGCTCTCCCGTCCATTGGACATTTTGTTTGCAGGAACTCGCTCCTTTTCACTCGTTCCACTCGTCCAAGTGCCGATGTATTTGTGGCATGATGTGAACATTACGAATTTGTGTCACTACCAAAGTCTAATGGTTTTAAATGACTGTTTTGTATTGTCTGGAAACTCACTTGTAGACTTCGCTTGCAGTAGGTCTCTTAAAAAAGAGAAGCCGTGCAAAGTTATTAAACAGAGGTGCCTAGTTATTCTTCTTTTGTTGATATCAGGTAACGTGCAGCCTAACCCTGGCCCTGATATGCAATGTCTCCAAACCCCCTCTGATTTTAAATCAAGATCTGGTCTTGGTATTTTTCATTTAAATGTACGCAGCCTGTTGTCAAAAATGGATGGGGTTAGGATTTGGGCTAAATCAACTGATGCTGATATAATTGTGTTTTCTGAAACCTGGCTCAGCAAGTCTGTTCTTGATACGGATATTTGTATAACTGGTTACAATGTTTATCGCACTGATCGGGTTAAGAAAGGTGGGGGTGTGGCTATATATGTAAAAACGAAATTCCCTGTAAGTGTGGCAAAGTCTGAAACTATTTGTAAACAGTTGGAATTTCTTGCTTTGAATATTGAGGTTTCTAAGGGTCTTTCTATAACTGTGATTGGCTGTTACAGACCCCCCTCTGCTCTCGGTGATGCATTTTCTTCTTTGACGCACCTCATGTCTAAACTTCTTTACAGTGAAATGATTTTGATTGGTGATCTTAACTGGTGTTGGTTAATGCCGGTGTCTGATGATTTAAAAATGTTTTGTAATTCTATGAATCTTACCCAGTTGATTAACTCACCCACTCGCCCTAATCTAAAATGCCCTGATAAATCTACCCTGATTGATTTGATATTGACAAATGTTCCACATAAATATTCTGCGGTTGGTGTTTTTTGTAATGATTTAAGTGACCATTGTGCTGTTGTTGCTATTAGAAATACTAAGATTTCTAAGTCTAACCCGCGTTTTATTCGTAAGAGAAATCTGAAGTGTTTCATTGAGCAGGCTTTCTTTCATGATTTGTTTTATTTTGACTGGAGCAAGATTGAGCTTATCCCTGATGTGGAAACTGCCTGGAAATTCTTTCATGATGGTTTTCTCCAAATAGTAAACAGACATGCTCCATTCCGCAGGTTCAGGGTTAAAGGGAGGGATAATCCATGGTTTTCGTCTGAGCTTTCTTGCATTGTTCACGACCGTAATCTAGCCTGGGCTAAAGCAAGGAAATCGTGTTCTGATGCTGATTGGCTTGTTTTTAGGCAGTTACGAAACAAGTGTTCTTCTCTTCTCAGGAAGGCCAAATCTGAATATTTTATGTCTGTTACCACTGATAACCTGAATGACCCTAGAAAGTTTTGGAAGGCTATTAAGTCTATGTCTGGTAACAGTAATGTTAATGAATTACCGTCATGTGTATTGAAGGACTCTGTTGCTATATATGACAAAACTGAAATGCTGAATTGTTTCAATGAGCACTTTGTATCATCTGGTAGGCTGTTTGATTCAGTGTCCTCTGTCTCTGTACAACCTTGTGTGGATGAACCAGTGAGAGCTGGTCAAACTTTTAGCTTTTTGCCATTCTCAGTGCAGGTGGTACATAAAGCCCTGAAATCCTTAGATCAGAGAAAGCCTGCAGGTCCTGATCTTTTGGATCCCTGCTTTTTAAATCTGGCAGCTGATTTCATAGCTGAACCACTTGCATATCTGTTTAATCTAACCCTGGAATGTAATGAAATTCCAAAGATCTGGAAATCAGCATTTGTCCTGCCACTTTTAAAAGGGGGAGATCCAACTCTTTTAAATAATTATAGGCCAATCTCAAAGCTGTCACCCCTGGTGAAAATACTTGAAACCCTTGTGAGTGACCAGCTAAAAGAGTTTTTATATACTAACTCTATTTTATCAATGTACCAATCGGGTTTCAGGAAGAAGCATAGCACAATTACAGCAGCCATGAAGGTTTTAAATGATATCACTGAAGCTCTTGACAAAAAACAGCATTGTGTCTCACTTTTTATTGATCTCTCTAAGGCTTTTGATACAGTTGATCATGCTATACTAAGGCAGAGATTGTCGAGTGTAGGTCTTTCAGAGCATGCAGTTGCATGGTTTGTTAACTATCTGTCTGATAGAACTCAGTGCACTCAATTTGATGGGCTTAGGTCTGTTAAATTGTCTGTCTTAAATGGTGTGCCCCAAGGCTCTGTACTTGGTCCTCTCTTATTCACTATTTATATAAATAATTTAGACAAAAATGTCCAAAATGCACGACTTCATTTTTATGCTGATGATACTGTTATTTACTGTTGTGCTTCATCTCTTACAAAAGCTTTCCAGAACTTGCAAACTGCTTTTAATACTGTTCAACATACCTTGTCTCAATTGAAGCTTATCCTCAATACTGACAAAACTAAACTTCTGGTGTTTTCTAAAGCAAGAAATAGACCCCTGAACCTTTCACCTATTACTACCTTTCAGGGCAAGGAGATTGAGGTTGTAACCTCATATAAATATCTTGGAATTTTGATTGATGATGGCCTCTCTTTTAAAATGCATATTCAACAACTTACAAAAAAATTGAAGCTGAAATTAGGATTTTATTTTAGGAATAAGGCTTGTTTTTCTTTTGAAGCCAGAAGGAGGCTAGTATCAGCTACATTTATGCCTTTACTAGACTATGGGGATATTTTATATATAAATGCTTCCGCTCAGTGTTTGAGATCAATTGACACCCTTTACCATGGCACTTTGAGATTTATTTTAAATTGCAAAACCCTTACGCACCACTGCACTTTGTATACCAGGGTTGGCTGGCCTTCTCTAGTCACTCGTAGGCTCAGTCACTGGTATACTTTTATTTACAAAGCCATTTTGGGTTTACTACCTTTTTATTTGGGCATTTTTATTGTTCAGAAATGTGGTGGGTACTCTCTTCGTTCGAGGGACTTTATCTTGCTAACTGTTCCAAATGTCCGAACTGAATTTGGTAAAAGGGCTTTTATGTACTCTGCGCCATCGTCTTGGAATGCCTTACAAAATACTTTTAAACTGGAAGAACTTGTCCCGATTGGTATTTTTAAATCACTGATGAATGATCTTGAGACTGATTCCCTGACCTGTCAATGTTTTTAATTTGCTGTTTTTGATTTTGTTATATTCTTTGTTAATTTTATGGTTTTTACTAGATTACTTGTAGTTTTTCATGTTGTTTGTCTAATTTTTGTAATGACTTGGCGCTGCCTATCTTGGCCAGGACGCTCTTGAAAAAGAGATTTTAAATCTCAATGAGCCTTTCCTGGTTAAATAAAGGTTTAATAAAAAAATAATAATAAAAACACCTGAACCATATAGTGACTTTTGTTCTTCCATCCCTAAGTACCCTTAAATTGAGTCTTAGAACTGCTAGCACGAAGGAATGTTGTCCACAAAAGGACTTACGGTGTGTATAGTATTGTAATTTACCTCTGAAAATCATATTTTGCCATTCCATTGAGTGTAGTGATGGGGCACTGAGTCAAAAGCAGGTGAAATGTTTTAATAAAACAAAACCAAGAACACGACTAACATAAGGCAGAATGCCCACACACAAGAACAATACCAACAAGTGAGTTAACATGGGAGAGAGACAAAGGGGAGGAGATGAAGGTAATGGAGTCCAGGTGTGAATCATAATGATTAACAGGTGTGTGTAATGATGAATCCCAAGACCAGTGGTTAGTACTCTGGCAACGTCGTACGCCAGAGGGGAGGAGCAGAGTGACAGTACCCTCCGCCGACGTGCGGCTCCAGCCGCAGCACAAAGCTGACAGGGGGACGACCCCGAGGAGTGGTTCGGTCTGAGCAGCAAAAGTGGAAATCGAGGATTATGTTGGGGTCCAGAATGTCCTCCACCAGAACCCAACACCGCTCCTCTGGGCCATACCCCTCCCAGTCCACCAAATACTGGAGCTGACCCCCACGATGTAGGGATCTGACATGATACACCAGGCCCCCCTCGATGTCCGGGGGGGTTGTCATGGGGGACAGCATCAGCTAGGGGACCAGGAACCACCAGCCTGAGAAGGGAGACATGAAGAGGGATAGCTACGGTAGTGACTGGGTAATTGTATCCTGTATGTCACCTCATTGACCCTCCGGAGAACCTTAAATGGCCCCACAAACTGGGGGCTCAGTTTCTTTCAGGGCAGGCGGCGTGGGAGGTTCCTGGTAGGGAGCCAGATGCGATCCCCAGGATAGAACACAGGGGTCTCACTGCGGTGATGGTCTGCCTGTTCCTTCTGACGAGCCACTCATCTACCGCAGGAGTCGCAGTCTGGCCCTGGGTCCACGGGGCCAGGGCCGGCTGGAAACCAAAAACACACTGGAAGGGGGTCAACCCAGTGGAGGAGTGACAGATTTCTGGGCGTACTCTGCCCAAGGAAGGAAACGTGTTGTTTAGATTAGGCCTACTGGCCGGGTCAATAGGGTCAGACCACTTTTAAATTGGAACTTTGTTGCATTATGCGGCAGACTCTTACGGTACGTACCTCGTACCGATGGAGCTTCTCCCATTACAGAGACAATCCGGGATTCAAAGAATAACAAAGCAGTCATCCTGCAACTGATTTGGGTCCCAAACTGGATCTACCAATCTAGGATTGCCCCTTTAAGGCCCCCCAACACAACCAAGAAATGAGAATGGGTGCACATCTGCCAATATGTTGTGAGCACATCATGGCACATTGTCAACCTCCAAATATTACAGCTTGAAACTGCTGCGGGGAAATGCTTCTGGGGGCATGAGACACTTACCATTATGAGGAACAGGGATGGCAGAGGTACGTATACCAAGAGAATGGATGGATTAACATGGTGAGCAACCTACAAACAGAAACAGCACATATAGTCTTTTCATTTTTGAAATGACTGGTGTGGGATTTTAGGCTAGCGCTTCTGGTTAAGAACCTTTTTTTAATCCAATTGTCATATCATTCATTTGTGTGTGTTCATGTTTTTTAATTTAAAGCATAATTTGTGTGTTTGTGTGTGTGTCATGCTCAAAAGGACAGCGATGCTGCAGTAAAATGACTAAATTCAGCCCCTCCGTGCCTCACTAAGTGAAAGGAATGAAGGATGTTGTGCTATGCATAAACGCTCGCAGCACTTTATTAAGACCTATAAAATTTACAAGTCAAGGAGCGTCGCCTGACCTCTGGAGAACTATAAATTAGCCACGTTGCTCAAGCAAAACGACAATTTCACACCGCTATCTTCTCTCTATTCCCCCTGTCTCACTGCACACTGAAAAAGCCCTTATATAGCTATAATGGGTCTGGTTGTATGTTTTGAAGCGACAAAATGCTGATGTTGCTTCAATCAAATGGTTATACTTTCTTTCCCATTAGAACCACCTCGTGGTGGACCTTAAGCGTGACTGATGCCCAGTTGGCTTAATTGCCTTTCTTTACCAGTTCGTTGCATCTTTTGAAACAAGTACACATTAATGAGACTGGGAGAGCGAGTGTGCGATATGTGGCCCGCCATGCAGAAAACAATTTGGCCTGGGAGCAGGGGATCTAAATGCCCCGTCTCTGTGACTGCACAGTACCGCATCAGAGCGAACAAAGCACAACTTGACTGTGGGGTCACATGGGATCAGATGAGACTGAGACTGCTTCTCATTAGCACAATGGTAAGATAAATGCCTAAGTAAATGGTATTTTATGCAGGCATAAAGTTAATTTGCTATGCCACAGCGCTCTTTAACGATGCTGTGTTTAGAGAGTCAAAGGCCTCTGAAGTGTGTTTCTCGTATTAGGTGTGTTGTGGCAGGATTCAACCATTAAAGATAACGGGGCCAATGTGACCTAAAGTTTACCTCACACTGATTGTAGATGTTAATCTCTTCAAAAATCTGTCTTTCTATTTGAAGTGTCTTAGGAAAAATATGCATTCGAGTCAAAAGGTCAAGGTTTGACCACATACAAATCTATTTTCCTTAAAAGTGTTCCCAATGGCGAAAATGCATAAAGATGGAGGAATTCAGATATTATGTCATTGTTTTTTAGCACTACCCACACAGTTCTTAAACTACGGTGTGCAACATGGTTCAATGCGCCAGTAAATCAGCACAATCTACTTTTTAGTTTTTTCAAATTCTTGAAGCTAGAATTGGGATCATGTATACTGCGCTAATGCTGATACAAAAAAGGAGTAACGGAGAGCAATGCGACGAACTTATCAAAAGAGGCATTAGTGGTAAGTATACGGGGAATACCATCCTTATGCGCCATTGTATTGTTCAAAGTGCAATCCTTTAAAATGATTATAACCGAGAAGACCACATATAAAGAGAAACTGAAGACTTCCTTACATTTCTTTGTTCTCTAACTTTGTCTGCCCTTCAAGACATCATAGAAATGACATTTTATCATATGTCTGATGTGGATTCATAGCTTCATCCATGGAATTAGACTCAATCAAGAGCATTTTATTTGTGTTGGGTTAAAAAAAAACAAGACAAAGGATTGAAAGAATGGGTACAGCTGGGAGTAATCAAAGGTAAGTGTGATCAGGTGAGAATTGTGGTGTTCTTTTCACACATACCACTGATGACATTTACATGCCAACCAATATATTATTATTACTCGGGATACTCAAGTACTCTGTTTTTTAGTTGACCCATATAAACATTATATTCCATTTACAATAACATGAAGAAGCTTGTATCCCGGTTTTGAAAAACCCAAATAAGATGCCTGGGATATGCTGATCTTAGACGGGGTAAACATCTTATCCTGTTTATTGTTGTTTTTTGCGGTCTGCGTAGGTTTGATGTTCAGATGGGAACAGTAATAGTTGGAATACTAACTGAAGTCTGGACACTGACTGTAGGCCTCACATGTACCCTATTATAATATTAACTCCTGTAGAATTAAGTGTTTCTTGATAGACCAAATGCTAATTTTGTGTGGTGAAATATGATTAATTTATTTCATCTTAAAAAAATGTGAATGTACTGTAGCCTAAATGTGAAAAAATGTCCGCAACATAAAAGCTGACTGTATTTCACTTTCTAAACATGCATCCAAGACGAACTGAATACCATCAGAAACATACTGGATCGTTTTTATAGCTTTTCCACATCAGGAGAAATCCACTTTTTCAACCTGAAAGATGATGGCTAGAGCTTACCCATGATGTTGCACAATGATTTATGTCAATAAGTAATTTGTTTTAGACAAAGAATTATATATTTGTGCTTGAAGTGACAAATCCGAACTGCCCACTTTGTGCAAATCTGTGTGAATGCAGTGTCTTATCCTATGATATGACATACAAATAATTTTCAGCCTACTTTTTGTTTCAGGGCTGGGTTCTACTTGAATGTTACCACCCACCAGCATGGCATTGCTTATGAATCAGAAACAGTTGCAAAGTTATTCTTCTTCATTACGAAAATGAGCCCACCGCCTTGTGTCCACATGGCCGTCTGAGCCATGGAGAAAATGAAAATAGGAGGTGCAAACTTACGTATTTTTTTCTTCAATGCTTTGATTGGTGTAACGTTAGCAAGAAACCACAAGTGTCTATCCAGATAATTAAAAGTCACCTGCGAAAAAACAATATGAGTTTTATAGTTACATGTTATTTGCGGCTTGCATGATTATGACTAAAGTCAATGTAGCCTATAATTTCACTTCCCCTGTGAGAACCATGAGCAAGGGCTGACTTGGCTTTGCTCTACCACAGCCGAAGCCTACCAGCAGCGTAACGTTACCTACCAAAGGTTCCCCCGTGTCCATTACAATGTAGAAAAACGCATATGAGCTTTCTTTCAATAGTTACCCATATTACTGGAGCTTCATCTTATTCTTTCTAACTTTATATGGCGGATTCGCGTCCACAATTTATGTAAGATGACAAAACTTTGGCGATAACAATAGATGGCAAAGCCAAAGTGGTTTCCATCTGTGGGGATGTTTTCCCTAAATCAATGCTTATGACAAATCCATAACCAGCCACAGAGCCAGCTGGCTAATCTTTTGAATATGTTGTAGTTAAAAAAAAACAGCATCAAAAGCAACAACATAGAACATTAGCTAGCTAGTTAGATAAGGTTAGCAGGTTAGCATGCTAGCTATATGTTGATGTTTATCAACTCCACATGGAAATTCCCACACCCAATTTGTGAATATGTACAAGTAGACTTCGTCATTCTTCAGAGGTGTGGGGGTCCTTGAAAGAAATGAAAGATAATACTTTAGAGATGTCAAATAGATTGTTGATGATCATTCTATCGATTTATGACATTATTATTGAGTATCAAGTAATGACAAAAGAGAAGCCGCATGTATCAAATTTTGGAGAAGTTGACAAACAAATAGCCTACTTAATGTCAGATTATTATTTATTTTTTAAATCCAAGTGAGGCAACAACAAAAAATCCCACAGCCCCTGTCAAAAAAATCATTCCGCCATCCACGGTCAAATTATTAATATTTAGTTTATTCATGAGTGAAGGGATACTCGTGAGCGGGATATCAAAGGTGCATGTAAACATCTTATCCTGAATAAGACCTTAACTGGGATATGAGCGACTATCCGGAATAATGTGCGCATGTAAACGTTGTCACTGTGAATCAAGCATCAAGCACACATGACTACATTCACAAACACACACACACACACACACACACAATTAAATTAGCCCCAGGGATGAGAGGCTGTCTTTTTATCCTCATGTTTTTCGAAGGAAAATAACTACATGTCAGTGATATGTGTACAATATCATCTCAGTCTTTCTGTGATGCTCACTCTTATATAAGTTGATAATATTCACGGAACAGTATACACGGTGAATGTACACATTATATCCAATATAAACAGCAGCACTTTGATGTAGTATGGAGGTATGCCACTTGCAATGAGCTTCATATTAAAACATAGGCACTGTAAACCATAACTTTGAAATAATGAATTGATACTACACATTGACGGACATACTTACTGTTTTTAACTTATGTGACGTAGATCTTTCTATATATATTTATGTATTGAAAAGATATGATTCTGTTATAATGATGCTTTAAATCAATGATCATCCCCTAAAACATGATTATACGAGTTTGCAAGAAAGTGAGCTTCAGGTAAATTGACAAAGTTCTTGACAGAAGTACAATACTGGATGTGTCACACTTAAGAACAAGATTGTCAACTTTTTCCCATTTTACATTGTATATCAGGAGGTGCACACGTGTGCGCGCACACACACACACACACACACACACACACACACACACACACACACACACACACACACACACACACACACAAAGGATAAAGGGCCAGGCAGGTGTCCATCAGTAAGTGCCTCATGACAGACAGTCCTATGCACCAGATAAACAATGTTCTGTTAATGTCAAGTTAAATAGTCACTGACAAATCCATCCAAGAGTTTCTCCTCCAACACCTTGACACAACAAACTATTGTCCAAGTCACACCCCCCCCCCCCCCCCCCCCACACACACACACCTTCAGATTTATTTCCATAGGGATAGGTGGAAAAATGGTGGGTTCCTCACACATGCATAGACTCCCAATGATATCCTGCTTGCCGTGCTGAAACAACCCAGGCTATATACAGTAGGTTTTGTATTTCAGTTTGTGACGTGGCATGTGGGTCCCGATGATGATGCTGTGGTGTGTTGCTTTCATTGGCTAGTACGGACATCTGTGCACTGTCACATAGTAGGGCTCCTCTGATTTGTGGAGTGAGGGTATGTAGTGGTTTGAGAAAAAAATTGGCGAATCGACACAAAATGTGTTTGCCTGGTGATTGCCCTCTGTTCCCCTTCTGCCATGATTGGCAAAAAAAACCTGGGATGGGGTAGGGGGTTAGAGAGAGGGAGAAAGGGGGATAAACAGTAGAATTGAGAAAACAAGGTATTTCATCACTCGTGGTTGTTCATTGTCATTTATACAGGATGACTTCATCTTGAGCGATCTATGAACTTTATAATAGGGAAAAATGAAATCAACTTCCCAAGTAAGCTGACTTGTTACTTTAATCTCTTATTCTTATCTGTATTTTTTGAAACTGCATTGTTGGTTAGGGGCTCGTAAGTAAGCATGTCACTGTATTCGGCGCATGTGACTAATTTGATTTGACTATACAAACACTTGTAATATTCCAACAAGTGGTGTATAATGACAGCTTAAGGACTATGTAGGCTTACTTTGAACAGGTCTCTCTTGTAAAAGAGATTTTATCTCAATGAGAATAACCTGTATAAATAAAGGTTAAATAAAACATACTATTTTAATCCTCCCTATCTTTTTCTGTATACTTCATGTACTATTCTAAAGCTATTTTTAATTAACATTTCATTGAGTTCAATAATAATAAAACCATATAAAAATGTCCATACATTACAATGGATACTTTCCACATATATAAATGATTCACCATGAGCAATGGTCAAATTAGACACCCTAGACCGCTCATATGAAGCTTTCATACATTTAAATATGAGTCTGGAAATCTGCAAAGAAATTCATGAATTTGAGGCTACCCGGAAAATAAATATTTTCGACGCACCCAATTTCCCTTTTGCTCCCCGTCTCTGGTAATTGTACGTGATACATTTTGTTATCTCTGTGGAAGAAGGAAAATCATTCTTACAACATTGGCTGTGAAACATAGAGGCATTGAGATTCTGCAATATCACCCAATTTTACAGTCATAGTTTTTCTAGGCTAGGATTCACACAGCCCTGCACTATGGACAAATAATATTCCTATTGCTTCAGAAATTCACTAAATAAGCAATTGGATAAACTGCAGTAGCCAATGTTTACTGTGTGAAACAAAAAAAGGAGGAGTTTACGGTTTTCTGCAGTGCGGGTTTGACTTAATTCGGTTATTCATTTTCTTTCCTTCTCAGTCCAAAATTGTGCACTCTCTCAACACCTCAGTATATTTCCTTAGTCTTCTTAAACAACACAGCCATTTGAAGTTGCCTGGTCCTTTGAAGTAGCATCTTTGGGCTTTATTCATTTGTAACCCTCTGCATTAAGTTATTTTCTAGCAGTATAGCGCCTTTATATTTTTCTTTTGCCCTTTTTGTTTTTACATTTGCATCAAAGCCATTTTCGCAGAGGAAAATGCAACCACCAATTATGTATTTTCTGTGAAAAAGAGAACATTTTTGCTATGAATAGGTGTAAGTTTCACTTACTATATATAAGCACAGAGGCCAGTTTTACCTTTAAAACTCCAACGATTAATGTTAGAATTGGTAGATGGTAAGATGGTCTCAGATCTGCACTTCTGCTCATCTCAAATCAAATCAAACCAAATGTTATTGGTCACATACGAACACATATTTAGCAGATGTTATTGAGGGTATAGCTAAAAACTTGTGTTCCGAGCTCCAAGAGTGCAGTAGTATCTAACAGTTCACATTACACACTAATCTAAAAGTAAAAGAATGGAATTAAGAAATACAGTGGCAAGAAAAAGTATGTGAACACTTTGGAATTACTTGGATTTCTACATAAATTGGTCATAAAATTAGATCTGATCTTCATCTAAGTCACAACAGACAAACACAGTCAGGTGTCAGCTGACCTGGAGTACAAACATTGAGACGAGATTGGAGAAGTTGGTTAGAGCTAAAAAACACTCACAAGAAGCATTGCCTGATGTGAACCATGCCTCGAACAAAAGAGATCTCAGAAGACCTAAGATTAAGAATTGTTGACTTGCATACAGCTGGAAAGGGTTACAAATGTATCTCTAAAAGCCTTGATGTTCATCAGTCCATGGTAAGACAAATTGTCTATAAATGGAGAAAGTTCAGCACTGTTGCTACTCTCCCTAGGAGTGGCCGTCCTGCAAAGATGACTGCAAGAGCACAGCACAGAATGCTCAATGAGGTTAAGAAGAATCCTAAAGTGTCAGGTAAAGACATACAGAAATCTCTGGACCTGGGCCTGGACAGCTTGCTATCATCGACGGAAAAATGAATTCCCAAGTTTATCAAGACTATTTGCAGGAGAATGTAAGGCTAACTGTCCACCAATTGAAGCTCAACAGAAGTTGGGTGATGCAACAGGACAACGACCCAAAACACAGAAGTAAATCAACAACAGAATGGCTTCAACAGAAGCCTTCTGGAGTGGCCCAATCAGAGTCCTGACCCCAACCCGATTGAGATGCTGTGGCATGACCTCGAGAGCGGTTCACACCAGACATCCCAAGAATATTGTTGAACTGAAACAGTTTTGTAAAGAGGAATGGTCCAAAATTCCTCCTGACCATTATACAGGTCTGATCCGCAACTACAGAACATGTTTGGTTGAGGTTATTGCTGCCAAAGGAGGGTCAACCAGTTATTAAATCCAAAGGTTCACATACTTTTCCCACCCTGCACTGTGAATTTTTACACAGTGTGTTCAATAAAGACATGAAAACGTAGAATTGTTTGTGTGCTATTAGTTTAAGCAAACTGTCTATTGTTGTGACTTAGATGAAGATCTATGACCAATTTATGTAGAAGTACAGGTAATTCCAAAAGGTTCACATACTTTTTCTTGCCACTGTATATAAAAATGTGATTGACAGCTGGCAGTGCAAAAAAGAAACATACACTTTGAGAGAATGGATTGAGCCAGACTCACCTACCCACTGTGTTCTAAACTCCTTACGATGGTTCCTTAGGCAAAGGCTAGAAAGAAGATAAAAGACAAGATTCAAAGGCAGAAACTTCAGGACAGACCACAGCTCTCTTCTATCAAAGTATACACCAACAAAATGGCAAGGAGCATATAACAGATGTCCCTTTTGAAGCACAGATGGAAAGACATTCAATTATATTTAAGGCTAGATGATGGAAACGTATTTTCTTTTTAATTATATTTAACCAGGCAAGTCAGTTAAGAACAAATTCTTATGTTTTAATGACGTCTACCCCAGCCAAACCCTCCCCTAACCCGGACGATGCTGGGCCAATTGTGCATCGCCCTATGGGACTCCCGATCACAGCTGGTTGTGATACAGCCCGGGATCAAACCAGGGTTTGTAGTGACTCTTCTAGAGTCAGTGCCTTAGACCGCTGTGCCACTCGGGAGCCCAAAACGTAAAGTTTGGCTTACTTGTCAAATGTTGCATTTTTTCTGACCTTTGAACTATACACTACCAGGAAATACTAGCAGGTAAGGTGGGTCCATATGGGCGATTGAGCCATGGTTCCTGAGGCATTACCTTCCAGTGTCACAATAGAACATTTACAATATACTGTGTGTCCAGTGAAAATTGAACTATATGCTTGCTGCATGTTGTTTAATAGCAAAGGAATACTTTTTTCCACTTCATTATCTATTCTCTGTGAATAAGCACTAATATTTTGTGTATCTCATTAATTTCCCAGAGCACTTTCTGTTGTTTCCCTCACATTTTTGAAGAAACTCGTGAGGGCATTTAAACTGGTAAGGCATCAAAAACAACTGTTTGCCTTTTGCCAAGAGGGACGGAAACAACTGCTAGTGCTTTCTAGCTGTGGGGAATGAATAACTTACTTCCAAGAAGCTAATGTCTAAGCTGTTCATAATCAGGAAGCTAATGGTCTGTGCAGCCAATCAAGGCCATGGTACAGTGGGGAGTGGTAAACACATTGGCATTCCCAGGAGCCTCTTCTCTGCTGTACAGGGGGCTCCTGCAGCAACAACGGGCACAGTTGGTATTCCACTTCCCACCCATCTGTTGGTCAGTCGGTAGTTCAGTCGTGTCTCTGTATGTTGTGTCTCTCTGCCCGCCTGTCTTTCTGTGTCTGGTCCTTTCGTTTGTCTGTCTGTCTGTCTGTCTGTCTGTCTGTCTGTCCATCTGTCCTGTCTGTGTCTGGTCCGTCTGTTTGTCTGTCTGCCTGCTGTGTCACTTCTGTCTGTCCGAGTGCCCTACCAAGCGCTATCAGCGAAACACTCCTCGGAGCGGTGCTGATACACCACACCTCTTTGACATCATCTCATCTAAACGCTACATCTTTATATCAAAATAAGAAAAGAGTGAGGGGAAAAAAAATCTTAAATGACCACAATAGAATCTTCCGAGATTGCCCAAGGTTTCGTGATTTCATTTTTTTATTCAGTTGAAGGCTGAATGCCTAGATGTCACGACTTCTACCAAAGGTGGCTCCTCTCCCTGTTCGGGCGGCGCTCGGCAGTCGTCGTCGCCGGTCTACTAGCTGCCACCGATCCCTTTTTCCCTTTTCGTTTGGTTTTGTCTGTCTTTTGTTGCACCTGTTTTGAGTTGGGTCATTAGTGGGGTATTTAGTCTCGCTTGTCTAGGTTGGGTTTATGCGGGATTGTTTGTTGTTACCTGTTGTGGGTTTTGGGGTTGCGTTTATTTGTCTTTGTCTATTGTGGGCTCTCTGGACTGTGTCCCGGCCCTTTTTGGGGTGGACTATTTTTGTCTGGTTTGTTTTATGCCTGTTCATGGTGTTTTTGGACTCTGGAATAAACACGCTCTGCAAGTGCACTTTTGGTCTCCTGCGCCTGACTTCTCCCCCTCCCCACCACTCCTAGAGAGCAGTGACACTAGAACATTCTCTACTGGTGGTGTGTGAAAAGAGTTCCAAGACCTTGCTATCTATTACACACGTACAAGAACCGAGTAGAAGGTGAGGTATTGATATTTTCATTTTTTTATTTCACCTTTATTTAACCAGGTAGGCCAGTTGAGAACAAGTTCTCATTTACAACTGCGACCTGGCCAAGATAAAGCAAAGCAGTGCGACAAAAACAACACAGAGTTACACATAAAAAAACATACAGTCAATAACACAATATAAAAATCTATGTACAGTGTGTGCAAATGTAGAAGAGTAGGGTGGTAATGCAATAAATAGGCCATAGAGGCGAAATAATTACAATTTAGCATTAACACTGGAGTGATAGATGTACAGATGATGATGTGCAAGTAGAGATACTGGGGTGCAAAAGAGCAAGAGGATAAATAACAATATGGGGATGAGGTAGTTGGGTGTGCTATTTACAGATTGGCTGTGTACAATAACAGTGATCGGTAAACTGCTCTGACAGCTGACACTTAAAGTTAGAGAGGGAGATATACGTCTCCAGTGATTCTTGCAATTCGTTCCAGTCATTGGCAGCAGAGAACTTGAAGGAAAGGTCGGCCAAAGGAAGTGTTGGCTTTGGGGAGATACCCAACTTTGGCACTTTTCCCTCGTTTGCTCTCAAAGAAAAAGTGATTTCTCCCCCCCAAAGGCGAGTCACGACTGCGCTAGTACTTCTCCAACAATTAAGTGCCCTTCTCTCGCTACTTCTCTTAGATATCGATTGTGGGGACACTAACTTAGGCCAATGTGCTGAGGCGGCAGTGGCACTAGCTTGGCACTTTTAACGGCTGACACTAACAAGGTGAGTTGGGTCCAGGAGAGGAGGGGGTGTGGGAGAGACATAGTGGCCTGTACCACTGCCAGTCAAACAAACAGCTGAGCAATGCCTAGTTTTCACAGGACAAGAAACCTAAGGACATCGCAGACTATGTCCTCTCCTTAGGCTACAAAGAGAAAGATAGAAAATAATGGGAGAGGGATGGAGAAAGAGAGTTATACAACAAAGGTATTGAGTGTTTCACTAATTAGCTATTCTTTGTTTAACTGAAAGGCATAAACCCTGAGCTCCTGGGACTGTATGTGTCACGCTTCTCAGAGTAGGAGTGCTGATCTAACCCTAAAAAAGAATGTGTCTCTATGTAACTGGCTTCACTGTGCTGCTAACAGCTTGGCTTCACTGTGCTGCTAACAGCTTAGCTTCCTCAACTGTCCCGGTCCCTTTACTGGGCTTGAACCAGTGGCCCTCTGATCACTAACACACATCATGACCACCCACTTGACAATGTACAAACCAGTTGTGCCACTACAAAAGGATCTCGCTACATATATAAAATCCACGTTTAAAAACGGTTTACTCAAGTAACCCAGCTTGGTTGCATACTGTGGAGGGGTACACTGAACCGGAGTTGAGGCAACACTATATTAACACTAGTGGTAGTTCAGACAAGGACACTAATTCTCACCTTCAGAGTTCCCAGCCTTTGTAGACACGGCGAGCACAATGACAAAAAACAACATTGTATTGCAAGAGGACTGCACAGTAATGTGCTAGCATCCTGGAGTGGCCTTTGCTGGGTGGGGTTAACCATCTAAAGACTCATCAAGCTCAGAGCCACTAACAATCACTAGAATTGCCTCGTCAGAGCCCCAAATACACAACATGCCAGAGTGCATGCTAACAGACCAGGGTGGGTTTTTGTGTACTTATCCAGGCAACTGGATAATCTAATGGCTAAGGAAGATGAACAACAGTCGCTATCTAACAGCTGGGCTGGTCCCATTTCTCTGTATCTTATTTGTTGGATGAGATCTGCTAGAATTGCTATTGTTGTGTATTGGGGTTGTGCCGCAGCGCATCATGAGGGTCGTCATTATTGAATTGTTGCAAAGACTTGGTTATGAAACCCACGAGACGTAACAAAAGAGATGCACCATCGAGAGCATTCTGACGAGTTACATCACTGCCTGGTACGGCAACTGCTCGGCCGCCGACCGCAAGGCACTACAGAGAGTGCGAACGGCCCAGTACCTCACTGGGGCCAAGCTCCCTGCCATCAAGGACCTCTATACCAGGCGGTGTCAGAGGAAGGCCCTAAAAATTGTAAACGACTCCAGCCACCCTAGTCATAGACTGTTCTCTCTGCTACCGCACGGCAAGCGGTACCGGAGTGCCAAGTCTAGGTCTAAGAGGCTTCTTTTTTTTATTTTATTTAATTTTACTTTGTTTATTGAATTTTCAACACCAGCATTTACAAAATAATTGCACTTGTTTTATATTACTACCAAATAACTTACAACACATCAAAGACAACAATACAGCAAAACAGAGAGAAAAAAAAAAAAAAAAAAAGACAAGAAAAAATATATTTTGATACAGTTGTTACAGGTCAACTAGCACAGATAATACAGTCCTTAACATCCGAGATGTCGTGTATACACATACCAGGCCTCTTACATCACCAATATATAAATATACATCACTCTGGAACTGCAGGGAAATGTAGTCGTTTAACATAAGGAAAGAAGGGAGCCCACATTGCATAGAATTTGTCTATAGACCCATTGAGTGTGTTTAATTTTTCCAAATTTATGCAATTCAAAACTGATTAAATCCAAAGAGCATGAGAAGGGGGTGCAGAGGATTTCCATCTATGTAAAATTAATCGTCTTGCTAACAAAGATCAATTACATCCTTATTAATTTTGGTCAATTGTATTGCGGGTAAGGAAACCCCAAATAGTGCAATAAAAGGGTCTGGCTCAATCTGTGTGTCACTTAATTCTGAGAGTGTGTTAAAGATGTCTTTACAGAAACCAACAAGAGATGGACAACACCAAAACATGTGTACATGATTAGCAGGAGACCGGTTACATCGTACACAATTAGGGTTCACGTCCTTGTCAATTTTGGATAATCTTGCTTTGGTCCAGTGGGCCCTATGAATGAGTTTGCATTGAATGAGACAGTGCCGAGCGCAAATAGAAGAGGTATGTACCCTTTTGAGTGCCCCTTCCCATAGTTCATCAGATATTTCCTCACCCAGTTCCTCCTCCCATGAGGATTTAATATTGTGTAATGAGGTGGTTTGTAGTGAGCAAATTTGAGTAGATTATTGACAAGGTGCCTTTCAGAGTAGAAAGTGGGATAAGAAATGTGTCAAACTGTGTTTCACCAGGAAGGGTGGGTAATCAGGGATCTATGCTGTGGACGTAACTCCGGACTAGTAAGAATGTCTGGGGAGACCAAATTTAGCTGATAATTGTTCAAACGTACTAAATGTATTGTTAATATAGATATCTCTGAATCTTTTAATACAGAGACTAGATCATGTTGAGAAAGCACCATCAACCATTGATGGGGAAAAGCTGGGTTTGAGGCTACCGGAGCAATTCTATTCTAATTGTACATTTCAATTAGAATAGGGGCTATTTTGGAGAGAAACTTCTTATAAAACTCTGCTGAGTAGCCGTCAGGCCCTGAGCTTCTACCGGATTGAAGGGATTTGACAGCATTAGACAATTCTTCAATAGTGATCGGCTGCTCAAATTTTTTGACCAAATCCCGGCTGACAGAAGGCACAGCAAGTGAGCGGAAGAAATCATCCAATTCCAATGTAACCGCTTTACTTTCAGAAGTATACTGCTCAAAAAAATAAAGGGAACACTTAAACAACACATCCTAGATCTGAATGAAAGAAATAATCTTATTAAATAGTTTTTTCTTTACATAGTTGAATGTGCTGACAACAAAATCACACAAAAATAATCAATGGAAATCCAATTTATCAACCCATGGAGGTCTGGATTTGGAGTCACACTCAAAATTAAAGTGGAAAACCACACTACAGGCTGATCCAACTTTGATGTAATGTCCTTAAAACAAGTCAAAATGAGGCTCAGTAGTGTGTGTGGCCTCCACGTGCCTGTATGACCTCCCTACAACGCCTGGGCATGCTCCAGATGAGGTGACGGATGGTCTCCTGAGGGATCTCCTCCCAGACCTGGACTAAAGCATCCGCCAACTCCTGGACAGTCTGTGGTGCAACGTGGCGTTGGTGGATGGAGCGAGACATGATGTCCCAGATGTGCTCAATTGGATTCAGGTCTGGGGAACGGGCGGGCCAGTCCATAGCATCAATGCCTTCCTCTTGCAGGAACTGCTGACACACTCCAGCCACATGAGGTCTAGCATTGTCTTGCATTAGGAGGAACCCAGGGCCAACCGCACCAGCATATGGTCTCACAAGGGGTCTGAGGATCTCATCTCGGTACCTAATGGCAGTCAGGCTACCTCTGGCGAGCACATGGAGGGCTGTGTGGCCCCCCAAAGAAAAGTCACCCCACACCATGACTGACCGGTCATGCTGGAGGATGTTGCAGGCAACAGAACGTTCTCCACGGCGTCTCCAGACTCTGTCACGTCTGTCACGTGCTCAGTGTGAACCTGCTTTCATCTGTGAAGAGCACAGGGCGCCAGTGGCGAATTTGCCAATCTTGGTGTTCTCTGGCAAATGCCAAACGTCCTGCACGGTGTTGGGCTGTAAGCACAACCCCCACCTGTGGACGTCGAGCCCTCATACCACCCTCATGGAGTCTGTTTCTGACCGTTTGAGCAGACACATGCACATTTGTGGCCTGCTGGAGGTCATTTTGCAGGGCTCTGGCAGTGCTTCTCCTGCTCCTTCTTGCACAAAGGCTTAGGTAGCGGTCCTGCTGCTGGGTTGTTGCCCTCCTACGGCCTCCTCCACGTCTTCTGATGTACTGGCCTGTCTCCTGGTAGCGCCTCCATGCTCTGGACACTACGCTGACAGACACAGCAAACCTTCTTGCCACAGCTCGCATTGATGTGCCATCCTGGATGAGCTGCACTACCTGAGCCATTTGTGTGGGTTGTAGACTCCGTCTCATGCTACCACTAGAGTGAAAGCACCGCCAGCATTCAAAAGTGACCAAAACATCAGCCAGGAAGCATAGGAACTGAGAAGTGGTCTGTGGTCCCCACCTGCAGAACCACTCCTTTATTGGGGGTGTCTTGCTAATTGCCTATAATTTCCACCTGTTGTCTATTCCATTTGCACAACAGCATGTGAAATGTATTGTCAATCAGTGTTGCTTCCTAAGTGGACAGTTTGATTTCACAGAAGTGTGATTGACTTGGAGTTACATTGTGTTGTTTAAGTGTTCCCTTTATTTTTTTGAGCAGTGTATATAAAGACTGGTAAAATCTCTTGAACTCATCATTGATCCCCCTAGGGTCTAATGATATCCCAGACGATGTACGAATTTTAGGAATCTGAAATGATGATGATAGTTGACGTAACTTGTGAGCTAATAATTTATCTCCTTGTTCATAGTAAGTGCTCCTAGACTTGACAAGCAGTTCAGTAACCAGGTCTGTTAATAATGAGTCAAATTCTGCTTCCAAAGTTAAACGCTCCTTATAAATATCCGGAGATGTTGAAACGGTGTAAATGTCATCTAATTGGGCAATGCAGCGTGTTAACATTGATAGCCTATGCCTTTTCAGTTTGTTCTCATGTGCGGTGTAGGAAATAATTTCACCTCTGATATATGCTTTCAAAGTTTCCCAGAGTGTAGATGCAGCGATGTTCTATTTGTACTCATGAAAAAGTCAATTTGACCCAAAACAAAATTGACCAAGTGTTCATTACTGAGCAGTTGAATATTTAGCCGCCAAGGTGGTCGCAGATTGTCAACAGTTTGAAAGACTACTTCCATAGTAACAGGGGCGTGGTCAGATACAACAATTGGATTATATGAACATGAAGATATGGAATGGAGAAGCCTGTCATCTACAAGGAAGTAGTCTATGTGCGTAAAAGTGTGGTGAACCGATGAGAAAAAAAAGTATGCTTTTCCAGATGGATTAAACAATCTCCATGGGTCTGAAACTGCGAATTCAGACAAAGGACAACTCTAACTCTAGCTGGTGTCCACTTTACCATAAAGGCCTGATTGGTGGAATGCTGCAGAGATGGTTGTTCTTCTGGAAGTTTCTCCCATCTCCACAGAGGAATTCTGGAACTCTGTCAGAGTGACCATTGGGTTCTTGGTCACCTCCCTGACCAAGACCCTACTCCCCGATTGCTCAGGTTGACCGGGCGGCCAGCTCGCGGAAGAGTCTTGGTGTTTCCAAACTTTGTTCATTTAAGAATGTTGGGAGGCCACTGTTCCTCTGGACCTTCCCCGGATCTGTGCATCGACAACCCTGTCTCGGAGCTCTACGGAAAATTCCTTCAAACTCATGGCTTAGTTTTTACTCTGACGTGCACTGTCAACTGTGGGACCTTATATACACAGGTGTGTGCCTTTCCAAATCATGTCCAATCAATTGAATTTATTACATGTGGACTCCAATCAAGTTGTAGACACAGCTCAAGGATGATCAATGGAAACAGGATGCACCTGAGCTCAATTACAAGTCTCATAGCAAAGGGTCTGAATACTTATGTAAATAAAGGTACGTTTTTTTTATACATTTACAAAAAAATACAAAAACCTGTTTCGCATTGTCATTATGGGGTATTGCGTGTAGATTAAATCAGTTTAAAAAAAAAAATCCATTTTAGAATAAGGCTGTAACGTAACAACATTTTGAAAAAGTGAAGGGGTCTGAATACTTTCCGAATGCACTGTATGTGTAGACCGAGCACGTCCTAGATAAATGGTTGAACTGAATCCTGTCTCATCATTATTGAATTGTTACAAAGACTTGATTATGAAACCCACAAGACATAACACAAGGACATATTCATAAATGATTATAATAATCATGACACACTACACCAAGACAGCATGGTTAGATGTAACCCAATAATGAACTAAAGGAGCCTAAAGTTACTCTTTATAGACCAAGGACCTTACATGTTCTGTTTAGAAACTAATTGGCTCTATCAGCCAAAACAGCCAAATTCTCCATCTTAACATGAATCAATTCTCAATTGCTGTACGTTTCACATCAAAATTATTTCACGAATGTGTAGTCGAAAAATAGAGCAAGTGAACAAGGCTGTATTGTACTGTAAGTGCTATGGATTTATTGTTACAGGGACACTGTTATTTCGTCCGACGGACAGCGGATAGTTCAAAGAAGGAGCGACACAGATGTGATTTCCTATCATTTAGATACGAATTGTGATGTTTAGATCCAAGAATGTTATTCTTGCCTTTTGTTTTCACTAGCAAAGTGCAAAGAAATGTTGATTCAGGTTGGGGGTGATGTTGGGGGCAGTAAATTAAATCATACTTTGAGGGCTTGTTAGGAAGCTCTGTGTGTGTGCACAGACTTTTTCTCTTAGAGATCATTCTGAACTGAAGACACATGTAACTATGTAAATCTTAGCCAATTGGTGATAGTAATTTGCTCTGTTGTATTTTATCATGTACACTGTGACGTGACTACCATTAATGCAATGACGATTATTTTATCAAATAAATTAACTACGTTTAATTATTACGATGATTAAATTAATCATGTAACAATTAACTCATTAGCAATCTTGGGGCACTACGGAAAAAGTTTGTTTAATGAGTTACCGTTTCCCGAATTAACTCAAGAATATCAGAATATATCGTTATTATATTAGTCATCCATGAATTATTATTATCTCATATCAGTCTCATTCTGACCGTCGCATAATCCGTCAAATCTGCACAAACCCTAGTCTTCATGATGACTCAGTGATACACAAACGGGCTTAACTTCTCTAGGGTAGGTGAGATGCTACCGTCCCACCTGGCCAACATCCGGTGAAATGCAGAGCGCTAAAATTCTAAATATACCATTCGTAATATTAAACATTCTTGTAAATACATGTATCTTACATCATTTAAAAGCTTAACCTCTTGTTAATCCAGCCGCTGTGTCAGATTTCAAAAATACTTTAGACCGCTGCGCAACTCGGGAGGACCCATCCACAATGTTTTTAATGCTGATCAATTGCAATGCACTAAGTATTAAAATACAGAGAGGTGTTGGTAAAGGTATATTGTCCTGCTAATAGTCACAATGTGCTATTATAATACTGTACATGGTGTCCAGGTCAGGATAATGAACACATTTATTTATTAAAGACTATCAGAAAGAATGTTGGTACTTATTTTTTGGGATCCAAAGCGATGAACGAGTGAGTCATTCAGCTTTATGTAGGTGCTGGGCTATATGACTGTGCCATCAACTTGATTATTTCTATATATATAATATAATAAAAAGGGGGAATCCAGCAACCAGTTCACAATGGGTAATCGTACAGATATTTCTCCCGCTTCTCACACTCTCCATGATACACATTTCCCTCTCAGTCCTCTCCCTCTTTGTGCAGACCGCTTCCTCTTTTATCCCCAAGCACTCAATGGCTTAATGAGCAACGGCTTGCCTCGTTGTGGCAGGAAGTCCATATAAGGCCTGGGGGTGGAGCCAGCGGGCTGCAAAATATCTTCCTCCCTCACCTCTCCCTGCCGTCTGCCACAATACGTAACTACTAATTGTAACTAATTGATGTGCATCATTTCATATTTAGTAGGGAGCACAATCCAGACCATTGCCAATAGAAATTAGGTGTATAGAAGATACCCTATTTTGCATCACATGGAATCGAGAGCAACCAGAGCCATTCTACATTTAATTTATATCTGCTCCATTCTGAACGTTACACCTCAACAGAACACAGGTCTTTTTTTACACCAGACAATAGTCTGTGGAAAAGAAAACAGAGCTGAGTAAAACAAAAATGTCAGTTCAAAAAGTAGGCAATGACAGAAGTTGAAATGGGAAGCGGGCTAAAAGTGCGCTACGTGACAGGGGAAAGGACTGTGTTCAGACAGGGGCTCTGACAAGAACAAGAGAGGGGTAACATACACCGAGGAGAAAATAAAAGGAAAACATAGATGAATTAATAGAGTGTGGCAGCACCAGAGGAGTAAAAAAAAGAGTGGAAGCCACTTTATTTATACCTACAAGGGGCTGTGCCCAGGGACATGTCAGATACCGTGGATAAAGTCATGAAATTCACTAGCTCTTAAAATGGAGCTAAAACATAAAGGCCATTGCAACGTCAAAGAGAAGAGGGAACAAATAGGGGAATCATATTGAAATGATTTCAGCAGTCAGCTTTCATTCTTTCGTTTTAAGTAATCTTTCTTTCTACATCTGTTTCTGTCTATCCATACTGTTTCATACTTTCCAAACCTATCCTTCTTTCCTCTTGTTAACACACAATATTCCTCTGCTCTCTGTGTGCTCATTCAAGCATACTTTTTTTTATATATAATGAAATAATTAGTTACTCCTTGTACAACTGGAGGGGATCAATACATTACAATCAATTACATCCTGTATGAAAACCAAAGGGAAATCCAGGGGCTTTTTCCTTCCTTTGAGCTCGTTTGAAGTCTGTCTCCTCCAATTTTGAGCAGGGGATATCAAAATAACTTTGGGCATTAAGAACTTAGGCATGCTGGTTTGCGTAGTCACCGACATTAAAACACATTTTACAAGATGCCGTTATCAACACTTCAGTATTTTAGTTGGTCAGATTAATTGATCGAAGGCTGAAATTCAAACGCAATGCTTTTCAATGCATAGGCTTGTCAAAATAGGGTTGGTTTTGCGGACCAAGATGAAGTCAACTGCTGGACAAAAAAAAACATACTCAATGGAGATTCTTCATTGAAAGTGCTTTTTAGTCCAGGGTCCAGAAAACGGGTCCTTGGAGTCTACAATCATTTTATGTTGGCTAACAACTTGGAGGGAGAGGGAACAGTTGGCAGAAAGCCATCAGGGCAGCAGGAGAAACATTATTTAATTGTAATACAATTCTTTGTGACCCATTGAGTCATCCTGTGTGTGCTGTTCCGTTTATAGAGCGCTAACTATTTCAGCCAAAATGCATGATTCAGATTCAGAATGTCCTCAGAGGCAATTCATCTTGCAGCAGACATAAAACATATAACATCTAAAAATTTAAAATAAATAGCAAAGGATATTTACAAACAAATCAGCAGGGTAAGTGCAGTTTCATAGCGCAAGTGCTAAGAGCAATTAGTCCAACATTTGTTAAAAACCTGTTAGGGCTAGGGGGCAGTATTGACACGGCTGGATAAAAAACGTACCCAATTTAATCTGGTTACTACTCCTGCCCAGTAACTAGAATATGCATATAATTATTGGCTTTGGATAGAAAACACCCTAAAGTTTCTAAAACTGTTTGAATGGTGTCTGTGAGTATAACAGAACTCATATGGCAGGCCAAAACCTGAGAAGATTCCATGCAGGAAGTGGCCTGTCTGACAATTTCTTCCCCTTCTTGATTATCTCTATCCATTACAAAGGATCTCTGCTGTTACGTGACACTTCCTACGGCTCACATGGGCTCTCAGAAGGCGGCAAAAAGCTGAATCGTGGCTTTGCAGGCTCTGGCTGAAAAAAAGTAGCGCGTTTGGGTAGTGGCTGGTTACAGTACTGTGAGACTCAGGCTCGTGCCCGCGTCGACCGAATGCTTTGTTTTCTTTCCTCTGTTTACCTAAACGGAGATTCCCGGTCGGAATATTATCGCTTTTTTACGAGAAAAATGGCATAAAAATGGATTTTAAACAGCGGTTGACATGCTTCGAAGTACAGTAATGGAATATTTAGAATTTTTTTTGTCACGAATTGCGCCATGCTCGTGACCCTGATTTACCATTTCGGATAGTGTCTGGAACGCACGAACAAAACGCCGCTATTTGGATATAACGGTGTATTATTTTGGACCAAACCAACATTTGTTATTGAAGTAGCAGTCCTGGGAGTGCATTCTGACAAAGACAACAAAGGTAATCAAACTTTTGTAATAGTAAATCTGACTTTGGTCAGGGCTAAACTTGGTGGGTGTCTAAATGGCTAGCCGTGATGGCTGGGCTATCTACTGAGAATATTGCAAAATGTGCTTTCACCGAAAAGCTATTTTAAAATCGGACACCTCGATTGCACAAAGGAGTTCTGTATCTATAATTCTTAAAATAATTGTTATGTTTTTTGTGAACGTTTATCGTGAGTAATTTAGTAAATTGTTAGTAAATTCCCCGGAAGTTTGCGGGGGGTATGCTAGTTCTGAACGTCACATGCTAATGTAAAAAGCTGGTTTTTGATATAAATATGAACTTGATTGAACAAAACATGCATGTATTGTATAACATAATGTCCTAGGTGTGTCATCTGATGAAGATCATCAAAGGTTAGTGCTGCATTTAGCTGTCTTCTGGGTTTTTGTGACATTATATGCTAGCTTGAAAAATGGGTGTCTGATTATTTCTGGCTGGGTACTCTGCTGACATAATCTAATGTTTTGCTTTCGTTGTAAAGCCTTTTTGAAATCGGACAGTGTGGTTAGATTAACGAGAGTCTTGTCTTTAAAATGGTGTAAAATAGTCATATGTTTGAGAAATTGAAGTAATAGCATTTCTAAGGTATTTGAAAATCGCGCCACGGGATTCAACTGGCTGTTGCGTAGGTGGGACGAATTCGTCCCGCCTAGCCCAGAGAGGTTAAGTTGCAGTTGCATTCGGAATAAAATAGAACTTGGCCCTATTTTTTTTTTACCTTAGGTAGTCAGCACCTGTGTCCAGAGGGAAGGAACTGGAATTTAGGGTGAGGTGGACGGGAAGAGTCAACCACTACTTTATTTACCTCATGTAGTGCTCTGCCCAGGTAGAGACCGTTCTTGCTGTTGCTGCCAGATGATTTTTCCACAAGACCTGACTATCTTGCCCAACCTATTTTTCTGTGCAACCTTGATATTCCCAAACCAGCAGGTCAAGCAGTAGGACAGAATGCTCTCAATTAATTATTTATAACAGACAACCATGATGGTTAGATCAACATTAAAAAGTACAGTTTCCATAGGCCAACAGAGACTGTATTTCCATTCTTAAAAATAGCGTCAGTACACTGATCCCAGGAAAGATTGTTGTCAATGACTAGCCCAAGGAATTTGTACTCCTCCACTATTTCAAGGAGCTCACCTTTTATGACTGCAGCTTCCCCTAGCCCTTGCAACATCACGAAACACATTTCAAATCAAATCAAACTTTATTTCTCACATGCGCCAAAATAAACAAGACCTTACAGTGAAATGCTACCTCACAAGCCCTTAACCAACAATGCAGTTTTAAGAAAAAAAAGTATATACTAAATAATTAAGGAGCAACAATAAAATAACAGTCGATAAGCTTTATACAGGGAGTTCCTGTACAGAGTCAATGTGCGGGGGCACTGGTAAGTTGAGGTAATATATACAGTACCAGTCAAAAGTTTGGGAACAGTTACTCATTCCAGGGCTTTTCTTTATTTTTACAATTTTCTATATTGTAGAATAATAGTGAAGACATCAAAACTATGAAATGACACATATGGAATCATGTAGTAAACAAAAATGTTAAACAAATCAAAATAAACCCAGTAAAAAAAGAAACGTCCTTCTTTCAGGACCCTGTCTTTCAAAGATAATTCCTAAAAATCCAAGTTACTTCACAGATCTTCATTGAAAAGGGTTTAACCACTGTTTCCCAACCTTGTTCAATGAACCATGAACAATTAATGAACCTGTGGAAAGGTCGTTAAGACACTAACAGCTTACAGACAGTAGGCAACTAAGGTCACAGTTATGAAAACTTAGGGCACTAAAGAGGCCTTTCTACTGACTCTGATAAACACCAAAAGAAAGATGCCCAGGGTCCCTGCTCATCTGCATGAACGTGCCTTAGGCATGCTGCAAGGAGGCATGAGGACTGCAGATGTGGCCAGGGCAATAAATTGCAATGTCGGTACTGTGAGACGCCTAAGACAGCGCTCCAGGGAGACCGGACGGACAGCTGATCGTCCTCACAGTGGCAGACCACGTGTAACAACACCTGCAGAGGATTGGTACATCTAAACATCACACCTGCGGGACAGGTACAGCATGGCAACAACTGCCCGAGTTACACCAGGAACGCACAATCCCTCCATCAGTGCTCAGACTGTCCGTAATAGGCTGAGAAAGGATAGACTGAGGGTTTGTAGGCCTGTTGTAAGGCAAGTCCTCACCAGGCATCACCGGCAACAACGTCGCCAATGGGCACAAACCCACCGTCGCTGGACCAGACAGGACTGGCAAAAAGTGCTCTTCACTGACGAGTCACGGTTTTGTCTCACCAGGGGTAATGGTCGGATTCGTGTTAATCGTCGAAGGAATGAGCGTTACGCCGAGGTCTGTACTCTGGAGCGGGATTGATTTGGACGTTGAGGGTCCGTCATGGTCTGGGGCGGTGTGTCACAGCATCATCGGACTGAGCTTGTTGTCATTGCAGGCAATCTCAACGCTGTGCGTTACAGGGAAGACATCCTCCTCCCTCATGTGGTACCCTTCCTGCAGGCTCATCCTGACATGACCCTCCAGCATGACAATGCCATCAGCCATACTGCTCGTTCTGTGCTTGATTTCCTGCAAGAAAGGAATGTCAGTGTTCTGCCATGGCCAGAGAAGATCACGGATCTCAATCCCATTGAGCACGTCTGGGACCTATTGGATCGGAGGGTGAGGGCTAGGGCCATTCCCCCCCAGAAATGTCCGGGAACTTGCAGGTGCCTTGGTGGAAGAGTGGTGTAACATCTTACAGCAAGAACTGACAAATCTGGTGCAGTCCATGAGGAGGAGATGTAATGCAGTACTTAATGCAGCTGGTGGCCACACCAGATAATGACTGTTACATTTAATTTTGACCCCCCTTTGTTCAGGGACACATTATTACATTTCTGTTAGTCACATGTCTGTGGAACTTGTTCAGTTTATGTCTCAGTTGTTGAATCTTATGTTCATACCAAATATTTACACATGTTAAGTTTGCTGAAAATAAACGCAGTTGACAGTGAGGACGTTTCTTTTTTTGCCGAGTTTATGTGTTATTTAATAGTTTAGATGTCTTCACTATTATTCTACAATGTAGAAAATAGTAAAAAAATAAAGAAAAATCCATGAATGAGTAGGTGTGTCCAAACTTTTGACTGGTACTGTACATGTAGGTAGAGGTAAAGTGACTACGCATAGATAATAAACAGAGTAGCAGCAGCGTAAAACTGGGGGGTGGGGTGGGGACAATGCAAATAGTCCAGGTAGCCATTTGATTAACTGTTCAAGAGTCTTACGGCTTGGGTGTAGACGCTGTTAAGAATACTTTTTTACCTAGACTTGGTGCTCCGGTACCGCTTGCCATGCGGTTGCAGAGAAAACAGTCTATGATTGGGGTAGCTGGATGTTTTGGCAATTTTTTGGGCCTTCCGCCTGATATAGAGGTCCTGGATGGCAGGAAGCTTGGCCCCAATGATGTACTGGGCAGTACGCACGACCCTCTGTAGTGCCTTGCAGTCGGAGGCAGAGCAGTTAACATACCAGACGGTGATGCAACCAGTCAGGACACTCTTGATGGTGCAGCTGTAGAACTTTTTGAGGATCTGAGGACCCATGCCAAATCTTTTAAATCTCCTGAGGGGCAATAGGCGTTGTCGTGCCCTCTTCACAACTCTTGGTGATTTTGGACCATGATAGTTTGTTGGTGATGTGGACACCAAGGAACTTGAAGTTCCCAACCTGCTCCACTACAGCCTTGTCGATGAGAATGGGGGCGTGCTCGGTCCTCCTTTTTCTGTAGTCCACAATCATCTCCTTTGTCTTGATCACGTTGAGGGAGAGGTTGTTAGCCTGGCACGACACTGCCAGGTCTCTGACCTCTCTATAGGCTGTCTCGTTGTTGTTGGTGATCAGGCCTACCACTGTTGTGTTGTTGGCAAACTTAATGATGGTGTTGGAGTCGTGTCTGGCCATGCATTCATGGGTGAACAGGGAGTACAGGAGGGGACTGAGCACGCACCCCTGAGGGGCCCCTGTGTTGAGGATCAGCATGTCAGATGTGTTGATACCAACTCTTACCACCTGGGGGTGGCCCGTCAGGAAGTCCAGGATCCAGTTGCAGAGGGAGGTGTTAAGTCCCACGGTCCTTAGCTTAGTAATGAGCTTCGTGGGCACTATGGTGTTGAACGCTGAGCTGTAGTCAATGAATAGTATTCTCACGTAGGTGTTCCTTTTGTTCAGGTGGAAAAGGGCAGTGTGGAGTGCAATAGAGATTGCATCCTCTGTGGATCTGTTGCGGCAGTACGCAAATTGGAGTGGGTTTCTAGGATAATGGTGTTGATGTGAGCCATGACCAACCTTTCAAAGCACTTCATGGCTACAGACGTGAGTGCTACGGGTCGGTAGTCATTTTGGCACGTTACCTTGTTAAATTAAGGTGAAATACAAAATTAAAAACCAGGTAGGCCAGTTGAGAACAAGTTCTCATTTACAACTGCGACTTGGCCAAGATAAAGCAAAGCAGTGTGACACAAACAACACAGAGTAACACATGGGATAAACAAACGTACAGTCAATAACACAATAGAAAAATCGATATACAGTGTGTGCAAATGTAGTGAGATTAGGGTAAGGCAATAAATAGGCCATAGTGGCGAAATAATTACAATTTAGTAATTAAACATTGGAGTGATAGATGTGCAGAAGATGAATGTGCAAGTAGAGATACTGGGGTGCAAAGGAGCAAAAAAATAAATAACAATATGGGGCTGAGGTAGTTGGGTGGGCTATTTGCAGATGGGCTGTCTACAGGTGCAGTGATCAGTAAGCTTCTCTGACAGCTGATGCTTAAAGTTAGTGAGGGAGATATAAGTCTCCAGCTTCAGTGATTTTTGCAATTCGTTCCAGTCATTGGCAGCAGAGAACTGGAAGGAAAGGCAGCCAAAATAGGAGTTGGCTTTGGGGATGACCAGTGAAATATACCTGCTGGAGCGCGTGCTACAGGTGGGTACTGCTATGGTGACCAGTGAGCTGAGATAAGGCGGGGCTTTAGCTAGCAAAGGCTTATAGATGACCTGGAGCCAGTGGGTTTGGCAACGAATATGAAGCGAGGGCCAGCCAACAAGAGCATACAGGTTGCACAGGGACTGTTGTGTTCTGCTTGAAACATGTTGGTATTACAGACTCGATCAGGGACAGGTTGAAAATGTCAGTGAAGAAACTTGCCAGTTGGTCAGCGCATGCTCGGAGTACATGTCCTGGTAATCCGTCTGAATGTTGGCCTGTTTAAAGGTATTACTCACATCAACTGCGGAGAGCGTGATCACACAGTTTTCCATAACAGCTGGTGCTCTCATGCATGTTTCAGTGTTATTTTCCTCAAAGCGAGCGTAGACGTAGTTTTGCTCGTCTGGTAGGCTTGTGTCACTGGGCAGCTCTCGGCTGTGCTTCCCTTTGTAGTCTGTAATGGTTTGCAAGCCCTGCCACATCCGATGAGCGTCAGAGCCGGTGTAGTACGATTCGATCTTAGTCCTGTATTGATGCTTTGCCTGTTTGATGGTTCATCGGGTGGCATTGCGGGATTTCTTATAAGCTTCCTGGTTAGGATCCTGCTCCAAGAAAGCGGCAACTCTACCCTTTAGCTCAGTGCGGATGTTGCCTGTAATCCATGGCTTCTGGTTGGGGTATGTACGTACGGTCACTGTGGGGACGATGTCATCGATGCACTTATTGATAAACACAATGACTGATGTGGTGTACTCCTCAATGCCATTGGAGCAATCCTGGAACATATTCCAGTCTGTGCTAGCAAAACAGTCCTGTAGCTTAGCATCTGCTTCATCTGACCACTTTTTTATTGATCTAGTCACTGGTGCTTCCTGCTTTAATTTTTGCTTGTAAGCAGGAATCAGGAGGATAGAATTATGGTCAGATTTGCCAAATGGAGGTTGAGGGAGAGCTTTGTATGCGTCTCTGTGTGTGGAGTAAAGGTGGACCAGAGTTTTTTTTCCTCTGGTTGCACATTTAACATGCGTTTTAGAAATTTGGTAAAACGGATTTAAGTTTCCCTGCATTAACGTCCCCGGCTACTAGGAGCGCCGCCTCTGGGTGAGCGTTTTCTTGTTTGCTTATTGCAGAATACAGCTCATTCAATGCTGTCTTAGTGCCAGCCTCTGACTGTGGTGGTATGTAAACAGCTACGGAAAATACAGATGAAAACTCTCTAGGTAGGTAGTGTGGTCTACAGTTTATCATGAGATACTCTACCTCAGGTGAGCAATAGCTCGAGACTTCCTTAGGTATCGTGCACCAGCTGTTATTTACAAAAATACATTGTCTTACCAGACGGTGCTGTTCTATCCTGCCGATGCAGTGTATAACCAGACAGCTGTATGTTGATAGTATCGTCGTTCAGCCACTTCTCCATGAAGCATAAGATATTACAGTTTTCAATGTCCCGTTGGTAGTTTAATCTTCCTCGTAGGGCATGTATTTTATTGTCCAAAGATTGCATGTTTGCTAACAGAATGTGGGGGTTTATTCGATCGCCTACGAATTCTCATAAGGCAGCCTGCCCTCGGGCCCCTTTTTCTCCGCCTCTTCACGCAAATCACTGGGATCTGGGCCTGTTCCCGAGACAGAAGTATATAGTTTGCGTCGGCCTCGTCAGACTCGTTAACCTCTTACATCTAGACGTTCCGCTAGCGGAACACCTGCTCCAATATCCAATGATAGGCGTGGCGCGAATGACAAATTCCTCAAAAATACAAAAACTTCAATTTTTCAAACATATGACTATTTCACAGCATTTTAAAGACAAGACTCTCCTTTATCTAACCACACTATCCGATTTCAAAAAGGCTTTACAGCGAAAGCAAAACATTAGATTATGTCAGCAGAGTACCAAGCCAGAAATAATCAGACACCCATTTTTCAAGCTAGCATATAATGTCACAAAAAACAAAACCACAGCTAAATGCAGCACTAACCTTTGATGATCTTCATCAGATGACAACCCTAGGACATTATGTTATACAATGCATGCATGTTTTGTTCAATCAAGTTCATATTTATATCAAAAACCAGCTTTTTACATTAGCATGTGACGTTCAGAACTAGCATACCCCCCGCAAACATCCGGTGAATTTACTAAATTACTCACGAAAAACGTTCACAAAAAACATAACAATTATTTTAAGAATTATAGATACAGAACTCCTCTATGCACTCGATATGTCCGATTTTAAAATACTTTTCGGTGAAAGCACATTTTGCAATATTCTCAGTAGATAGCCCAGCCATCACGGCTAGCCATTTAGACACCGACCAAGTTTAGCCCTGATCAAACTCCGATTTACTATTACAAAAGTTTCATTACCTTTGTTGTCTTCGTCAGAATGCACTCCCAGGACTGCTACTTCAATAACAAATGTTGGTTTGGTCCAAAATAATCCATCGTTATATCCGAATAGCGGCGTTTTGTTAGTGCGTTCCAGACACTATCCGAAATGGTAAAGAAGGGTCGCGCGCATGGCGCAATTCGTGACCAAAAAATTCTAAATGTTCCATTACCGTACTTCGAAGCATGTCAACCGCTGTTTAAAATCAATTTTTATGCCATTTTTCTCGTAGAAAAGCGATAATATTCCGACCGGGAATCTCCTTTTCGGCAAACAGAGGAAAAAATCACAAAGACGGGGGCGGCCAGGTCACGCGCCTAAGCCCACAGTCCCTTGATCGGCCACTTGAGAAAGGCGATAATGTGTTTCAGCCTGGGGCTGGGATGACGACATTCAGGTTTTTCCCGGGCTCTGAGCGCCTATGGACGACGTAGGAAGTGTCACGTTAGAGCAGAGATCCTTAGTAAAAGATAGAGATGGCAAAGAAGTTCCAGAAATGGTCAGACAGGCCACTTCCTGTAAAGGAATCTCTCAGGTTTTGACCTGCCATTTGAGTTCTGTTATACTCACAGACGCCATTCAAACAGTTTTAGAAACTTTAGGGTGTTTTCTATCCATATATAATAAGTATATGCATATTCTAGTTACTGGGTAGGATTAGTAACCAGATTAAATCGGGTACGTTTTTTATCCAGCCGTGAAAATACTGCCCCCCTAGCCATAAGAGGTTAACCTGTTAGGGCTAGGGGGCAGTATTGACACGGCTGGATAAAAAACATACCCGATTTAATCTGGTTACCACTCCTACCCAGTAACTAGAATATGCATATACTTATTACATATGGATAGAAAACACCCTAAATTTTCTAAAACTGTTTGAATGGTGTCTGAGTATAACAGAACTCATTTGGCAGGCAAAACCCTGAGACATTTTCTGACAGGAAGTGGATACCTGATGTGTTGTATTACCTTTAAACCTATCCCATTGAAAAACACAGGGGCTGAGGAATATTTTGGCACTTCCTATTGCTTCCACTAGATGTCACCAGCCTTTACAAAGTGTTTTGAGTCTTCTGGAGGGAGATCTGACCGAACAAGAGCCATGGAACGATGATGGCCCATTAGACACCTGGCGCGCGAGTTCATGTTGGGTACCCTCGTTCCAATACGTTATAAAAGAGTATGCATTCGTCCACCTTGAATATTATTCATGTTCTGGTTAAAAAAGGCCCTAATGATTTATGCTATACAACGTTTGACATGTTTGAACGAACGGAAATATATTTTTTCCCCTCGTTCATGACGAGAAGTCCGGCTGGCTTAGATCATGTGCTAACAAGACGGAGATTTTTGGACATAAATGATGAGCTTTTTTGAACAAAACTACATTCGTTATGGACCTGTGATACCTGGAAGTGACATCTGATGAAGAGAATCAAAGGTAATGGATTATTTACATAGTATTTTCGATTTTAGATCTCCCCAACATGACGTCTAGTCTGTATCGCAACGCGTATTTTTCTGGGCGCAGTGCTCAGATTATTGCAAAGTGTGATTTCCCAGTAAGGTTATTTTTAAATCTGGCAAGTTGATTGCGTTCAAGAGATGTAAATCTATAATTCTTTAAATGACAATATAATATTTTACCAATGTTTTCTAATTTTAATTATTTAATTTGTGGTGTTGACTTGACTGCCGGTTATTGGAGGGAAACGATTTCCTCAACATCAATGCCATAGTAAAACGCTGTTTTTGGATATAAATATGAACTTGATAGAACTAAAAATGCATGCATTGTCTAACATAATGTCCTAGGAGTGTCATCTGATGGAGATTGTAAAAGGTTAGTGCATCATTTTAGCTGGTTTTATGGTTTTGGTGACCCTGTCTTTGAATTGACAAAACATTACACACAACTCTTGTAAATGTACTGTCCTAACATACTCTAAATTTATGCTTTCGCCGTAAAACCTTTTTGAAATCGTAAAACGTGGTTAGATTAAGGAGATGTTTATCTTTCAAAGGGTGTAAAATAGTTGTATGTTTGAAAAATTTGAATTTTGACATTTATTTGGATTCAAATTTGCCGCTCTTGAAATGCACCTGCTGTTGATGGAGTGCACCACGGGTGGGACGCTAGCGTCCCACCTAGCCCATAGAGGTTAATGTTACCGCTACCGTCTCTTATGACCGAAAATAACTTCTGGACATCAGGACTGCGATTACTCATCACGGACTGGCAGAATCATTTTTTTCCTTTAAGTACAAAATAAGTTTAAAAACAAGTTACAAACAACGCAAATGAACTAATAAAAAACATAATAGGTTGGAGGCACGTAAAACGTCTGCCTTCTTTCCGGCGCCATCTTACTGAATATTGAATATAGATTCAATGGTTGTAAAGATGGGGAGAGGTCTAGCCGTAATAAAGAGATGCTCTGCTTTTTTGACACCACACTCAAAAAAGCAAGTTCTGCAGCCTCTAGTTTTGTCTAAGCTTGATTATTGTCCATTCGTGTGGTCCAGTGCTGCAAGGAAAGACCTAGTTCAGCTGCAGCTGGCCCAGAACAGAGCGGCATGTTTTGCTCTTAATTGCAATCAGAGGGCTGATATAAATACTATGCATGCCAATCTCTCTTGGCTAAGAGTTGAGGAGAGACTGACTGCATCACTTCTTTTTATAAGAAAAATGAATGTGTTGCAAATCCCAAATTATTTGCATAGTCAACTTACACACAGCTCTGACACACACACTTATCCCACCAGACATGCCACCAGGGGTCTTTTCACAGTCCCCAAATCCAGAACAAATTCAAGAAAGCGTACAGTATTATAGAGAGCCCTTATTGCATGGCACAACGCCGCGAGGTGTAGGAACCAATATATACAGGCAGTTAGGAAAGCTAAGGCTAGCTTCTTCAAACAGAAATTTGCATCCTGTAGTACAAACTCAAAAAAGTTCTGGGCCACTGTAAAGTCCATGGAGAATAAGAGCACCTCCTCCCAGCTGCCCACTGCACTGAGGCTAGGAAACACTGTCACTACCGATACATCCACAATAATTGAGAATTTCAATAAGCATTATTCTACGGCTGGCTATGCCTTCCACCTGGCTACCCCTACCCTGGTCAAAAGCCCTGCGCTCCCCACAGCAACTTGCCCAAACCTCCCCCACTTCTCCTTCACCCAAATCCACATAGCTGATGTTCTGAAAGAGCTGCAAAATCTGGACCCCTACAAATCAGCCGGGCTAGACAATCTGGACCCTTTCTTTCTAAAATTATCTGCCGAAATTGTTGCAACCCCTATTACTAGCCTGTTCAACCGCTTTCGTATTGTCTGAGATTCCCATAGATTGGAAAGCTGCCGCAGTCATCCCCCTCTTTAAAGGGGGAGACACTCTAGACCCAAACTGCTACAGACCTATATCTATTCTACCCTGCCTTTCTAAGGTCTTTGAAAGCCAAGTTAACAAACAGATTACCGACCATTTCGAATCCCACCGTACCTTCTCCGTTATGCAATCTGGTTTCAGAGCTGGTCATGGGTGCACCTCAGCCCCGCTCAAAGTCCTAAACGATATCATAACCGTCATTGATAAGAGACATTACTGTGCAGCCGTATTCATCGATCTGGCTAAGGCTTTTGACTCTGTCAAACACAACATTCTTATTGGCAGACTCAACAGCCTTGGTTTCTCAAATGATTGCCCCACTTGGTTCACCAACTACTTCTCCGATAGAGTTCAGTGTGTCAAATCGGAGGACCTGTTGTCCGGACCTCTGGCAGTCTCTATGGGGGTGCCACAGGGTTCAATTCTCGGGCCGACTCTTCTCTGTATACATCAATGATGTCGCTCTCGCTGCTGGTGATTCTTTGATCCACCTCTACGCAGACGACACCATTCTGTATACCTCTGGCCCTTCGTTGGACACTATGTAAACTAACCTCCAGATGAGCTTCAATGCCATACAACTCTCCTTCCGTGGCCTCCAACTGCTCTTAAATGCAAGTAAAACTAAATGCATGCTCTTCAGCTGATCGCTGCCTGCACCTGCCCGACCGTCCAGCATCACTACTCTGGACGGTTCTGACTTAGAATATGTGGACAACTACAAATACCTAGGTGTCTGGTTAGACTGTTAAATCTCCTTCCAGACTCACATTAAACATCTCCAATCCAAAATTAAATCTAGAATTGGCTCCCTATTTCCCAACAAAGCATCCTTCCCTCATGCTGCCAAACATACCCTCGTAAAACTGACCATCCTACCGATCCTTGACTTCAGCGATGTCATTTACAAAATAGCCTCCAACACTCTACTCAACAAATTGGATGCAGTCTATCACAGTGCCATCTGTTTTGTCACCAAAGCCCCATATACTACCCACCACGGTGACCTGTATTCTCTCATTGGCTGGCCCTCGCTTCATACTCGTCGCCAAACCCACTGGCTCCAGGTCATCTACAAGTCTCTGCAAGGTAAAGCCCCACCTTATCTCAGTTCACTGGTCACCATAGCAGCACCCACCCGTAGCATGCACTCCAGCAGGTATATCTCACTGGTCACCCCCAAAGCCAAATCTTCCTTTGTTCGCCTTTCCTTCCAGTTCTCTGCTGCCAATGACTGGAACGAACAGCAAAAATCTCTGAAGCTGGAGACTCTTACCTCCCATTGATAATTTGTGTGAGATTGAGGCCATCAAGCTTAGATTGTAGGATGGCCGGGGTGTTAAGCATGTCCCAGTTTAGGTCACCTAGCAGCACGAGCTCTGAAGATATATGGGGGCAATCAACTCACATATGGTGTCCAGGGCACAGCTGGGGGCAGAGGGTGGTCTATAGCAAGCGGCAACGGTGAGAGACATGTTTCTGGAAAGGTGGATTTTTAAAAGTAGAAGCTTGAATTGTTTGGGTACCGACCTGAATAGTAAGACAGAACTCTGCAGGCTATCTCTGCAGTAGATTGCAACACCGCCCCCTTTGGCAGTTCTATCTTGTCGGAAGATGTTGTAGTTAGGGATGGAAATTTCAGGGTTTTTGGTCTTCCTAAGCCAGGATTCAGACATGGCTAGGACATCCGGGTTGGCAGTGTGCTAAAGCAGTGAATTAAACAAACTTAGGGAGGAGGCTTCTAATGTAACATGCATGAAACCAAGGCTTTTATGGTTACAGAAGTCAACAAATGAGAGCACCTGGGGAGTAGGAGTGGAGCTAGGCACTGCAGGGCCTGGATTAACCTCTACATCACCAGAGGGTCAGAGGAGGAGTAGGGTAAGGGTACGGCTAAAGGCTATACGAACTGGTCGTCTAGTACATTCGGAACAGAGAGTTAAAAGAGCAGGTTTCTGGGCGCAATAGAATAAGTTCAAGGCATAATGTACAGACAAAGGTAAGGTAGGAGGTGAGTACATTAGAGGTAAACCTAGGCAATGAGTAATGATGAGAGAGATATTGTCTCTAGAGATGTTTAAACCAGGTGATGTCACCGCATATGTAGGAGTTGGAACTAAATGGTAGGTTAAGGCATATTAAGCAGGGCTAGAGGCTCTACAGTGAAATAAGACAATAATCATGAACCAAGACTGTAATGGACAAGGCATATTGATATTAGGGAGAGGCATGCGTTGCCGAGTGATCATAGGGGTCCAGTGAGTGGTTGGGCTGGTTGGAGACACGGCGATTCAAACAGCTAGCAGGCCGGGGCTAGCAAGCTAGCAGAAAGGCCTTAGAAGGACATCGCAACAGAGGAAAGTCTGTTTTAGCCTCCGCGTGCGGTGACGTCGATGGACCAGTCGTGATGGATTAGTAGGATTCCGAGTAGCAGAGGGGTCCAAGTCCAATTGGCAAAATAGGTATAGTGGCCCAAGAAATTGGCCGATGGATCTATTCAGCTAACAGTCCAATATGCTCTAGACAGCTAGCGGGCCGCGGATAGCAGATGGGCATTCAGGGGACATCGCTGCATATGGGCCAGTTGAGTACCCCTCGAGCAGGTGATGTCGGTAGTCCAGTCGTGAAGGATCGGTGGGGTTCCATACCCCGTACCGGCAGTATAAGGGGTCCGGGATTTGTAGCCCAGGAGTGGCTGATGGACCTCTTCAGCTAGCCGGGAGAATGGGCCTAGCATGGGCTAGCTCCAGGCTAATTGGTGCTTGCTTCGGGACAGACGTTAGCCAGGAGTAGTCACTCGGATTGCAGCTAGCTAGCTGCGATGATCCGGTGAAAAGGTTCAGAGCTTGCAGTAGGAATCCAGGGATATGGAGAGAAAATAGGTCTGGTATGCTCTGGTTTGAGTCGCGTTGTACAAACTGGTGAGAGCTTTCCGAGCTAAAGGTTAGCTGATGACCGCTAGCAGTGGTTAGCTACTAGCTAGTGAGCTGGCTAGCTTCTGTTCGGGGATTCCGGTTCAGAGGTAAATAAAAATACTTTAGAAAAAACAGATCCACACCACATTGGGTGAGGCGGGTTGCAGGAGAGTATTTTGAAGTTGAGGTTTACAAAAATATAAAAAAGATATGCGAAGAAAAATATATATACATGGGACACGACAAGACAAAGGACAAAGACGTCTGACTGCTACGCCATCTTGGATGTATTTGGGACGTCTTCTACTGTGGATCGCTAAAATATCCAAATGATCACATCCTCAATTCAAATATTATGGCCACATTATCAGTGTAGCCTGTTATCGTCTGGACTAGTTGAAATATCTTCACATGTAGAAAACGTAACTGTAAATTTTTTCTTTATTTTTTATTACAGGGGGCAGATTAAAAGCATCCCATCCAAATCGTCCTCTGGAATAATAGATGTTCTGGGGCAATAAATAGGCTACATAACCAACTAGTCCCGTGCAAATAGGGCTATAGCCTTAATAATAACTCCAGCATGATTTTGGCATTTCTTGCAGTAAAATGATACACCAAATGTAGGCAAAATGTGGACTTGGGAACAGGAGAAATATGATTTATTTATGCATGCACACACTCTCTTTCTCTATGTTTCTCACTTATTGTATCATAATTGTGTATCAAAGTAATTTACAACCAAATGATAACAGCACAGATACAGATCCACATTATTCAAAATCCATGTAAATTCCCCTTTTCTCCATTCCTGTTACAATGCTAATGGGAAGTTGCATGCTTCAATATGTACTCCATACATGACTCTGTAAGGCTACGTCTTACCATGACTGTCTTGATGTGGCCACTGGCTTTGGTACAGGTCCAACCAGAGCGGTTGAAGAGGAGGCCACACATCTCTCCCTCCAAGCAGGGCGCCATCTCACACCACTGTCTACTCCTCACGATACGCACTGAGGAGACAGAGAGAAGGGAGAGAGAGACAGCGAGACAGAGAAAGGGTGGGACCAAGAGTTAGAACCAAGCTCGATTGAGCTACTGTATATCCACCTTTAAATTCATACTTTAGTGCATTTTAACAGTAATAAAAAGCAGAGAGCAAGGAGAGTATGAGAGAGTGAAGAGAGAGAGAGAGGCGGGGAGAGAGATGATAGACATCTAGATAGAGGAAGAGAGCGAGAGAGAGTGAAAGAAGTATTTCACAATCAGGGGTTCTTGATTAGATCCTTGAATGTCATCAGTCTAGACGTAATGTAATGATGGCCACTCTTGTGCTCTCTGTATAATCTGTCCGGAAAACAATAAATTACCATTAGCCTTTGTTGACACTAATTAACACTGATTGTTCCTCACACTGGGTGTGTGTGTTTGTGTGTGTTCAAGTCGGCTCAAAGATTAAATCGGTCCTCTCAGGACCTGGCATGAACTATTGTTCATTTCGGTTTATCAAAAGGTCTTTCTGACTTTATGATGGTGGGCAAATTGAAAGAGAGGGACTAGGTCCTCTCTAGGTTTCTTCCTAGGTTTTGGCCTTTCTAGGGAGTTTTTCCTAGGGAGTTTTTCCTAGCCACCGTGCTTCTTTCACATGCATTGCTTGCTGTTTGGGGTTTTAGGCTGGGTTTCTGTACAGCACTTTGAGATATCAGCTGATGTACGAAGGGCTACATAAATACATTTGATTTGATTTGATTTTGACTACAGTGGCAAATGTCCCCAATGAGAGTGAATGAGTTTGTGTCCCTAGTGATTGTGACATGATGTCAGTAAAGGATAACCCCTTGTCCATGTTTTCAATAATTGGGTGTGTCAGGTTGGCCCTTTGAGCTGGATACTGCTGTCCTGTATAGATCTGTCATTCCATGGGACTTAGCATGGTCGTGCACACACATGCCAGTATGCACACCAGCACGCACACACACAGAACAATGGCTGACTGAACACCAACTGTTTTCCAATACCATATTAGAAATAGGAAAGGGTAAAAAAGGGATTCAAAGACCACATAGGCCTAGCTTTAATGAAAAAAGCATTCAAATTTCCCTTTAGCTTACTGCTCAATTCCTTCATCTGCTGAAAAAGCCCAGCTATCCAGCCCGACACTCCAATTTCCCTCTGCGAATTGGATTGTCAGCACGATCCATCAGACATAACAAAGCATAGATTGATCAGTCATTCATAAACGTAGCAGTGAGTATATTATGTGACAGCCAGAGCTGAGTTTTCAAAGTGTGCATCAGAAGGACCAACAGAGCGCTATAGCAAAGCCTGGCTGGAAGATGGACTGAATCAGCTGGGTCGTGTCCAATAGGAAAATAGGGGTAAAGTAGTCACATAGGGAGAGCTGTGACACCTGTCATCATGTCATCACGGCCCCCCACCCAGACTGCATTTAACTGTCATAAATGCCATTATCGAGGCCATTTCTTTAGTAGGTGACATGAGAGGTCACCATGTGGGAGAAGAGGGTGCTCAAGATGATAGTTTCAAGTTTTAATGTCACAGGCACAAGTACAGTGAGGTGGGGGGGGAGCAGGAGAAAATGATAGAAAGAGAATGTGAATAACCATCAAACCATGAAGTCCTCTACATTTCCATTTACCTCCACAATTAAATTTACAGGCAAAGTTCCCAAATCCACTACGGTAACACAAGTAGTGATCAATTGCATTTGCGCTGTGGTGGGTATTTCCTTTCGACAGCACCACCCTTCACTACAACTCTATGCTGTAATTCCATTAAGAGATGTAATGATAGAAAGCATTCCCGTTCTCCATAGTGGCAGCCACTGAGCAACAGGTCCCTGTTTAATGGACTGGCTATTAACGGCGCACGAGTTCTGCGACAGGCAGCCAGTAGGGGTGTAACAGTACATGTATTTGTACCGAACTGTCCGGTACAGGGACTTTGGTTCAGTCTGCACTGTCAACCTGAAGGAATAAATTAAACAAATATTTACCAGATAAACACTACACTGCATTGTAGGCCTATGCCTTTTGAGTAAAACAGCTGAATTTATAGCCTGATTTTTTTCAGGCTATTATGGTAAACAACTAAATCTTATGCGCACACTCAAATCTTGATTACTGCAATTCAACCTCTTGGCTTCTTGAATGGAGACCAAGTTCTTATGGTCCGTCCAGATCACGAAAGGATGAGGTGCCCCATCCAACCATTGTCTCCACCGCTCAAGGGCCCACTTAACTGCCAAGAGCTTCCAGTTTCCTACATCGTAGTTGCGTTCCGCTGGCGAGAACCACTTGGAGAGAAAGGCACAGTTTCTTGTCCTCCTCGTTCCGCTGTGAAAGGACCGCCCGTGCTCCGGTATCCGAGGTGTCCACCTCTACCACGAAGGGACGGGTAGGATCAGGATGGATGAGGATGGGTCCGGAGGTGGAACGTCCTTTGAGCTCCCCAAACGCCCTGTCAGCCTCGGGGGTCCAGCAAAAATGGTTCTGGGACTTGCGGGTTAGGGCCGTGAGAGGTGCTGCCAACGCAACAAAGTTGCGTATAAAACACCTGTAAAAATTGACAAACCCAAGGAATCGCTGAACTTGTTTGAGTGAGGCTGGATAGGGCCAGTCGGCGACCGCCTCACCTTTACAGGGTCCATTTGGATGCCTGCGGTAGACATAATGTGGCCCAGGAAAGAAACTTTGGATACATGGAACTCACACTTCTCTATCTTGATGTATAGTTGACTCTGCAGTAGGACTTGGTGGACGTGCAGGATGTGTTCCGAAAGGATCTTGGAGAAGGTCAGGATGTCGCCGAGGTAAACAAAGACGAACCGATTCAACATATCCCTAAGCGTGTCATTGACCAATGCTTGGAAGACTGCCTGTGAGTTCGATAATCAGAATGGCATGACTAAATACTCATAGTGGCCACTTGGGCAGTCTTCCATTCATCCATCTCCCTCCCTGAGTCTCACCAGATTGTAAGCGTTGCGGAGGTCCAGTTTGGTGAAGAATTGGGCCCCATAGGCCAACTCCAAGGTGGTGGACATCAGGGGAAGGGGGTAACAATTCTTAATCGTAATCCTGTTCAGCCCTCTGTAATCGATGCAGGAACGCAGAACTCCATTCTCCTTTCCCACGAAGAAGAAGCCTGCAGCAGCTGGGGATGTAGACGATCGAATGAAACCTGCCTCCAGCGACTCCCGGATGTAATTGTCCATGACTGTTGCTTCAGGGGTCGAGAGGGAGTACAGACGGCACCGGGGAGGGGTAGAGCTGGGTAGGAGTTTTATAGCGCAGTCATATGGATGAGGAGGGATGGTGGCGGATTGCCTCTTACTGAAGGCCTCCCGGAGGTCGAAGTCTTTGGGAGGGAGAGGGGAAAAGTCTTAGTCTTCAATGGATGCCGGGAAAACAGCGAGGCTCTTGGTGGGGGTCTGAGGCATCTAGTCTGACAGTTCTTACCCCAGTCTAGTAGATGTCCCGTGGACCAGGAGTATAGTGGGTTATGTAGCACTAGCCAGGGGTACCCTAGGATAAGGGGGTTCTCGGGGGCAGTAATCAACAGAAAATGAAGAGTCTCAGAGTGGTTCACCCCAACCTGCAGTGGAATGGGCTTGGTCTGATATTCCACCTGGCCGGAGCCGATGGGGCGTCCGTTGAGGGCTTGAATCTAGAGGGATGGGTGATTTCACGCAGGGGATTTGTAATTCTCTGGCGAAGTCTTGGTCATTGAAATTATCCGCGTCCCCGGAGTTCACGAAGGCTTGAATGTGGTGCTGACAGTTATCCCAATAGAGGGTTGTGGGTAGTGTCAGACGGTGACCGGGTAGCTGGGGTCTAACTGCACAGCTTGTCCAGGTGAGCCCCGGCATTTCCCGTCAACTCTGGGCATGTAGAACGGAGATGGCCAAGACCTTCGCATTAGAGACAGCAGCCGCCGCACATGCACCTATCATGTTCCTGTGGGCTCAGACTTATGCGTCCCAGCTGCCTGGGCTCCTAATTGCTGGGCTGGGGGGCTTGGGGTGCTCTGGAAACCGGAGCGTTTGGTGTCAAAAAGGCACTGTCTCACACGTTCTCGGATGCAGTTGTCAATCCTGATGTCCAGCATTATCAGGGACTCGAGGTCCTCTCCCAGTTCCCGAGCGGCCAGTTCATCTTTGATGGAGTTAGACAGACCCTCTCTGCGGCGAGGGTGCGGAACTCAATGGCGAAATCAGCCACTTGTCTGGACCCTTGGCGGAGGTTGAACAGTCTGCTTGCCGCTTCTCTTCCGCCGACTGCGTGGTTGAAGACTCGTCGCAGCTCGGCAGTGAAGGCTAATATGGAACTGCAGGATGGTGGCTGCTATTCCCACACCGCCGTTGCCCACGCAAGGGCCTTGCTCGAGAGTAGAGAGATGTTGTAGGAGATCATGGCTCGATCGGTGTGGAACGAGGAGACGGTAGCTCTAACACCAGAGAGCGCTGAGTGAGGAACCCCCCCTTGCATCCTCCCAGCTGGCCGTCATAGCACTCGGGGGCTGGGATCTTGGGTTCACGGTGCAGGTTCCTTGGGGGAACTACGGCGACGCTTGTAGCACTGGGCGATGAGACTTGGGCATTGGCTCCTCCTGGGTTGGGCCATGGTTAGAGGTAATCTGTAAGTGTCCGAAGGGTCTCCGATATTTGGGAGAGTTGTTCTTGCTGCAGCCCCAGCAGTGTTCCTTGGTGGGTTTTAGCATTCTGGATCTGGGTGATCTCTGCTGGGACCATGTTGAGGCAGAAGCTTACTGTGACGTGGTGAGGTTGGACCCAGGAGCAGAGGAGAGACCAGACGAGGAATCAGTGGTTAAGGATGAACATAATACTTTACTGAGAAATGGTAGTTGCAGGATCACAGATACTTGAAAAACAACAAACACCAAGTCTCAAAAATTCACTCAGGAAAAGACCACACACGATAAACAAGTCAAGCTTCTGCAAAGGACAACAGAATACGCACCTCTTTTAACAGGGAAATCATAACGAGTAAATGGGACACACCCGAGTGTCGTTAATTTCTCTAGGATGGTCTCTGGTTATGTTCAAGGGCAGAGGTAGGGGGTGAGCATCTAAATTTTTTCTAGTATTACATTGTTATTTGATTATTGAATTGTTTGGTTTTGCGTTTGCAAGAAAGGCATTACACTGTACTTGTGCATCTGACATTAAAACTTGAAACGATCATCCTGAGCACCCACTTCCCTGTGGCTCAGTTGGTAGAGCATGGTGTTTGCAACGCCAGGGTTGTGGGTTCGATTCCCACGGGGGGGCCAGTACAAAAAAAAATAATAATAAATGCATGAAATGAAACCTATGCATTCACTACTGTAAGTCGCTCTGGATAAGAGCGTCTGCTAAATGACTAAAATATAAAATATGTAGTGACCTCTGACGTCACCTACTAATGAAATGGCCTCGATAACCGCATTTTCGACAGTTAAATGCAACGAAACATTATTTATAAAAAGCAATCTATTAATATGGTTTTTGAACTCTATAATTTGTTTACAAGTATGATAGCTGTACTTTTAGTTTATGGTTGGCACAGCTTGTTGGCCATTAGCCAATCAGCATTTCCCAACGAGTTCAAATCACATGAATGCATCCGACTGGTATGTAAGACTTCACAACTGGTAAATTCCCACCTCCCACATTGTTACAAATGCAGCATCAGAGTGAAAACTTGTGAGGCCCAACATAACAATCTGGTCACAACAGACAATGCAAGGAACATTGTGAATGCTGAACATTGGCATTTAATTTTCCCTATGTACTGAAACCGAACCGTGACCCCAAAACCGCAATACGTACCAAACCGTGGGTTTGGTGAACCATTACAACTCTAGCAGCCAATAATAATCAATTTCCTTATTCTAGAATCATAGTTCTCTCTTAGTTAATTAGCATTGCCGGAGCCAGAGACAGTATTACAAAGATTATGTGGTACTAGATACACCAGATATGTCCTGTTGTTTATGTACTGCAGAGCAGTGCGGACTGGGGCAGGGGGGTGGTCAAGTGTGGTTGATCTCCATGTAAGATGAAGATGATCATGGAGAGATACTGCTAGGGTTGCAAAATTCCTTATTTTTCCAGAAATTCCAGTTGGAAGATTCCTAGAATCAGGAGGGGATAAGCATGAAATCCAAAATCCTCCAATGAGGATTTCTGAAAAATATGTGGATTTTACCTGAATTTTATAACACTAGATACCGCCTTAACCGCAATTGTTGACACTCACCTTCGACGCAGGCTGGCCTGGCCTTCGTGGTGCCAGCGATCTGGCCTCTCCTGCAGGCACAGCGGGCAGTCTGACGTGCGATGGTGCATCTTGGCACGCTGCTGTCTCTGTTGAGCATCACAATCTCACAGGTGCCCACAGCCAACTGGCCTGCAGAGACAACAAAGGGAGAGTCCATTACATTGTCTGTCTTCAATGGCATCCTACATTCCTTATGCAGTGCACTACTTTTGACCATTGAATTGAATAAGATGCCATTTCAGACACCGTCTATGTTACATTACAGTCATTCAGCAGAAGCTCTCATCCAGACCTGCATTCAAATAGTATTTGTTTTCTTTCAAAATACTTCAGCTGCACATGATTGAGCTGCCTGGCACAGTGGAATCAATGGAATAGTACCTTGCTCAATTTTAGGTCATAGGTGCTTCTTTATGTCTTTGCCAGAAATGAAATATTAGGATGAACAAGGTTGCTCCATGAAGGTTAACTTTCAGCTCTACTCCCTGGCTTGAGGCAGTATTTCACCTCATCCCACAATGAAGTTCAAACAGGAAAATAAATAGTGGGGGTACGCAGTACCGGTTAAACGTTAATACTATTACATTACCAAAGATGGTTAATTTCGTTCAAAAGAAAGCAATAGGCTCTGATGAAGGCCAAGAGGCCGAAACGTAAGCTTGAATAAAAAAGTGATACTAGCAAGAGCAGGTAAAAAAAATAATCAACATATGTAAATTGTTACCATGCACCTGCAACAAGATAGCTCAGATGTGCGAGCGTAATTTTTTGTTGTTGAAATGTTGAACGTAATACACACACACACCAACATAAGATGTACCAATATCATGTAAAAAATGTTTTATTACAAACAAGAAACACTTTTCAATTAGAAAAGAAATCCACTTTGGTTTTAAAAAAAGGACTTGACCGAAAATAAATAAATAATAGTTATAAATAAAAACTACTACCACCACCACAGAAGCTTCGCTATTCGCCATCTTCCGAGTTGTTTTGTTTTGTTGTTTGCTTGGAGATCTAGCTTTCAAAACTCGCAGCCCCTCTTCCAATGCATTGTGTGCATCCCCATATCTAATTGATCAGCTATTGTCAAAGCCGAAACGATTATGACATCCGGGCATTTAAAGCATCCCCGGGTAATGGAAGCAGGTTCTTTTTAGTCATTGTAAAGAGAAACTCGACAGTAAAAAGCATTAACATCACAGTAGATACTACATAGCCGGTTCCAAGCCGAGTCCATCTGCTCCCGCTCAAAGGAAACACAATTGAATACCTTGGCCAACAACCAATGAGGCCTGCCAATAAAACTATGCGCATCCAATCAGCTACATATTTCCAATATCATGTACTGAACACATGCATACCTTTTTAACCAGGTGTGCATAATAACATGCTGCTTATCTCTCAAACACTACATAAAGTATACTTAATTTTCTAAATGTCACATACTATAAAACTTAATTTTTTTTGCATACTCAAACGGCCTACTATTTAGGACGCAAGTATGAGTATTCTGACACAACATAGTCACACACACCTCCCCTCCACACATCCAGCAAGTCCCCCACTCCTGTCAGCAGTGTGCTGGAGGTTACAGCTGTGCCATTTGATATCAATGTTCTCCCCATGATTCAACAGCAACCAGATGTGATAAGCCTAGAGGAGAGAGGGAGGAGGGAGAGAGCGATGGAGGGAGAGATGGAGGGAGACAGTGCAGAGTATTACAGGCTTCTTAATGTGCCCTAAGCCACTGCAGCCCATTCCATCACGCAGAGCAGGAGTTAATTCATATGACAGGGGGTTTCCGTCACTTGGTGGCACGGAGAAGCGTAGTCTCGCCTCTATTTCAGATTATGAAATGCACTTACGGCGGGCCACAGAGTGAGGGATGGCAGAGGGGGTCGCCCACGTTCTGGTTTCCATCACAGACGACATCTACAGGCGCTGGCACCCGCTACTGAGTAGAGCTCTACCCAGGCAAATGACCTTATCACTGAGTCACACACTCGAACGTACCCACTTACAGAGATGCATGGATACATATATACACACACACACACACACACACACACACACACACACACACACACACACACACACACACACACACACACACACACACACACACACAAACCTCAAAGTGAATTCACAGTTCAGTGTGATTTCAAATGTGCAATATGTTTGTGTAAACTTATTGTATGACTTTTAAGTTTCAATAATTCAATATTCTGTAAATACTGTATACTCCAAGCAAAAGCTATGGGATCAAAATTTTTTTTTAACTATGGCTTAAATTCTGATATTTTTATTAATGCACATATTTTTGTTATGACCTGGCTGGCTGCAGCTCAAACTAGCACTATGTAACTTAATCTGCATGTGTGACAATATCTTAGTCTCATTCCTATGTTGAAATCATGTGAGTCAGCAATGTAGTTGCAGTGATGTTATCTAAAAGTAAGACAATCAAAACCACACATCCGCAACCAGAAGCTCTTTCTGAGTTGATGAATATGTGACGTTATCTAAAAGTAAGACAATCAAAACCACACATCCACAATCAGAAGCTCTTTCTGAGTTGATGAATATGTGATGTTATCTAAAAGTAAGACAATCTAAACCATACATCCGCAACCAGAAGCTCTTTCTGAGTTGATGAATATGTGACGTTATCTAAAAGTAAGACAATCAAAACCACACATCCACAACCAGAAGCTCTTTCTGAGTTGATGAATATGTGATGTTATCTAAAAGTAAGACAATCAAAACCACACATCCACAACCAGAAGCTCTTTCTGAGTTGATGAATACAGTAACTTGGATAATATACAGTGCCTTTCAAAAGTATTTAGAACCTTCTATTTTGTCTTGTTAATAAATACAAAATGCATAACTAAAATATAGTAATTGAGTAATTATTCAGCACCTTTTTTTAGGCAAGCCTAAATTAGTTCATGAGTAAAATGTGGCTTAACAAATCACATAATAAATTACATGGACTCACTCTATGTGAAAAAATAGGGGTTGACATGATTTTTGAATGACTAAGCCTTCCTCTGTCCCCCATACATACAACATCTGTAAGGTACCTCAGTTAAGTATTGAATTCTAAGCACAGATTCAACTACAAACCTTTCCGAAAGCCTGATAAAGAAGGGCAGCACACATGAAGAAAAAAACCTATAGTATACTATAGAAGTATTACTATATTTAGATACTATATTATTCACTGTAGTGTTTTTTGCGCAGTGGTTGTGCAGAAAAAATATATACACTACCGGTCAAAAGTTTTAGAACACCTACTCATTCAAGGGTTTTTCTTTATTTTTGTAATGCCCTGGCCATAGAGAGGGGTTTTTAGTTCTCTATTTTGGTTAGGCCAGGGTGTTACATGGGTGGGGGTTCGATGTTTATTTTTACCGGACAGAACTGTTGCTGGTCGTTTTGTTTATTTTGTAGTGTTCATGCGATTCATTAAATCCTTTATGATGAACACATCCTCTGCTGCACCTTGGTCTCTTTCTGACGACGGCCGTTACAGAATCACCCACCAACAACAGACCAAGCAGCGGAGGAAGGAGAAGCACCAGGAGAGGGGCAGTATGGACTCGTGGACCTGGGAGGAGATCAGAGCCGGAGTGGGCCCATGGAAGAAGGCAAAGGAGGACCGGGAATATTACAGTGGAACGCCAATAGCGTTCAAACCGGAGAGGCAGCCCCAATCATTTTTTTGGGGGGGGCACATGGACAGATCGGCGGAGCCGAGGACGGAACCAGAGCCAGTCGGGGTAAAATTGGAGGGTGAGCAAAGCAGAGACTGTTAAGGAGTTGATGGGTAAATTGGAGGAGAAGAATATGAGAGAGCTATTGTGTTGGTGTTTTAGGCACGGCATTCGCTCTGCAGAGCGTGTCCTAGAAATAATGTCACCTGAGTTAGTACTTCATACTTGTCCTGAGGTGCGTGCTAGCCGTCTGGTAAAGACAGTACCAGGCCCACGCACCAGGCCTCCAGTGCGTCAGCCCAGTCCTACTCGTCCTATTCCTGCTCCTCGCACTAGCTCTGAGGTGCGTGTATCCAAACTGGCACTTCCAGTACCAGCACCACGCATCAGGCTTCCAGTGCGGCAGCCCAGTCCAACTCAGCCTGTTCCCGCTCCCCGCACTAACCCTGAGGTGCGTGTCCCCGAACTGGCACTTCCAGCACCACGCATTAGGCTTCCAGTGCGGCAGCCCAGTCCAACTCAGCCTGTTCACGCTCCCCGCACTAACCCTGAGGTGCATGTCCCCGAACTGGCACTTCCAGCACCACGCATCAGGCCTCCTGTGGGTCTCTCCAGCCTGGTCTATCCTGTGCCTCCTCCCAGGACCAGGCCTCCAGGGGGTCTCTCCAGCCTGGTCTATCCTGTGCCTCCTCCCCGGACCAGGCTTCCAGGGGGTCTCTCCAGCCTGGTCTATCCTGTGCCTCCTCCCAGGACCAGGCCTCCTGTGGGTCTCCCCAGCCTGGTGAGTCCTGTGCCTGCGCCCAGAGCCAGGCCTCCTGCATGTCTCCCCAGCCTGGTGAATCCTGGGCCGAGCCGCCTGAGCCGCCCGCCAGTCCGGAGCCGCCAGAGCCGCCCGCCTGTCCGGAGCCGCCAGAGCCGCCCGCCTGTCCGGAGCTGCCAGAGCCGCCCGCCTGTCCGGAGCCGCCAGAGCCGCCCGCCTGTCCCGGAGCCGCCAGAGCCGCCCGCCTGTCCGGAGCCGCCCGCCAGCCGGGCGCAGCCAGAGTAGCCCGCCAGCTGGGCGCAGCCAGAGTCGCCCGCCAGCCGGGCGCAGCCAGGGTCGCCCGCCAGCCGGGCGCAGCCAGGGGCGCCACCTAAGTGGGCTAAGCCGAGGGTGGAGCGGGGTCCACGGCCCGCACCAGAGCCGCCGCTGTAGGAAGGCCCACCCGGACCCTCCCCTTTAATGTCAGGTTTTGCGGCCGGAGTCCGCACCTTTGGGGGGGGGGGGTATTGTAACGCCCTGGCCATAGAGAGGGGTTTTTAGTTCTCTATTTTGGTTTGGCCAGGGTGTTACATGGGTGGGCGTTCTATGTTTATTTTTCTATGTTGGTTTGTTTGTTTGGTTGGCAGTGTTTGGCTCTCAATCAGGAACAGCTGTAGTTCGTTGTTGCTGATTGGGAGTCATACATAGGCAGCCTGTTTTTCCTTTGGGGTTTGTAGGTGATTGTTTTCTGTTTAGTGTGTAACCGGACAGAACTGTTGCTGGTCGTTTCGTTTATTTTGTAGTGTTCATGCGATTAATTAAATCCTTTATGATGAACACATCCTCCGCTGCACCTTGGTCTCTTTCTGACGACGGCCGTTAAAATTTGTACTATTTTCTACATTGTAGAATAATAGTGAAGACATCAAAACTATGAAATAACACATATGGAATCATGTAGCAAACAAAAAAGTGTTAAATAAACCAAAATATATTTCATATTTGAGATTCTTCAAATAGCCACCCTTTGCCTTGATGACAGCTTTGCACAATCTTGGCATACTCTCCAGGTGAAGCTCGTTGAGAGAATGCCAAGAGTGTGCAAAAATAACATCAAATTGATCCGAATTACAGTGTAGACATTGTAAATGACTATTGTAGCTGGAAACTGCTGATTTTTAGTGGAATATCTACAGAGGCCCATTATCAGCAACCATCACTCCTGTGTTCCAAAGGCACGTTGTGTTAGCTAATCCAAGTTTATCATTTTAAAAGGCTAATTGATCGTTAGAAAACCCTTTTGCAATTATGTTAGCACAGCTGAAAACTGTTGTGCTGATTAACCTGTTGGGTCTAGGGGGCAGCATTTGCACGTCTGGATAAAAAAAATGTACCCGATTTAATCTGGTTACTAATCCTACCCAGTAACTAGAATATGCATATACTTATTATATATGGATAGAAAACACTCTAAAGTTTCCAAAACTGTTTGAATGGTGTCTGTGAGTATAACAGAACTCATTTGGCAGGCAAAACCCTGAGACATTTTCTGACAGGAAGTGGATACCTGATGTGTTGTATTGACTTTAAAGCTATCCCATTGAAAGACACAGGGGTTTAGGAATATTTTGGCACTTCCTATTGCTTCCACTAGATGTCACCAGCCTTTACAAAGTGTTTTGAGTCTTCTGGAGGGAGATCTGACCGAACAAGAGCCATGGAACGGTGATGTCCCATTAGACACCTGGCGCGCTACTTCATGTTGGGTACCCTCGTTCCAATACGTTATAAAAGGCTATGCATTCGTCCACCTTGAATATTATTCATGTTCTGGTTAAAAAAGGCCCTAATGATTTATGCTATACAACGTTTGACATGTTTGAACGAACGGAAATATATTTTTTCCCCTCGTTCATGACGAGAAGTCCGGCTGGCTTACATCATGTGCTAACGAGACGGAGATTTTTGGACATAAATGATGAGCTTTTTTGAACAAAACTACATTCGTTATGGACCTGTGATACCTGGAAGTGACATCTGATGAAGAGAATCAAAGGTAATGGATTATTTACATAGTATTTTCGATTTTAGATCTCCCCAACATGACGTCTAGTCTGTATCGCAACGCGTATTTTTCTGGGCACAGTGCTCAGATTATTGCAAAGTGTGATTTCCCAGTAAGGTTATTTTTAAATCTGGCAAGTTGATTGCGTTCAAAAGATGTAAATCTATAATTCTTTAAATGACAATATAATATTTTAACAATGTTTTCTAATTTTAATTATTTAATTTCTGACGCTGACTTGACTGCCGGTTATTGGAGGGAAACGATTTCCTCAACATCAATGCCATAGTAAAACGCTGTTTTTGTATATAAATATGAACTTGATAGAACTAAAAATGCATGCATTGTCTAACATAATGTCCTAGGAGTGTCATCTGATGGAGATTGTAAAAGGTTAGTGTATCATTTTAGCTGGTTTTATGGTTTTGGTGACCCTGTCTTTGACTTGACAAAACATTACACACAACTCTTGTAAATGTACTGTCCTAACATACTCTAAATTTATGCTTTCGCCGTAAAACCTTTTTGAAATCGTAAAACGTGGTTAGATTAAGGAGATGTTTATCTTTCAAATGGTGTAACATAGTTGTATTTTTGAAAAATTTGAATTTTGACATTTATTTGGATTCAAATTTGCCGCTCTTGAAATGCACCTGCTGTTGATGGAGTGCACCACAGGTGGCACGCTAGCGTCCCACCTAGCCCCAAGAGGTTAAAGGAGCGATAAAACTGGCCTTCTTTTGACTAGTTGAGTATCTGGAGCATCATCATTTGTGGGTTTGATTACAGGCTCAAATGGCCAGAAACAAAGGACTATCTTCTGAAACTCGTCAGTCTATTCTTGTTCTGAGAAATGAAGGCTATTCCATGGGAGAAATTGCCAAGAAACTGAAGATCTGGTACAACACTGTGTACTACTCCCTTCACAGAACAGCGCAAATTGGCTCTAACCAGAATAGAAAGAGTGGGAGACCCCGGTGCCAAACTGAGCAAGAGGACAAGTACATTTGCTGCCTGAGTCGGGAATTGTTTGGGCTTTCTCATCGAGGAAACCTACTGGACAAATACTAAAAGCACAAATTGTCCATAACCTGTAAGTAGTTGGGACTGGGATCTGAACAGCTATGTTCAGCACTACTGCTATTTTCTACAACATGTAGGAAACACCAATATATGGTCTTTACTTGGCATGTAGGTTTCTCACTCATGGGTGGCAAAAATTGGGATATTGGGAAGGGGAATTGGTATAGTAAGCACAACACGATCGAGGGATCCCACAGTGTGTCGTATAGTATTCTATAGTATACTACATAATTCTATAGTAAGCACTACATGATCGAGGGATCCTACAGTGTGTCGTATAGTATTCTACAGTATACTGCAAAATTCTACAGTAAGCACAACATGATCAAGGGATACTACAGTGTGTCGTATAGTATTCTACAGTATACTGCAAAATTCTACAGTAAGCACTACATGATCAAGGGATACTACAGTGTGTAGTATAGTAATAAACAGTATACTACACAATTCTATAGAGGGCTTGCAGTTGCGTCACAAATCACCTAGCAACCACACCAGGCACCATTTTGGAAGACCAAAGTCAGTCTGTTGGAAGTTCTCCAATTATCCACATGGCTGGCTGTGTTTGCTACCACCGGAAACTTCAGGAAGATTCTCCATTATTTAGTTTCTCTAAGGACCCTGAAAACGGAGGCAGTGGGAGAACCTATTCAAGTAAGTAAATACTATATATTTTGAAAATGATAAAAAATAATGTATAAGCTTGCTTGCTACAGAAATGTACTGTTGACTAACCCAATTCCGTACAAATTTGCAGAACCACGGCATTCAAACGAGGCTGCAATGAAAACTAATGGGACTGTCGCGACTGTGTTGGCATCAAAATCTGGGGTGTGAACTACGTTTCTATTCAAGCGTTGATTAACATGGTAATGACCCCATAGTATTGGAGAAAAGTTGAAAAAACTGACCCCGCTGATGCTGTACGTTAAATTGTGATGTGTCATGACGTAACGTACAGCACACATAAAGCAACTCATTCTGTGTCGTACAGCCTCTCTCCACCAGGTGTAGCGCTTCGCTCGCAGATAAAAATAAGAAAGGGACAGGGTGAGGGGGGTTTCCCCACAAGCCGTTTCGCTTACATGCTGACCAGACCGGACACGTCGCGTGCGCGAGTGTCGCAAAATACATTTAGAAATCCATGTTATTCAATTATTGCACCCACACTGCTCGCTCGCGCCAACGAGCGTCTGCAAATGCCAAGGGCTAAAATAGAACTCCTTTCTATTTCTGACGCAGATCGCGCTGTAAGTCCTGCCTCTCCCATCTCCTCATTGGTTTATAGAAGCAGGTACCAACGTGCCATCTCCTCATTGGTTATACCCACGTGGGTGATTGAAAGATGAAATGTTTTGCCGGTCGTCATGGTAATATTATGAAAGTTTAGATGCCAATCACCATGTAAATTCAAAGATGAAAAAGCCTGGAAGGAGGAGAGATGAGTAGAAACGATTCGGTTGGCCGTTTTAAGTGTGGATTAATTGGCGGAGTAGAGGACCTTGTGCATTTCAGGTAAAATAACAACTCCATGTTTATATCCCAGGACAAATTAGCTAGCAACAGCAAGCTAACTAAATAGGACAAATTAGCTAGCAAGTGCAAGCTAACTAGCTAAATTGCCATTCATGTTTAATGCTTTTCGACCTGTTCCCAAATTAATGTCATTGGTTCAGAGTTTGTTTTGATATTTTAACCTGCGTGTCGTGATCGTGTTTGGTGTAGGGGGACAAAATAAATGTATGCACGATGGTGCATGCGCACAGCCGGTTTGGGTTCCGTGTTATCTTCCCCTTTCCCTATCACGCACAAGGTTCCGCTTCCCCACCCATCATTTTTAAAAAGACCTGACGGAGCTCATTGCCTTCTTCAATCATGCAGAGACAGGGGAAAGGGGAGAAATTGTGCTTTACAATGGTATTCATATTACAGTTGACCTGGAAGTATTACGTTTTTTGGGCGCTAAAATAAGGTCAATTGTGCGTTACAGCGCGATGTACAGAAGTGTGTTAGCTTACAGAGTGTACAGGCTAACTCAAATGAGCTGCTAACGTAATGTTCACTAGTTAGATAACTTTACATACTGTATGGCAAGCTAAGTTAATTAAATATCACCAGCTTGCTAACTTCATATTAGCTAGTTAGCTAGCTATTGATGTATTTATCGTTGTAACTGTAAATGCATTTGTAGTTAGGTAACGTTAGCTAGCTAACAGCCATGGAGCGGGTGAAAGGATTATGTAGCAGTTCCAGCTGTCAGAAGGGAGAATATTATTATTATATTATTTAACATTTATTTAACTAGGCAAGTCAGAGTAGGCTACTCTGGATAGGACGGGTACCTTTGTGGGAGGATATTTTGAAAATATTATCCAGTTCCCTAGTGAGAAAAAGTGAGGACAGAGAGATATAGCAACACAATATTCAGTACTGTCTAATTTGAGTATAATGTAGCCTGTTACTTTTGTGATGTTTTCTGTCCTCAGATACAGAGATCTGTAAAACCTTGTCTGCAGATGAAGAGGTGTCCCAAGAGAATAAGGGTACATCCTTGTATACCATGGATTATATGTGAAACTATGTTAGCACATTTTGTGAACAGTTTAAAAGTTTCACACAATGTATAAACCTATTACTGTCACAACATCCACAGAAGGGGGCGCCTCTCCTCGGTCGAGCGGCGCTCGGCGGTTGTCGTCGCCGGCCTACTAGCTGCCACCGATCTGTGTTTGTGTCTATTAGTTATGTCTGTTTTTGTTCACACCTGTTTTGTGTTTGTCATTAGTGAGGGGGGTTATTTAGTCTCTGTGTTTAGCTAGGATTTGTGCGGGATTGTTCGTTGTTACGTGTGGTGTTGCTTATATTATGTAGGCATTAGGGTTGCCGGGCTGCGCCCCGTCTGCCTTCTGAGCGGAGCTTCTTTTTTGTCATTTTTCCTGACTATTGTGCTCCCAGCCGTATGTGAAACTTAACCGTGGATTTATTAAATTAAGATTGCTCCAACGGACCTCAGTCTCCTGCGCTTGACTCACTCCTCAAACTGTTAATTCCGCTCGTGACAGAATCCCGCACCACTTATGGAGTCAGCAGGGACAGGAACATTATCAGTGGAGGAACAAGTCGGCCAACATGCCAGCCTCCGCCAGCGACTGGGCACGGCCATGGACCAGGTGCTGACCCGATTGGAGAGCGGGGAGCGAGTCGCTCCATCAACCCCACCAGGACCAATTCATCACCCTGCGCCCCTACCGAACCCAACCGAACCCAGTACAAGCGGGATACGGATAATGGCTCCCAGGGAGTTCGATGGGACGGCCGCTGGGTGCAAGGGGTTTTTGCTCCAGTTGGACCTGTACCTGGCGACCGTCTGGCCTTCTCCCTCCGATGAAGAGAGGGTGAGCGTCCTTGTCTCGTGCCTCACGGGTAGAGCCCTGGAATGGACCAACGCCGTCTGGGAGGGCCCAGACTCAGCAAAGGGCAACTACCCAGAGTTCGCTCGCCGCTTCCGGGCGGTATTCGATCATCCCCCGGAGGGCAAGGCGGCGGGTGAGCGATTATTCCATCTGAGGCAGGAGACGAGGAGCGCTCAGGACTTTGCGCTGGAGTTCCGGACTCTAGCCGCCGGATCGGGGTGGAATGAGCGGGCCCTGATTGACCACTACAGGTGTAGTCTACGTGAGGACGTCCGCCGGGAACTGGCTTGCCGGGACCATACCATCACTCTGGACCAGTTGATTGATTTGTCCATCAGGCTGGACAACCTGCTAACTGCCCGGGGACGTTCCGATCGGGGCCTATTCATTCCACCTCCCATCCCTCCTGCTCCAACGCCCATGGAGCTTGGAGGGACCGCTGCTAGGAGGACCGGAGGGGGGGGCCTCTCCTGCACCCACTGTGGCCGTAGAGGACACACTGCGGACCGGTGCTGGAGAGGTTCTCCCGGGAACTCAGATGTCAGGCAGAGCACTCCATCGACCCCCCCCAGGTGAGTCAGCACCAGCCTCACCCAGACCCCCCTGTCGACCACATGTATGTCTCTTGTTTTCTTCCCTGGTTTTTCCCCTCACTCCCAGTATAAGGCACTAGTCGATTCAGGCGCAGCTGGGAGTTTCATGGACCGAAGTGTTGCTGATAAGTTAGGGATCCCCCTGGTTAAACTGGACAAACCCTTCCCCGTGCACGCGTTAGATAGTCGACCACTAGGGTCTGGCCAAGTGAGGGAGGAAACAGTGCCACTGGTCATGGTAACGCAGGGGGGTCATGAGGAACGTATCAGCCTGTTCCTTATTGATTCCCCGGCATTTCCGGTGGTGCTGGGACTTCCCTGGCTAGCCTCTCACAATCCTCTGATTTCATGGGGGCAGAGGGCTCTTAAGGGGTGGTCGAGGGAGTGCTCAGGTAGGTGTATAGGAGTTTCCATCGGTGCAACCACGGTGGAGAGTCCAGACCAAGTCTCCACTGTACACATTCCCTCTGAATATGCCGATTTGGCTATCGCCTTCAGTAAAAGGAAGGCGACTCAATTACCACCCCATCGACAAGGGGATTGTGTGATAAACCTTCAGGCTGGCGCGGCCCTTCCTAAAAGTCACGTGTACCCTCTGTCGCAGGAGGAGACAGTGGCAATGGAGACATACGTCACTGAATCCTTGAGACAGGGATACATTCGGCCATCTAAATCACCCGTCTCCTCAAGTGTCTTTTTTGTGAAGAAGAAGGGGGAGGCCTGCGCCCGTGCATTGACTATAGAGGTCTAAATTCTATCACAGTGGGGTTCAGTTACCCACTACCTCTCATTGCTACGGCCGTGGAGTCATTTCACGGGGCGCGCTTTTTCACCAAACTAGATCTCAGGAGCGCTTATAACTTGGTGCGTATCCGAGATGGAGACGAGTGGAAGACCGCATTTAGTACCACATCGGGCCATTATGAGTACCTCGTCATGCCATATGGGTTAAAGAATGCTCCCGCTGTCTTCCAATCCTTTGTGGACGAGGTTCTCAGGGACATGCTCGGGCAGGGGGTGGTGGTGTACATCGATGACATCTTGATCTACTCCGCCACTCGCGCCGCACATGTGGCTCTGGTGCGTAAAGTGCGGCTGATGGAGCATGACCTATATGTCAAGGCTGAGAAATGTGAGTTCTTCCAACAAGCCGTTTCTTTTCTGGGATATCGCATTTCCACCGACGTGCCCCGTCTGCCTTCTGAGCGGAGCTTCTTTTTTGTCATTTTTCCTGACTATTATGCTCCCAGCCGTATGTGAAACTTAACCGTGGATTTATTAAATTAAGATTGTTCCAACGGACCTCAGTCTCCTGCGCTTGACTCACTCCTCAAACTGTTCATTCCGCTCGTGACAATTACAACATGGAGCAGGCCAATCCTGCTGGGTGTGCAGGCTTCTGTTTTAGCCCAGCACTAGCACACCTGATTCAATGTATCAAACCAAATTAGTTAATAATCAAGTGCACTATTGCTGGGCTGGAACAGAAGTCTGCTCCCCCAGTAGATCAGGGATCGGTGGAGCGAGGTTGGCCACCTCTGGTATTGACTTTTTTTTGTTCACCTGAAATTATGCTTTAGTAATAATAGCTTACATGTTACTAAAATGTCTAACCTTTACATATGAGTTAGCTTACTTGTACACTTTGAAATTATACAAAATAGTGTTGATTCTTTGAAGTGAAGTGTTTAGACTTGTTTTAATTGTTAACTTAACTATTATTCAAGATGAGCTAGTGTTGATGATTCATGATTCATCACAGATCACAATCCTGCAATAAAGAGGGGAAAGAAATCTGTCTCAAATCTGTTTGTTTTTGTGTTGTATTCTCAAATGAACATTACATTTTTGTTCAGTCATAAGCTCTTCAATTAGTTTTATTTGATAGACTGAAACAATTGTGACAATCAGCCATGTGAACCCATTTTGCAGCTGATGATGGCATGCAATGCCAATGCACCTATAGGCCTACAGCAGTGGTTCCCAACTCCAGGCCTTGAGTACCCCAACAGCACATATCTTTGTCGTAGCCCGGGAAAAACATACCTGATCCAACTTAGAGGGCCTCATGATTAGTTGACAAGTTGAATCAGGTGTGTTTGTCCAGAGCTACAATAAACTGTACTGTTGGGGGTACTCGAGGACTCGAGTTGGAAACCACTGGCCTACAGTATGATGGCATTAGCCTTATGAGCATTTGCAATGCACCCCTTGACATTGTGCATCTGAAGCAGAGAATAGCTTAACTCACACATTGTTTACATATTGTTAAGCTCTTTGTTCTCAATTTAAAAACCATACCAGTTGTCACGCTCTGACCTAGGAGAGCTGTGTTTTTCTGTTTATTTTAGGTCAGGGTGTGATATGGGTGGGCAGTCTGTTTTTTTTGTTTCTATGTTTTGTTCTTGTTTTCTAGTTCTAGGTTGAGTTTTGATGATCTCCAATTAGAGGCAGCTGGTTCGTGTTGTCTCTAATTGGAGATCATATTTAAGTTGGGGTTTGTCTATGGGGTTTTGTGGGTAGTTGTTTTCCGTTTTGTCAAGTGTACCTGACGGAACTGTTGGCTGTCATTTTGTTTTTGGTTAAGTGTTTCATTAAAGACAAGTATGAGCACTCTACACGCTGCGACTTGGTCCCCTTTATACGACCCGTGTTACAGAACTACCCACCATGATTGGATCAAGCGGCATGCCCAGGCAGAAATGGACACCTGGTCACATAAGGAGTGGACGGAGAGGAGAAACTGGCCAGGTAATCGAGCGATATCGGAGCCTACCCGGGGCATACGCGTAGTTTGGCTAAGGCCAGGGGTGAGGCCTGAGTCAACTCCCCGTGCTTATTGTGGTGAGCATGTGCCTGCCTCTCGCACTCTCTCTCCAGTGCGCCTCCATAGCCCAGTATGTCCTGTGCCTGCTCCTCGTGCTCTCCCTCCAGTGTGCCTCCATAATCCAGTATGTCCTGTGCCTGTTCTTCGCACTCTCCCTCCAGTTCGCATCCATAGCCTAGTACGGCCGGTGCCTGCTTTGAGCACTCGGTCCTCAGTGCGTCTCCCCAGTCCGGTGAGACCGGTTCCAGCTCCACGTACAAAGCCTCCAGTGATAATCGATGGTCCGAAGCCTGTAGAGATGATCCATGGCACTAAGCCTCTAGTGATGATCCATGGCCCAGAGCCTGTAGGGATGTTCCATGGCACGAAGCCTGCAGAGGTAATCCATGGCCCGGAACCTGTAGAGATAATCCTTGGCAAAAAGCCTGGAGGGATTATAAATGGTCCGGAGCCTGTAGGGATAAACCATGGCACATAGCCTGTAGGAATAATCCATGGTCCGGCACCTGTAGAGATAATCCATGGTACGAAGCCTCCAGTGATGATCCATGGCGCGGAACCCGTAGAGATGATCCATGGCATGGAGCCAGCAGCAAAGGTCACTAGTCCGGAACCTATTATGACGCCTCCCAGTCCGGAGCCTCCGGCGACGCTTCTCTGTCCGGAGCCTCCGGCGACGCTCTTCCGTCCGGAGCCTCCGGCGACGCTCTTCCGTCCAGAGCCTCCGGCGACGCTCTTCCGTCCGGAGCCTCCGGCGACGCTCTTCAGTCCGGAGCCTCCGGCGATGATCCACGGTCTGGTTCCTCCGGACACACAGAAGCGTTGTCTCTAATTGGTCCCCTTTATACGACCCGTGTTACATAAGTTTACATAAACTCAATTAGTATTTGGTAGCATTGCCTTTAAATTGGTTAAATTGGGTCAAATGTTTCAGACAGACTTCCACAAGCTTACCACAATAAATTGGGTGAATTTTGGCCAATTCCTCCTGACAGAGCTGGTGTAACTGAGTCAGGTTTCTAGGCCTCCTTGCTTGCACACACTTTTTCAGTTCTGGCCACACATTTGCTATGGGATTGAGGTCAGGGCTTTGTGATGGACACTCCAATACCTTGACTTTGTTGTCCTTAAGCCATTTTGCCACAACTTTGGAAGTATGTTTGGGGTCATGTCCATTTGGAAGACCCATTTGCGACCAATCTTTAACTTCCTGACTGATGTCTTGAGATGATGCTTCAATATATCCACATCATTTTCCTACCTCATGATGACATCTATTTTGTGAAGTGCACCAGCCCCTCCTGCAGCAAAGCACCCGCACAACATGATGCTGCCACCCCAATGCTTCACGGTTGGGATGGTGTTCTTCGGCTTGTAAGCCTCCCCATTTTTCCTCCAAACATAACGATGGTCATTAGTGGCTTCTTCCTTGCTGAGCGGCCTTTCAGGTTATGTCGATATAGGACTCGTTTTACTGTGAAGCATTGGGGTGGCAGCATCATGTTGTGCGATTACCCGCACAACATGATGCTGCCACCCCAATGCTTCACAGTTGGGATGGTGTTCTTCGGCTTGCAAGCCTCCCCTTTTTTCCTCCAAACATAACGATGGTCATTATGGCCAAACAGTTCTATTTTTGTTTCATCAGACCAGAGGACATTTCTCCAAAAATTACGATCTTTGTCCCCATGTGCAGTTGCAAACCGTAGTCTGGCTTTTTCATGGCGGTTTTGGAGCAGTGGCTTCTTCCTTGCTGAGCGGCCTTTCAGGTTATGTCGATATAGGACTCGTTTTACTGTGAATATATATACTTTTGTACCTGTTCCCTCCAGCATCTTCACAAGGTCCTTTGCTGTTGTTCTGGGATTGATTTGCATTTTTTACACCAAAGTACGTTCATCTCTAGGAGACAGAATGCATCTCCTTCCTGAGCGGTATGACGACTGCGTGGTCCCATGGTGTTTATACTTGCGATCTATTGTTTTTACAGATGAAAGTGGTACCTTCAGGTGTTTGTAAATTGCTCCCAAGGATGAACCAGACTCATAAAGGTCTACAATTTTTTTTCTGAGGTCTTGGCTAATTTCTTTTGATTTTCCCATGACGTCAAGCACAGAGGCACTGGGTTTGAAGGTAGGCCTTGAAATACATCCACAGGTACCGACAAGCCAAAACTTTTGTTTGTTAACAAGAAATTTGTGGAGTGGTTGAAAAACAAGTTTTAATGACTCCAACATAAGTGCATGTAAACTTCCAACTTCAACTGTACTGTAGGTGGTGAAATGTATGGAAGCAGGTGATGATGTAAACCTTAGCTGAAAACATACACACCACTACTACTTCCACCAAGTTCAATGCCAGATACTTTTCTCCCAGAAGGTTTGAGTGGCACTTGGATGTGCTACTGTGATAATGAAGATGGTTTGCCCAAGACTACCACAACAATTACATTGTATATGCTAAATGTGTTTCAACTGTACAAGAAAGAAAATATTTGGGCTTTAAGAACTACTTTTTATTCAATGAGGCTATGCAAAGCATAGATGACAATACTTTTCAGTTCACCCATACAACAATATAGCATATTATTAAAGTACAGTATGTTTACAATATCATAAACAATAGTCTATTACACTTTTCAAATTACTTTTTATATATGCTTATGGTTTAAGGGGCACTTTTGTCATGACGACAAGCTGAAGGTGCTATCTACTCAAATGGCACAACAGAATCATTCAGATTGGCAAAGCACAGCATATGGCACCCATCCCGTATAACTGAGGGATGTCTCCTTTCATATCTGGAAAAGGACGAAGTAGAAGTTGAAACTGATGCAACATTGCTCATCTTCACAGGGGGCATCCAGTCGACATGGGTGTCTTGATAGAGGTCAGCTGGTGAATCTACAGTACATAAACTAATTATAAGCACTCCAGGTTACCTATACCATCAGGACACTTAAGTGTTTGGTTGTGTTTTATTCATTTAGGTGTTTTAGTGTCATATAAAGATGACATATATTGATGGGCTGGAACAACCAATAGTCAACACAGCAAGTTGTCCTATACCATTGAGGTCTTTCTCCTATGTCTATAAATGATCATCAAGTGGTACCGGAGCGCCAAGTCTAGGACCAAAAGGCTCCTTAACAGTTTCTACCCCCAAGCCATAAGACTGCTGGACAAATAAAATAATCAAATGGCCACCTGGACTATCTACATTGAACCACCCCCCAACACACTTTTGTTTTTACACTGCTGCTACTCGCTGTTTATTATCTATGCATAGTCACTTTACAAATGACCTCGATTAACCTGTACCCCCGCACATTGACTCGGTACCAGTAACCCCTGTATATTGTATCATTATTGTTATGTACCTTTCTTGCATTTCCATGTAATTGATTTATTTAGTAAATATTTTCTTTACTCTATTTCTTGAACTGCATTGTTGATTACGGGCTTGTAAGTAAGTATTTCACTCTAAGACCTACACCTGTTGTATTCAGCGCATGTGACAAATTACATTTGATTTGATTTGTTCATTGGGTTATTATATGAATTATGATAACCACTGGAGTTTTTTGGACATTAATGTCCTCCAGGGTATATGGATGTCATATTATACAATTTGCATCTCCCCTTTTCATGGTCTTGGCTAGAAGGGATACAGCTTTTGTCAAATTAATGTACATTTGACATTTCATAGCAGATTAGGAGAATTTACGCAGCAAGTTAGGAGAATTAAGCTAAGGTTTGGGAAAGGGTTAGGGTTAGCTAAAATGCAAAAAATAAAATAAAATAAAAAATCGGCCTAGATTACATAGATGCATTCAAGACAAGGTAGTTTTAATTGATCTGTTATCAGTAGAGTAGGCATATTAAAAAAGATTAGGCTAATGTATCCAGTCATATAAAGTGTAGTAGAATTGCATTAAATATTTATCAAAGGCCACATTTTTCCTGTGCAAAGGAAAGAAACGTCTCTGATATAGCCTAAAAGCCAATGCCACTACGTGCTTATTAATAGCCTAAATTATCACTATCCAATCTACTCATCACATTAGGAATAGTAGGCTTACATTAGTCTGCAAATGCAATGATATAGGCATGCAATCCTTTGTTATAAAGGGGAATTTGTATGGTGAAAAAGAATTACCCAAAACTTGAAACTCATGCGACACATTCTAATAGCTAGACTACAAGCTATCTAGCTAGCTAATTTTGGCTAACTTACAGTAGACAGTGTTGTTGTTAACACCTGATCATACATGACTTACCAGTCATGAAATGATCAGAGCACACCCTGTACTGACAGCTGTCTGGCTTAAGGTCTAGACCAGCAAAAAGGTTTCTTCGCTTTTCTTACAGTTCTTGAGTCTTGTCTCATTGCTATCACGAAAGGTGTTTCATGATTGAGAGGAATCTGTCAACATATTTTTTCCCGTTGTCTTTCCTGCCTTGTTAGAGCAGCCAAATACTCCACAGAAAATGACTGTGGTGATGAATCAACTATGTTATCATGCAGTTTAGGCTAGCTACTCGACTGTTGTTGTCAGAAGAATTAATGTGATGGTCTTCCAACATGGCCGCCAGGAGGCGTCATACGTCAATTACAAGACCTCTATAGAAAGTACGACACATTATCGACGGATACTACAAAGTGGAGTATTGTATTCTACAGTTTACTAGAGAATACTATAGAATTCTATAGTAAGTACTATAGTATTCTTTAGCAAACTGTAGTATTTTCTATGTGGGAGTGATTGGTAGATAGGTAACAATAACAAATCATACATTGAATATCTCTTTAAGCATGGTCGAGTTAATAATTGTACTGTGGATTATATATTAAACGACCTATACATATCAAAGATAGTGATCCTGAACTGAGCTGCAGCACAGGAACGAAACTGCTCAAGGATGTTATGATTAGGCCATTGGTGATTTAAAACAGCTACAGAGTTCTATGTCTGTGATTGTAGAAAACTGATGATGGATCAATATTGTAGTGACTTCACAATAATGACATGAATGACAGAGTGAAATTAAGAATATAAATATACAGAATATAAATATTCCAAAACGTGCATCTTGTATGCAACAAGGAACCAAAGTAATACTGCAAAAAAAACAGCAAATGGATCTCTTTTTGGCCTAAATGCAAAGTCTTATGTTTGTCGCAAATCCAACACAACATATCACTGAGTAACTGCCTTGTTATTTGTCAAGCATGGTGGTGGCTGCGTCATGGCTATGCTTGACATCGGCAAATACTGGGTAGTTTTTCAGGATAAAAAGAAACGGAATGGAGCTAAGCACAGGTAGAATCCTAGAGGAAAACCCGCTTCTGTCTGCTTTACACCAGAGACTGGGAAAGGAATTCACCTTTCAGTAGGACAATAACCTACAACACAAGGCCAAATCTACACTAGAGTTGCTTACCAAGAAGACAGTGAATGTTCCTGAGTGGCCAAGTTATAGCTTTGACTTAAACCTGCTTGAAAATCTATAGCAAGACTTGAAAATTGCTGTCTAGCCACAATAGCCAACATCTTGACAGAGCTTGAAGAATTTTCAATAGAATAATGAGCAAATATTACACAATCCAGGTGTGCAAAGCTCTTATAGACTTACCCAAGAAGACCCACAGCAGTAATCGATGACAAGGTGTTTATAATGTGTATTGATTAAGGGAGCAAAATACTTATGCAACAACTATATTTTTGTTATTTAAATTCTATTAATCTAGAAAAGAATTCTAGAATTTTTTTCGTCCACTTTGACATTACAGAATATTTTATTTAGATTGGTGACATAAAAATTATAATTAAATCAATTTTAATCCTACTTTGTAACACAATAAAATTGGAAGAAATCCAAGGCGTCTGAATACATTTGCAAGGCACTGTAGTTTGACTTGAAATTATGTTTTTGTAAAGTAAATATCTTGAATGGTATACATAACCCACTTTAAAGGGGATGGATGGTGAAGCTGAGTCGCTTGATTTATTTTAGGGTGATTTGTGAATGAAAATAAGAGTATGTTCTCATAGCCTACAGGTAAATCCATTTGAATTCAATCACTTTTTGACAGCATCCCTTTTGTTTTAAACAAAACTTTCCATGGAAGAAGTGGTCAGAAAGTTACTTTTTGGACGTGAATGCCAAAACATTAAGGAGATAAAGGTGCTCAAAGTTGACCATTTGCATACCCCACACTACCATGAGACATCCATGTATTCATCACTGGAAAATAAAATGGTTGAAATAAAAGATCCCAGAAATGTTCCATTTGCAGAAAAAGGTTATTTCTCTCAAATGTTATGCATACATTTGTTCACATCCCAGTTAGTGAGCATTTCTCCTTTGCCAAGATAATCCATCCACCTCACAGGCATATCAAGAAGCTGGTTAAACAGCATGATCATTACACAAGATGCACCTAGTGCTGGGGACAATAAAAGGCGACACTTAAATGTGCAGTTTTGTCACAACACAATGCCACAGATTTCTCAAGTTTTGAGGGAGCGTGCAATTGGCATGCTGACTGCAGGAATGTCCACCAGAGTGGTTGTCAGAGAATTAAATGTTAATTTCTCTACCTTAAGCCACCTTCAACGTAATTTTAGAGAATTTGGCAGTAGGTCTAACCGGCCTCACAACCGCAGACCACGTGTATGGCGTCGTGTGGTCGAGCGGTTTGCTGATGTCAACATTGTGAACAGAATTCCCCATGGTGGTGGGGTTATGGTATGGGCAGTTATAAAAAACAGTGTAGGCTTCGATTTTTTTCTTATTCTCATGTGTTGTAATATGTACATCATCTGAGGTTTTAGTGTTTTGCCGCCATCGGTTGAGACACAACATGCTGTTGAATGCAGTGTGGGTGTCATTTCAATCATAGCAATAGAATTCATAGAATGGACCTATCCCTTCAGACCACTGCAACTTAGCTGGTATGCCACTGAAATTGTAACTTCTAATTACTGCCACAAAGATGGCCATCGGTCCATCCATTGTTCAATGACAACTTAAATGTTAATGTCTATCTATTATCTATATTTCTGTGATTTCAACAGGTTTCCTATAGAGGATTGACAGTTCATTTTAAAACAAGTCAACATTCTCTGATGTCTAGACCTCCAACCATCTTAGTCAAAAACATCAGATGATGTAAAATAGGATCAAGCTACAACATATGCAAATATGAAAAACAGCTGTTTATTTCAAGAAATTATAAGATAGTTTGACGACCCTGTTTGTAAGCTTTAAATAACATAAAGCTCAACATTTATATTTTCCAGTGATGAAGACATGGATATCTCATGGTATTGAAGGGTATGCAAAAGGGATCAACTTTGAGTACTTTTATCTCTTGAATGTTTTGGCATTCAGGTCCAAAAAGTCACTTTAAGTGCACTTCTACAATGGGCAAATATGTACGGGAGGTTTTGTTCAAATCAAAAGGAGTGTTGTCAAAAAGTGATTAAATTCAAAGGGATTTACCCCTACTCATAATGCCCAAGAGCATGCTGGGGCCACTCATTCTCTTTGGTTTTTGGTCATCAATGCTTGTTTCTGAAAAGTAGTCTAAACCCAGATTGTGGATTACAACACACTACTTTTCTTAGGTAAGGAGGCATTTTTGTGATTAAGTAATTCCCTTTAAAATGCAGGAAGGAGCGCCTTTCGTGGAATAAAATGATTAAAAAAAGACTATGGAAAGAAAAAGACGAGGACAATTACTGATAATATTTACAAGAATTTTAAACTCCAATGCACTCCACATACTAAATAACTACAAACTCAACCGCAAGGGAGGCAAACAGTTGATGCAAAATAGAATTCCTATAAAGTGTGGGCCTTGGAGTGCAGCGGCATTGATTTTGCTGTAAAAACATTCTCATTTTTCCATAAACATCCCCGTAGTTTTATGACTTCATTACCTATCGAAACAGGAGTAGTGGTTTACTTGCAATTTATGATCAAAATCGTCCTCACTGTGACTTGTCACCACTGAACTGAGCAGCCGGAGAAGACTGAAATCTTTCTGTAAACTTTACAAAGCATTCTCCATTGAACTGATAGCTTCAAATTGACTTAGTAGGCTGGACATAGTAGGCTACAGCACACAGCTAAAGTGACAAACTTACCATTCCATCATCACCACCTTACGATGCCGATATAGTCCAAACAACAACTATCTCCACCTCATAAATCAGAGAACATCTCTCTATCTCCACCCTGTCCTCGAACCCACGTCCAAAACAAAGGTGCTGAGGTTAACAAAATGAAGAGAGTGGAGCTGCTGGTCCACTGAACAACTGGAGGAATTGGCTCTGGTGAGGGAAATACAGAAATCTCAGAATGTATCGTTGAATAAACTGGCGAGCGTAGAGAGGGGCTTGACAGGCAATCCATTAGTGTGGGGCTGGGGCCCAATGGTGTGAGCCGGACAGGCTACTGCACTTTGATTTCCTGTCGCTGCCGCTGTGACGGATGGCGCTGCTATAGAGGGGAGGCGATGCAGCCAGTCGTGGCAGGATTCATGACCGGCCCGGCACCCAAGATCCAATACCTCTTGTCGTGGAAATTCAGTACTGAGAGAGACTCGGTCTTGGTCATCTTCCTCTCGAAAGCGAGACCGTCGCCCCCAGTCTTGCTGACTGTTGGCTGGAGCTAGCCTCGCGTGCCGATTGCTCTCCAGAGCCGCGGTCTCCCCCATAAGCCACCTTGGTTATCTACACAGGATGGTCTTAGTTTCCCAGATGCCAGGAAGATGAGACAATGAGGCATTGTTCTTAACTCTTCCAGGCTCTCTCTATCTCGAGTCACACACACCACATCTTGTCTATAGAATGCTAGCTTTTAGGTTTTTATCACCAACACAAGTCAATTGTCAGCTTCAAGCTATCTCTAGTAGGACCCATGTCCTCAACACCCAGACTAGCTGCAGGGTGCTAGAGTGGAGACCATGAAACACAGCATTAGCAGGACAGAAATATCTTACTGTTTGTTAAGTAAATAATTGTTACATATTCAACAAATGAGGTGAATACATAATTTTCCCCTCACATTCTCTTTGTTAGGCAACTAGGGGCTTCCAGAGGCCTCCGGGGGAGGTGGAGATGGGCCCTAGGAGCACTGAGTAGCTGTGTAAGATCAGGTGTGGTTGAGATACAGTATACTGTATATATAAAAGTATGTGGACACGCTTTCAAATGAGTGGATTCTGATATTTCAGCCACATCCATTGCTGACAGGTGTATAAAATCGAGCACACAGCCATGCAATCTCCATAGACAAACATTGGCAGTAGAATGGCCTTTCTGAAGAGCTCAGTGACTTTCAACGTGGCACCATCATAGGATGCCACCTGTCCATCAAGTCAATTCATCAAATTTCTGTCCCGCTAGAGCTGCCCCGGTCTACCTTAAGTGTTGTTATTGTGAAGTTGTCTAGGTGCAACAGCGGCTCAGTTGCGAAGTGGTAGGCCACACAAGCTCACAGAATGGGACTGCCACGTGCTAAGGTGGGTGGCGCATAAAAATTGTCTGTCCTCGGTTGCAACACTCACTACCGGGTTCCAAACTTCCTTTGGAAGCAACGTTAGCACAATAACTGTTCGTTGGGAGCTTCAAGAAATGGGTTTCGCTGGCCGAGCAGCCGCACACAAGCCTAAGATCACCATGAGCAATGCCAAGCTTCAGCTGGAGTGGTGTGAAGCTCGCCGCCATTGGACTCTGGAGCAGTGGAAATAAGGTCTCTGGAGTGATGAATCACGCTTCACAATCTGGCAGTCCGACGGACTAATCTGGGTTTGGTGGATGCCAGGAAAACGCTACCTGCCCGAATGCATAGTGCCAACTGTAAAGTTTGGTGGAGGAGGGATAATGGTCTGGGGCTGTTTTTCAGGGTTCGGGCTAGGCCCCTTAGTTCTAGCGAAGGGAAATCGTAATGCTACAGCATGACATTCTAGACGATTCTGTGCTTCCAACTTTGTGGCAACAGTTTCAGCATGACAATGCACAAAGGGAGGTCCGTACAGAAATGGCTTGTCGAGATCGGTGTGGAAGAACTTGGCCTGCACAGAGCCCTGACCTCAACCTCATCAAACACCTTTGGGATGAATTGGAACACAGCTGCAGGCCAGTCGTAATTGCCCAACATCAGTACCCAACCTCACTAATGCTCTTGTGGCTGAATGGAAGCATGTCCCAGCAGCAATGTTTCAACATGTGTTGGAAAGTCTTCCCAAAAGGGTGGAGGCTGTTATAGCAGCAAAGGGGGACCAACTCCATATTAATGCTCATGATTTTGGAATAAGATGTTAACGAGCAGGTGTCCACATACTTTTGGTCATGTAGTGTTTGTGCACATTCGTACAATAGGGAAGTGGAGGTGAATTTATGTCCACACTATCTAAGAGGTATCTGACTTGAGTGATGGGAAAGTTCAGAAGACTTCAAATGCTGGAGGAGCACCCAATCCCAAATCAAATCGACCTCTATGGACGTGTGACAACCTGAGGATTGGACAGGTGTAAGCGATATGGATAGAATTCTAGTCAATCAGAGGGCAAGTTGGAGCTACTTAGACTGGCTGACAACAAACTCTAAGTCTTCCTGACTTCGGAGTCCAGAAAGGCTCCTTGATGTTGTTGGCATAATGAAGGGGGCTGGGCTTTTTTACTGATTGATTCTCCTCTGTGTCTTTCTCATTCAAACACCCACATGGACAACCACACACAGCCCCCAAGCGCCTCCCCCTTCCAATACAACTGTTGGATTTTCTAACAACGAGAGGTCTCAACTAGAGGTCGACCGATTATGATTTTTCAACGCCGATACCGATACCGATTATTGGGGGCCAAAAAAAGCCGATCCCGATTAATTACAACAATACTGAATGAACACTTATTTTAACTTAATATAATACATCAATAAATTCAATTTAGTCTCAAATAAATAATGAAACATCTTCAATTTGGTTTAAATAATGCAAAAACAAAGTGTTGGAGAAGAAAGTAAAAGTGCAATATGTGCCATGTAAAAAAGCTAACGTTTAAGTTCCTTGCTCAGAACATGAGAACATATGAAAGCTGGTGGTTCCTTTTAACATGAGTCTTCAATATTCCCAGGTAAGAAGTTTTAGGTTGTAGTTATTATAGGACTATTTCTCTCTATACGATTTGTATTTCATATACCTTTGACTATTGGATGTTCTAATAGGGACTTTAGTATTGCCAGCCTAATCTCAGGAGTTGATAGGCTTGAAGTCATAAACAGCGCAATGCTTGAAGCACAGCGAAGAGCTGCTGGCAAATGCACGAAAGTGCTATTTGAATGAATGCTTACGAGCTTGCTGCTGCCTACCACCACTCAGTCAGACTGCTCTATCAAATCATACACTTAATTATAATATAATGACACACAGAAATATGAGCCTTAGGTCATTAATATGGTCAAATCAGGAAACTATAACTTCGAAAACAAAACGTTTATCTTTCAGTGAAATACGAAACCGTTCTGTATTGTCACATCCTGACCATAGAAAGCTGTTCTTTTCTATGGTAGAGTAGGTCAGGGCGTGACAGGTTTTTTTTCCTAGTTTAGTTTTTCTATGTTGGGTTTTTGTTTGGGGTGATCTCCAATTAGAGGCAGCTGGTCATCGTTGTCTCTAATTGGAGATCATACTTAAGTAGGTGTTTTTCCCACCTGGGTTTGTGGGAGATTGATTTTGAGTTAGTGTATGTTTCACCTCTGCGTCACGGTTTGTTGTTTTGTTCTTGCGTTATGTGTATGTATTGCTTAGTTTCACAGTGAAAATAAAATGTGGAACGACACACACGCTGCACTTTGGTCCGCTCCTTCCTACGACAACCGTGACATGTATTTTATCTAACGGGTGGCATCCCTAAGTCTAAATATTGCTGCTACATTGCACAACCTTCACTGTTATGTCAAAATTATGTAAAATTCTGGCAAATTAATTAGTCTTTGTTAGGAAGAAATGGTCTTCACACAGTTCGCAACGAAACAGGCGGCCCAAACTGCTGCATATACCCTGACTTTGCTTGCACAGAACGCAAGAGAAGTGACACAATTTCCCTAGTTAAAAGAAATTCATGTTAGCAGGCAATATTAACTAAATATGCAGGTTTAAAAATATATACTTCTGTATTGATTTTAAAGAAAGGCATTGATGTTTATGGTTAGGTACATTGGTGCAACGACAGTGCTTTTTTCGCGAATGCGCTTGCTAAATTAACCGTTTGGCGAAGTAGGCACCGCATCGATTATATGTTAACAGGCACCGCATCGATTATATGCAACGCAGGACAAGCTAGATAAACTAGTAATATCATCAACCATGTGTAGTTAACTAGTGAGTATGTTAAGATTGATAGTTTTTTATAAGATAAGTTTAATGCTAGCTAGCACCTTACTTTGGCTCCTTGATGCACTCGCATAACAGGTAGTCAGCCTGCCACGCAGTCTCCTCGTGGAGTGCAATGTAATCGGCCATAATCGGTGTCCCAAAATGCCAATTACTGATTGTTATGAAAACTTGAAATCGGCCCTAATTAATCGGCCATTCCGGTTGACCTCTAGTCTCAACCCCCCAGGATTTTTTTTTTGGAGAACCAATCAAAGTTCAAGCCAGTTTTTGTGGGAATATTGCAGCAACAAACGGACTCCTGTCCAGACCAGTGTGTCACGGCTCTCCCTCGCTGTGTACCACGTGAGCCAGGCTAGGAGCTACTACCATATCATATCTAATCCTTTCAGATCTCCACAAGTGCATAGGAGGTAGGGGAAAGTGGTCGATTTGGGATCAACGGAAAGAGAAGTCAGTGGGGATAAAATAGATCTATGTAGTGGTCTTGTGTGGTTTAGTTGGTAGAGCATGCTTGCAATGGCAAATGTTGTGTGTCCGACTACTGTTGGGGCCACCCATACGTAAAATGGATGCACGCATGACTGTAAGTCGCTTTGGATAAAAGCATCTGCTAAATGGCATATATTATTATAATAGTTTATATGCAGACTTTATGTAGGCCTATACTTTATGAAGTCTTTAGACATTCCCTGGGGGCTTCATCTGTAGCCTTACAGCATGGGAGTGGGTTGTGAAAGATTAAACTCAATTGATCAGTTCGTTTCTACAGCCCGTAACAAGGTAATGAATGAATAATAGGATTGTAACAGACTCAAACACAGCATCCTTTTGTCAATCCTTTCGGGTCAAAGAAATGAATATAGGGATAAAATATTGTTGTTTGAGAGACGAGGAGCCGAGGAGGACATAGTGCATTTGCCATAGTGCATTTGCCTTGTGAACCAGAGAGAAGAAAATGAACACAGTAGTAATAAGTGAATAACCAAGTTCCTAAGCGTTGGTGTCCTTCACTGTTAGACATGACTATGGAGTTCCAAATCGTTGCCGAGGTAACGGAGAGAAACATGGTTTTGCTTTCCATTCTGTGGACGAGTGAAGGTGTAATTGCACTAGCGCATACATAATTCAACACGGAAGGCTACTACTGTCATGGAATGGCAAGGAATGAATACAAACCAGTATGAAATCATTAGGCACATGATGAAGAATAATAGTGTAGGCCTAATAGCTAAATGAATAGGCTACATTATAGCCGGGGATAGTCCAAAGCATACATGACAGTAGTAGTGCTTCCCGTATTCATCTATTGAGTAGGCTAACAACAATTATAAACTGGGTAGTTTGGGTCCTGGATGCTGATTGGCTAAAAGCCATGGTATATCAGACAATATACCACGGGTATGATGCAAAATTACTTATTTACTGTTGTAATTGCGTTGGTAACCTGTTTAAAATAGCAATACGGCACCTCTAGGTTTGTGATACACTCTTAGAAAAAAGGGTTCCAAAAGGGTTCTTCGGCTGTCCCCATAGGAGAACCATTTTTGGTTCAAGGGAAATCCCTTTTTGGTTCCACGTAGAAACCTTTTGGGTTCCATGCAGAACCCTCCGTGGAAAGGGTCCTACATGGAACCCAAAAGGATTCTACCTGGAACCAAAAAGGGTTCTTCAAAGGGTTCTACCTATGGAGACAGCCGAAGAACCCTTTTAGGTTCTAAATAGCACCTTTTTTTCTAAGAGTGTATATGGCCAATATACCATGGCTAAGGGCTGAATCCAGGCACTTGGCGTTGCGTCTTGTGAAAGAACGGCCCTTAGCTGTGGTATATTGGCCATATAACACCTTCTCGGGTTTTACTGTTTAAATAATCCCTAACACACCCATACAAAAGGTCTACAATACCAACCCTAAGAGAGGGTAATTTTTATGTAAAAAGCAATAAAACAAAGCAAAACAACATTATTCTGTAATTATAATCATACAGTGAGATATCAGTATAGCAGTATCAAGAAGATGATCCATTTGCATCTGTCCTATCTCCTTGCATGAATAAAAGCGTACAGTAAGTAGAGTAACCATGGCATGCATCATGTAGGCTATGCACTTACCCTCTCTCAGGCGATGGGAGTAGATGACCCACAGGAGCAGCAGACAGCAGAGTGACGCTCCTCCACCAGCCGAGAGCTTCTTCATTCCCTTTCCCGACCGTAGCCCCGTCTCGACGTATCCCTCGTTGTTCCCACTTTTAAAGTGGCGTTCAAATGGGTGAATACTTATTCGTGTGGTGTTCTGATAGCCCGTCGTTGGCATCCATTTTGCGGAGGAAAATCCAAAAGATTATGATTGACAGGATCCCTTATTACAAAATGCCCCTTTTATCTTATCCTGTGACTCTGTCGATGATTTGTTGGGAGTGGAACACCGATAGAAGCGTCATAGCCCAAAATTGAATCAAAATTAGATGTCAATTTGGCAAGTTTCTCAACACATTCAAATTCAGGAGAATATTCTAATGAAACATCAGCTATATGAAATAGCCTACCATTCATCCCGGTGGAGGTTACAGGTTTATCCCATGTAGACCGTAAGGTGTAACTATCCACGGACTGTCGATGGAAAGATAAGCCTTGTGCAAAACGCGGAGGCGAACACCAAAATCTCCGCAAGAATCGTAAGCAACTTTGCGCTTGAAAGTGAATAGCCGACGACGGAACCTGTACCGTACCCACTGACTGTTCCTTCCGCCCAATAAAAATAAAAGTTAAGCTAGTGAAAATCAACAGGATATACATTTCTGCAAGGTAAATTGTGATGTGCAAGCGACTGCAATAAAAGTCAACATATTAAGGCCGCTTATAAAATTGATCTTTTGTTGGATTCGTTTTGTATACACTTACAAAACGTATTGCATTGGTCAGTTATTGGAATTATTTGGACAAGATTGATAATTAAAATTAGGCTATCGGTGTCTCCATCTCTGTCAACTGGGCACAGACATCAGTTCAACGTCTAGTTTTGATTTACATTTGGTTGAGTTGTCAACTAACATGAATTCAACGTGAAATAAACAAAAAAATTCAAGTTGATTACTTTTTGCAAATCCAATACATTTTCCAGGTTGATTCAACATTATCACATTTCAGTAGAGTCAGATGAGGAAGGGGAGGACCATCCTCCTCAGGGAATAAAAATACAACATTTAAAAAGTTATCCTTTTTAGATAAAACTATACTAAATAATCACATCACCAAATAATTGATTAAAACACACTATTTTACAATGAAGGTCTACAGTAGCCTCAACAGCACTCTGTAGGGTAGCACCATGGTGTAGCCGGAGGACAGCTAGCTTCTGTCCTCTGAGTACATTGACTCCAATACAAAATCTTGGAGGCTCATGGTTCTCACCCCCTTCCATAGACTTACACAGTAATTTTTACAATTTTGGGAGGATGTCCTCCGACCTATCAGAGCTCTTGCAGCATGAACTGTCCACCCAATCAAAGGATCAGAGAATGAATCTAATAGTGAAAGCATAAGCTACAGCTAACTAGCACTGCAGTGCATGGGGTGGCAGCGTAGCCTAGTGGTTAGAGCGTTGAAAGGTTGCAAGTTCAAATCCCCGAGCTGACAAGGTACAAATCTGTCGTTCTGCCCCTGAACAAGGCAGTTAACCCACCCAAAATTACTGTGTAAGTTCCTAGGCTGTCATTGAAAATAAGAATTTGTTCTTAACTGACTTGCCTAGTTAAATAAAGGTAAAATAAAATGTGGTGAGTAGTTGACTGAGAAAGAAAATAGTTGAACAGTTTTGGACAAATCCATTTCTTCCTAAATGAAGGAGAAGCAAGAGAGAAATAGAAAGACAGATTCTGTAATTTTTTTCAGTTTCATTTTGCTAGCAAATGCAGCTAGCTAGTTTAGCCTACTGAAACAGAGGGATGCTATGTTAGCTAGCTGGCTATGACTATCCAACACATCACTGGAACTCTTTCAAGTCAAGGTAAGCTTTTGGTTTTAGAAAAGTTTCTGGTCATATGCACATCCTTAAAAACATAGATGCTGGGCTAATCAAGAATACTAGTATAGAACAAGAATGAGTAAAACCAAAAGCTTGTATAGAACAAGAAGGCCCGCACACTTGTTCTACACAAGCTTTTGGTTTTACTCATTTACTGCAACCGGGGCCCGCCAGTGAAACTGCTTACTGACTGCACTGTAACATTACTGCATGATTGTAGTGGGTTTACTAAAGCGTTAGTTCTATTAGCTATGCTGACTATGATGTTAATTTAGCTAATATACGACCCGATTCAGGAAACTAGGCGTATGTTGCAAGTCACAACTTCACAGGAGAGCTGTTTGAACGTAAAAAATATTTTTGGGGGGCAGAAATGCCTTCTCGAACATGTGAACTTTCATGTGCTTTCATATCAAACGTGTATGTCATCTGTAAATATGAATAAAATTGTTAAATTATGAGCCTAGTTGGTTTATCCACAGAAAAAAAGAGTAAACTTCCCGCTAGCCATGATTGGCTGAGATAATGCGAGGGCTGGACATGCTGAGAGATGAGTTTGGATTGGTCTACCATGTAGCCTGCGTCTGTCTATTGGCGCTGGTCAGTATGTTCAGGTAATCCTGTCGAATGCTGCTTTTAATTTTTTTTTTATCGCTTAGTAAAACTGCATAAACCTAATGTCAAGTTAAAGTGTACTGTTAGTTAGCTAACGTTAGCTGGCTGGCTCGCTAGCTAGCTAACAATATGTGTTGCTCTCCACTTTCTGGACGACCGAGTTTTCAAGTCAGTGGAATTCGAGTATGATAGCTAAGGAGATGTAGAAAAACACCAGTCTGGATTACATTGTCAAACTAAGGTAACCATGCATTGCATCGGACAGGAGACGCGTCCAACCGTGATGTATACTGGTAAGATTTTCAGATATTACACGTTTCTAATTTTGACAGATAGTGGTTTAATTTCAAGTGTACTGTTAGCTAGCTAACATTATGCGTATGCTCTTATTCTTCGTATCTCAGACACATTTGCTTGACTAGTTATAGCCATAGAACCTGGTTGGTTAGCTACCTGCATATTCATGCAGGGTAGTAACATCATGAGTTGTGATTATGGTCCATTGTTTAGCTAGCTTGCTAACGGTACGTCATGCATTGGGATTCATTGTTTACCTAGCTAGCTATCTAGCTACATTTATTAACAAAGGACTTTCGTCTTAGTGTGCCAGAGTGCAGAATAACTGATGCATTTTTGAAAGCTCAACACCCGTTGAATATGTTCGGTGTCAGTAAACGTCATCAACAAAGCCTAATTCAGTTGTTGCCAGCAGCACAGTCACAGTTACAGTCAACGCTCTGGATAACATGAAAAATGCCTAACCAGCTCTGCTAGGGTGAGTAAAATGGTCAGAGGTGGTGTTCTCTCATTATGTGTCAGGACGTAGCTAGCCAATGTTAGCCAGTTAGTTTGGGTGCTTGACTGTAGCTGTGAGGTCAGAGATTTCGGAACAATCCTACTTATTGGCCAGAGCCTCCAGTGTGCGCTCTGAACGAGAAACCACAGATATAGCGAGTAATGTTCAGTGAGCTGTTCTCTCTCTCTTAGATATCTGGAAGTAGCTGGCAAGTTAGTACAGAACGGTTGGACCAACCCTTAAAGAGATTAGTGGGGCTAAAGCTTAAGATGCAAGCAAGAGTGTGCAAGGCGGTATTGAATGTCACTGTCTGTCCATGTGTCACTGTTTATCAAATTTGTCTCTCCACCTGTGTGCACCTACTTTGTAAAGTTTCATTCATAGGCTAGGTTCTGGCAGCCTCATGATGGGTATAGGGAAAGTTTGAGTATCATGTAGTAGCCTAAACCTATCGCTGTTACATTTAACTGGGTGAATGGAATATGAATGACAGTCATCCAATATGCTATAATAAAAATAAGGCAAAGTAAAAAAATAAAAAATCATCCTCCCTCATCTGAAACAACACTGACTGCCACTGTCACATTTACATTTTTGTTTAACGTGGAAACAACATTGATTCAACCAGTTTTTGCCATATGGCTTGTCACCTGTAGGCCTAGCCTATGAGTCGCTGTAACCTGGTCTCAGAGCATTTCGTATTATTCTGTACATAAATCCAAATCTCCATTGTTTATGATATGCTACTCTTATTATGGTATGTATTAATTTGTGGATGTCATCATCAATTTCGTATGATATGTTACTAATTACAATTCATATGATATGATAGGCTAATGTTAGCTAGGCTATGGGTTAGGATTTAGGGTTAAAGGGTTAAGGAAAGGGTGACAACATTGAATTTTACTCCACTCTAAAGAGAATAATGTACTTTTTACTCCATACATTTTCCCTGAGACCCAAAAGTACTCATTTTGAGTACTTAGCAGGACAGGGAAATCGTCAAATTCACACACTTATCAAGACAACATCCCTAGTCATCACTACTGCCTCTAATCTGGAGAACTCACTTAGCACAAATGTTTTGTTTGTAAATGATGTCTCAGTGTTGTATGCCCCTGGCTATCCATAAAAAAGTATAATAATTGTGCCGTCTGGTTTGCTTAATTTAAGGAATTAAGCAAAAATGATTTATTTTTTTATATTTTTTTATTTTAGCAATTACATTTACTTTTGACAACTTAAGTATATTTAAAAACAATGAATATTTTACATTTAATCAAGTAGTATTTTACTGGGTGACTTTCACTTGAGTCATTTTCTTTTAAGGTATTTTAAGCTAATTTCCTGCAATTCTACACATTTTGCTCTGACTTATTGTAACGATGTGCACTGAGAGTCGGGAAACAAGTTCAAGGAGTGAGTGTTTTAATAAATAAACACAACATTATGCAAAAATAAAAAACACGAACAACGCAGAGAACTGACACAGGAACATAAACAATGACGCCTGGGGAAAGAACCAAAGGGAGTGACATATATAGGGAAGGTGATCAGGGAAGTGATGGAGTCCAGGTGAGTCTGATGACCGCAAGTGCGCGTAACGATGGTGACAGGTGTGCGCCAAAACGAGCAGCCTGGTGACCTAGAGGTCAGAGAGGGAGTACACGTGACAGTACCCCCTATCCAATACGATGCTACAGCCGCAGGACGCTGACCAAAAAGACGTTCCCGGGGATCAGGAGCGGACCGGTTACTTCTGCTGAGGCGCGGGAAACCTGTCAGTCCGGCTGAGACGCGGGAGCATGGCGACCTAGAGCGCCGGAGAGGGAGCACATGTGACGGTACCCCTTAATGTTAAACTTGATTATTGGGACATGCAACGCAGTCTGTGCTTTCGACATCAGCCCACTAGCTAAGCTAACTAGCTAGCTAATGTTGGACACTAGCAACTAACTAGCGATCTTGTCAGTTGTTCAGACAATCAACCAAATTTAAACTAACTAGTTAATTGTTAATTCAGGAATTTGTCAATTATAAAGAACAGCTCAGTTAAAAAAAATCCTGAATTGGCGATCTCGCTAGCTAGCTCATCTGGTTTTAACAAAACACTGTCTTTGCTTTCATAATCTGTATGTATTACTGCCAAATTCAGAGTATAAATATAGTTTTTAATCTTATAAACGTAGGATGAACATAGCAATGGTGTAACGCTCGTCGTTATGGGTAGATCAAGGCGCAGCGTGAGTTGGGTTCATCATAATTTTATTTAAGGTGAACCAGAAAAAAAACTATAAACAACACAATGAACGAAAAGTCTTGCAGGCTTCTAACAGCTATACAAAAACAAGATCCCACAACTGAAGGTGGGAAAAAGGGCTGCCTAAGTATGATTCCCAATCAGAAACAACGATAGACAGCTGCCTCTGATTAGGAACCATACTCGGCCAAACACAAAGAAATCGAAAACATAGAATGTAGAAATACAAAATCTAGAATGCCCACCCAAATCACACCCTGACCTAACCAAAATAGAGAAATAAAATGGCTATCTATGGTCAGGGAGTGACAGTACCCCCCCCCAAAGGAGCGGACTCCGGCCGCAAAACCTGACTCAATAGGGGAGGGTCCGGGTGGGCATCTAGACTCGGTGGCGGCTCCGGTGCGGGACGTAGACCCCGCTCTACTCGCAGATCCGCCATCCTCGGTGGCGACTCTCTTTCGGGGGTTGTCGCCAAAAGCTCTGGACCGTGGATCGTCACCGGAGGAACCGGACCGTAGATCGTCGCCGGAAAGCTCCGAACTGGGAACCCCCGCTGGAGGTTCTGGACTGCAGACCGCCGCTGGAGACTCTGGACTGCAGACCGCCGCTGGAGACTCTGGACTGCAGACCGCCGCTGGAGACTCTGGACTACAGACCGCCACTGGAGACTCTGGACTGCAGGCTGCTGCTGGAGACTCCGTACTGGGGACCGTCGCTGCAGGCTCCTTACCGTGGATCATCACTGCAGGCTTCACGCCATGGATCATCACTGGAGGCTTTGTGCCATGGATCATCACTGGAGGCTTCGGGCCATGGATTATCACTGCAGGCTTCGTGCCATGGATCATCCTTACAGGCTCCGGGCCATGGATCATCCCTACAGGCTTCTTGCCATGGATTATCACTGGAGGCTCCGGGCCATGGATCATCACTAGAGGCTTCGTGCCATGGATCATCACTGGAGGATTCATGCCATGGATCATCACTGGAGGCTTCGTACGTGGAGCCGGAACCGGTCTCACCGGACTGGGAAGACGCACTGGAGGCCGGGTGCACAGAGCAGGCACAGGATATACTGGGCTGTGGAGGCGCACTGAAGGTCTGGAGCGTAAGGCTAGCACAACCCATCCTGGCTGGATGCTTACTTTAGCCCGGCAAGTGCGGGGCGCGGGCACAGGACGAACTGGGCTGTGAAGGCGCACTGGCGACACAGTGCGTAGAGCTGGCGCAGGATATCCTGGGCCGTGGAGGCGCACTGGAGGTCTGGAGCGTATGGCTGGCACAAACCGTCCTGGCTGGATGTTCAGTTGAGCCCGGCAAGTGCGCGGCGCTAACACAGGAAGAACTGGGCTGTGAAGGCGTACTGGCGACACAGCGCGTAGAGCTGGCACAGGATATCCTGGGCCGAAGAGACGCACCAGAGACCAGGAACGCTGAGCCGGCACAATCCTTCCTGGCTGAATGCCAGCTCTAGCACGGCAACTGCGAGGAGCTTGCACTGAGCGCACCGGGCTGTGGCTGCGCACTGGAGACACCGTGTGCATCAACGCATAACACGGTGCCTAACCAGTCCTATGCTCCCCACGGTAAGTTGGCTCAGGTCTGAACCCTGACTTAGCCAATCTCCCCGTGTGCCCCCCCCCAAAAAATGTTTTTGGGGCTGCCTCTCGTGCTTGCCCCGTGGTTGGTATAGTGCCTCGTAATATCGCCGCTCTGCTCTCACTGCCTCAATCTCCTCCCTCGGACGGCGATACTCCCCGGCCTGACTCCAGGGTCCCTTCCCGTCCAGGATTTCCTCCCATGTCCAATCCTGATCACGCTGCTTGGTCTGTTGTTGGTGGGATCTTCTGTAACACTCGTCATTATGGGTAGACCAAGGCGCAGTGTGAGTTGGGTTCATCATCATTTTATTTAAGGTGAACCAGAAAAAAAAACAACACAACGAACGAAAAGTCTTGCAGGCTTCTAACAGCTATACAAAACAAGATCCCACAACTGAAGGTGGGAAAAAGAGACAATCAGAGACAACGATAGACTGCTGCCTCTGATTAGGAACCATACTCGGCCAAACACAAAGAAATAGAAAACATAGAACGTGGAAATACAAACTCTAGAATGCCTACCAAATCTCACCCTGACCTAACCAAAATAGAGAAACAAAAGGGCTCTCTATGGTCAGGGCGTGACAAATGGAGCATTTTCACATCGGTTCATTGGAGGCTAGCTTGTAACACATCACATCAGGCTTTCAGGGCACTATCTTATCTGCACTATTAAAACCCTCCCATATTCCGAAATGATAAAATAATTACAACCTACCTAGCTAGCTATATATTTTGAATCAAGCTACAATAGGCTATTCAACTGAATGATTTTCCTGTTTGCCCAAACAAAGCTACTGTAGTGTATCACCTGCGGGGGGAGTATACCTCAGGCTACACTCTCTCGCACTTCAAACCCATCATATATAGTCACACTGTCACTACTGCTACACCTTAGCTAGCTAGCTAGCTAGCTTAGCTTTCTACTCCATCGATGGATAGCTTTCTATCTCAACAACTTTGCCGATGTCCACGCGATGCCACTCCCAGGACAGGTCCCTGGATATAGTGCCCCGTGTACACTAGCATGCGGTGCCACGAGGTGAAATACCGCTTCCCATTCATTTTCAATGGAAAGAAAGTGGTGAGAAGGCAGAGGGCGGGGGACCATTGGGCTGCGCAAATGTAGCTTGGGAGGCTGTGAAAAAGTTCAACATTACCCAACTTTATGCAAATCACCAGCGGAGACCGCTGGGCGATGACCAATCATATCGAGTGGTTTCCATGATGAATTTGACGCTATGCTACCCAAGGCTGGATACTTTCTTCAGCAAAGATGGCTGACAAAAATACTAGGATGGAAGCAAATGTAAGTGATTATAACGTCATAATGAATTATGCAAAAAATGTACAGTTGAGAGGAATATGTTAGTTAATGTAGAGAAATGATTATGCATATTTTTCTTGTCATGAAGTGAATAGATTTAGCAACCTAGCTGACTAGCTATCATTAGCCAGGTAGCTGGCTAGCTGTATGGGTGTTGTGACATCAGTATGAAATTGTAATTCTGGTTGTTTAATGTTTTAGGGACTCCTGAAACAACCAGCAAACCAGGCTTTCAACATGTAAAGAATCTAGCTAGCTAAAGCACTTACTGCAAATTGAATGTACAATCTTGTAAACTTGCCTTGCTGATATTTGCTATGCAATGAGGCTGAAGTAACGTAGCTAACTAACTATTTTCTTGCTTATTGTGCAGTGGAGGATAAAAATACCTTTATGCCTATGGATGTGTAGCTAACTATGTAGCCAATCTGTGTATGGACCCTAAAACGTTTTGGTATACAGTTGAAGTCAGAAGTTTACATACACTTAGGTTGGAGTCATTAAAACTCGTTTTTCAACCACTCCACAAATTTCTTGTTAACAAACTATAGTTTTGGCAAGTCGGTTAAGACACCTACTTTGTGCCTGACACGAGTAATTTTTCCAACAATTGTTTACAGACAGATTATTTCACTTATAATTCACTGTATCACAATTCCAGTGGGTCAGAAGTTTACATACACTAAGTTGACTGTGCCTTTAAACAGCTTGGAAAATTCTAGAAAATTATGTCATGGCTTTAGAAGCTTCTGATAGGCTAATTGACATAATTTGAGTCAATTGGAGGTGTACCTGTGGATGTATTTCAAGGCTTACATTCAAACTCAGTGCCTCTTTGCTTGACATTATGGGAAAATCAAAAGAAATCCGCCAAATGGACAATGACCAAAAGCATACTTCCAAAGTTGTGGCAAAATGGCTTAAGGACAACAAAGTCAAGGTATTGGAGTGGCCATCACAAAGCCCTGACCTCAATCATATATAACATTTGTGGGCAGAACTGAAAAAGTGTGTGCGAGCAAAGAGGCCTACAAACCTGTCTCAGTTACACCAGCTCTGTCAGGAAGAATGGGCCAAAATTCACCCAACTTATTGTGGGAAGCTTGTGGAAGGCTACCAGAAACGTTTGACTCAAGTTAAACAATTTAAAGGCAATGCTACCAAATACTAACTGAGTGTATGAAAACTTCTGACCCAATGGGATTGTGATGAAAGAAATAAAAGCTGAAATGAATCATTCTCTCTACTATTATTCTGACATTTCACATTCTTAATATAAAGTGGTGATCCTAACTGACCTAAAACAGGGAATTTCTACTAGGATTAAATATCAGTAATTGTGAAAAACTGAGTTTAAATGTATTTGGCTAAGGTGTATGTAACCTTCTGACTTCAACTGTATTAGTTCAGAACCTAGCTATGAACCTCAGCTATCATAGCCAGTTGTATCAACTTCAGAACAGTCTGAAGGACATTAATGAAGCCTATGGATTAAGTAGAATATAATATAACTTTGTGCAAGGATGCAAGTCGTATATACATGTAGTTATTACCATGCATGAGATCCCCACATTGTAGCCTGTACATTTAATATATTCACTAATCATGTACTCTACCTTGATAAATAAAGGTGCAGTTCAGGTATGAATTAGATTATTTTTCAGTCATATCCAATACCAGCAGTATCAAATTCCAGTCTTTGAATGATGCTATGTCTGCATGTATGTATTACAATTGTACACTTCAACAGTGTTTACCAATCCTGGTCCTGAGACATCAATGGTTACACGTTGTAACTACGCAATAGACTAGAAACATGATTTAACTAGTTAAAGGCTGATTTGAAATTCATATATACAGAAATAGAATTTTTAAAAACAGTACACTACACTTCCTATGCATCATGTAAATACTCTAAAACCGGTTCATCTCAATATTCTTCATCTGCATTGATCCGATAAACACAGGATATGTGTAGTATTTCATCAAACGAGAGACTTAATTTCAACCAGTAGAGAATGTGAAACGCTTTATTGAAAGAAGTTCATTATCCAAGTGTTATCAATACATAATACATGAAGTATAAATATTATAATTGAAATATAATATTACAAATACGAGTTCAATCTGTACTTCAATGTGCATCTGGTGTGCATTATAAAAATAGAGGAACAAGAAGTGACAAACCATCTGCCTCACGTGTCTGCATCTGGGTCTGGCCTCGTGCCCTTATAGTACGAACTGGCCATGACAGACCCAGCAGACCTGGACCAGCTCCGCCACACTGTCTCCCTGCAGGGAGCCACCATTGGGAGGCATGAGGAGCTATTACAGGACCTTCTGGAAGGGCTTCATTCCCTGATGGAATGCCACGACCAAGGGTTAAAGGCTATTATTGAGCAAATCAGGGAGTTAGCTCATAGGCAGCCTGCCACCTCTGAGAACCCCCAAACACCCAGTAACTTTTTCCCTATGAGTGGTGAGTTTGTACAGCCTAGCCCGGCTCCCCGAGAACCCCGCTTACCTCCTCCGGAGTGACACTCTGGGGATCCTGGTACCTGCTGGGGTTTTCTTTCTCAATGCTCCCTTATTTTTGAGCTACAGCCATCTTCGTTTTCTTCGGACCAATCAAAGATGGCACATATTATTACGCTAATGTCGGGAAGGGCGCTCTCCTGGGCTACGGCAGTTTGGGAGCAACAATCCACCATTTGTCGTGATCTGGAGGATTTCATGGCAGAGGTGAGGAAGGTGTTCGATTCTCCGGTAACCGGGAGAGAGGTAGCACAAAAACATATTGAATTACGTCAAGACTCCCGTAGTGTGGCAGACTATGCTGTTGACTTTCGCACATTGGCCGCCGAGAGTGCCTGGAATCCGGAGTCCCTTTTCGATACCTTCCTTCATGGACTATCTGAGGTGACTATCTGCTGGACTATCTGCTGCTTGGGAATTACCGGAGGACCTCGATTCTCTCATCGCCCTCACCATTAGAATTGATGGACATCTAAGGGAACGCACGAGTGAGAGGTGGTCTGGCCTAGGTCACACTCGTTCAACCGTAGTGGCTCGCTCATCTTCGAAGGAATCCGGAAGTCCCGGAAGGCTATTTTTCCGAGAGGATCCGAAGCCACCCGAGCTTCCTCGAGAATCATCGATGACGGGTGAGCCTGATACACCAGAACCTATGCACCTGGGAAGGGCTAGGTTATCACCTAGGGAACATTCCCACAGGCTAAGCTCCAATTGTTGTTTGTATTGTGGAGATGTAGGGCATTACATAGCCACCTGCCCAGTTAAGAGACCTGAAGCCTTAGTAGGTCAAGCACTGTGGTGAGTCTGACTGGGAATCCTCTAAGTCCCATTACCCAAACTCCTTTTTATGTGAGCTTGCTGTGGGGAGACCAGTCTAAGTCTCTCCGAGTGCTTATTGACTCTGGGGCAGATGAGAGTTTCATGGACGCTACCCTGGTTTCAGAACTAAGTATCCCTACTCAACTCGTCTCTGTTCTCATGGATGCCAGGGCCCTGGACGGCCGCTCCATTGGTAGAGTCACACACAGCACAGTTCCCATTAATATGCAGGTATCTGGAAACCACGGTGCGTTAATTCAACTTCTCCTCATTGAGTCCCCTCACATACCTGTCGATTTGGGGTTTTCTTGGCTCCAAAAACACAACCCAGACATTGACAGGACTATGGGTTCCATTCTGGGTTGGAGCTCATTTTGCCATTCACACTGCCTAAAGGCGGCACAGCCATCTCCGAAACATCTGTCTCCAGGATTAAGTACGGCCTTGGATCACTCTGCCATGCCCGCAGAGTATCAGGACCTCCTGGAGCATTTCAGCAAGGCTCGTGCTACTTCCCTTCCTCCAAATTGTCCTTACGATTGTGCCATTTTCCTCCTCCCGGGCACCACACCGCCTCGAGGCCGGCTATATTCCCTGTCCGGTCCTGAGACCAAGGCAATGGAGAAGTACATAGAGGACTCACTGGCTGTTGGGAGCATTTGCCCTTCTGCCTCTCCTGCCGGTGCAGGATTCTTCTTTGTGGGGAAGAAGGACAAGTAGTAAAAGGTTCTCAATCCTTGCAACCTAAAAATGAACGTTCCCAAAACAGGCAGAATTTTCACTTCTGTTCTCAGAACATTTTAAAAAATGTTCAGGAAACTTATGGCTTCTTTCCTAGAACCAATGGAAAACCAAAAATGTTCGTTCCAACAACTTCCAAGGAACCAAATGTGCTAGCTGGGAATAGACCACCAAGTTTTCACTTGATTTTGCCAATAAGGAACATGAATTCACTGTTGTTGAGTAGCCTCGAAGTGTTTGTGTTTAATGGTCTCTACACATTCAATGATCAGCTTCTTTGGCAGTCGATAGTCCTCCGCTTATTAATGGCCCAGAACTGATTACCAAGGAGAGGAGGCGTGACGTGATTTATTTAAAACCACAAATTCATTAAACCCACTTATAAAGGAAGGTGAGCATTTCCATCCTGAGCAAGTTCTGTTGATTGCCACCCCCTTAGTTTTTGTAATAAAAAATGTGTATGTGTAAGCATGGCTGCCTTCTTGGGACAGGTCTCTGTTGTTAAAGGGATATTTATTTAAATGGGATTACCTGTATTTAATATAGTTTAGATAAGAGTACCACTGAATATTTGGTTCGTAGTACAGAAATACTAACCTGCATGTCAGCCTGATTAATTTGCTTAAAACTGTCAGGCTGGTTACAAGGCTAAATTAAAAGAGTACAATCCTCAACTGTCAATTTGCTAATATTCTCCTATAATGTGTAATTGTTCTTTGTTTATGGTATCTAATCAATATATTGTATACTGTATGTAGACTAGAGGTCGACCGATTAATCGGAATGGCCGATTAATTGGGGACGATTTCAAGTTTTCATAACAATCGGAAATCGGTATTTTTGTACGCCGATTTGGCCGATTTTTTTCATTTTTATTATTTCTTTTTTTTAGACCTTTATTTAACTAGGCAAGTCAGTTAAGAACACATTCTTATTATCAATGACGGCCTAGGAACGGTGGGTTAACTGCCTTGTTCAGGGGCAGAACGACAGATTTTTACCTTGTCAGCTCAGGGATTCAATCTTGCAACATTACGGTTAACTGGTCCAACGCTCTAACCACCTGCTTTACATTGCACTCCACGAGGAGTCTGCCTGTTACGCAAATGCAGTAAGAAGCCAAGGTAAGTTGCTAGCTAGCATTAAACTTATCTTATAAAAAACAATCAATCAATCATAATCACTAGTTAACTACACATGGTTGATGATATTACTAGTTTATCTAGCCTGTCCTGCGTTGCATATAATCGCTTAGGTACACGTTGCTCCAACCATAAACATCAATGCCTTTCTTAAAATCAATACACAAGTATATATTTTTAAACCTGCATATTTAGTTAATATTGCCTGCTAACATGAATTTCTTTTAACTAGGGAAGATGTGTGACTTCTCTTGCACACAGAGTCAGGGTATATGCAGCAGTTTGGGCCGCCTGGCTTGTTGCGAACTGTGAAGACTATTTCTTCCTAACAAAGACAGCCGACTTCGCCAAACGGGGGATGATTTAACAAAAGCGCATTTGCGAAAAAAGCACAATCGTTGCACGACTGTACCTAACCATAAACATCAATGCCTTTCTTAAAATCAATACACAGAAGTATATATTTTTAAACCTGGATATTTAGCTAAAAGAAATCCAGGTTAGCAGGCAATATTAACCAGGTGAAATTGTGTCATTTTGCGTTCATTGCACGCAGTCAGGGTATATGCAACAGTTTGGGCCGCCTGGCTCGTTGCGAACTAATTTGCCAGAATTTTACGTAATTATGACATAACATTGAAGGTTGTGCAATGTAACAGGAATAACGTTTTGTTTTCGAGATGATTGTTTCCGGATTCGAGCTGAGCACCTGCTGCTGAAGTCACTCACAATGCACTTTTGCAGCCAGGCATGATAATTAACTACAATACACTGTTAAAACTATAATTGTTCAGAATGTGTAGGTTTACTAGATAAAAAGAAAATAAATAAAATGTAATTGTTCAATAATGTGTAATTGTTCAATAATTAAATGTGTTGTGTTTAAAAATATCTGATCACATAAAATGTGTTGTGTTTATATTAATTTTACAAATAAAAATGTGATAAACAAATCTAAACTAACAAATGTCAAATCATATTTTTTGCCGAGATGGCCAGTCAGTTTGAGTAACATTATTGTGTATTCTACGTAATGACGCAGTTTTACGTTATTACGCAATGACATCACAACGTCATTTAGCAACTTTTAGCAACAAATCGACCTGCCTCTACCAACTTCCCCTGAAAATGAATTGGTAACACTGCCAGGAACCTCTGACACTACCCTACAGACAGAGGTTGTGACCCAAATGGTACCCCAATGGGCCTTGGTCAAAAGTAGTGCACTGTGTAGGGAATATGGTCCCATTTAGGACACAGCCAGAGGGAAATGAGAATAAGGCAGCTAAAGTACTGTATCAGTGGAGGGATGGAACTTATCCTTGGGGCGCTTGGTCACCCTTGTCAAAGCCAAAGTGTAATGTTACTGTAAACATTTTGGAAGCATATTGTGACTCAAACACAATACTCTGAGTTGAGTGTTCAGTCAAAGGGAGATGTATATACTCCGCTGTTTCCTTCCTTGTGTGAACAGTACCAATCTACTGCCATCTCATTTCAGAGAAGGGAACCAAAGTACTATTTGTCAAAGCTGCAGGAAGAATTTGGCGCTCAGTTGTCAAACTATCAGCAGGTAAAGTGACTGTGAAGCCTGGTAGCAGCTTGCTTGTCTCTGCAACTTCAACCACTGCTGCCTCCCTGTCAGATGCCAACTCATCCGTATCCTCCCCAAACCACAGGTAGCAAACAACACAACATTAACATTTCATGGGGAGATATTTAGAGACCCTATTTTCCATGTCTCTCCAAAAAAGTCTTTGATATCACCTGTTGATATAAAACTGTAAACTCTCTTTAGGTTATGAGTGTAGGTAGATGGATAGTGATGTTTTTTATTATCTCAAAACAGAACATTTTCAGGAAATTGAAAACATGCCATGTTTTACCATTACACAAACACACCATTTCTAAACTTTAAAAGTTATTTAGAATACAATTTATTGGTTATAGAGCGTAGAGGGTGAAACAATCACATTTCTGGATTTTGTCTGGATTCAAGACTAACAAAGCATACCTATTACCCAAAAAGCAAGTGGATAACGGTTGTACATCAGTATTATAGCACAAATGAAACTTTAAAACCTAGAGGATAGGTTATCATAACAATGGAGTGAATGAAAAAAGATTGATATAAGTTCATAGTGTATATGAAAACACCCACAATGCTATACTACATGCTATTATGTATTTGCAATATAACATATGAATATACAGTATACTGTTATTCATTCATTTCAATGCAAGTGTGTACAAAGCATCAATAGATCCATTTACACTAATTGCTAACTCCTTGGGTTATAGTTTCTATCATCTGTGATCTAGTGGCACACACCTTATACTTCACACACATCAAAGATGGTGGATGACCTGGCCTCCACAATCACCAGACCTCAACCGATTTGAGATGGTTTGGGATGAGTTGGACGACAGAGTTAAGGAAAAGCAGCCAACAAGTACTCAGCATATGTGGGAACTCCTTCAAGACTGTTGTAAAATCATTCCAGGTGAAGCTGGTTGAGAGAATGCCAAGAGTGTGCAACGCTGTCAAAGGCAAAGGGTGGCTACTTTGAAGGATCTTTGTTGAACACTTTTTTGGTTTCTACATGATTCCATAGTATGTGTTATTTCATAGTTTTGATGTCTTCACTATTATTCTACAATATAAAAAACTTTAAATGCGTAGGTGTGTCCAAACTTTGGACTGGTATTGTATGTGTATGTTTACTTTTGTAGAAAATGTGCATATTTTCTAGAGGTCTCTCTTGATCTGCCCCCATTGCTGTGAACACCCTACAGAGCTCTATTTTGGCTTCCTGAACTTGTTAGGAACTCGCCTTTCTTGTTTGTCTAGACGAACAAAAAATGTTTTTTCTTTAAAATCTATGAATCATTTCAGATGACTGGCTATACATTATGGAGGATCAAAGCTGCTGTAATTAGAATTGAATGAATAAATACATAAATGCACACATAGAGTTGAAGTCGAAAGATTACATACACCTTAGCCAAATACATTTAAACTCAGTTTTTCACAATTCCTGACAGTAAATCCTAGCAAAAAATCCCTGTTTTACGTCAGTTAGGATCACCACTTTATTTTAAGAATGTGAAATGTCAGAATAATAGTAGAGTTTTATTTCAGCTTATTATTTCTTTCATCACATTCCCAGTGGGTCAGAAGTTTTCATACACTCAATTAGTATTTGGTAGCATTGTCTTTAAATTGTTTAACTTGGGTCAAATGTTTCGGGTAGCCTTCCTCAAGCTTCCCACAGTAAGTTGGGTGAATTTTGGCCTATTCCTCCTGACAGAGCTGGTGTAACTGAGTCAGGTTTGTAGGCCTCCTTGCTCGCACATGCTTTTTCAGTTCTGCCCACAAATTTTCTATAAGATTGAGGTCAGAGCTTTCTGATGGCCACTCCAATACCTTGATTTTGTTGTCCTTAAGCCATTTTGCCACAACTTTGGAAGTATGCTTGGGGTCATTGTCCATTTGGAAGACCCATTTGCGACCAATCTTTAACTTCCTGACTGATGTCTTGTCTAACAATGGTCATTATGGCCAAACAGTTCTATTTTTGTTTCATCAGACCAGAGGACATTTCTCCAAAAAGTCTGATCTTTGTCCCCATGTGCAGTTGCAAACCGTTGTCTGTCTTTTTTATGGCGGTTTTGGAGCAGTGGCTTCTTCCTTGCTGAGCGACCTTTCAGGTTATGTCGATATAAGACTCGTTTTACTGTGGATATAGATAATTTTGTACCGGTTTCTTCCAGCATCTTCACAAAGTCCTTTGCTGTTGTTCTGGGATTGATTTGCATTTTTCGCACCAAATTTCCTTCCTGATCGGTATGACGTCTGCGTGGTCCCATGGTGTTTATACTTGCCTACTATTGTTTGTACAGATGAACGTCGTACCTTCAGGCATTTGGAAATTGCTCCCTAGGATGAACCAGACTTGTGGTGGTCTACAACTTTTTGACTGATTTCTTTTGATTTTCCCATGATGTCAAGCAAAGAGGCATTGAGTTTGAAGGTAGGTGTAACGACGGTCGTCAGGAATGGACCAAGGCCCAATGGGTTGAGTGCTCATAATTAACTTTAATGAAAACACTTATACAAACAAAACAAAACGATGGACGACGAAGACAGACTTGAAGGCAACCGACAGCAGTTCAAGTGACAACCTCCCACAAATACAAACACACCCTAATATATAGGACTCTCAATCAAAGGCAACTAGACAACACCTGCCTTCAATTGAGAGTCCACACCCCAATTAACTAAACATAGAAACAGACCAACTAGAAAGAACAGACTAACAGAGCAGTGACCAAAAACCCCGGAATACATAAATCAACTACCCTCTACATAATACACACACCCCGAACCACATAAACCAAATACCCTCTGCCACGTCCTGACCAGCCTACACTAACAAAATAACCCTCATACTGGTCAGAACGTGACATTACCCCCCCCCCCCCCCAAAGGTGCAGACCCCGGATGCACCTCACACACACAAAAAAAACAACACCAAATAACCCCCAAAATACTAATAAATCCCCAAAAGTACATGGGAGGGAAGGGAGGGTGGCCACCGTCACCGACGGTGCTCCTGCAACACCCCCCCCAACCCCAATACTCCCCCCTCAGGAGGTGGCTCAGGAGCCGGACGCAGACCCCACTCCACCCCTGGCTCACTCCCCTCATAAACTGTCTCTACAGTGATGTCCCTCTCTGTCGACCCCGGACTGTAGGGTGACTCTAGGAGCTCTGGACTGTAGGGTGACTCTAGGAGCTCTGGACTGTAGGACGACTCTAGGAGCTCTGGACTGTAGGACGACTCTAGGAGCTCTGGACTGTAGGACGACTCTAGAAGCTCTGGACTGTAGGAAGACTCTAGGAGCTCTGGACTGTAGACAGACTCACTTGGTTCTGGACTGTAGCCAGACTCACTCGGCTCTGAACAGTGGGCCGTCTCACCTGGTTCCGAACAGTGGGCCGTCTCTCTCCGGGGCACTGTCGCCGGAAGCTCTGGACGAGGCACTGTTGCCGGAAGTTCTGGACGAGGCACTGTTGCCGGAAGTTCTGGACGAGGCACTGTTGCTGGAAGTTCTGGACGAGGCACTGTTGCCGGAAGTTCTGGACTGTAGCCAGACTCACTCGGCTCTGAACAGTGGGCCGTCTCACCTGGTTCTGAACAGTGGGCCGTCTCTCTCCGGGGCACTGTCGCCAGAAGTTCTGGACGAGGCACTGTTGCCGGAAGTTCTGGACTGTAGCCAGACTCACTCGGCTCTGAACAGTGGGCCGTCTCACCTGGTTCCGAACAGTGGGCCATCTCACCTGGTTCCGAACAGTGGGCCGTCTCTCTCCGGGGCACTGTCGCCGGAAGCTCTGGACGAGGCACTGTTGCCGGAAGTTCTGGACGAGGCACTGTTGCCGGAAGGCCTGGTGCGTGGGGCTGGCTTAGGACATGCCAGACTAAGGACACGCACCACATGGCTAGTACGAGGAACATGGACAGGACGTGCTGGACTGGGCCGACGCACTGAAGCCTGGTGCGTGGTGCTGGTAATGGAGGTACCATACTGGAGACACGCACCTTAGGGCTAGTGCGTGGAGCGGGAACAGGACGTACTGGACTGGGCTGACGCACTGGAAGCCTGATGCGTGGTGCTGGTACTGGATATGCCAGACTGGAAACACACACCTTAGGGCTAGTGCGTGGAGCGGGAACAGGACGTACTGGACTGGGCTGACGCACTGGAAGCCTGATGCGTGGTGCTGGTACTGGATATGCCAGACTGGAAACACACACCTTAGGGCTAGTGCATGGAGCGGGAACAGGACGTACTGGACTGGGCTGACGCACTGGAAGCCTGGTGCGTGGTGCTGGTACTGGATATGCCAGCCTGGAAACACACACCTTAGGGCTAGTGCGTGAAGCGGGAACAGGACGTACTGGACTGGGCTGACGCACTGGAAGCCTGGTGCGTGGTGCTGGTACTGGATATGCCAGCCTGGAAACACACACCTTAGGGCTAGTGCGTGGAGCGGGAACAGGATATATTGGACCGTGAAGGCGCACTGGCGGTCTTGAGCACAGTACTGGCTCCACCCTTCCTGGCTGGATGCCCGCTTTCCCCTGACAAATGCGGGGCGCAGGTACTGCGCACACCGGCCTGTGAATACTAGGCCTCAACGCCGTGCACCTCACTCCAACGCACGGGACCTGACTAATACTAGGCTGCCCCCAATAAGCACGGGGATTTGGCTTGCGGCTCAATCCTGGCCCTGCCAAACTACCCGTGTGCCCCCCCCAAAATTTTTTTATTGGGGCTGCCTCTCCGGTTTAATAGCCAGTCGTGTTCCCCTGTAGCGTTCCCGGTCTTCGCTCCATTTTTTCCATGGGCCCTCTCCGGCCATAATCTGTTCCCATGTCCATTTCTCCCGTTGGTCCAATTCAAATTCCCTTTGCTCCACTAAGTCCCCCTGTTGCTCCTTCCTTCACTGCTTGGTCCGGATTTGGTGGGAGGTTCTGTAACGACGGTCGTCAGGAATGGACCAAGGCGCAGCGGGTTGAGTGCTCATAATTAACTTTAATGAAAACACTTATACAAACAAAACAAACCGATGGACGACGAAGACAGACTTGAAGGCAACCGACAGCAGTTCAAGTGACAACCTCCCACAAATACAAACACAAACACACCCTAATATATAGGACTCTCAATCAAAGGCAACTTGCCAACAGCTGCCTTCAATTGAGAGTCCACACCCAGTAGGCCTTGAAATACATCCACAGATACACCTTCAATTGACTCCGATGATGTCAATTAGCCTATCAGAAGCTTCTAAAGCCATAACATAATTTTCTGGAATTTTCCAAGCTGTTTAAAGGCACAGTCAACTTAGTGTATGTAAACTTCTGACCCACTGGAGTTGTGATACAGTGAATTATAAGTGAAATAATCTATAAGTGAAATAATCTAATCAAATAATTGTTGGAAAAATTACTTGTGTCATGCACAAATTAGATGTCCAAACCAACTTGACAAAACTATAATTTGTTAACAAGAATTTTGTGGAGTGGTTGAAAAACTAGTTTTAATGACTCCAACCTAGAGCAGTATGCGTTCATTCAAACAGTACTTTCCTGCGTTTGCCAGCAGCTCTTTGCAATGCTTGAAGCACATCGCTGTTTTTGACTTCAAGCCTGTCAACTCCTGAGATTAGGCTGGCAATACTATGGTGCCTATAAGAACATCCAATAGTCAAAGGTATATGAAATACAAATGGTATAGAGAGAAATAGTCCTATAATAACTACAACCTAATACTTCTTACCTGGGAATATTGAAGACTCATTTTAAAAGGAACCACCAGCTTTCATATGTTCTCATGTTCTGAGCAAGGAACTTAAACGTTAGGTTTTTTGTACATGGCACATATTGCACTTTTACTTTCTACTCCAACACTTTGTTTTTGCATTATTTAAACCAAATTGAACATGTTTCATTATTTATTTGAGACTAAATTGATTTTATTGATGTATTATATTAAGTTAAAATAAAAGTGTTCATTCAGTATTGTTGTTACTCATTATTACAAATATATATATATATAAAATAAATAGGCCGATTAATCGGTATCAGGTTTTTTTGTCCTCCAATAATCGGTATCGGAGTTGAAAAATCATAATCGGTCGACCTCTACTTATAACTTGAACCTCCATCAGAAGCTAGCCATCAGCAGCTAGCCAGCTAATTAGCTACTGGCTATTTAGTCATTGTTAGCCACTGCTAGCGGTCTTTACCTTTAGCTCAGACACCAGCCGCTTTAGCCCGGATAGCCTGGATAATACCTGCCAGTCTGCACAGCGTGATATCAGCCCTGAGCATATCGGACTGCTTTTTTTCCCAATACATCACCAGATTCCTGCTGCTAGCCCTGGACCATTACACCGGATCATTGCAGTTAGCTTGCTGCTACTGAGTGGCTATTGTGGCTAACACCCTTGTCCAGAAGCAATCACCAGTTAGCCTCGAGCTAGGCCCATCTCCCGGCTAGCAAACGAAGTACACCAACTACAATACCTCTCTTTCCAATTGGCCTGGACCCTTTGTCGACACGGAGCCCCGCCGATCCATCACGACTGGTCTGCTGGTCTGCTGACGGAATTCGGCTGATGTGCTCTCAACTGTCCTCTGCATCGTGGATGTCGGTGAAGACCCTTCTGCTAGCCCCAGCCCGTTAGCTTCCCAAACGCCATGTCTCCCGCTCACCTAGCGTAGTAACTACTACCGAACTGCTCCCCGTTTCATCTATTGCTTCTCATTGGACCCTATGATCACTCGGCTACACAGCTGATGCCTGCTGGACTGTTCATTAACACGGTACTTCATTTTGTTTATCTGTCGGCCCCAGCCTCGAACTCAGGCCCTGTGTGTAGCTAACTGACCCTCTCTGCCCATTCATCACCATTTACCCATTGTTGTTGTCTTAGCTGTTTACCCGTTGTTGTCTTAGCTCTCCCAATCAACACCTGTGAGTGCTTTATGCCTCTCTCTAATGTCAATATGCCTTGTATACTGTTTAGGGCAGCTCTCATTGTTTTATTTTACTGCGGAGCCCCTAGTCCCGCTCAACATGCCTTAGATAGCTCCTTTGCCCCACCCCCCACACATGCAGAGCCCGCACCTAGCTTAACTGACGCCTCCAGAGATGCAACCTCTCTCATCGTCACTCAATGCCTAGGTTTACCCCCACTGTACTCGCACCCTACCATACCCTTGTCTGTACATTATGCCCTGAATCTATCCTTCCGCTCCCAGAAATCTGCTCCTTTTTATTCTCTGTTCCCAACGCACGAGACGACAAGTTCTTATAGCCTTTAGCCATACCCTTATCCTACTCCTCCTCTGTTCCTCTGGTGATGTAGAGGTTAACCCAGGCCCTGTGTGTCCCCAGGCGCTCTCAGTTGTTGACTTCTGTAACCGTAAAAGCCTTGAGTTCAAGCATGTTAACATCAGATGCCTCCTCCCTAAGTTTGCTTCATTCACTGGTTTAGCACACTCTGCCAACCCTGATGTCCTAGCCCTGTCTGAATCTTGGCTTAGGAAGGCCATCAAAAATTCTGAAATTTCCATCCCCAATTACAACATTTTCCGTCAAGATAGAACTACTAAAGGGGGCGGAGTTGCAATCTACTGTAGAGATAGCCTGCAGCAGAGTTCTGTCATACTATCCAGGTCTATGCCCAAACAGTTTGAGCTTCTACTTTTAAAAATCCATCTCGCCAGAAATAAGTCCCTCACTGTTGCCGTTTGTTATAGACCCCCTCAGCCCCCAGCTGTGCCCTGGACACCTTATGTGAATTGATTGCCCCCCATCTATCGTCAGAGTTCGTACTGTTAGGTGACCTAAACTGGGATATGCTTAACACGCTGGCTGTCCTACAATCTAAGCTAGATGCCCTCAATCTCACACAAATTATCAAGGAACCTACCAGGTACAACCCCAAATCTGTAAACATGGGTACCCTCTTAGATATCATCCTGACCAACTTGCTCTCTAAATGCGCCTCTGCTGTTTTCAACCAGGATCTCAGTGATCATTGCCTGTGTCCATGGTCAAACGACCACCCCTCATCACTGTCAAACGCTCCCTAAAACACTTCTGCAAACAAGCCTTTCTAATCAACCTGGCCCTGGTATCCTGGAAGGATATTGACCTCATCCCATCAGTAGAGGATGCCTGATTGTTCTTTAAAAGTGCTTTCCTCACCATCTTAAATAAGCATGCCCCTTTCTAAAAATGTAGAACTATGAACAGACCTTGGTTCCCTCCAGACTTGACTGCCCTTGACCATCACAAAAACTGCCTGTGGCGTGCTGCACTAGCTTCGAATAGTCCCCACGGTATGCAACTTTTCAGGCAAGTCAGGAACCAATATACACAGTCAGTTAGGAAAGCAAAGGCTAGCTTTTTCAAACAGAAATTTGCATCCTGCAGCACTAATTCCCCAAAATTTTGGGACACTGTAAAATCCATGGAGAATAAGATCAACTCCTCCCAGCTGCCCACTGCACTGAGGCTAGGAAACACTGTCACCACCGATAAATCCACGATAATTGAGAATTTCAATGAGCATTTCTCTACGGCTGGCCATGCTTTCCACCTGGCTACCCCAGCCCCGACCAACAGCTCTGTACCCCCAGCAGCAACTGGCCCAAAAGCATGGCCAGCCGTAGAGAAATGCTTATTGAAATTCTCAATTATAGTGGATTTATCGGTGGTAAGTGTTTCCTAGCCTCAGAGCAGTGAGCAGCTGGGAGGAGGTGCTCTTATTCTCCATGGACTTCAGTGTCCCAGAACTTTCTAAAGTCTTCAAAAGCCAAGTGAACAAACAGATCACCGACCATTTCGAATCCCACCGTACCTTCTCCGCTATGTAATCCGGTTTCCGAGCTGGTTACGTGTGCACCTCAGCCACACTCAAGGTCCTAAACGATATCATAACCGCCATCGATAAAAGACGTCTTCATCAACCTGGCCAAGGCTTTCGACTCTGTCAATCACTGTATTCTTATCGGCAGACTAGTAAACAAAATGCATGCTCTTCAAATGATTGCTGCCCACACCTGCCCGTCAGACTAGCATCACTGCTCTGGACGGTTCTGACTTAGAATATGTGGACAACTACAAATACCTAGGTGTCTGGCTAGACTGTAAACTCTCCTTCCATACTCATATTAAGCATCTCCAATCCAAAATGAAATCTAGAAATGTCTTCCTATTTCGCAACAAAGCCTCTTTCACTCATGCTGCCAAACATACCCTCCTAAAACTGACTATCCTTCCTATCCTTGACTTCGGCGATGTCATTTACAAAATAGCCTCCAACACTACTCAGCAAATTGGATGTAGTCTATCACAGTGCCATCTGTTTGTCACCAAAGCCCTATATACTACCCACCACTGCGACCTGTATGCTCTTGTTGGCTGGTCCTCGCTACATATTCGTTGCCAAACCCACTGGCTCCAGGTCATCTATTAGTCTTTGCTAGGTAAAGCTCCGCCTTATCTCAGCTCATTGGTCACCTTAGCAACACCCACCCATAGCACGCGCTCCAGCAGGTATATTTCACTGGTCATCCCCAAAGCCAACACCTCATTTGGCCGCCTTTCCTACCAGTTCTCTGCTGCCAATTACTGGAACGAACTGCAAAAATCACTGAAGTTGGAGACTTATGTCTCCCTCACTAACTTTAAGCATCAGCTGTCAGAGCACCCTACCGATCACTGCAGCTGTACACAGCCCATCTGTAAATAGCCCATCCAACCACCTACCTCATCCCCATATTTGTTTTTGTTTTTCTGCTCTTTTGCACACCGGTATCTCTACTTGCACATCCTCATCTGCACATCTATCACTCCAGTGTATATTGCTAAATTGTAATTACTTCGCCACTATGGCCTATTTATTGCCTTACTTCATTTGCACAAACTGTATACAGATTTTTCCATTGTGTTATTGACTGTACGTTTGTTTATCCCATGTGTAACTCTGTGTTGTTGTTTCTGTCACACTGCTTTGCTTTATCTTGGCCAGGTCACAGTTGTAAATGAGAACGTGTTCTCAACTAGCCTACCTGGTTAAATAAAGGTGAAATATATATATATTTTTTTCTTAAGTTCAGTACAGTAGTGAACTATACTATACTAAACTACTCTACATTCCTGTATGTACTATACTGAAGTTTACTGTACTCGGGTTTCTTACAATTCACTGGGTCTTTTAAATATTTGTTGTGAATTAACAGCCTTGCTATTTTCAATGTTCCTGATAGGTCGATATTTCAGTGGGGCCGGGAGTAGAGAACCTAGACACAGTTGTCTGGTATCTAAATCATTTGACACAGTAACAATGTGAGGTCAACTGATCTGTTGGTTCATCCTTGTGGGTATTTGGTTGTCACCAAGTTTACAATTGACACAAAGCATCTCAGAGTAAATGTGCTGAATTAGGACCAGGTGCCACCCTGTCCATTCATGATAATCTAAAGCATAACTGATCCTAGATCAGCAGTCCTAATCTAAGACACTTTATTAATACTGGCCCTGACTAGTTTGAGAGCTCACCACCTACTGGCAGAGTGAGGTTTTGTGTGTTACAGGGTATGAACAAGACACAAATATCTGTGCCGGTTAACTCCTCTCAAAGCATTTAAACACACAAAAAATACACTGTAAATAGTCTGATTAGAAAGCTTCTGACTCTATTGTGGGGAGGGTGGTGCTGAGGGGAATTTGGGGTGATTGAGCACTCAGTCTTTACCAGATAACAATCAAACAGGGCTCCATGATGCTCTCTGACAGAGACTGCCATTTGCTTTGAAATCTACAGAAACAAGTCATACGTCAGGTTCAGTTTGGACTGAGATAGAATGGAATCAGCATGTTATGCTTGTATGTATGTATGTATGTATGTATGTATGTATGTATGTATGTATGTATGTATGTATGTATGTATGTATGTATGTATGTATGTGTGTTTGTATCTTAAAGCCGTAATATCTATTAATGTGAAAGAATGGAATGAGCTACTATTAATCATTAATTACATTTTCGTGTATTGGTGTGTCTCTGTGTGTATCTTACAGCCAGAATATCGGTGAGCCGACCAGGAGGCAGCAGTGTATCGGTGTTTCCTCTGTGGCTGTAAATAGCTGTGCAGGAGTGTGCTGTTGTGCTGTACAGTGATCACCGGGGCATGCAGGTTGTTGTGGGAGAAGCCCACTTTGAAAATTTTATCACCCTAACTTAATTTGTGGTCAGGGAAATCAATTCACTTGTCATAATGGTGGGTGTAGCTGGTGTATGCAGTCAGGCGCAGAAGAGCAGAGAATTGGGAGCAACGTAACTTTACTTATAATAATGAATGGTGCAAGGTAAAACACTACACTTGCCTAAACACAAACATCAACTTTTACGCACGGGCAAAAAACAGCACCCGTCGAAATAACCAGTCACCAACATTACCGAACATGACATAAAACAATCCCACACAACACCATGGGGGAAACAGAGGGTTAAATACAAGAACAATAATTAGGGGAATGAAAAACAGGTGTGTAGAAACAAAGACAAAACAAATGGAAAATGACGGTGAGCGCCGCCTGAACAAGGAGAGGAACCGACTTCGGCTGAAGTCGTGACAGTACCCCCACCCCTTGACGCGCGGCTCCAGCAGCATGCCGACTCTGGCCTCGGGGAGGACCCGGAGGACGAGGTGCAGGGCGATCCGGATGGAGACAGTGGAACTCGCACAGCATCGAAGGGTCCAACACGTCCTCCACCGGCACCCAGCATCTCTTCTCCGGACCGTACCCCTCCAACTCCATGAGGTACTGAAGGCTCCTCGCCCGACGCCTCGAGTCCAGTATGGACCGAACTGCATACGCCGGAGCCCCCTCGATTTCCAGAGGGGGCGGAGGAACCTCCTGCACCTCAGATTCCTGGAGCGGACCAGCCACCACCGGCCTGAGGAGAGACACATTAACGGTTAATACGGTAATCTGGGGGGAAGCTGTAGCCTGTAACACACCTCGTTTATTATCCTCAGGACTGTTTAGCTCCCTTAAGCCAATGTCTCCACGCCTTCAAGGCCTTGACGACAGCCAACAACTCCCGGTCCCCCACGTCATAGTTTCGCTCCGCTGGGCTGAGCTTCTTCGAAAAGAAGGCACAGGGGCGGAGCTTTGGTGGCGTACCCGAGCGCTGAGAGAGCACAGATTCTATGCCAGCCTCGGACGCATCCACCTCCACCATGAACGCCAAAGAGGCATCCGGATGAGCCAGCATGGGAGCTGAGGTAAACAGAGCCCTCTGGTGACCAAAAGCCCTGTCCGCCTCAGCCGACCACTGCAAACGCACCGGTCCCCCCTTCAGCAGTGAGGTAATAGGAGCTGCCACCTGACCAAAGCCCTGGATAAACCTCCGGTAGTAGTTGGCAAACCCTGGAAACCGCTGCACTTCCTTTATTGTGGTGGGAGTCAGCCAATTATGCACGGCTGAAATGCGGTCACTCTCCATCTCCACCCCTGATGTGGAAATGTGATACCCTAGGAAGGAGAAGAACAGGCATTTCTGCTGGAAGAACAGGCATTTCTCAGCCTTGACGTACAGGTCATGCTCCATCAGTCGTCCAAGTACCCTGCGCACCAAGGACACATGCTTGGTGTGTGTAGCGGAGTATATCAGAATGTCATCGATATACACCACTACACCCTGCCCGTGCAGGTCCCTGAAAATCTCGTCTACAAAGGATTGGAATACAGATGGAGCATTCATCAACCCGTACGGCATGACGAGGTACTCATAATGGCCTGATGTGGTACTGAACGCCGTCTTCCACTCGTCTCCCTCCCGGATACGCACCAGGTTGTACGCACTCCTGAGATCCAGCTTAGTGAAGAAGCGCACCCCGTGCATTGACACAATTGCCGTGGCGATAAGAGGTAGCGGGGTAACTGTACCTCACCGTGATTTGATTTAGACCTCGATAGTCAATGCACGGGCGCAGACCTCCATCCTTCTTCACAAAAAAGAAACTCGAGGAGGCAGGTGAAGTGGAGGGCAGAATGTACCCCTGCCCCAGAGATTCGGAGACATATGTTTCCATAGCCGCCATCTCTTCTTGCGACAGGGGATACACGTGACTCCTGGGAGGTGCTGCGTCTACCAGGAGATTTATCGCACAATCCCCCCGTCGATGGGGTGGAACCTCCCCTGCACCGACCGGCAGTATGCCCTCTGGGGCCACAGATGGTGCATGGAACGGCCCCTCCTCCGGTCGCCTCCTCCCAGCTCCATGGGCGTTGCAGCGGTGGTGCTGGGGGATGGAACCAACAGACCCTGATCTGGACGTCCGCGGGTAGCCAGCAGGTTATCCAACTGGATGGACATGTCCACAAGCTGGTCAAAGGGGAGTGTGGTGTCCCTGCAGGCCAACTCCCTACGGACGTCCTCACGCAAACTACAATGGTAGTGATCGATCAGGGCCCTGTCGTTCCATCCCATGCTGGTTGCCAGGGTCCGAAAGTCCAACGCAAACTTCTATGCGCTCCTCATCTCCTGCCTAAGGTGAAAAAGCCGTTCACCCGCCGCTCTACTCTCAGGTGGGTGGGTGAACGGGTGAACTCCTCGAATTGGTCCAACACCGCTTCTCCTTCCCCCCATACGGCGTTGGCCCACTCCAGGGCTTTCCCTGAGAGGCAGGAGACAAGGGCGGACACGCTTTTACGGCCTGAGGGAGCCGGGTGAATGGTTGCCAGGTAAAGTTCCAACTGGACTAGGAACCCCTGACATCCCGAAGCCATCCCATCATACTCCCTCGGAAGAGCGAGCCGAATCCCACTAGGACCAGGTGAAGGAGGGGTGGGTAGTGGTGCATTGGTGGTGTAGGCGGAGGCGCTGGAGGCACTCCTCTTCTCTCCCAGCGATCCATCGTCTGCAGGACGCGCTCCTCGGCCCCTAATACGGGGTTGTTTGCTCCTGCTAACTCCATACCCTCATGGGTGCGGGATTCTGTCATAATGGTGGATGTAGCTGGTGTATGCAGTCAGGCGCAGGAGAGCAGAGAATTGGGAGCAACGTAACTTTACTCAGAATAATGAATGGTGCAAGGTAAAACACTACACTTGCCCAAACACAAACACACAAAGACTAAACAAATGGAAAATGAAAAGTGGATCGGCGATGTCTAGTAGACCGGCAACGCCGACCGCCGAGCGCCGCCCGAACAAGGAGAGGAACCGACTTCAGTTGAAGTCGTGACATCACTTGTTTTGGCTGCAGTGCTGACAATGAATTCATCAACCAAGCTGACCACTGGTTGTCAGTTGAGGTGTTTCCTCTGACACATTGGTGCGGCTGGCTACCGGGTGACTCGACCTTCGCCTCTCCCGAGCCCGTTGGGGAGTTGCAGCGATGAGACAAGATCATAACTACCAATTGGATATCATGAAAAGGGGGTAAAATTACAAAAAATAAAATAGAAAATACGCGTTTAGACTCACAAAGTTGCTTTGTGATCTGATTGTGTTCTGATCTGGCTGACCAATTCAGGAGGTGGTCAGCGATGCATTGTGTGTGGATTTCCCCTCAGTTTGGATGAAAATCAGGCTACCAAAAGCGCATACAGTGGGCAACGTCATCAGCACTCCTCCCACAAGTCTCCAGAAAACTTGTGTTTTGGGCCCGAGAGGCACCTTTTATTATAACGTTGGAGGAAATATGTTCCTAGTGTGTGAGGAATGTGTTTGCTGGACTCATAAATGCTAGCCAGCTAGATAATATTTAGAAAAACTATTTTTAGTTTGGCTAGAGTTATGCTAACCCATTTGCAATCCCTTTAGCATTTCTTGCTAACTTGCTGGTGAGCTACAGAGGTTAGCTGGCTAATTAGCTACAGGAGTTAGCTACTGCCATCAGTTGTTATCATATTTAACCTATTCCACCGTTTGTAGAATGCATACTGGCATTTGAATATAGCGTGCAAGAGGGAATTCGGACACACTGTGGACATTTAAATGTAGGTGTAGACGCATGACTCGTTCACAATTCCATGATCAGAGCTCTATGATCAGAATACTAAAGCTGAATGAACTGTGAAGTCTACTGTATACACTATCATTGTGTAATGCCTTTCACAGAAAGCACCTAATACATTTGTCATGTCCTGACCAGTAATAGGGGTTATTTGTTATTATAGTTTGGTCAGGACGTGGCAGGGGGTGTTTGTTTCATGTGGTTTGGGCTGTGTATTTAGGTAGAGGGGTATTTGTTTTATATGGTTCGGGGTGTGTGTGTATGTAGAGGGGTGTTGGATTTATGTGTTCCGGGGTTTTTGGTTTATGTTCTTGTTTTGTATTCTAGGGTTTCTATGTTGTGTATTTCTTTGTTGGCCTGGTGTGGCTCTCAATCAGGAACAGCTGTACATCGTTGTTTCTGATTGAGAGTCATACTTAGGGAGCCTGTTTTCCACCTGTCCCTTTGTGGGAGATTGTTTTTGCACTGCTGTGTATAGCCTGCGAAACTGTCGTTCTTTGTTTATTGTTTTTTCGTGTTCACCTATAAATAAAATAATGATGAGCACGCAACCCGCTGCGCCTTGGTCTAATCCCTACGACTACCGTGACAACATTATGTTTCGGAACAAGGTGTTTTGAAAGATCCTGTATTTCTTGGGGTGGTGACAAAATGGTTGAGACAATTGTTCAGTAAAAACGTGGCTTTAGAGCTTCTGTGACAATGATATCTAAAGGGTAGTTCTCATGTTTAATCACGGAGTTATACAGAATCAATGAATGGTGAAATCTGGTCACTGTTCAACCAATTATTTCAATTGTGAAAGTGTCTGACAGGCCATTCAAATGATGGCCATGCAAACACACACTTCACACTCTCAAACACACATAGACACACACACTTCACACGTTTCACACACACATATGTAGTCTCCAGACACACACACTTGCATATACACAGCTTTGAAAGGCAGTACCTAAATAGCAAGAGAATCTCTTTGCTTTGGGGCAAGTGCAGTGCAGCCAAGCACAAAATGTAGATAGGAGCTGAGATACACGACCAAGCTTAGGTAATGGAGAAACAAACACATTAACACCCATAACCACATTTCTTTGAACAGAAGTGCTGATTGTCACAAACACAACATGTACAGAAGAAAATTAATCGTGATCATCATTACTGATCACCATTACTGAAGGACTGATTCAGGTCACACAGGCACAGCTCCAGTATGTACATGTAGTGGAGGTGATTTGGAATCATGCTGTTCTGATGAGGTAACCCTGCATGAAGTCGTCAGCCAAAGAGGAAATTTGGTGTAATGATTAAGACATTTCCAAGAGGGAGACCAGAGTTTAAATCCCACCAGAAACAGACATAATGTGACAGCATTCTGCTACTTCATTCTGTATTAACAATTAAGAGTCTTTGGTGTCACACTGTGAAGGCCACCTTACCAGGCACACCTCTCTGTCTCTCACTACTTGTACCACAACAGACAACTACCCTCATCCCACTTTTCTGCTGTCTCTTTCCCCCTCTATGCAGTGCAGTGTGTTTTCAGATCCTTAAGGGAACACAAGCCTCTATAAATAACCTTGTTTACCCCTCTGTGCTGTTTTGTGTCTGTCTGTGTCCTGCTGTGACTTACTGTGCCAACCCACTGTTTTGCTTTGGTGGAGTGTCACACTCTATAAGAGCACGCCAAGAAACGAAGGAAAGCAAGTTGAGAAAGAGAGACTACAGAAGACGAGGAGGAGAAGAATGGCAAAAAGATGGAGAGGGTAGGAGAATGGAGGTGAGGTGAATCGAAGGGACTGCTGCTCGTGTGAGAGTGGCTGACCTGCATGGTAATATCATCCCACTCAGTGGTATGTTAATGACACAGAAGTAAGATGTAGTCACTTTATTACCATAGACTAACATGGCCTGTGCCTTTGTCTGTCCTGCTCCTTCTCTCATCTCTCTACGGTTTGTAACTCACTGATTAATTGATCCTTGAGACAGGCTTTTGTGTCCCTGCCTGGATACATGAACAATGAAACAAAGGAACAGATAGAAAAAGACTAGAAATTAGAACGTCTGGATAATGTAGTAACTGTATGGCAGCAGGGCTATAATGGTTTCACAACCCTATTGTGCTGGACAAAAGTCAACTGCTTCTCGCTCATTAATTCATTTGTGTGAAAATATAGAATTTAGTTTTGCTTGTGCACCTGGTGTTATATCAAGGCCTAAACATACTCTTGTCCATATCCACTCGTACTAAACTGATGGCATACAGCTGAGGTAGTAACCCATCAATGAACCTCAAACATCATAGATAACATCTATACTCTAGTGACTGGCATCCTTCACATCGCATCTCCTCTACAACAACATGAATTCATTTGGCTGCCTTTTTCCTGACCACATTCACAATTGACCCTGAGGACAAAAGGCGAGGAGAACGACAAGAGAAAAAAGACTTCCGTACACAGCTGAAAAATGGAGAGAAGCTTTGAATAAGAGAGAAGGATGAGAGCCTACATATATACAGTTAATATACAGTACCAGTCAAAAGTTTGGACACACCTACTCATTCAAGGTTTTTTCTTTAATTTTACTGTTTTATACATTGTAGAATAGTAGAGAAGACATCAAAACGATGAACTAACACACATAGAACAATGTAGTAACCAAAAAAGTTGTCACGTCCTGACCAGCAGAGGGAGCAATTGTATTAGTTTTGGTCAGGACGTGGCAGGTTTTTGTGTGTTAAGTGTTGTGTTGGTGATTAGGACTCCCATTGAAGGCAGGTGTGTTGAGTTGCCTTTGATTGGGAGTCCTATATAGTAGTGTGTGTTTTTCTTTGGGGTTGTGGGTAGTTGTTTTTGCACTGCGTTTGATAGCCTGCAAAACTGTTGCTGTCTTGTTTATTGTTTTTTCCTGTGGATGCCTTACTTGAGTTGATTAAAACTATGAGTATCCACATTCCCGCTGCACCTTGGTCCATTCTTGAAGACTGCTGTTACAAAAGTGTTAAACAAATCAAAATATATTTGAGATTCTTCAAAGTAGCCACCCTTTGCCTTGATGACAGCTTTGCACACTCTTGGCATTATCTCAACCAGCTTCACCTGGAATGCTTTTCCAACAGTCTATGATTTCATATGTGTTATTTCTTAGTTTTGATGTCTTCTGTATTATTCTACAATGTAGAAAATAGAAAAAATAAAATAAAACCGTTGAATGAGTGTCCAAACTTTTGACCGGTACTGTATATGGTGTAACCATGTAACAAAAACAAATTATAGCAGAGGACAGAACGAGTGTCTTGTCTCCCAACACCTCTGGCATTGCAGAACACGGTTATGCTATGAGACACAGGCAGGGGTCAGTGCACCAGCGTGGGTATTAGAATATACCACTATACCAGGGCTATGATAAGAATAGAGCTCTGACTCAGATCTGACTGTACTGTACTGAGCTCTTCAACTCCAGTCCTGGGGGGCCGAAACTCTTCAGGTTTTTCTTTCTACCTGCTAGTTCATTGCACTCACCTGGTGTCCCAGGTCTGAATCTGTCTCTAATTAAAAGAAGATTATTAAAAAACTAAAATGTTCTAGGCCTCCAGGACTGGAGTTGAAGAGCTCTGCTTGTTGTTTGAATGGATAGGGTATTTCATAGATGAGTAGCTAGAGCAACAGAATACCATCAAAGCATGATTCAGACTCTTCACAGTTGAATTATTGAGTCACTGTCATTGGAGGAGTCACACTAATTCAACATTGGCTTCCTTCCTTGTCTCCTTGCCTCCTGTCCTTAGTGGCCATGGAGCTATAGTAGCTAGGTGTTGTAGTCAGTTGGCAAACGGGAGAGAGAGGGAGTTAAAATATCTAAAACAAGTAGTCTTGTAGCTAACATAGTTATATCAAGCACTGTAAAGGCCATCCAATCATTTGATCGCAGAGTGTTGCATTGCATAGCAATACCTATTGTGTAATACTGTAGTAACCACTTATTCTCAAACCAAGACTTTTGAGGAATACAAAGCCACAAAATCACTATTGTAGCTGTAGTGCCACTCTCGAAAACTTTAAGGCTGAATTATTTCAACCCCATTCTCTCACAATCTTTTTTCCCACCATTCTCTCACAGCATCCACCATCAGACCTCCTTCGCCCAATTCCCCCACTCCTTCCATCCTCTGTCTCACACAACCTTCGCCCAATTCCCCCACTCCTTCCATCCTCTGTCTCACACAACCTTCGCCCAATTCCCCCACTCCTTCCATCCTCTGTCTCACACAACCTTCGCCCAATTCCCCCACTCCTTCCATCCTCTGTCTCACACAACCTTCGCCCAATTCCCCCACTCCTTCCATCCTCTGTCTCACACAACCTTCGCCCAATTCCCCCACTCCTTCCATCCTCTGTCTCACACAACCACATTTTTGAGATTTAGAAAAATATATTTCCACTCCCAGTGGAGAAGCTGCTGTTTTCACCACTGTATCTGATTGATGACATGCAGACACCATCTCACACCCCGATGTCTTCTATAGGCCCCACTGTTAATCGCCATTCAGCTGCTCTTTATGGCAAATAATAACAGGAGATGTAATGGCTGGCCCCTGTGTTAAGAGCTCAGAGACAGTGGTGGTCTGGTCAATGGAGACAAATTGAGGACAGCTGAGAGTCAATGGGTTAGGTCCAGCTAAGGTTCACAGCCATTTACTGGATGTAGAAAGAAAACAAAACTGAAATCTCCCCTCATCTCACTCTAGATCACTTAGTACCAACTTATAACATACCAAAATGTTCAAAGACCAAGGTAATGGCCAGAAATATATAAGTAGCTAGGACAAAGGAAATGAGGACTCCCCTCACGTCTAACTTCCCTCCAACTCCCATTAGCAACCAGGGTAAAGGCAGCAAGACCAGACTAACCTCCTTAGGGAGCAGCTCTCCACATGGCTAAACTGCTGTCAAGTTAATCGATACAGGCTTCTACACCAGTGCACAAAGACAGGCTGCTACTGCCTGCTGGCCCTGCTTTAAACACTCCATTTCATGGCCGGATACTGAACTCTCCAATGCGCCAATACCAACCCTCTGTCTTCACAGTTAACCACTTGAAAGAGGAAAGTAGAGGGGATAGGAGCCCTAAAGGCAGCAACTGTGAAGTGAGAGTTGTTAAGAGAACAGCAAGGAGGAGACCATTGGACGATGACCATATTAGCCAGCCCACTTTTTGACTTAACCAGCATACAAGTGCATGGATGAATCTACATTTTATTTCCTTGATTACGCATGTCCTCTGGCCTCCATGGTCAGGCACTTCACCTTCTATCGTTTAGGAGGCATTGTCTCCCGATGACTATCATTCGTCATCATTGACTGACTAGATCTCCACACACAGTAAACAGCCAAATCCCCCCCGATCGATGGAGCCCATTTAATTTCAGCTATTGACTCACGGCCCCTCAACAGACAGAGACGCTGAAAAAATACAAAACACTTAAATGGAGAGGCGGCCTGAAAACTCTGCTTCTCAATAATGATATTTGGAGAGAGAAAACCTACTGGGCACAAACTGGTTGAATCAACGTTGTTTCAACATAATTTGTCAACAACATATTGTGGCATGGAATCAAAGTGGAAAATACATTGGATTTGAAAAAAGTAATTTAATGTTGTTTTGAGCGTGGAATTTCAATAACATGAGTATGTCATCATTGTAACCAATTGTCAACATAGACAAACCTTTTATAAAACATGTTGATTTGTACCTTTGAAACAAGGACAGATCTTCAACATTCTATCCACTATCAGAAAAAAACTATAGGCTAGGCAGCACCTCCTACTAGAGAGTTGATCTATCTACAGCTATTTATTTGGTCTCAACTTCCAGGGTTTTTAACATGCCCTGCTCAGCTTTGGTATTCGTCACTGACTACTACCAATGTGTTATCGGCTTAATGATTATTGAGAGATCTCTGAATTAAATAAATATTCCATAGAATGAGAAATTAGAATACTAGAAAGGACATGAACCTGTTATGATGGGATAAAGGTCAGCCATTTTGGTCAGGCAGTTGGTCAACCATTATTGCCAGTGCTGTAATAAGATAGTGTAAAATAATGAATTTAAATAAATAATCTGCACTGTAGGTTTGTTAGCTAGCTAGCCAGAATGTTTTAGAGGAATGAATCCATAAATTATTCAAATTATCTGCCAATATGCCAACATTCCATTCAAACAATGCAGTCAATCCACAGCCATACACTGGCTGAAATCAGTTGATGATAGGACTTAGACAAGTTGCAAATGCAACAAGTACTGATGTTGTATCTTATAATAGCACTCACAGTTTTCCAAGAAAACAAAAATTGAGACATGATTTGGTCTGTTTCCAGGCTATTATTACAGAAAATTGGTATACAACCCATGTAAACTGAATTTGTCACGTCCTGACCAGCAGAGGGTGTTGTTGTGTAGTTTTGGTCAGGACGTGGCAGAGTATGTCTGTGTGTTCTGGGTGTTGTATTTCTATGTGGGTCTGTGTGGCTCCCGATCAGGGACAGCTGGTTATCGTTGTTCCTGATTGGGAGTCATATAATTAGGAGTATGTTTGTCACTTGGGGTTGTGGGTGGTTGTGCTAACACTGCTAGTCTTTGGTATGTAGTTAGCCTGTTAGCCTGTTAGCCTGTTAGCCTGTTAGCCTGTTAGCCTGTTAGCCTGTTAGCCTGTTAGCCTGTTAGCCTGTTAGCCTGTTAGCCTGTTAGCCTGTTAGCCTGTTTTTGTTTATTGTTTTTCCCGTGGATACTTTGCTCTTATATATTAAAAAGATGAGTATCTACATTTCACCTGCTGCAGTTTGGTCTCTTCAACACAGCAACATTTATGACAGTATTTATAATTATATAATATTTTAGGATGACAGTATTTATAATTATATAATATTTAGGATGACAATCTTAACATTTCGGATATATGACATGCCTTACTTTTATTTTCCTTCATAAGTAAAATGAGGATTATGACTCTACTGCAATGAATTCCAATTAGACTGGTTTGGATTGGCTGCCATTTTCACCCCATTCCGAAATTTAAAGCTTGATTTAAGTCCTATTGTGTTTTAGTCCTATTCTTTAACCTTGATTTTGTTTGCAATTGAGACGTGACTCCAACATATCAATTATTAATTTGTAGACAAACTGGATATTGAATTGTGTTTGGTTGTCAACGCAACAAAATATCAACATTTGAAGGAGCTGTATCTTCTGCTTGGAAAGTTCCATCTGTGTCACGGACTTAGTCTGGCTTTAATTCCAGTTTGTCTACTAATGAATAATTGATATGTTACATTCACATCGCCTTAAAGAATAGGATAAAATCAAACTAGGCTTTATGACATAGCCCCTCTAAGTTAGATTTAATTTAATCCTGTTCTTTAACTTTGATTATTGGTTGAGATGGGAGCCAGAAATCTTTCTGATTGAGAGGGGGTCAAATACTTATTTCCCTCATTAAAATGCAAATAATTTTATAACATTTTTGACATGCGTTTTTCTGGATTTTTTGTTGTTATTCTGTCTCTCACTGTTCAAATAAACCTACCATTAAAATTATAGACTGATCATTTCTTTGTCAATGGGCAAACGTACAAAATCAGCAAGGGATCAAATACTTTTTTCCCTCACTGTATCTCTGTCTCCCATATGAAATGCATGGTTGTGTAAAAATATATTACTGAAAAAGTGGTTAAATGTATAGATATTGTGACACACTATTAACTCAAACAGTGCAGAAGAATGCCTGGCTCGAAGGGGGGTGGGCAACATAAGCTTGTGTAACCCAATAATGCAAGCTCTGACATTGCAAAAATGTGAAATACAAGTGGTCAATTGTCTGCCCTATATACAGAAACAAGCAACATTAGGATATCTTAAGCATTTTGGAAATATAGACCTGTAAATAAACAGATATAATAGGCCGAAATGCAGCACTGCTGTCATGCAGTGGTGTATGATCCTGCCTGACAAAAATGCATGCATTTTTTGATTTTGTGGCTATTGTAATTGTTTCTAAAGAAAACAAGTGGACTCAGACATCGAAATTAAAACTGTTGGGGGTCCCTAAAGGATTTTGTATTTTCCCTAAAGGATTTTGTATCTTTAGCCGCCAAACCCACTGGCTACAGGTTATCTACAAGTCTCTGCTAGGTAAAGCCCCGCCTTATCTCAGCTCACTGGTCACCATAGCAGCACCCACTCGTAGCACGCGCTCCAGCAGGTATATCTCACTGGTCACCCCCTAAGCCAATTCGTCCCACCCCTGGTACACCCTATCAACAGCAGGTGAAATATCAAGAGTGCAAAATTTGAAAACAATTAAATGTCATAATTCAAATTTCTCAAACATACAACTATGTTACACCCTTTGAAAGATAAACATCTCCTTAATCTAACCACGTTGTCCAATGTCAAAAAGGCTTTACGGCGAAAGCATAAAGTTAGATTATGTTAGGACAGTACATTGAAAATAGCTGTGTGTAATATTTTGTCAATGCAAAGACAGGCGTCACCAAAAGCAGAAAACCAGCTAAAATTATGCACTAACCTTTGACAATCTTCATCAGATGACACTCCTAGGACATTATGTTAGACAAAACATATTTTTTGTTATATCAAGTTCATATTTATATCCAAAAACAGCATTTTACAATGGCGTTGATGTTGAGAAAATAATTTAACATGAACGTCGGCCGCCGGACTTGTCTTCACCAAAGAGGGAAAAAAAAATATTTACGTTCGTTCAAACATGTCAAACGTTGTATAGCATAAATTATTAGGGCCTTTTTCGATCAGAACTTCAATAATATTCAATATTGTTCGGTCAGTTTTCACAGTAGAAGACTCAAACCACTTTGTAAAGACTGGTGACATCTAGTGGATGGCGTAGGAAGTGCTCAATGATTAATAAGTCCCCGTGTGTTTCAATGGCATAGGCTTAAAAGTAATTCAACACATCAGGTATCCACTTCCTGTCAGAATTTGTCTCAGGGTTTTGACTGCCATATGAGTTATGTTATACTTACAGACACCATTCAAACAGTTTTAGAAAATTCAGAGTGTTTTCTATCCAAATCTGTTAATAATATGCATATCCTAGCTTCTGAGTTGGTGTAGGAGGCAGTTAAAAATGGGCACATATTATTTTCAAAATTCTCAATACTGCCCCCTAGCCCCAACAGGTTTTAAGCACCAGCTGTCAGAGCAGCTCACAGATCACTGCACCTGTACATAGCCCATCTATCTACCTCATCCCCTTACTGTATTTATTTTATTTATCTTGCTCCTTTGCACCCCAGTATCTCTACTTGCACATTCATCTTCTGCACATCTACCATTCCAGTGTTTAATTGCTATATTGTAACTACTTCGCCACCATGGCCTAATTATTGCCTTGTCTCCCTTATCTTACCTCATTTGCACTCACTGTATATATACTTTTTGTTTTCTTTTTTCTACTGTATTATTGACTGTATGTTTTGTTTATTACATGTGTAACTCTGTGTTGTTGTATGTGTTGAATTGCTATGCTTTATCTTGGCCAGGTCGCAGGTGCAAATGAGAACTTGTTCTCAACTAGCCTATCTGGTTAAATAAAGGTGAAAATTCTCCACAGATTTCTCAATTTGGCTGGGTGGCCAGCTTAAGGAAGACTCTTGGTGGTTCCAAACTTCTTCCATTTAAGAATGATGAAGGCCACTGTGTTCTTGGGGACCATCAATACTGTTCACATTTTTTGGTACCCTTCCCCAGATCTGTACTTCGACACAATCCTGTCTCGGAGCTCTACAGACAATTCCTTCGACCTCATGGCTTGGTTTTTGCTTTGACATGGCTCTGCCCCACCTGCCCTGAATGATGGGTCACCACTGTTCATGTAAGGCCCAACGCAGGAGATGAGAAACAGGTACAGGGACTGAACCATTTAACATGCAACGGATGAGGAACAGAGTCTGGACATAAACACAACAAACAATGCTACTACAGGGAACAACACAGAGGAGGAGACAAACAGTTGAAGTCGGAAGTTTACATACACCTTAGCCAAACACATTTAAACCCAGTTTTTCACAATTCCTGACATTTAATCCTAGTAGAAATTCCCTGTCTTAGGTCAGTTAGGATCACCACTTTATTTTAAGAATGTGAAATGTCAGAATAATAGTAGAGAGAATGATTTATTTATTTCATCACATTCCCAGTGGGTCAGAAGTTTACGTACACTCGTTATGGGTAGTATTCCACAAGCTTCCCCCAATAAGTTGGGTGAATTTTGGCCCATTCCTCCTGACAGAGCTGGTGTAACTGAGTCAGGTTTGTAGGCCTCCTTGCTCGCACACGCTTTCTCAGTTCTTCCCACAAATGTTCTATAGGATTGAGGTCAGGGCTTTGTGATGGCCTCTCCAATACCTTGACTTTGTTGTCCTTAAGCCAATTTGCCACAACGTTGGAAGTATGCTTGGGGTCATTGTCCATTTGGAACACCCATTTGCGACCAAGCTTTAACTTCCTGACTGATGTTTTGAGATGTTGCTTCAATATATCCACATAATATTCTTTCCTTACGATGCCATCTATTTTGTGAAGTGCACCAGTCCCTCCTGCAGCAAAGCACCCAACAACATGATGCTGCCAACCCCGTGAAGGGGGGATGGTGTTCTTCAGCTTGCAAACCTCCCCTTTTTTCCTCCAAACATAACAATGGTCATTATGGCCAAACAGTTCTATTTTTGTTTCATCAGACCAGAGAACATTTCTCCAAAAAGTACCATCTTTGTCCCCATGTGCAGTTGCAAACCGTAGTGTGGCTTTTTTATGGCGGTTTTGGAGCAGTGGCTTCTTCCTTGCTGAGCGGCCTTTCAGGTTATGTCGATATAGGACTCGTTTTACTGTGGATATAGATACTTTTGTACCTGTTCCTCCAACATCTTCACAAGGTCCTTTGCTGTTGTTCTGGGATTGATTTGCACTTTTTGCACCAAAGCACGTTCATCTCTAGGAGACAATGCGTCTCCTTCCTGAGCGGTATGATGGCTGCGTGGTCCCATGGTGTTTATACTTACCTACTATTGTTTGTACAGATGAACGTGGTACCTTCAGGCGTTTGGAAATTGCTCCCAAGGATGAACCAGACTTGTGGAGGTCTACAATTTTTTTTCTGAGGTCTTGGCTGATTTCTTTTGATTATCCCATGAAGTGCATAAAATAAGCCACTTCCCACTTTTCCCATTTAGACCTGGGACACCAAGTGTATGCAATTAATGACCAGGTAGAACAGAAAACTAGCAGGCTCAGAACCTCGTAGGGTAAGAGTTGAATACCCCTGTACTAGCGTATCCTAGCATATGATAGCATATGATAGCATTTATAATTACATGTGTAGTGAAAGACTTTACCAGCCTGTTTGTCTTGTACTCTGTTGATAATCCAGATAGCCTTTTTGTTCAGGGCCTCAGGCTACACAGTGCCATCTCCAACTGATGGGAAAGGAACACAGAGTGATGACTTAGTGCCAACATTGAGGCAACATTTGGGCCAACAACAAGGAAAGATAGTACTTCCACATACTAATATCCTCCACAACCCTTCGTTGAGGAAAGAGAAAGCTATACAGTAGAAGCTCCAACTTACAATAGCATGCCACTTAGCTTGTTAACTTGTTTTAACAAACAAAAGTACCATAGATACTACTAAGAATGTTAGCCTTAACTAATACATTTTTACAGTTTTGACTTGAGCCAAAGACTCATGGATTCAGGCATGTGGTTCCTGGTTTCTATTGTGTAGTCTTGCCAATGTCAATCCCTCCAGTGCTTTTGCAGTGGACAACAAACGCAGTACAGAAAGATAAATTTAGTCGGATACAGTCAAAATGTTGTTAGTGGCACAAAATGGCCATCTTGTTTCACACTCACCGACTGATTCTCCAGCAGAGTCCGTTCTGGTCCTGGATCATTTGTTTCAGTTGGTGTTGGCTGTGGATCACAAAAGAAAGAGTTCAATTGGTAGCTGGGTCATTGTTCACTTTTTGTTTGAATGTTTTTTTGGCTGAAATGTAGATGTGTCATGACTACACTTGAGAATCCAGTGGCTCAGATCATCTTGGCACTGGTTGACAAATTACCAGGCCCTCTCTCACCCACTGAAGAGGGGAGGTGGGTGCTGTGCCGCTCTTTGACTCCTCCACACACTGGTGGTATATTTTATGCAGCAGAGGACTCTCTGGCTCTCTAGTATTGAAATCGGAATGTCTTTCTCCCCAGAAGACGTTCGTCAGCCGACAACTCTAACGTCCAAAAAGTGAACTTTTAAACAATATTTCTAACATCCGAATGTGGGAAATGCTCAATGAGGAGAGGTATAAAACTAATGTCTTATTGCTTTTCATTTTGTGATGTTATTAAAAACTGTATAAATCAAATACTGTAACTGTTATCTGTCAAGTTCCCATCCAATATGTTGTCTATGTGATTAAAAGTGATGAAACTATTTTTGTTAAGGTAGGAATGTCATTTTAGTTTTCTAACGAGATCATCGTTTTTGATGATGCTTTGCACCAGTAAGTAGCCATGCCTGAGGGAGCTCAGAGAGCATATCAGCATGACGGAAACACCCCCTTTTTACCAGAGAGTATAAGGGATGAGTTGAGAATGAACATACCAGACCAGAAAAGTGTGGAGCGTTAGCTTCATGTGGGTTTGCGCTTAGTGGGACTATCATTTGTTTTTCAACAGGACAATGACCCAAAACACACCTCCAGGCTGTGTAAGGGCTATTTGACCAAGAAGGAGAGTGATGGAGTGCTGCATCAGATGACCTGGCCTCCACAATCACCCATCTCAACCATATTGAGATGGTTTGGTATGAGTTGGACCGCAGAGTGAAGGAAAAACAGCCAACAAGTGCTCAGCATATGTGGGACTGTTGGAAAAGCATTCCTCATGAAGCTGGTTGAGAGAATGCCAAGAGTGTGCAAAGCTGTCATCAAGGCAAAGGGTGGCTACTTTGAAGAATCTAAAATCTCAAATATATTTAGATTTGTTTAACACTTCTTTGGTCACTACATGATTCCATATGTGTTATTTAATAGTTTTGATGTCTTCACTATTATTTTACAATGTAGAAAATAGTAAAACATAATGAAAAACCCTGGAATGAGTAGCTGTGTACAAACTTTTGACTGGTACTATATATAGCTGTACTATGAGGTGGAATATTGTGCACTGACGAGCATCACATACCATGATGGGTTGCTGGACCAGGGTGTTGCAGCTCTCACACATGTTTTCGAAGATCCTGTTAGCAGCGTTGTGGCGGGCAGTGGTGGTAAACTTGGAGGCCACGGTCAAAGGATAGCTCAAAGACTAGATGAAAAGAGGGAGAGATAGAACATGGCACGATCATTTAATGAAGTTGGAAAGAAAGCAGAAATAGGCTTCCAACCAAGGCTACCTAGCTCCAGCAGCAGTATGTCAATCGTTACCTGGGGGTGTTACTGTATAATGTCAGTGTGCAGCTGGTGGATGAGGCGGCCCACAAGAGCGCGGGGAGCATCAATGTGGGCAATCACCTATGGGCGAGGGGGCAAGAGGGAGACATGACATAGTTATCCCCCCCTTGGAAATGCAATGTGGCTTTCCTATTCTGTTATTGTCCTATACGACTTTGTTGAATGACTGTTATGGATGATTCATGGCCCAAAACCAACCTTGCCCATGGGAATAATTCAGTTTCTAGTACTTTTATCACAATGGACATAACAATAAAAGCAAATTGAAAATGAGCATGTGAGATCCAGGTGTCCATCTGAATGGTGTTGATGCCCTTCACCAGTGTCTTGTTGACTTCAGGCCAGTGCCCATAGTCAAACCAGAGGGTCAGCACCCTGGAGAAAGTAAACATGGAGCATCACATCTTGTGTCCATTGTATATTTATTTACAGGTTCACACACAACAAAAACGTTTCCCTGAAAAGCTGAATTTCAACACACATTCAAACCAAAGCAAATCGACACCAAGGCATCAAGTCCATGAAGCAACACAAATTATTCTCTCTGCCACCAGAGGGCTCCCTCTCAACATATTTCAATTCGGGGTCTATCAATGTTGTCTGTTTGGGCTTTCAGAGTTCTGGGCATCTCAGAGGAGGAGTGCTGATCTAGGTTCAGGTCTCCCCCATCCTTATAATCTTATTAATTTTGATCTAAAAGAGAAGAATGATCCTAGATCAGCACTCCTACTCTAATAATTTTTTGTGACTACTGGCCCTGGCCCCGTGTGGAGACTCACCTGAGGGTGTCCTGGGAGGTGTTCCCCCTGGAGAGGGAAATGGAGTGGAAGAAATCCTGGACAGCAGGAACCACATAGAGAAGTAACGTCTTGGAGAGGTCCTGTGCTTGCCAAGCAACAGGGAGAATGAAGGAGAGAAAGAATTGTGATTGATTGTACTTTGAATTCATTAAGGAATTAATTCATAGACAGAAGACCTAAATTGCTCCCTTTGAAATTAATAGATTTGTCTGAATTATCTGAATTATCTTACCACAAACAAACAACCAATTTGTTGTCAACAGAGCGGAGGGAAAGCTTAATCTACTGCTTGCACAATAGGTTTTTTCTGTCACTCTTTCTTTTTTGGTGGGATATCAAGTTGTCACACCAGCCTCACTTGTCCTTCAACTCAAATTCTCTCCTTGTCTCTCATTGACATCAACATGTGATTTAGGCAACGTTTGAAGTTACACACAGGTCTGTCAAATTAGTTCGGATTTAATGAATTAATGAATTAATGCATTAATGAAGCCTATGGATTGAGTAGAATATAATAACTTTATTGTGCCATGGATGCAAGTCCTATATACATGTACTGTAGTTATTACCACGTATGAGTTCCCCCACATTGTAGCCTGTACATTGAATATATTCACTGATCATGTACTCCTCCTTGGCAAATAAGTTGCAGTTCAGGTATGAATCTCTGAGACATTGTTTTTCAATCATATCCAATACCAGGTGTATCAAACTCCATTCTTTGAATGATGCGGTGTCTGCATGTATGTATTACAATTATACACTTCAACAGTGTTTACCACTCCTGCTCCTGGGACATCAATGATTACACATTGTAACTATGCAATAGACTAGCAATATGATTTAAGTAAAGCCTGATTTGTAATTCATATATACAGGAAAAAAACTGTGCATGTCTAACTCCCTTCATCTGCATTGATCAGATGACACTGGATAGGTGTAGTATTCCAATGAGATACTTAATTTCAACCAGTGGAGAATGTGAAACGCTTTATTGAAAGTTCATTATTCAGGTGTTATAAATACATAATACATGCATTAAAAAGATTATATTTGTGATAATATTATAAATACAAGTTCAATCTGTACTTCAATGCACATATGGTGTGCATTATAAAAAAAAGAGGAAGAAAGAGGAGTTGGGAGAGAGGTGTAGAAGACAGAAAGGGAAAGAGGTAAGAACAGAGGAGCAGGGAAGACAGCATATGATTAATGAATTCCAATGCTACCCTAATATTCTCTCAGTTCATCACAATTACAGTGTCTCTTGTGATGTCTCCTAACCAGGCTCCTAGCCGGCCTGAAGGTTATCTTAAGAGCGGGTGAGGTGGCATTGGCGGGACTGGCTTCCTCTCACATCAAAACATACCTGCAGACGAAAGACAGATGGATAGAGAGATGCCCGCATGGGGCATCCTTGCCTTAATGGCCCTGACTTTCTGGTCTAACTCTTCATCTGACATATCAGAATAGCATTCCCTGACAGACATATTATGTTCTTTCATCCTTCTGTAAAAAAAGCTAACCGTTACACTGTCATGAAATATGATTATATATCGACTATGAAACAAATAGGACATGTGTAACGGCTGTCGTTGAAATGAGACCAAGGTGCAGCGGAGGATGTGGGAATAAAAAATAAAGGAAAGCCGCACACTCTAAGAGCTCAGATGCAAAAATTTAATAACCAACGTTTCGACAGCGAAGCTGTCTTCAGCAGGGTAGCAGAGGATGTGTTCATCTTGAAAGGTTTAAATGACCGAATTAACACTATACAAAAAATAAACCAAAAGAACGACCAGCAACAGTTCTGTCAGGAACAAACTCTAAACAGAAAACATTCACCCACAAACCCCAAAGGAAAAGCAGGCTGCCTATGTATGATTCCCAATCAGCAACAACGATCTACACCTGTTCCTGATTGAGAGCCATACACGGCCGAAACAAAGAAAACCACCAACATAGAAAAAGAAACCTAGAACGCCCACCCATGTCACACCCTGGCCTAACCAAAAATAGAGAACAAAAAACCCTCTCTATGGCCAGGGCATTACAACATGGCCTGCTTATGGGTTGCCATGAAAGAAAGTTAGATTAATTCAACTGAAAATGGCGAGAACAGGCGTTCGTAGCTATATGTTTTTGGTTAGTTTGAGAATAATAATTGCATGATTTATCATACAATTGAAGTCGGAAGTTTACATACACTTAGGTTGGAGTCATTAAAACTTGTTTTTCAACCACTCCACAAATTTCTTGTATAAAAACTATAGTTTTGGCAAGTCGTTTAGGACATCTTCTTTGTGCATGACACAAGTCATTTTTCCAACAATTGTTTACAGACAGATTATTTCACTTATAATTCATTGTATCACAATTCCAATGGGTCAGAAGTTTACATACACTAAGTTGACTGTGCCTTTAAACAGCTTGGAAAATTCCAGAAAATTATGTTATGGCTTTAGAAGCTTCTGTTAGGCTAATTGACATCATTTGTGTCAATAGGAGGTGTACCTGTGGATGTACTTCAAGGCCTACCTTCAAACTCAGTGCCTCTTTGCTTGACATCATGGGAAAATCAAAAGAAATCAGCCAAGACCTCAGAAAAAACATTGTAGATCTCCACAAGTCTGGTTCATCCTTGGGAGCAATTTCCAAACGTCTGAAGGTACCACGTTCATCTGTACAAACAAAAGTACACAAGTATAAACACCATGGGACCACGCAGCCGTCATACCGCTCAGGAAGGAGACGCATTCTGTCTCCTAGAGATGAACGTACTTTGGTGCGAAAGGTGCAAATCAATCCCAGAACAACAGCAAAGGACCTTGTGAAGATGCTGAAGATAACAGGTACAAAAGTATTTATATCCACAGTAAAACGAGTCCTATATCAATATAACCTGAAAGGCCGCTCAGCAAGGAAGAAGACACTGCTCCAAAACTGCCATGAAAAAGCCAGACTACAGTTTGCAACTGCACATGGGGACAAAGATAGTACTTTTTGGAGAAATATCCTCTGGTCTGATGAAACAAAAATAGAACAGTTTGGCCGTAATGACCATCGCTATATTTGGAAGAAAAAGGGTGAGGCTTTCAAGCCGAAGAGCATCATCCCAACTGTGAAGCACAGGGGTGGCAGCATCATGTTGTATGTATGTATGTATCTATGTATCTATGTAATATTGTAGAATGTTATGAACCGACACTGAATCGTAGGAGCTAACTACTAGCTATGTAACGTTAGAAGTTGGACAGAAGAACGCCCAGTGCTGCTTACCTGAGATGCCATCATCACACAGTCCTTCGCAGGTGTCCGCTATGACTTCCTTTGTGTCGAAAAGAAAGGCTGAGCAGAGCAGTATTGGTTGTAGCCAAACTGACACTCAAAAAATGGGCAAAATAGAGGGTGGTTCATAGCAAAATTAGTTTTGTTTTCAAATGCATTTTTTGTTCTCTAAATCTTTTTGGTGAATAAAATGCATAAAGTTTTGCGCTGTATTACAAAATATTTCATTGCAACATTTTTTTTTTTTACTTTGAAGCCTCGTTTTTGCTTTCGGAACAATTATTTTTGATTGAGAATAAAAACGTTTTGCTCTTGACAAAAAGACATCCATTTGTTGCAAGTTGGGGAGGAGGGCTAATAGCTGAGCTGAACAATAGACTATTCAACCTGTACTAAAGAATAGTCTAATAGCTGACAATGAATGGGCAATATAAACCAAATAATAAATTGATAATTGTGCATGACTTCAAATGAAACAAGCAGGAAGCAGGTTTTGAAACCTCAACCTTCTTGCCCGAAGTCCAGCGCTATCGAGCGCGCTATCGACTTTCCAAATAAGTTACCTTACACGTTATGTTGGCTGACAATTTGTTAGCTACGCTGTCCTTACGAACCACATAGCATATCTTTACAGCAGTATGTACCGGTATGTCAGCTAGCTACCTAATGTTAGTAGTTATACATCAAACATGCCAGTATATTAACTATAGGCTATCTAACTACCCAACGTTTATTGACTTGATAATTCCCGTCATTCTTAGCTTAGAAATGGTATAGTTGTGTGCATTCTCAATGGACATTCGGGTGCTTTCATAAATTGGCTCTGGCTATCTACTCCGATTTCAGAGCACTCTTGTCTGAGTGTACCAGAGTGCAGAATAATGAATTTAGTGTGAGTAAAATGGTCAGAGGTCCATTTGTGTCTGGAAGTAGCTAGCAAGCTAGCCAACGTTAGCTTGTGTGCTTGACTGCCGTTGTAAGGCCAGAACACTCAAATCAGCCCTACAGTGAGGGAAAAATTATTTGATCCCCTGCTGATTTTGTATGTTTGCCCACTGACAAAGAAATGATCAGTCTATAATTGAAATGGTAGGTTTATTTGAACTGTGAGAGACAGAATAACAACAACAAAAATCCAGAAAAACACATGTCTAAAATGTTATAAATTGATTTGCATTTTAATGAGAGAAATAAGTATTTGACCCCCTCTCAATCAGAAAGATTTCTGGCTCCCAGGTGTCTTTTATACAGGTAACGAGCTGAGATTAGGAGCACACTCTTAAAGGGAGTGCTCCTAATCTCAGTTTGTTACCTGTATAAAAGACACCTGTCCACAGAAGCAATCAATCAATCAATCAATCAGATTCCAAACTCTCCACCATGGCCAAGACCAAAGAGCTCTCCAAGGATGTCAGGGACAAGATTGTAGACCTACACATGGCTGGAATGGGCTACAAGACCATCGCCAAGCAGCTTGGTGAGAAGGTGACAACAGTTGGCGCGATTATTCACAAATGGAAGAAACACAAAAGAACTGTCAATCTCACTGCAAGATCTCACCTCGTGGAGTTGCAATGATCATGAGAACGGTGAGGAATCAGCCCAGAACTACATGGGAGGATCTTGTCAATGATCTCAAGGCAGCTGGGACCATAGTCACCAAGAAAACAATTGGTAACACACTACGCCGTGAAGGACTGAAATCCTGCAGCGCCCGCAAGGTCGTCCTGCTCAAGAAAACATATTCATGCCCATCTGAAGTTTGCCAATGAACATCTGAATGATTCAGAGGACAACTGGGTGAAAGTGTTGTGGTCAGATGAGACCAAAATGGAGCTCATTGGCATCAACTCAACTCGCCGTGTTTGGAGGAGGAGGAATGCTGCCTATGACCATTAGAACACCTTCCCCACCGTCAAACATGGAGGTGGAAACATTATGCTTTGGGGGTGTTTTTCTGCTAAGGGGACAGGACAACTTCACCGCATCAAAGGGACGATGGACAGGGCCATGTACCATCAAATCTTGGGTGAGAACCTCCTTCCCTCAGCCAGGGCATTGAAATGGGTCGTGGATGGGTATTCCAGCATGACAATGACCCAAAACACACAGCCAAGGCAACAAAGGAGTGGCTCAAGAAGAAGCAAATTAAGGTCCTGGAGTGGCCTAGCCAGTCTCCAGACCTTAATCCCATAGAAAATCTATGGAGGGAGCTGAAGGTTCGAGTTGCCAAACGTCAGCCTCGAAACCTTAATGACTTGGAGAAGATCTGCAAAGAGGAGTGGGACAAAATCCCTCCTGAGATGTGTGCAAACCTGCTGGCCAACAACAAGAAGCGTCTGACCTCTGTGATTGCCAACAAGGGTTTTGCAACCAAGTACTAAGTCATGTTTTGCAGAGGGGTCAAATACTTATTTCCCTCATTAAAATGCAAATCAATTTATAACATTTTTGACATGTGTTTTTCTGGATTTTTTTGTTGTTATTCTGTCTCTCACTGTTCAAATAAACCTACCATTAAAATTATAGACTGATCATTTCTTTGTCAGTGGGCAAACGTACAAAATCAGTAGGGGATCAAATACTTTTTTCCCTCACTGTATGTCCAGTGTGCGCTCAGAGTAAAACGGTCTGAATTTTTTTTCGTTTTTCATGGAATAGAAACACCATAATATTAATCAAATTAATTAAGCAAGTACCAGTCAAAAGTTTGGACATACGTACTCATTCCAGGATTTTTCTATATTATTACTATTTTATACATTGTAGAATAATAGTGAAGACATCACAACTATGAAATAACACATATGGAATCAGTTAAGAACAAATTCTTATTACAAGGACAGCCTACTCCTTCCTCCTGGTCGGGGAATTGAACCCCGGTCTCCCGCTTGCCTGCAATATGGAAGATTATCGAATGCTTCTCAAAGATGCCCTCTGGTGGTAAAACTAGCACTTGGATTAACAGAAAAAATGGCTCACAATTAAATGACGTGCCACAGAATGCAGCCCGCAAGGTGTGCCACAACTGTTTAAGGAGGAACCACTGTAAATGGAGGACTTAACATGAGGTGCTCAACATTAATGCCTGATGGGAGTGACAGGGGTTAGAGGTGAAAGGTGAGGGAGGTGACTGACCTTGTATCAGTTGCAGTCGTGCTTCGTGGATTGGCTGTAGTATTGCAGCTCTTTGGGGATGGTGCTATCGTTGATGCCCTGCAGACAGCTGCCACTCACCTAGCCCCAGGAAGCACCTAGAGAGGGATGGAGGGAGAGAGAGAGACAGGCTTGGTCACAAGATGGATCGTCAGCAGAATACGGCCTAGGCTCTAGGGCTTGTTTTCACAAAGTCTCTCAGAGTAGGAGTGCTGATCTAGGATCAAGTCCCCATCTTATTCATAATTATTTAGAAGCCAAATAATTCTAGATCAACACTCATACTGTGATACATTTCATGAATACGGGCCGAGGGTTGCATCAAGGTCCGATTAATCTGAAGAGCCTTGGCAAGCTTGTGTCAACAGCTAAGGGCTGGTATGTGATATGAAGCTCTTACAGTAAGTCAGGCCCTTTCATTTGTTTGTTAGTATGATGAATGCTTTCCACGTGGTGTTTCCTGGCAGTCAATCTACCCTCTCTACAGAGAAGATGCCACAGAGGAGGCGCGTCCACACACTCCTCTCTACCCCTTATTGCCTTTTTTGGCCACTGACATGGCCTTAGGCCCAGATCTGTGGTAAACTCGGGAGTACAATTTTTACTTGACTATGAGAAAAGTCTGTTCGGTTGTTACAATTTCTTAAATATGTTGGGAAAGTTATCATTTATACACTGTGCTCACTGTCACCACAAATTGTCTGGGGGACTTGGCAATGGATGTCCAACACAGTACTAGTGCAGTCCATTAATTAAAATGAAGGAGAATGATGGGAAGAGTTGTAATTAAAAATCACAAGTGATTCTAAGACCTTTCAGTAGCTAAAGTAATGCGCCGCCGTTTTTGGTAATGATACCTAAGTTTGATAAATGTCTTTGCGCGACTTCAATCTTCTTTCTCTTTTTAATATTGCCAAACGCGTGATTGGTTTATAACACGTCTCACCAGGAACTGGCGAGTGCTGCACAGCAATCCACCCCTCAGCTCCTAACTGTGTGGAGCACTATTTCCAGATAGAACTTGTAATAAATTATCCATCAGCATTACCTAATCTTGCTGAGTGCTTTTCCATGTGAAAATACACTACCGGTTCAGTTTCTCTGACAAACCGCTTCTCCTTAAGAAAAACACAGAAAACGGTCTGCATCGGAGAAGAAATAGTGCCAGTAGCGCTTCTGTGTTACCACGAGAACTCAGACAGAAGATTCCAAGGTTGCAGGTTGCATGGTAATTTCCTTGTAAGGTGTCCAGTTTTCAAACGAATAGCTCTAAAATTACAATGAATTATTCTGGTGAGATGGCAGTGTGTGTGTGCACGGACCAGGTGTGCACCATTCCACAGTGCCGACCTGTTTTCGGGAAAGTGTGTCAGAACGTCTGAAGAAAATGGTGCTAACAAAGTTACACAGCTGTTTTCCCGACACGACATTCCACAGACAACGAGAATCCTTGTCAGGAAGTGCAACGGCAAGTATGAAACACTCCTTTTCTGGTGTCATGTTCGCTTGTTGCCTCAAGAATTATGAGGTGTGTTTGTAGAGTGGCTAGTGAAACCTTAAAAGGTGAAGAGTGTGCAATGCCTTAAAATGTAATCTAATCCTAAATACAATTGAAGTCAGAAGTATACATACACCTTAGCCAAATACATTTAAACTCAGGTTTTCACTATTCCTGACACATAATCCAAGTAACAATTCCCTGTCTTAGGTCAGTTAGGATCACCACTTTATTTTAAGAATGTGACATGTCAGAATAATAGTAGAGAGAATTATTTATTTCAGCTTTTATTTCTTTCATCACATTCAGAAATCAAATCAAATGTATTTGTCACATACACATGGTTAGCAGGTGTTAATGCAAGTGTAGCGAAATGCTTGTGCTTCTAGTTCCGACCATGCAGTAATATCTAACAAGTAATATAACCTAACAATTCCACAACAACTACCTTATACACACAAGTGTAAAGGAATTAATACGAATATGTACATAAAATATATAAATGAGTGATGGCCAAATGGCATAGGCAAGATGCAGTAGATGATATAGAGTACAGTACATACATATGAGATGAGCAATGCAGGGTATGAAAACATTATATGAAGTGACATTGTTTAAAGTGGCTAGTGATACCTTACATCAAGATGGCAAGATGCAGTAGATGGTATGGTGTACAGTATATACATATGAGATGAGCAATGTAGGGTATGAGAACATTATATAAAGTGGCATTGTTTAAAGTGGCTAGTGGTACATTTAATTACATCAGATGGTATAGAGTACAGTATATACATAAGAGATGAGTAATGTAGGGTAAGTAAACATAATATAAATTGGCTAGTGATAAATTGATTACATCAATTTTTCCATTATTGAAGTGGGTGGAGTTGAGTCAGTATGTTGGCAGCAGCCACTCAATGTTAGTGATGGCTGTTTAACAGTCTGATGGCCTTGAGATAGAAGCTGTTTTTCAGTCTCTCGGTCCCCGCTTTGATGCACCTGTACTGACCTTGCCTTCTGGATGATAGCGGGGTGAACAGGCAGTGGCTCGGGTGGTTGTTGTCCTTGATGATGTTTTTAGCCTTCCTGTGACATCGGGTGGTGTAGGTGTCCTGGAGGGCAGGTAGTTTGCACCCGGTGATGTGTTGTGCAGACCTCACTACCCTCTGGAGAGCCTTCCGGTTATGGGCGGAGCAGCTGCCGTACCAGGCGGTGACACAGCCCGACAGGATGCTCTCGATTGTGCATCTGTAAAAGTTTGTGAGTGTTTTTGGTGACAAGACAAATTTCTTCAGCCTCCTGAGGTTGAAGAGGCGCTGCTGCGCCTTCTTCACCACGCTGTCTGTGTGGGTGGACCATTTCAGTTTGTCCGTGATGTGTACGCCGTGGAACTTAAAACTCTCCTCCCTCTCCACTACTGTCCTGTCAATGTGGATAGTGGGCTGCTCCCTCTGCTGTTTCCTGAAGTCCACGATCATCTCCTTTGTTTTGTTGACATTGAGTGTGAGGTTATTTTCCTGACACCATACTCTGAGGGCCCTCACCTCCTCCCTGTAGGCCGTCTCATTGTTGTTGGTAATCAAGCCTACCAATGTAGCGTCGTCTGCAAACTTGATGATTGAGTTGGAAGCGTGCATGGCCACGCAGTCATGGGTGAACAGGGAGTACAGTAGAGGGCTGAGAACGCACCCTTGTGGGGACCCAGTGTTGAGGATCAGCAGGGTGGAGATGTTGTTACCTACCCTCACCACCTAGAGGCGGCCCGTCAGGAAGTCCAGGACCCAGTTGCACAGGGCGGGGTCGAGACCCAGGGTCTCGAGCTTAATGATGAGTTTGGAGGGTACTATGGTGTTGAATGCTGAGCTGTAATCGATGAACAGCATTCTTACATAGGTATTCCTCTTGTCCAGATGGGTTAGGGCAGTGTGCAGTGTGATGGCGATTGCGTCGTCTGTGGACCTATTGTGGCAGTAAGCAAATTGAAGTGGGTCTAGGGTGTCAGGTAGGGTGGAGGTGATATGGTCCTTGACTAGTCTCTCAAAGCACTTCATGATGACAGAAGTGAGTGCTACGGGGCGGTAGTCATTTAGCTCAGTTACCTTAGCTTTCTTGGGAACAGGAACAATGGTGGCCCTCTTGAAGCATGTGGAGACAGCAGATTGGGATAAGGATTGATTGAATATGTCTGTAAACACACAAGCCAGCTGGTCTGCGCATGCTCTGAGGACGCGGCCGGGGATGCCGTCTGGGCCTGCAGCCTTGCGAGCATTAACACGTTTAAATGTTTTAATCACGTTGGCTACAGTGAAGGAGAGCCCGCATGTTTTGGTAGCGGGCCGTGTCAGTGGCACTGTATTGTCCTCAAAGCGAGCAAAAAAGTTGTTCAGTCTGTCTGGGAGCAAGACATCGTGATCCGCGACGGGGCTGGTTTTTCTTTTGTAGTCTGTGATTGACTGTAGACCCTGCCACATAACTCTCGTGTCTGAGCCGTTGAATTGCGACTCCACTTTGTCTCTGTACTGACGCTTAGCTTGTTTAATTGCCTTGCGGAGGGAATAGCTACACTGTTTGTATTCGGTCATGTTTCCGGTCACCTTGCCCTGATTAAAAGCAGTGGTTCGCGTGTTCAGTTTTGCTCGAATGCTGCCATCAATCCATGGTTTCTAGTTTGGGAATGTAGACGCTGTGGGTACGATATCGCCGATGCACTTGTTAACCTGTTGGGTCTAGGGGGCAGCATTTGCACGTCTGGATAAAAAAAATGTACCCGATTTAATCTGGTTACTAATCCTACCCAGTAACTAGAATATGCATATACTTATTATATATGGATAGAAAACACTCTAAAGTTTCCAAAACTGTTTGAATGGTGTCTGTGAGTATAACAGAACTCATTTGGCAGGCAAAACCCTGAGACATTTTCTGACAGGAAGTGGATACCTGATGTGTTGTATTACCTTTAAACCTATCCCATTGAAAAACACAGGGGCTGAGGAATATTTTGGCACTTCCCACTAGATGTCACCAGCCTTTACAAAGTGTTTTGAGTCTTCTGGAGGGAGATCTGACCGAACAAGAGCCATGGAACGATGATGGCCCATTAGACACCTGGCGCGCTAGTTCATGTTGGGTACCCTCGTTCCAATACGTTATAAAAGAGTATGCATTCGTCCACCTTGAATATTATTCATGTTCTGGTTAAAAAAGGCCCTAATGATTTATGCTATACAACGTTTGACATGTTTGAACGAACGGAAATATATTTTTTCCCCTCGTTCATGACGAGAAGTCCGGCTGGCTTACATCATGTGCTAACGAGACGGAGATTTTTGGACATAAATGATGAGCTTTTTTGAACAAAACTACATTCGTTATGGACCTGTGATACCTGGAAGTGACATCTGATGAAGAGAATCAAAGGTAATGGATTATTTACATAGTATTTTCGATTTTAGATCTCCCCAACATGACGTCTAGTCTGTATCGCAACGCGTATTTTTCTGGGCGCAGTGCTCAGATTATTGCAAAGTGTGATTTCCCAGTAAGGTTATTTTTAAATCTGGCAAGTTGATTGCGTTCAAGAGATGTAAATCTATAATTCTTTAAATGACAATATAATATTTTACCAATGTTTTCTAATTTTAATTATTTAATTTCTGACGCTGACTTGACTGCCGGTTATTGGAGGGAAACGATTTCCTCAACATCAATGCCATAGTAAAACGCTGTTTTTGGATATAAATATGAACTTGATAGAACTAAAAATGCATGCATTGTCTAACATAATGTCCTAGGAGTGTTATCTGATGGAGATTGTAAAAGGTTAGTGCATCATTTTAGCTGGTTTTATGGTTTTGGTGACCCTGTCTTTGACTTGACAAAACATTACACACAACTGTTGTAAATGTACTGTCCTAACATACTCTAAATTTATGCTTTCGCCGTAAAACCTTTTTGAAATCGTAAAACGTGGTTAGATTAAGGAGATGTTTATCTTTCAAATGGTGTAACATAGTTGTATTTTTGAAAAATTTGAATTTTGACATTTATTTGGATTCAAATTTGCCGCTCTTGAAATGCACCTGCTGTTGATGGAGTGCACCACGGGTGGCACGCTAGCGTCCCACCTAGCCCCAAGAGGTTTTAATGAACTCGCACACCGAATCAGCGTATTCGTCAATGTTATTGTTCGCCGCAATGCGGAACATATCCCAGTCCACGTGATCGAAGCAATCTTGAAGTGTGGAATCCGATTTGTCGGAGCAGCGTTGAACAGACCTGAGGGCGGGAGCTTCCTGTTTTAGTTTCAGTCTAAAGGCTGGGAGAAACAAAATGGAGCCGTGGTCAGCTTTTCCGAACTCCATTTTGTTGCTCCCAGCCTATAGACAGAAACTAAAACAGGAAGCTCCCGCCCTCAGGTCTGTTAGTTTTTGGTAGCATCGCCTTTAAATTGTTTAACTTGGGTCAAACGTTTCGGCGAGCCTTCCACAAGCTCCCCACAATAAATTGGGTGAATTTTGGACTCGTTCTTCAACCACTCCACAAATGTCTTGTTAACCTCTATGGGCTAGGTGGGACGCAAGCGTCCCACCCGTGGTGCACTCCATCAACAGCAGGTGCATTTCAAGAGCGGCAAATTTGAATCCAAATAAATGTCAAAATTCAAATTTTTCAAACTATTTTACACCCTTTGAAAGATAAACATCTCCTTAATCTAACCACGTTTTCCGATTTCAAAAAGGTTTTACGGCGAAAGCATAAATTTAGAGTATGTTAGGACAGTACATTTACAAGAGTTGTGTGTAATGTTGTGCCAATTCAAAGACAGACGTCACCAAAACCATAAAATCAGCTAAAATTATCCACTAACCTTTTACAATCTCCAACAGATGACACTCCTAGGACATTATGTTAGACAATGCATGCATTTTTAGTTCTATCAAGTTCATATTTATATCCAAAAACAGCGTTTTACTGTGGCGTTGATGTTCAGGAAATCGTTTCCCTCCAATAACCGGCATTCAAGTCAGCACCACAAATTAAATAATTAAAATTAGAAAACATTGGTAAAATATTATATTGTCATTTAAAGAATTATAGATTTACATCTCTTGAACGCAATCAACTTGCCAGATTTAAAAATAACCTTACTGGGAAATCACACTTTGCAATAATCTGAGCACTGCGCCCAGAAAAATACGCGTTGCGATACAGACTAGCCGCCATGTTGGGGAGATCTAAAATCGAAAATACTATGTAAATAATCCATTACCTTTGATTCTCTTCATCAGATGTCACTTCCAGGTATCACAGGTCCATAACGAATGTAGTTTTGTTCAAAAAAGCTCATCATTTATGTCCAAAAATCTCCGTCTTGTTAGCACATGATCTAAGCCCGCCGGACTTCACTTCATGAACGAGGGGAAAAAATATATTTCCGTTCGTTCAAACATGTCAAACGTTGTATAGCATAAATCATTAGGGCCTTTTTTAACCAGAACATGAATAAAATTCAAGGCGGACAAATGCAAAATCTTTTAAAACGTATTGGAACGAGGGTACCCAGCATGACCTAGCGCGCCAGGTGTCTAATGGGCCATCATCGTTCCATGGCTCTTGTTCGGTCAGATCTCCCTCCAGAAGACTCAAAACACTTTGTAAAGGCTGGTGACATCTAGTGGAAGCAATAGGAAGTGCCAAAATATTCCTCAGCCCCTGTGTTTTTCAATGGCATAGGTTTAAAGGTAATACAACACATCAGGTATCCACTTCCTGTCAGAATCTGTCTCAGGGTTTTGCCTGCCAAATGAGTTCTGTTATACTCACAGACACCATTCAAACAGTTTTAGAAACTTTAGGGTGTTTTCTATCCATATATAATAAGTATATGCATATTCTAGTTACTGGGTAGGATTAGTAACCAGATTAAATCGGGTACATTTTTTTATCCAGCCGTGCAAATACTGCCCCCTAGCCCTAACAGGTTAACAAACTATAGTTTTGGCAAGTCGGTTAGGACATCTACTTTGTGTGAAACAAGTCATTTTTCCAACAATTGTTTACAGACAGATTATTTCACTTATAATTCACTGTATCACAATTCCAGTGGGTCAGAAGTTTACATACACTAAGTTGACTGTGCCTTTAAACAGCTTGGAGACTAATTGACATAATTTGAGTCAATAGGAGGTGTACCTGTGGATGTATTTCAAGGCCTACCTTCAAACTCAGTGCCTCTTTGCTTGACATCATGGAAAATCTAAAGAAATCAGCCAAGAACTCAGAAAACAATTGTAGACCTCCACAAGTCTGGTTCATCATTGGGAGCAAATTATAAACGCCTGAAGGTACCACGTTCATCTGTACAAACAATATTGCGCAAGTATAAACACCATGGTTCTACAAAGCCGTCATACCGCTCCGGAAGGAGATGCATTCTGTCTCCTGGAGATGAACGTACTTTGGTGCGAAAAGTGCAAATCAATCCCAGAACAACAGCAAAGGACCTTGTGAAGATGCTGGAGGAACAGGTACAAAAGTATCTATATCCACAGTAAAACGAGTCCTATATCGACATAACCTGAAAGGCCGCTCAGCAAGGAAGAAGCCACTGGTCCAAAACCGCCATAAAAAAGCCAGACTACGGTTTGCAACTGCACATGGGGACAAAGATGGTACTTTTTGGAGAAATGTCCTTTGGTCTGATGAAACAAAAATAGAACTGTTTGGCCATAATTACCATTGTTATGTTTGGAGGAGAAAGGAGGAGACTTGCAAGCCGAAGAACACCATCCCAACCATGAAGCACGGGGGTGGCAGCATCATGTTGTGGGGGTGCTTTGCTGTAGGAAGGACTGGTGCACTTCACAAAATAAATGGCATCATGAGGAGTGAAAATTATGTGGATATGTTGAAGCATCATCTCAAGACATCACTCAGGAAGTTAAAGCTTGGTCGCAAATGGGTCTTCCAAATGGACAATGACCCCAAGCATACTTCCTAAGTTGTGGCAAAATGGCTTAAGGACAACAAATTTGAGGTATTGGAGTGGCCATCACAAAGCTCTGACCTCAATCCTATAGAACATTTGTGGGCAGAACTGAAAAAGCGTGTGTGAGCAAGGAAGCCTACAAACCTGACTCAGTTACACCAGCTCTGTCAGGAGGAATGGGCCAAAATTCACTCAACTTATTGTGGGAAGCTTGTGGAAGGCTACCCAAAACGTTTGAACCAAGTTAAACAATTTAAAGGCAATGCTACCAAATACTAATTGAGTGTATGTAAACTTCTGATCCACTGGGAATGTGATGAAAGAAATAAAAGCTGAAATAATTAATTCTCTCTACTATTATTCTGACATTTCACATTCTTAAAATAAAGTGGTGATCCTAACTGACCTAAGACAGGGAATGTCTACTAGGATTAAATGTCAGGAATTGTGAAAAACTGAGTTTAAATGTATTTGGCTAAGGTGTATATAACCTTCTGACTTCAACTGTATCTCCCTGGCATATTACATCATTTATGCAGCAGCATACAATACTTTTTTGGACTCACCTTGCTGTGCTGTGCTCACAACAGGAAGGTGGCGCAGCTGTCCTTTTTGTGGACCAAATTTTGTCATCAAATTCTGCCGTTCTCTGGATTTATGGTGCTTTCAAGACAACTGGGAACTTGGAAAAAAACAAAGTTGAATCATGACGTCAGTGATCTTCAGGCCAGAGCTCTGGAAAGAAGCCAGAGTTCCCGATTTGGAATTCTGAGTTGGATGACCGTTCAAAACGTATTTTCCCCATTCTGAGCTCTTTTTATTCTAGAGTTCCCAGTTGTCTTGAACTTACCGAAGTCTGAAATTTCCCAGTTCCGAGTTTCCAGTTGTTTTGAACGCGGCAGAAGTCATGCTGGATTGACAGCATGGCCAATGTATTCAACCTTTTCTGGCCCATTGCATGTGAATGTTCTTGCTTTTAAGCTTGGAAAAGAGATCCTTAAACTCAGACTTGGACCACACACCCGCTCCACTGAATAGCAGAGTAGTGATTGCTTTGCAATGCTTGCAGTTAACTACTGATTCCTTCCAAACCACTCATTGTTGAAATTGTTGTGCAATGTTTATGTCCAATGGCCAATGAGCACTGATACATTTTATCTATAATTTCTCTTCATATGACAACAATTTAGAAGGATTATATAATTTCTCCTCCTTGACCGCTGGCTACGTCCCTTCCGTCTTCAAGAGAGCGAGAGTTGCACCCCTTCTGAAAAAACCTACACTCGATCCCTCCGATGTCAACAACTACAGACCAGTATCCCTTCTTTCTTTTCTCTCCAAAACTCTTGAACGTGCCGTCCTTGGCCAGCTCTCCTGCTATCTCTCTCAGAATGACCTTCTTGATCCTAATCAGTCAGGTTTCAAGACTGGGCATTCAACTGAGACTGCTCTTCTCTGTGTCACAGAGGCTCTCCGCACTGCTAAAGCTAACTCTCTCTCCTCTGCTCTCATCCTTCTAGACCTATCTGCTGCCTTTGATACTGTAAACCATCAGATCCTCCTCTCCACCCTCTCCGAGTTGGGCATCTCCGGCGCGGCCCACGCTTGGATTGCGTCCTACCTGACAGGTCGCTCCTACCAGGTGGCGTGGCGAGAATCTGTCTCCGCACCACGCGCTCTCACCACTGGTGTCCCCCAGGGCTCTGTTCTAGGCCCTCTCCTATTCTCGCTATACACCAAGTCACTTGGCTCTGTCATATCCTCACATGGTCTCTCCTATCATTGCTATGCAGACGACACACAATTAATCTTCTCCTTTCCCCCTTCTGATAAGCAGGCGGCGAATCGCATCTCTGCATATCTGTCAGACATATCAGTGTGGATGACGGATCACCACCTCAAGCTGAACCTCGGCAAGACGGAGCTGCTCTTCCTCCCGGGGAAGGACTGCCCGTTCCATGATCTCGCCATCACGGTTGACAACTCCCTTGTGTCCTCCTCCCAGAGTGCTAAGAACCTTGGCGTGATCCTGGACAACACCCTGTCGTTCTCCACTAACATCAAGGCGGTGACCCGATCCTGTAGGTTCATGCTCTACAACATTCGCAGAGTACGACCCTGCCTCACACAGGAAGCGGCGCAGGTCCTAATCCAGGCACTTGTCATCGCCCGTCTGGATTACTGCAACTCGCTGTTGGCTGGGCTCCCTGCCTGTGCCATTAAACCCCTACAACTCATCCAGAACGCCGCAGCCCGTCTGGTGTTCAACCTTCCCAAGTTCTCTCACGTCACCCCGCTCCTCCGCTCTCTCCACTGGCTTCCAGTTGAAGCTCGCATCCGCTATAAGACCATGGTGCTTGCCTACGGAGCTGTGAGGGGAACGGCACCTCCATACCTTCAGGCTCTGATCAGGCCCTATACCCAAACAAGGGCACTGCGTTCATCCACCTCTGGCCTGCTGGCCCCCCTACCTCTGAGGAAGCACAGTTCCCGCTCAGCCCAGTCAAAACTGTTCGCTGCTCTGGCACCCCAATGGTGGAACAAGCACCCTCACGACGCCAGGACAGCGGAGTCAATCACCACCTTCCGGAGACACCTGAAACCCCACCTCTTTAAGGAATACCTGGGATAGGATAAAGTAATCCTTCTAACCCCCCCCCCCCCTTAAAAGATTTAGATGCATTATTGTAAAGTGTTTGTTCCACTGGATATCATAAGGTGAATGCACCAATTTGTAAGTCGCTCTGGATAAGAGCGTCTGCTAAATGACTTAAATGTAAATGTAATGATTTCTCTTCATATGACAACAATTTAGGATTTTCTAGTAGATTGGTTCCCAAACTTTTTATATTGCCGTACCCCTTCAAACATTCAACCTCCAGCTGCGTACCCCCTCTAGCACTAGGGTCAGCACACTCTCAAATGTTTTTTTTTGCCATCATTGTAAGCCTGCCACACAGACACTATACGATACATTTACTAAATGTAAGAGCGAGTGTGAGTTTTTGTCACAACCCGGCTCGTGGGAAGTGACAAAGAGCTCTTATAGGACCATGGCACAAATAATAATATAATAATCAATAATTTTGCTCTTTATTTAGCCATCTTACAAAATTGTGAACAACTCACAACGTTAAAAGGGTTTGCTTGAAAGGATGCACAAAACTCTGCAATGTTGGGTTGTATTGGAGAGAGTCTCAGTCTTAAATCATTTTCCACACACAGTCTGTGCCTGTATTTATTTTTCATGCTAGTGAGGGCCGAGAATCCACTCTCACATGGGTACGTGGTTGCAATGGGCATCAGTGTCTTAACAGCGTGATTTGCCAAGGCAGGATACTCAGTCCCTGTAATCCTAGATTCAGATCATTCAAGCGAGAAAAAACATCACCCAGATAGGCCAGTCTTTTGAGAAACTCGTTGTCTTGCAAGTGGTCAGACAAGTGAAAATTATGGTCAGTAAAGACAACCTTAAGCTCATCTCTCAATTTAAAAAAATGTGTCAATATTTTGCCCCTTGATAACCAGCGCACTTCTGTATGTTGTAAAAGCATTACATGGTCCCTGCCCATATCATTGCATAATGCAGAAAATGCACGAGAGTTCAGGGGCCTTGCTTTAACAAAGTTAACCCTTTTCACTGTAGTGTCCAAAACGTCTTTCAAGCTGTCAGACATTCCTTTGGCAGCAAGAGCCTCTCGGTGGATGCTGCAGTGTACCCAAGTGGCGTCGGGAGCAACAGCTTGCATGCATGTTACGACTTCACTATGTCTCCCTGTCATGGCTTTTGTGCCATCAGTACAGATACAAAGTCCATTTGATGTCACAAAGCTGTCCAGTACTTTAAAAATGTGACCCGATTCAGGAAACTAGGCGTATGTTGCAAGTCACGACTTCACAGGAGAGCTGTTTTTATCAAAATGCGTCTTTTGGGCGAAATGCCTTCTCGAACATGTAAACTTTCATGTGCCTTCATATCAAACGTGTATGCCATCTGTAACTATGAATAAAATGGTTCAATTACGAGCCTAGTTGGTTTAGCCACAGAAAAATAGAGCAACCTTCCCACTAGCCATGATTGGCTGAGATAATGAGTGGGCTGGGCATGCCGAGAGATGAGTTTGGATTGGTCTGCCATATAGCACGAGTCTGTCTATTAGAGTTGGTCAGTATGTCTAGGTAATTGTGTCAAACGCAGTTTTTTATAAAATGTATCGCTAAGTAAAACTGCATAAACCTAATGGCAAGTTAAAGTGTACAGTTAGCTAGCTAACGTTAGCTGGCTGGCTCGCTAGCTAACAATATGTGTATGCTCTCCACTTTCTGGAGGACCGAGTTTTGAAATCAGTGGAATTCAAGTATGATAGCTAAGGAGATGGATAAAACACCAGTCTGGGTTACATCGTCAAACTAAGGTCAACCATGCACGGCACCAGACAGGAGATGCGTCCAAGCATGACGTATACTGGTAAGATAATCTAGCTAGCTACATTTTCAGTTATTACACGATTCTAATATTGACAGAAAGTGGTTTCATTTCAAGTGTACTGTTATTCTTCGTATCTCAGACACATTTGCTTGACTAGTTATAGCCATAGAACCTGGTTGGTTAGCTACCTGCAGATTCATGCAGGGTAGTAACATCATGAGTTGTTGCTATTGTTTAGCTAGCTAGCTACATGTCTTTCACAAAAGTCTCCAATTTTGACAAAGACTTTTCATTTCAAGTTAGTGTACTGTTAGCTAGCTAGCTAACATTAGCTGGCTGGCTCGCTAACTAATGTTACATCATGCATTGGGATAAATTGTTTACCTAGCTAGCTATCTAGCTACATTTATTAACAAAGGACTTTAGTCTTAGTGTGTCAGAGTGCATAATAACTGATGGATTTTTGAACGCTCAACACCCGTTGAATATGTTCGGTGTCAGTAAACGTCGGCAAACAAAGATTAATTCAGTTGTTGCCAGTAGCACAGTTACAGTCATCAACGCTCTGGATAACATGAAAACTGCCTAACCAGCTTTGCTAGGGGGAGTAAAATGGTCCGAGTGGGGTGTTCTCTCATTATGTGTCTGGAAGTAGCTAGCCAATGTTAGCCAGTTAGCTTGGGTGGTTGACTGTCGTTGTGAGGTCAGAGCTTTCGGAACAACCCTACTTATTGGACAGAGTGTCCAGTGTGCTCTCTGAATGCAAAACGCTCTGAATTTACGAACGGACAATCGGACAGCAAGGTTGCTGTTACCAACTCTCTGGATAACATGACAGCGTAACTAGATCTGCTAGGGCGAGTAATGTTCAGTGAGCTGTTCTCTCTCTCTTAGATGTCTGGAAGTAGCTGGCAAGTTAGTACAGAATGCTCGGATCAACCCTTAAGAGGGTGTGAACAATGCTGAATGGGTGTAGACAAAGGGCTCTCCAATAGTAGTACCAAAACATTGAAAGACAGTTTTCTCAAAAGTGAGTTTACAAGTTGATCAACTATCAAAGCAGAACTACTTTCCCATTGTTTCCTCAAATTATATACCATTGTGTCTCTACTTTTATCCAATGTAAAAAACAGAAATGTAAATGTTGTTACTTAAGACCAAATCCAGGTGGTAAGTCACAAATATCCTCTCCTGTTGTCCTGGTTTCCAGTGGTTTGCAGAAGAGGATGTCTTCCTTAATTGACCCCCATAAACATAACGGACATGTACCACGAGCTGTGTCAGGCCCGCCACGTCATCCAGCTGTAACGCATAGAATTCCCTGGCTTGTTGTTGAAACAAAACATGCCACTTTGAAAAATAAGCCACGTGAGTTTGAGCAAGAATTAAGACGTCTTTCGAGTAGTAAGACATGTATAAAAGCAACAGATACCATTTAATAAGAAGGGGTTAGAAGTGTCTTATATGGTGAGCTACCGAGTGGCTAGGACAGGCAAGCCCCATACTATTGTGGAGGACTTAGGTCCAACATCCTTGTCTGTTGTTCGGTGCTTTCCAGGTTAAGGGGGCACTAGCTCTTCGGCTGCATCAGATTCACAACTGTCAGTGTCCATGGTAGCTGGGCTAACAACAAATGTATAATTACTGATGCTAGCATTGGATGTGCTCGTGGAAGCAGAACTTGCGTCGTTGACAGGTGCAGGTGTTGTACTACCAGTAGACATGGTATGTGTCTCCATGGGCCTTTTATCCATTTTCAAGCAAACAGAATGAGCAGCGGTTATGTTTGGCTACATACGGACCGTTTGCGGAATTCCTGCGAGAGTAACAGTTAATGGGATTGGATGATAATTATTTGACTTGGCTACCTGTCTTTGACATTGTGTTGTTATTTTGCTGAACACTAGATGGTTTAATGTTATTTTTGGCAGTGAAACCCCAGTTTGGGAATACCTGTTCTAGTAGATTGTCGACATGATTTATGATGATGACTGCTTGTCTAGCTTGTGTGGCGGATGAATCAGAATTACTTGGGTAACATAGATAATTAAGATGTTTTATTTGCATAATATGCTTATGTGAGATACTTGTCATATGTGCATGTATCTGTTAAAACATGTGAATGGATGGCGTGATGAATGGGGAACCAATTACATGTCTCCACAATGTCTGTGCGCAAGTCACTCCCTCCTTTGGCATTGAGGGATAGTGTATGACATAGAGGCTCACTCCCCTCAGTGAGCTTGTTCAGGAGTGGAGTCAAGAGGGGGTTTACTTGAGATGGGAGTATCTAGAGTTGTCATTTGATTTATGCCATTGGATGAGCTAATGGTTCTGTTCTATACCGTACCAGGGAGAGACGGTTCCAGTTTGGAGTAGGAGGACCAGACACTGGTCTATACAATGAACACTGTTGATACAGCAGTTGCTGTCTGCTATGTTTTATAGATATCTTTCATACAAAACTTAACCTTGTGACCCATTCTATGTATCTGTGGTTCGTCATGTACGTTGAGAGGGGTGTATCTTGGCTATAAAAGATCTTTGTACTTTTGTGTAATCACTTTTTCAATGGTTCATTAGAGATAGCGCATCATTGAAAGTCAAAGGGCTTTTGCAAAAAGCTCTTAATTATTAAAGATGTAGTTATAAGTATAACTCTGACTGGTGTGTGAAGTTTGTAACTCTCCTCATTTGGTAATGCAGAAATTAGCCACAACACTTGCTAGCTAAGATTTTGTAAGTATGATGTTGACATGATTAGTCCAATCAAGATATACGGTAGATATAACGTGATTTGACATTTTATCTGTGGCCAATGACCTTGAGCCTTCTTTGATGGGCACATCTAATGTAAATCTATGGCAGCACCCAAGGGGCTTGAATTTGAGGTCTCCTGTAGATTTTGCAATGACAAAGTGTCCCCCTGAGTGACAGAACACTGAGCCAATCACGGAGCAAATAGAGAACATTACCAACCCCTACGCTTCGTATTTTCCCCTGGCTGCCCCACCACAGAAAGCACTGAGCTAGCCTGAAACACCTGCATTTTGGAGCTGCCTTACTCAATAAAGCAAAAAAGAGACCATGTTTGTATGCGGCTTTATTAACTCAATGATTTTGTTCTTTTTTTTTTTACATTGTTTGCAAACCGATATGTGACACGTGTTAATGTCAAAATAACATGCAAAACAGGCAACAACATGGTTTTAAATACAGTACCAGTCAAAAGTTTGGACACACCTACTCATTCAAGGGTTTTTCTTTAATTTTACTATTTTCTACATTGTAGAATAGTAGTGAAGACATCAAAACTATGAAATAACACATGGAATCATGTAGTTAGCAAAAAAGTGTTAAACAAATCAAAATATATTTTATATTTGAGATTCTTCAAAGTAGCCACCCTTTGCCTTGATGACAACTTTGCACACTCTTATATACAGTGTAGACATTGTTAATGTTGTAAATGACTATTGTAGCTGGAAACGGCAGATTTTTTATGGAATTTCTATATAGGCGTACAAAGGCCCATTATCAGCAACCATCTCCTGTGTTCCAGTGGCACGTTGTGTTAGCTAATCCAAGTTTATCATTTTAAAAGGCTAATTTATCATTAGAAAAACCTTTTGCAATTATGTTAGCACAGCTGAAAACTGTTGTTCTGATTAAAGAAGCAATAAAACTGGCCTTCATTCGACTAGTTGAGTATCTGGAGAATCAGCATTTATGGGTTCAATTACAGGCTCAAAATTGGCAGAAACAAAGAACTTTCTTCTGAAACTCGTCAGTCTATTCTTGTTCTGAGAAATGAAGGCTATTCCATGTGAGAAATTGCCAAGAAACTGAAGATCGCTGTGTACTACTCCCTTCACAGAACAGTGCAAACTGTCTCTAACCAGAATAGAAAGAGGAGTGGGAGGCCATGGTGCACAACTGAGCAAGAGGACAAGTACATTGGAGTGTCTAGTTTGAGAAACAGACGCCTCACACGTCCTCAACTGGCAGCTTTATTAAATAGTACCCACAAAACACCAGTCTCAATGTCAACAGTGAAGAGGCGACTCCGGGATGCTGGCCTTCTAATATCTGTGTTCTTTTGCCCATCTTAATACACTGCTCAAAAAAATAAAGGTGTGATTGACTTAAAGTCAATCACACTTCTGTGAAATCAAACTGTCCACTTAGGAAGCAACACTGATTGACAATAAATTTAACATGCTGTTGTGCAAATGGAAAAGACAACAGGTGGAAATGATAGGCAATTAGCAAGACACCCCCAATAAAGGAGTGGTTCTGCAGGTGGTGACCACAGACCACTTCTCAGTTCCTATGCTTCCTGGCTGATGTTTTGCTCACTTTTGAATGCTGGCGGTGCTTTCACTCTAGTGGTAGCATGAGACGGAGTCTACAACCCACACAAGTGGCTCAGGTAGTGCAGCTCATCCAGGATGGCACATCAATGCGAGCTGTGGCAAGAAGGTTTGCTGTGTCTGTCAGCGTAGTGTCCAGAGCATGGAGGCGCTACCAGGAGACAGGCCAGTACATCAGGAGACGTGGAGGAGGCCGTAGGAGGGCAACAACCCAGCAGCAGGACCGCTACCTCCACCTTTGTGCAAGGAGGAGGAGGAGGAGCACTGCCAGAGCCCTGCAAAATGACCTCCAGCAGGCCACAAATGTGCATGTGTCTGCTCAAATGGTCAGAAACAGACTCCATGAGGGTGGTATGAGGGCCCAACGTCCACAGGTGGGGGTTGTGCTTACAGCCCAACACCATGCAGGCCGTTTGGCATTTGCCAGAGAACACCAAGATTGGCAAATTCGCCACTTGCGCCCTGTGCTCTTCACAGATGAAAGCAGGTTCACACTGAGCACATGTGACAGACGTGACATAGTCTGGAGACGCCGTGGAGAACGTTCTGCTGCCTGCAACATCCTCCAGCATGACTGGTTTGGCGGTGGGTCAGTCATGGTGTGGGGTGGCATTTCTTTGGGGGGCCACACAGCTCTCCATGTGCTCGCCAGAGGTAGCCTGACTGCCATTAGGTACCGAGATGAGATCCTCAGACCCCTTGTGAGACCATATGCTGGTGCGGTTGGCCCTGGGTTCCTCCTAATGCAACACAATGCTAGACCTCATGTGGCTGGAGTGTGTCAGCAGTTCCTGCAAGAGGAAGGCATTGATGCTATGGACTGGCCTGCCCGTTCCCCAGACCTGAAAAGTAAAGAAAAGTATTTAATAAGATTATTTCATTCATTCAGATCTAGGATGTGTTATTTTAGTGTTCCCTTTATTTTTTTGAGCAGTATATTTTATTTTTATTGGCCAGTCTGAGAGATGGCTTTTTCTTTGCAACTCTGCCTAGAAGGCCAGCATCCCGGAGTCGCCTCTTCACTGTTGACGTTGAGACTGGTGTTTTGCGGGTACTATTTAATGAAGCTGCCAGTTGAAGACTGTGTAATCAGTCATCCCTCAGCCAGCAGGCATCTAGCTACTTATCTCCAACCAAATGTGGCATGGTGCCCATGGGCATTATGAGGCATGTCTTACGTTGCTTCAAAGTAGCCTAGCTAAAATCCAACTAAACATGCAGGCAATTATTTTATAAAGACTTCCATGTGCCATTGAAACCAGAAGTATTTTTCTCTCATGTTCTTTTGGTTTTCAAAAACAATGTTCTTTCATTGTCCAGTAGCCAAAGGTACAATCCTAGTGATATTGGCAACCCATACTAGTTGTTGCATATTTGGATGTCCCCTCTTTCTAAATTTCTAACAGATATTTTGATGTCTGTCACATGAAACCACTCATAATGGTGTTCTCTCACTAATTGCATTATAGAACGAACATTTGCGCGTAGCCTAGCCTACTGCTATGCGCGCATTGCTGCGCTTATATAACTGGATCTAGCCTAGGCCTACTGGTTGTATGAATTTGGGATCTATCATCCTACAACTGTCCCAGAGTCTGTTTACACAGAATGAAACGAGAGAGAACTTGACGGGGTTGCAAGACAAATGCCAGTAGCAAGTAGTGAGGGAGGGAGACGTAGAGGAGTAACAGCACCGGGGTCGGGTCACGGTCCTGGAGAAAGAGCAGAAGGCTCTGAACGTGACCCTTTAGATGAGGGAGAACATGTGGGCTGAGAAAATGTTCGTCTGTTGATTTTTTTAAAAGCTCACACTGCAATAACAAATAGAGTGCGACTGATTTGTTTTTTTCCTAAAGTAGTTGTGGTAGGAGTCCTGGCCTGGCCTTGAGCTTGTGGAGCTCCTGCTGGTGTTGCTTGTCCTCATGCTGTGGCATGCTGGGCCTGCTGCTGCATCCCCTGGACAAAGTGTTGCGTGTGTTGGAAGGCTTCAATCTGATGGGGGACAGAAGAACAACAGACACACAAATAAGAATTCTCATTCAAAACAGGGATTCAACTCAACTCTCCTGACATAGTGAAAATACAACTGGCTCCAGGCTCTCTACGCTATTCCCCCACACACATCCATCTGATAAGAGTGGTATTCAACAGGGTTTAAATGGAAATTAGTTTCAAAACTTTATTCCCCTACAGAGTGGGGATGGATGGCTCCTCTCTGGCAGGGACCGGGGTGCCATTAAGATTCCTGCCTTGTGAGCTGTGAGTGGCTCCTGCAGCTGGCCCTACTATAGCTCTGTGGCAGGCAGCAGGCTGGTGGGCAAGCCATGGTCACACCTATGTAAGCCCCAGCCCCAGCAGCCCCAACAATTCCCTAATGAGTCCCACACTGGGAGAGCCAGGAACCTTTGGAACACATGGTAGAAGGGTTTGCAGACAACACTACAGTGGTAGGCTTGATTACCAACAACGATGAGACGGCCTACAGGGAGGAGGTGAGGGCCCTCGGAGTGTGGCGTCAGGAAAATAACCTCACACTCAACGTCAACAAAACAAAGGAGATGATCGTGGACTTCAGGAAACAGCAGAGGGAGCACCCCCCTATCCACATCGATGGGACAATAGTGGAGAAGGTGGAAAGTTTTAAGTTCCTCGGCGTACACATCATGGACAAACTGAAATGGTCCACCCACACAGATAGCGTGGTGAAGAAGGCGCAACAACGCCTCTTCAACCTCAGGAGGCTGAAGAAATTTGTCTTGTCACCAAAAACACTCACAAACTTTTACAGATGCACAATCGAGAGCATCCTGTCGGGCTGTATCACCGCCTGGTACGGCAACTGCACCGCCCGCAATCGCAGGGCTCCCCAGAGGGTGGTACTGTCTGCACAATGCATCACTGGAGGCAAACTACCCTCCAGGACACCTACAACACCCGATGTCACAGGAAGGACAAAAATATCATCAAGGACAATAACCATCCGAGCCACTGCCTGTTCACCCCGCTTCCATCCAGAAGGCGAGGTCAGTACAGGTGCATCAAAGCTGGGACAGAGAGATTGGAAAAACAGCTTCAATCTCAAGGCCATCAGTGTTAAACAGCCATCACTAGCACAAAGAGGCGGCTGGCTTCCTACAGACTTGATATCATTGTCCACTTTATTAATAAATGGAACACTAGTCACTTTAATAATGCCGCTTTAAGAATGTTTACATATCTTGCATTACTTATCTCACGTGTATATACTGTCTACTACACTATCTATTCTATATTATCTATTGCATCCTAGCCGCTCTGTCACTGCTCATCCATATAAACTCAGCAAAAAAAGAAACATCCCTTTTTCAAGACCCTGTCTTTCAAAGATAATTTGTAAAAATTCAAATAACTACACAGATATTCATTGTAAAGGGTTTAAACACTGTTTCCCATGCTTGTCCAATGAACCGTAAACAATTAATGAACATGCACCTGTGGAACGGTCGTTAAGACACTAACAGCTTACAGACGGTAGGCAATTAAGGTCACAGTTATGAAAACTTAGGGCACTAAAGAGGCCTTTCTACTGACTCTGAAAAACACCAAAAGAAATATGCTCAGGGTCGCTGCTCATCTGCATGAACGTACCTTAGGCATGCTGCAAGGAGGCATGAGGACTGCAGATGTGGCCAGGGCAATAAATTGCAATATCTGTACTGTGAGACGCCTAAGACAACACTACAGGGAGTCAGGACGACAGCTGATTGTCCTCGCAGTGGCAGACCAAGTGTAACAACACCTGCACAGGATCGGTACATCCGAACATCACACCTGCTGGACAGGCACAGGATGGCAAGAACAACTACCCGAGTTACACCAGGAACGCACAATCCCTCCATCAGTGCTCAGACTGTCCGCAATAGGCTGAGGGAGGCTGGACTGAGGGCTTGTAGGCATGTTGTAAGGCAGGTCCTCACCAGACATCACCGGCAACAACGTCGCCAATGGGCACAAACCCACCATCGCTGGACCAGATAGGACTGGCAAAAAGTGCTCTTTACTGACGAGTCGCAGTTTTGTCTCACCAGGGGTGATGGTCGGATTCGCGTTTATCGTCGAAAGGAATGAGCGTTACACCGAAGCCTGGAATCTGGAGCAGGGTCGATTTGGAGTTGGAGGGTCCGTCATGGTGGCGGTGTGTCACAGCATCATCGGACTGAGCTTGTTGTCATTGCAGGCAATCTCAATGCTGTGCGTTACAGGGAAGACATCCTCCTCCCTCATGTGGTACCCTTCCTGCAGGCTCATCCTGACATGACCCTCCAGCATGACACTGCCACTAGCCATACTGCTCGTTCTGTGTGTGATTTCCTGCAAGACAAGAATGTCAGTGTTCTGCCATGGCCAGCGAAGAGCCCAGATCCCAATCCCATTGAGCACGTCTGGGACCTGTTGGATCGGAGGGTGAGGGCTAGGGCCATTCCCCCCAGAAATGTCTGGGAACTTGCAGGTGCCTTGGTGGAAGAGTGGGGTAACATCTCACAGCAAGAACTGGCAAATCTGGTGCAGTCCATGAGGAGGAGATGCACTGCAGTACTTAATGCAGCTGGTGGACACACCAGATACTGACTGTTACTTTTGATTTTTACCCCCCCTTTGTTCTGGGACACATTATTACATTTCTGTTAGTCACATGTCTGTGGAACTTGTTTAGTTCATGTCTCAGTTGTTGAATCTTATGTTCATACAAATATTTACACGTTAAGTTTGCTGAAAATGAACGCAGTTGACAGTGAGAGGATGTTTCTTTTTTTTGCTGAGTTTATTTTATATTTATATATTCTTATCCCAATCCTTTACTAGATTGTGTGTACACAGGTTTTGTTGTGGAATTTGTTAGATATTAGGTTTTGTTGTGGAATTGTTAGATATTACCTGTTAGATACTGCTGCGCTGTCGGATCTAGAAGCATAAGCATTTCACTACAATCGCAATAACATCTGCTAATGACCTGTATGTGACCAATACAATTTGATTTGAGTTTACTTTGTATTTCTACAACCATTTCTCAGATAATACATTTTAAAGACACAAAGAGATCCCAGATCCCACCTTGTCTAGCATATTTTGTTTTGTCGATATTTGGAAAGTTTACAGACAAATGTTCTGTTTCCATCAGGCCTGTCATGACATTTTCTATCCAACATGTACTTTACTCGCATAAAAAGGTGGAATGGAAACCTGATTACTGCTGCACTTTTTTCCTGTAATGTTGATGCTTTTTATTTTGGTTGATTCCCTACACACAATAGTCAAAAATATTTCATTAGCCCCACCAAGATTTCACATTTTTTGTCCCCTGCATTTCCTTACATTAAAACACATTGATAGAGCAACTACATTTTCCTTTAGTTCTGCTCCTCTTTACAGAGAACACCTTTTCAACAATGCTACTATACCTTGGGTTGGCTCTTCCACATGTACTTCATGTAGGCGTAAGTGACGTGGGGGTGGGTGGTGGGCAGGTGGTGGTCCAGTTGTTTGGAGGGGTCCAGCGCCAGGAGAAGGACCAGGGACTTGTGTGTCAAGGACTGGGAAAGAAGAGAGAATAATTTCTTTATGGACAATGACGTTGATAATGTTTCTGTTCCAATACAAACATACTGTACAGACAAGGCTAGGACAAGGCTAGCAGCGCCAAAGTGGACCAAAGTGTCAAAAGGGTTTAACAGTCGAACCTTGAGTTCGGTCCCTTGGCCCAGAGGTTCTCGAAACCTCTCGTCGAGGACCCCCAGCCGTTCAATATATTTGATCTATTCCAGTGATAGCACACCTAATTCAACTTTTCAACTAATCATCAATCCCTTGATTAAACAAATCAGGTGTGCTATTTCAAGGCTACAACTAAATTGTGAAAGTCTGGGGGTCCCCAAGGAGAGGTGTGAGAACCACTGCCCTACTTTCCCCATCCCCTTCCATGGATGTACAGACCCCCAGATTTTCCCTGTTTGAAGCTCTTGCTAAATAAACAACTCAAGTATACCACACAACTGTGGAGGGTGAAAAGCTAACCATGGACCCCCGCAGAGGGGCCCGGCTTTTAGAACAGGGCCTTCTTTCAGACATGTGCTCCTTGTTTGCCCATAATCACATTATTCTCTCAATGTTTGCTCGACTGAATGCGCAAACCACCACATTTAACCAAGGCAAGGTGACTGGGAACATGGACGTGTACAAACAGACCAACTATGACCTCTGTAAGGCAATCAAAGTGTCAAAACGTCAGAATAGAGTGGAGCTGTAATTCAACATCTCAGACATGAGACAATTTGCATACTGCCCCAACAGATCCACAGACGATGCAATCGCCATTGCACTGCACACTGCCCTATCCCACCTGGACAAGATGACTACCTATGTAAGAATGCTGATCATCGACTACAGCTCAGCCTTCAACACCATAGTGCCATCCAAGCTCATCACAAAGCTCAGGGCCTGGGTCTGAACCCCTCCCTGTGCAACTGGGTCCTAGACACTAATCCTCAACACGGGGGCCCACAGGGGTGCGTGCTTAGCCCCCTACTGTACTCCATATTTACCCATGACTGCGTGGCCACACACGTCTCCAACTCAATCATCAAGTTGGCTGACAACATAATAGTGCGGGGACTGATTACCAACAATGACGAGACAGCCTACAAGGAGGAGTTGAGTGCCTTGGCGGAGTGGTGCCAGGAAAATAACCTCTCCCTCAACGTTAACAAAATGAAGGCGCTGATAGTGGACCACAGTAGACAGCAGAGAGGGGCACACCCCCATCCACATCGACAGAGCCGCAGTGGAGAGGGTCAAAAGATTCAAGTTCCTTTGCGTGCACATCACTGACAACCTAAAATGGTCCCCTTCACAGATAGTGTAGTGCCTCTTCAACCTCAGGAGGCTGAAGAAATGTGGCTTGGCCCCTAAGACCCTCACAAACTTGAAGCACCATTGAGAGCGTCGGGCTGTATCACTGCCTGGTATGGCAATTTCAACGTCTGCACCACAGTGCTCTCCAGAGGGTGTAGAGCCCAACGCATCATCGGGGGCACACTGCCTGCCCTCCAGGAAATCTACAGCACCCGGTGTCACAGGAAGGCCAAAAAGATCATCAAGGACCTCAACCACTGCCTGTTCACCCCGCTACCATCTAGAAGGCGAGGTCAGTACAGGTGCATCAAAGCTGGGACCGAGAGATTGAAAAACAGCTTCTATCTCCAGGCCATCAGACTGTTAAACAGTCACCTCTAGCCGGCTACCACCCGGTACTCTACCCTGCACCTTAGAGAATGCTGCCCTATATACATAGAGACACTGGTCACTCATCCGATATAACCACTACTATACATACATTTTCTATTCACATACTGTCCATCATTTCTATATACACCATTCAATGAATTGCATTTTAGTTACACTGTTCATACACACTGTGTATTTATTTATAAACTGTATTTGGGTCGGCAGGTAGTCTAGTGGTTAGATCGTTGGGCCAGTAACCAAAAGGTTGCTTGATCAAATCCCCGAGCCGACAAGGTCAAAATCTGTCGCTCTGCCCCTGAACAAGGCAGTTAACCCACTGTTCCTAGGCCGTCATTGTAAATAAGAATTTGTTCTTAACTGACTTGCCTAGTTAAATAAATATTCTACTGATGTACATAACATTCTTAGTATATCTTGTGTAAATCAATCTGGTGCATATACATATAGATTGTATTTTGATTACTGTTACATTATATGGGTTGTTAATTGGATTCATTCAGACATTTCTTGATTTCTTGTTCCTTCTGGGTAAAAAAAAGAAGTGTATTATTATGGGCACCTGTTTGTAAGGCTTGAGCGTTGTGGGAGAGGAATCAGACGCAGGAAGCAGCGATATAGGGTAATGGCTTGTAATGAGCCCAACGGCGAAAACACAAGCCACCCCAAATAGCAATATGAGCGCACACAAAACAAAGTGCCCCAACCACAAGGGACAAACACAGTCGGCGCAAAAACACGCACTAGCGCAAAACACCAACAGCGTATACACAAGCAATACAAAATGAGAAACAATCCCGCACAAAGAGCAGGCGGGCCAACTAGCTAATATAGCCCTGCTAATCAACCCAACTGAGGACAGGTGCAAACAATAACAGAAAGGGGGGGAAAACAAAAGGAATCAGTGGCAGCTAGTAGGCCGGTGACGACGACCGCCGAGCGCCACCCAAGCAGGAGGGGGCGCCACCTTCAGTGGGAGTCGTGACACTGTTTGACATTTTACTGCATTATTAGGAGCTAGTAACATAAGCATTTCGCTGCACCTGCTATAACATCTGCTAAACTGTATTGACCAACTAACTTTGTTTTGATGCTATGACTCTCTGACATCATACCTAAACGTAATGAAATGATTTTATGTCGAGAGTGGAAAACAGGTCGGCTGCCTGCAATCCAATACAATCACTTACAATAAATTGGCGTCGGGGAGGAAAAACTGTAACAATGTTATTAAACAGGTTTGAGGTACGGTTTCTAAACCGTGTGATTTCCGAGAGGCGCGTTACATTTGCAATCGTTCCAATGAGAGTTCAGTTTCACACCAAAGCAACAGACTGTTGGACTTTCCTGGCAGTTTCCAAATCCAGGAGAATATATTTCCCCTTGAATTGACAGGAAAGCTTAAAATATTGTTTTAAGCAAATTTGTTCCATTCTGGTTGTATTGAAGTCAAGTGGCAATAAATAAGGTATTCTGAACTCAACCTGATACAGCAACTTAACCTGTTATGGCTAGGGGGCAGTATTTTCACAGCCGGATAAAAAACGTACCCGATTTAATCTGATTATTACTCCTGCCCAGAAACTAGAATATGCATATAATTATTAGCTTTGGATAGAAAACACTCCAAAGTTTCTAAAACTGTTTGAATGGTGTCTGTGAGTATAACAGAACTCATTTGGCAGGCCAAAACCTGAGAAGATTTCATGCAGGAAGTGGCCTGTCTGACAAGGTGTCGTTCTTCTTGCCTCTGTTTATTGAAGACTGAGGATCTCTGCTATAACGTGACACTTCCTACGGCTCCAATAGGCTCTCAGAAGGATGGCAAAAAGCTGAATCGTGGCTTTGCAGGCTCTGGTTGAAAAAAAGTAGCGCGTTTGGGTAGTGGCTGGTTACAGTACTGTGAGACTCAGGCGCGTTCCCGCGTCGACCGAATGCTTTGTTTTCTTTCCTCTGTTTACCTAAACGCAGATTCCCGGTCGGAATATTATCGCTTTTTTACGAGAAAAATTGCATAAAAATTGATTTTAAACAGCGGTTGACATGCTTCGAAGTACGGTAATGGAATATTTAGAAATCTTTTGTCACGAATCGCGCCATGGTCGTGACCCTTATTTACACTTGGGATAGTGTCTTGAACGCACGAACAAAACGCCGCTATTTGGATATAACGATGGATTATTTTGGACGAAACCAACATTTGTTATTGAAGTAGCAGTCCTGGGAGTGCATTCTGACGAAGACAACAAAGGTAATGAAACTTTTGTAATAGTAAATCGGAGTTTGGTCAGGGCTAAACTTGGTCGGTGTCTAAATGGCTAGCCGTGATGGCTGGGCTATCTACTGAGAATATTGCAAAATGTGCTTTCACCAAAAAGCTATTTTAAAATCGGACATATCGAGTGCATAGAGGAGTTCTGTATCTATAATTCTTAAAATAATTTATGTTTTTTGTGAACGTTTATCGTGAGTAATTTAGTAAATTCACCGGATGTTTGCGGGGGGTATGCTAGTTCTGAACGTCACATGCTAATGTAAAAAAGCTGTTTTTTGATATAAATATGAACTTCATTGAACAAAACATGCATGCATTGTATAACATAATGTCCTAAGGTTGTCATCTGATGAAGATCATCAAAGGTTAGTGCTGCATTTAGCTGTCTTCTGGGTTTTTGTGACATTATATGCTAGCTTGAAAAATGGGTGTCTGATTATTTCTGGCTGGGTAGTCTGCTGACATAATCTAATGTTTTGCTTTCGCTGTAAAGCCTTTTTGAAATCGGACAGTGTGGTTAGATAAAGGAGAGTCTTGTCTTTAAAATGCTGTGAAATAGTCGTATTTTTGAGGAATTTGTAATTCGCGCCACGCCTATCATTGGATATTGGAGCAGGTGTTCCGCTAGCGGAACGTCTAGATGTAAGAGGTTAACTTTGGCTCCCGTGCTGGCCCATCCGGATCCCTCTTTGGCATTCATAGTGGAGGTGGATGTGTCCGAGGCTGGGATAGGAGCTGTGCTCTCACAGCGCTCGGGTATGCCACCAAAACTCCGCCCCTGTGCTTTCTTCTCGAAGAAGCTCAGCCCAGCAGAGCGAAACTATGATGTGGGGGACCGGGAGCTGTTGGCTGTGGTTAAAGCATTGAAGGCGTGGAGACATTGGCTTGAGGGGGCTAAACACCCTTTCCTCATCTGGACTGACCACCGCAACCTGGAGTACATCCGGGCAGCGAGGAGACTGAATCCTCGTCAGGCAATGTGGGCCATGTTCTTTACCCGTTTTGTGTTTACCCTGTCCTACAGACCAGGTTCCCAGAATACGAAGGCAGACGCACTGTCCCGGCTGTATGACACAGAGGAGCAGCGCATGGATCAGACTCCCATACTCCCGGCCTCTTGCCTGGTAGCGCCGGTCATATGGGAGCTGGACGCGGACATTGAGCAGGCGTTGTGTACAGAGCCCGCTCCCCTCCAGTGTCCTGTCGGGCGCATGTACATTCCGTCTGCTGTCCATGACCAGTTGATCTATTGGGCCCACACGTCACCCTCCTCTGGTCATCCGGGGATCGGTCAGATGGTGCGCTGTCTGACTGGGAAGTACTGGTGGCCCACCTTGGCTAAGGACGTGAGGGTTTATGTTTCCTCCTGCTCGGTGTGTGCCCAGTGTAAGGCTCCGAGACACCTGCCCAGAGGTAAGCTACACCCCTTACTCGTTCCACAACGACCTCGGTCACACCTGTCTGTGGATTTTTAACCGATCTACCTCTTTCACAGGGAAACACTACGATCCTGGTCGTTGTGGATCGTTTCTCTAAGTTCTGTCATCTCCTCCCTCTGCCCGGTCTTCCTAGGGCCCTACATACTGCAGAAGCCATGTTTATTCACGTCTTCCGGCACTACGGGGTGCCTGAGGATATAGTGTCTGATCGGGGTCCCCAGTTCACGTCGAGAGTCTGGAAGGCGTTCATGGAACATCTGGGGGTCTCGATCAGCCTTACCTCGGGTTTCCACCCCGAGAGTAACGGGCAGGTAGAGAGAGTCAACCAGGATGTGGGCAGGTTTCTGCGGTCCTATTGCCAGGGCCGGCCAGGGGAGTGGGCGGCGTTCGTGCCCTGGGCCCGAGATGGCACAGAACTCGCTTCGCCACTCCTCCACTAACCTCTCCCCCTTTCAGTGCGTATTGGGGTACCAGCCGGTTCGGGCGCCGTGGCATCAGGGTCAGACCGAGGCTCCTGCGGTGGACGACTGGTTCAGGTGCGCGGAGGAGTCGTGGGAGGCTATTCACACCGGGGGACCGGGTCTGGCTCTCGACCCGAAACCTGCCCCTTCGCCTGCCCTGCCGGAAGCTGGGTCCGCGGTTTGTGGGGCCATTCAAAATCCTGAGGAGGGTGAACAAGGTGTGTTACAGATTACAGCTTCCCTCTGATTACCGTATTAACCCCTCGTTTCATGAGTCTCTCCTCAGGCCGGTGGTGGCTGGTCCGCTCCAGGAATCTGAGGTGCGGGAGGTCCCTCCGCACCCTCTGGACATCGAGGGGGCCCTGGCGTACTCCTTTCGTTCCATCCTGGATTCGAGGCGTTGGGCGGGGGGCCTTCAGTACCTCGTGGAGTGGGAGGGGTACGGTCCGGAGTAGAGGTGCTGGGTCCCGGTTGCGGATGTTTTGGACCACGAACTGCTGCGCGAGTTTCACCGTTGCCTCGCCCTCCAGGTCGTCCCCGAGGCTGGTGTCGGCGCGCCGCTGGAGCCGCGCGTCAAGGGGGGGCACTGTCACGACGGCTCCTCTCCTTGTTCGAATGGACATTTCTCATATGTCCATTTGTTTTGTCTTGTTCCATCCACACCTGGTTTTCATCCCATAATCACACTGCATGTATTTAGTCCTCTGTTCCCCTCCATGTCTTTGTGTGTAATTGTTTATTTGTTATGTGGATATTGTCTGGCGCCATACTTTTGTTATGTTCCGTGTTTTTTCGCACATTTATGTTGTTATGTGCTGTTGTTTTTGGACCGGAATTAAAGTGAGCCTGATCACTCTGATCTCCTGCACCTGACTTCGCCTCCCGTACACACCCCTAACAATAACACAAGTAATTTTTCCAACAATTGTTTACAGACAGATTCCAGTGGGTCAGAAGTTTACATACACTAAGTTGACTGTGCCTTTAAACAGCTTGGAAAATTCCAGAAAATTATGTCATAGCTTTAAGAAGCTTCTGATAGGCTAATTGACATAATTTGAGTCAATTGGAGGTGTACCTGTGGATGTATTTCAAGGCCTACCTTCAAACTCGGTGCCTCTTTGCATGACATCATGGGAAAATCTAAAGAAATCAGCCAAGACCTCAGAAAAAAATTGTAGACCTCCACAAGTCTAGTTCATCATTGGGAGCAATTTACAAACGCCTGAAGGTACCACGTTCATCTGTACAAACAATAGTACGCAAGTATAAACACCATGGGACCACGCAGCCGTCATACCTCTCAGGAAGGAGACACGTTCTGTCTCCTAGAATGGAATGTACTTTGGTGCGAAAAGTGCAAATCAATCCCAGAACAACAGCAAAGGACCTTGTGAAGATGCTGGAGGAAACAGTTACAAAAGTATCTATATCCACAGTAAAACGAGTCCTATATCGACATAACCTGAAAGGCTGCTCAGCAAGGAAGAAGCCACTGCTCCAAAACAGCCATAAAAAAGCCAGACAACGGTTTGCAATTGCACATGGGGACAAAGATTGTACTTTTTGTAGAAATGTCCTCTGGTCTGATGAAACAAAAATATTACTGTTTGGCCATAATGACCATTGTTATGTTTGGAGGAAAAGGGGGGAGCTTGCAAGCCGAAGAACACCATCCCAACCGTGAAGCACGGGGGTGGCAGCATCATGTTGTGTGGGTCCTTTGCTGCAGGAAGGACTGCTGCACTTCACAAAATAGATGGCACCATGAGGGAGGACAGTTATGTGGATATATTGAAGCAACATCTCAAGACATCAGTCAGGAAGTTAAAGCTTGGTCGCAAATGGGTGTTCCAAATGGACAATGACCCCAAGCATACTTCCAACGTTGTGGCAAATTGGCTTAAGGACAACAAAGTCAAGGTATTGGAGAGGCCATCACAAAGCCCTGACCTCAATCCTATAGAACATTTGTGGGAAGAACTGAGAAAGCGTGTGCGAGCAAGGAGGCCTACAAACCTGACTCAGTTACACCAGCTCTGTCAGGAGGAATGGGCCAAAATTCACCCAACTTATTGGGGGAAGCTTGTGGAATACTACCCATAACGAGTGTACGTAAACTTCTGACCCACTGGGAATGTGATGAAATAAATAAATCATTCTCTCTACTATTATTCTGACATTTCACATTCTTAAATAAAGTGGTGATCCTAACTGACCTAAGACAGGGAATTTTTACCAGGATTAAATGTCAGGAATTGTGGCGGTTGGTGCAGTTTAAGATGAGGGAGAACAATTTGTTTTCGTTTTATGAGCATGACCTTATTTCTATTACAGCATAGGACTGTCATTCCTTTTCTATTCGCCCAGCTCAATGTAACATCAATAAATGTATACTACTACATAACTTTCCCTATACCTGTCATGAGGTTGCTACTGTACAACCTAGCCAATGAATGAAAGTTTACAACTAAAGTGCACAGGTCAAGAGAAATTTGAGTAATCAAGGTGACAGACATTGACACATTCAATACCACCTTGCACAATCTTGCCTGCATCTAGCTAATCTAGGGTGTAATCATTAGTCCAACAGTTGCAAATGAGAGTTTTATATTGAACAATTTCAGGTATGTTTATCCCCATTTCGTTCCATTTGCTTTCATTTAAGAAACGTTCTCCAACAGAATCGGCAGAACGAATATGCCCCTGATCACACTTTCATAGCAGCAGCGCTTAATTTGAGCCCGATCGTCATCTCTCCGTTTTGGACTGTTTTGTTCCGGAACATTTTTGGCCGGATCTTGTACCTTTTCATGGCATGAAAAATAATTATCACTTTTGCAATGTAAAAATTTGAATAAACGCAATCAAAGTCCATTCGAGTTGCCTCTTCCTTAATTCTCCTGCCCCCCCGTATCTGTCACAGAACTAGAATGAGATTCACTTTCTGTGATCTCCCTCTGCTCTGATAGACATGAGCCTGCAACTCTCGTGGCATTTCATAATTTATTTCCTTACAGAACCATAGCCATGTGAAGGGTTCTGCAGCACACATGAGAAATTGAAATACATTTACCAAACTGCTGTCTGTTCAAAAATAAATTAAATAATTCAGAATAGCCTACTACACCATTAGAAAGCCTAAACTTTTGCCACAGAGGATAAATGGCTTATTTTAATAGCCTAGCTGTGGAGTGTAGCCCAATACAAGGCATAGCCTACAGTCGGGAACCACAGCAAATATGTCAGTGAACAAACAGCATGCAGACAAAACTGGCCTTTCGCAATATTTCAAATAGCCTACAATCTCGGGAAAACAGAGGTTGGAAAGTAAATGACTCCTGCTGAAAAGAGAATACTCTAATATGTCAGCTGTTGACTACCAAAATATTTGATCAACTTCCAAATATTGTTTGTTTTACAAAGTACAAAGTAAAACAAGAGAGGCTTTTGGCACAAGCGCATAGGCCAAAGAGCTGCACATCTTTGGGTGAGTCAGTGAAACTGGAAAGCATTTTTAGGACTATAATTTCCTCCTCATATTGTAGCCTACACAATGTGTCTCCACACAACTAGACCTAGGCTATAGATGGATTCAAGACATGGTCGTTTTCATTGATCTCAGTTTGTCAGTGTCAAAGTAGTCTGTCATTTGATAATTTGTGCTTTCAAGATGACTGGAAACACTGAACAAAACGTCAGTGATTTTCAGGTCGGAAAGATGGAGCTCTAGAAAGTGGCCAGAGTTCCCCACTTGGAATTCCTAGTAGGGTAACCGTTCAAATTGAATTCTCCAAGTTGGAGCTCGTTTTTACCCGATTTCCCAGTTGTCTTGAACGTACTGAAGTCGGAAGTCCTTCCCTGTGGCTCAGTTGGTAGAGCGTGGTGTTTGCAATGCCAGCATGGTGTGTGCAATGCCAGGGTTGTGGGTTCGATTCCCACGGGGGGCCAGTACAAAAAAATAAAATAAAAATGCATGAAATGAAATGTAAGCATTCACTACTGTAAGTCGCTCTGGATAAGAACGTCTGCTAAGTGACTAAAATGTAATGTAAATGGAAGTCAGAGATTTCCCAACTCCAAGTTCCCAGTCGTCTTGAACGCGGCATTAAAAAAGATTATGCCAAAGTCTCCAGTCATGTAAAACGACGTAGAATTGCATCAAATGCGTTTATTAAAGGCCAAACATTTCCTGGGCCCTAGGCCACAAAAAAGGTTTCCCATGTGTGCCCCTACTCTACTGCTCTATTCCACTACGCAAATGTGATGGTATGCAATGCTTTACTATAAAGGTGACTTTTATTTCACATGTGTTCCGGTACCTCAGAGCTCCTCAGGTCACCCCCCTCTCGATCTCACTTCTTGTTCCTGCTCCTTCCAATTTACAAATTAAGCACTGCATAGCAGCCACAAACAAAACAGCATGATCCTTTTGATTGTTGTATAATTCCTTATCACATTTACGTGCTCTCCTCCTCTCACATTTTCCCTTCGCTTATGGACTTCAGTGTATAACACATCAGCTGTCTGTGACCAGGCGAAAAAACTCTTCCACGCCAAATGTTCATATCATAATCGCCAACAGCTACACACAGCCTACATCACTGTCACCATATTAGCTAACGTCATAATCAGCATAACTACTAGAACTAACGTGTTAGTAAACCTGCTACAATCACACAGGCCAAGGTGGCAATACATTTATAAAACCAAAAGCCTACCTTTCCTTGGAAGAGTTCCAGTGTTGGATAGCAATAGACAGCTAGCTAACATAGCATCCCTCTCTGTTTGAGCCAAGTGTTTGAGTAGGCTAAACTAGCTAGATGAATTAGCTTGCTAAGAACTGAATTTGTTCAAAACTGTTTAACTATTGTCTTTCTCTCTCTTTGAGTCAACTACTCACCACATGGTATACACTACAGTGTTAGCTAACTGTAGCTTATGCTTTCAGTACTAGATTCATTCTCTGATCCTTTGATTGGGTGGACAAAATGTCAGTTCATGCTGCAAGAGCTCTGATAGATTGGAGGACGTTCTCCGGAAGTTGTCATAATTACTGTGTAAGTCCATAAGGGGGGGGGGACGACACACACACACGCCTCCAAGGTTTTGTATTGAAGTCAATGTACCGGGGGGGGGCGGAAACTAGATGACCTCCGGCTACACCATGGTGCTACCCTACAGAGTGCTGTTGAGGCTACTGTAGACCTTTATTGCAAAAAAGTGTGTTTTAATCAATGATTTGGTGACTTTAATATATTTAGTATAGTTTTATCTCAAAAGGATATATTTAATGTTTCACTATTTATATTTTTCTGATATTCACTGAGGAGGATGGTCCTCCCCTTCCTCCTCTGATGAGCCTCCACTGATACGTGTAGATTGCATGTTGATTACTGTTACACTGGTATTTCAGTTGTTAATTGGATTCGTTGCGACATTTCTTGATCTCATGTTGTTTTCTTTTTTAAATTATTATTTGTGTAGTCATTTGACACTATACTGCATTGTTAGGAGCTATTAAAATAACCACCCACTATAACATCTGCTAAACTGTGTACGCGATCAATAAACATTTATTTGATTTTGATTTGCTGTGGATGCCAAGTCCCATCTAGACGGTCGAGCTGTGGCTGTTATTATCACTGTTTGGCTTCAGTTCCAGCTAGCCAGAGAAAATGGAAGCCCACTTACTGTTTACTGCTCCCAGAGGAGCTCTGTGGCAGAGGTGTGGCGAACAACACTGCAGCCTTTATGAAATGAGTTGACTGTTCCGCTGTATCAACTGGTTTTAAATGTATAAGCTAGCTGTATTGAATATATGCAATTTAATACATTTTACAACAATCTGTAAAATGAGTCTGTATGAATTAGTTTGCCTTGTTCATACCACTTTTACAAAGTTATGTAATAGGCAAGTTACTGCAGTTACAAAATAGAAACATAGTAATACTATTGTAATGTTATTGTCATAGTAATATTTGGGTGATAATGCAGGGATGAGTGAGAGCTCGTACCTAGACCCCCAGGCTGCAGTGGCAGCCATCCGCGCCATCTTGGCCTGTATATCCTCAGTGACCAGAGTCCACTCCTCACAGCACTGCTTGTGCAACTGGACCCTGTGCAATGAAAAAATAACATTTTTAAAGAAGGAAATGACAAACTCTTTGCTACATGTTTTTGGACCAATTACATTTTTTGCGACTTAACCCTGACAAACAAACAAACAAACAAACACACACACACACAAACACTCACACACGTCTGCTTCAGGAAAAGTCAAGCGACACAACGCCTGTATTACTGCTTTTAGTGCTTGTACCGAGACAAACTGACTGCAGCTCATTTCCCCCAGTATGGTCTCCATAAAAAGACAAGCACATTTAAACAGGCACTGCCATCGTGCTCTAAAGACATGACTCAGATACAGTCCCTTCAGAAAGTATTCACACCCCTTGACTTTTTCCACATTGTTGTGTTACAGCCTGAATTTAAAATGGATTCATTTTTGATGTTTTTGTTACTGCCCTACAAACACCACCCCATAATTTGAATTTTGTATTATTTTATTATTAATAAAAAATGAAAAGCTGAAATGTCTTGAGTCAATAAGTATTCAACCCCTTTGTATGGCAAGCCTAAATAAGTTCAGGAGTAAAATGTTCCTTAGCAGGTCATACAAAAAGTTGAATGGGCTCACTCTGTGTGCAACAATAGTGATTAAACCTCTTAGGGCTAAGGGCAGTATCCTGAATTTCTGGATGACTGATGTGCCCAAAGTTAACTGCCTGTTACTCAGGCCCAGACGCTAGGATATGCATGTAATTGGTAGCATTGGATAAAAAACACTCTGAAGTTTCTACAACTGTTAAAATAATGTCTGTGAGTATAACAGAACTGATATGGCAGGTGAAAACCCGAGGAAAATCCATCCGGAAATAAAGAAATGTTTAGGTCACAGGCCTTTTCAATGCTAGCCTATTGGATATACAAAAAAATAGGCTCCAGATTGCAGTTCCTATGGCTTCCACTAGATGTCAACAGTCTTTAGAAAGGGTTTCAGGATTTTTTCTTGAAAAACGAACAAGTAGTTGTAGTTTATCCAAGGTGTTCTCATCAGGACAGGTAGACCTTTGGCGTAAGTGAACGCAGGGCGTGCTCCTCGTTATTTTCCTTTTCTATTGAAGACCGTTCTTTCCGTCTGAAATATTATCGTTTATTTACATATTAGGGTGCCTGAGGATTGATTACAAACATTGACTTGTTTGGACGAAGTTTACAGGTAGCTTTCTGGATTATTTTGTATGCATGTTGAAGGAGTGGATTACTGAAATCAATGGCACCAACTAAACAGACCTTTTGGATATAAAGAAGGACTTTATCGAACAAAACGAACATTCATTGTCTAGCTGGGACCCTTGGGATTGCAAACTGAGGAAGATCTTCAAAGGTAAATGATTTATTGTATCGCTTTTGTGATTTTTGTGAAGCCGGTGCTGGTTGAAAAAGTATTTTGATGTGGGGCGCTGTCCTCAAGATAATCGCATGATATGCTTTCGCCGTAAAGCCTTTTTGAAATCTGACAACGCGGTTGGATTAACAAGAAGTTAAGCTTTTAAATGATGTAAGACACTTGTATGTTCATGAATGTTTAATATTACAATTTTGTCATTTGATTTTGGCGCGCTCCAGCTTCACCGGATGTTGTTGATTTTGATCCTGCTAGCAGGATCCGAGCCCTAAGAGGTTTTAACATGCTTTTTAATGACTACCTTATCTATGTACACCACACATACTATTATCTTTAAGGTCCCTCAGTCAAGCAGTGAATTTCAAACACAGAAACAACCACAAAGTTCGGGGAGATTTTCCAGTGCCTCGCAAAGAATGGCACCTAATGGTAGATGGGTAAAAAAACATTAAAATATCCCTTTGAGCATGGTGAAGTGTATCAATACACCCACTCACTACAAAGATATAGGCGTCCTTCCTAACTCAGTTGCCAGAGAGGAAGGAAACTGCTCATGGATTTCACCATGAGGCCAATGGTGACTTTAAAACAGTTACAGAGTTTAATGGCAGTGATAGGAGAGAACTGAAGTTTGTTCAACAACATTTTCAGTTAGGTTAGTATTGTGGAGTAACTAGAGTGAAAAGAAGGAAGCTTGTACAGAAAAAAACATTCCAAAACATGCATCCGGTTTGCAACAAGGCACTAAAGTAATACTGCAATAAATTACTTTTTGTCCTAAATACAAAGTGTTATGTTTAAGACAAATCCAATACAACACATTACTGAGTACCACTCTCCATATTTTCAAGCGTAGTGATGGCTGCATCAAGCATAGTGGTGGACTGGGAAGTTTTTTAACCTCTATGGGCTAGGCGGGACGAATTCGTCCCACCTACGTAACAGCCACTTGAAGCCTGTGGCGTGATTTTCAAAACCTTAAAAATCCTATTACTTCAATTTCTCAAACATATGACTATTTTACAGCTATTTAAAGACAAGACTCTCGTTAATCTAACCACACTGTCCGATTTCAAAAAGGCTTTACAACGAAAGCAAAACATTAGATTATGTCAGCAGAGTACCAAGCCAGAAATAATCAGACACCCATTTTTCAAGCTAGCATATAATGTCACATAAACCCAGAAGACAGCTAAATGCAGTACTAACCTTTGATGATCTTCATCAAATGACAACCCTAGGACATTATGTTATACAATACATGCATGTTTTGTTCAATCAAATTCATATTTATATCAAAAACCAGCTTTTTACATTAGCATGTGACGTTCAGAACTAGCATACCCCCCGCAAACTTCCGGAGGAATTCGCTAACATTTTACTAAATTACTCACGATAAACGTTCACAAAAAGCATAACAATTATTTTAAGAATTATAGATACAGACATCCTCTATGCACTCGATATGTCCGATTTTAAAATAGCTTTTTGGTGAAAGCACATTTTGCAATATTCTAAGTACATAGCCCAGGCATCACGGGCTAGCTATTTAGACACCCGGCAAGTTTAGCACTCACCATAATCATATTTACTATTATAAAAGTTTGATTACCTTTTGTTGTCTTCGTCAGAATGCACTCCCAGGACTGCTACTTCAATAACAAATGTTGGTTTGGTCCAAAATAATCCATCGTTATATCCGAATAGCGGCGTTTTGTTCGTGCGTCCCAGACACTATCTGAAATGGTAAATCAGGGTCGCGCGCATGGCGCAATTCGTGACAAAAAAAATCTAAATATTCCATTACCGTACTTCGAGGCATGTCAACCGCTGTTTAAAATCAATTTTTATGCCATTTTTCTCGTAAAAAAGCGATAATATTCCGACCGGGAATGTCCATTTAGCTAAACTGAGGAAAGTAAACAAAGCTTTCGGTCGACGCGGGCACGCGCCTGAGTCTCACAGTACTGTAACCAGCCACTACCCAAACGCGCTACTTTGTTTCAGCCAGAGCCTGCAAAGCCACGATTCAGCTTTTTGCCGCCTTCTGAGACCCTATGGCAGCCGTAGGAAGTGTCACGGGACAGCTAAGATCCTCACTCTTCAATAAACAGAGACAAGAAGAACGACACCTTGTCAGACAGGCCACTTCCTGCCTGAAACCTTGTCAGGTTTTTGCCTGCCAAATGAGTTCTGTTATACTCACAGACACCATTCAAACAGTTTTAGAAACTTTAGGGTATTTTCTATCCATATGTAATAAGTATATGCATATTCTAGTTACTGGGTAGGAGTCGTAACCAGATTAAATCGGGTACGTTTTTTATCCAGCCGTGTCAATACTGCCCCCTATCCTAAACAGGTTAAGAATAAAAAAAGAAACAGAATGGAGCAGAGGCAAAATCCTAGTGAAGACCTTGTTCAGTCTGCTTTCCACCAGACACTGGAAGATGAAATCACCTTTCAGCATGACAATAACCCAAACACAAGGCCAAATCTACACTGGAGTTGCTTACCAAAAAGACAGTGAATGTTCCTGAGTGGCAGAATTAAACTTTTTAGCGTAAATTGAAATATGGCAAGACATGAAAATGGTTGTCTAGCAATTATCAATAACCAGCTTGAAGAATTTAGAAAATAATAATTGGCAAATGTTGCACAATCCAGGTGTGGAAAGCTCATACAGACTTACCCAGAAGGACTCACAACTATTACGGACTACAAAGGGAAGCACAGCCGCAAGCTGCCCAGTGACACAAGCCTACCAGACGAGCTAAATAACTTCTATGCTCACTTCGAGGCAAGCCACATTGAAACATGCATGAGAGCATCCGATGTTCCGGACGACAGGTCAACATTCACAAGGCCACAGGGCCAGACAGATTACCAGGACGTGTACTCCGAGCATGCGCTGACCAACTGCAAGTGTCTTCACTGACATTTTCAACCTGTCCCTGACTAAGTCTGTAATACCAACATGTTTCAAGCAGACCACCATAGTCCGTGTGCCCAAGAACACTAAGGTAACCTGCCTAAATGATTACCGACCCGTAACACTCATGTTTGTAGCCATGAAGTGCTTTGAAAGGTTGGTCATGGCTCACATCAACACTATTATCCCAGAAACCCACTCCAATTTGCATACCGCCCCAACAGTGCCACAGATGATGCAATCTTTATTGCACTCCACTACACCCTTTCCCACCTGGACAAAAGGAACACCTATGTGGGAATGCTTTTCGTTGACTACAGCTCAGCGTTCAACACCATAGTGCCCTCAAAGCTCATCACTAAGCTAAGGACCCTGGGACTAAGAACCTCCCTCCGCAACTGGATCCTGGACTTCCTGACAGGCCGCCCCCAGGTGGTAAGGGTAGGTAACAACACATCCGCCACGCTGATCCTCAACACAGGGGCCCCTCAGGGGTGTCTGCTCAGTCCCTCTCTGTACTCCCTGTTTACTCATGACTGCATGGCCAGGCACAACTCCAACACCATCATTAAGTTTGCCGATGACAACAGTGATAGGCCTGATCACCAACAATGACAACACAGCCTATAGGGAGGAGGTCAGAGAGCTGGCCGTGTGGTGTCAGGATAACAACCTCTCCTTCAACATAATCAAGACAAAGGAGATAATTGTGGACTACAGGAAAAGGAGGACCGACCATGCCCCCATTTTCATCGACGGGGCTGTAATGGAGCAGGTTGAGAGCTTCAAGTTCCTTGGTGTCCACATCACCAACAAACTAACATAGTCAAAGCACACCAAGACAGTCGTGAAGAGTGCACGACAAAACCTATATCCCCTCAGAAGACTGAAAAGATTTGGCATGGGTCCTCAGATCCTCAAAAGTTTCTACAGCTGCACCATCGAGAGCATCCTGACCGGTTGCTTCACTGCCTGGTATGGCAGCTGTTCGGTGTCTGACCGCAAGGCACTACAGAGGGTAGTGTGTACTGACCAATACATCACTGGGGCCAAGCTTCCTGCCATCCAGGACCTCTATACCAGGCGGTGTCAGAGGAAGGCCCTACAAATTGTCAAAGACTCCAGCCACCCTAGTCATAGAGTGTTCTCTCTGTTACCACATAGCAAGCAGTACCGGAGTGCCAAATCTAGGTCCAAGAGGCTTCTAAACAGCTTCTACCCCCAAGCCATAAGACTACTGAACATCTAATCAAATGGCAACCCAGACTATTTGCATTGCCCCCCTTTACACTAGCTACATGTACATATTGCCTCAATTACCTTGACTAATCGGTGCCCCCGCACAATGACTCTGTACCGGTACACTCTGTATATAGCCTCGCTATTGTTATTTTACTGCTGCTCTTTAATTATTGGTTACATGTATTTCTTTCTTTTTTGTATTTTTCTTAAAACTGCATTGTTGGTTAAGGGCTTGTAAGTAAGCGTTTCATTGTAAGGTGAAACCTGTTGTATTCGGCGCATGTGACAAATATTCAACATTTTTTATTTTCTAAAATGGATTAAATAAAAATAAAAACTCAATCTACATCACAATATCCAATAATGACAAAGCAAAAACAGGTTTTTAGAAATGTTTGCCAATGTATTAAAAATAAAACACCTTATTTAAATACCTTTGCTATGAGACTCGAAATTGAGCTCAGGTGCATCCTGTTTCCACTGGTCATCCTTGAGATGTTTCTACAACTTGATTGGAGTCCACCTGTGGTAAATTCAATTGATTGGACATGGTTGTCTATATAAGGTCCCACAGCTGACAGTTCAGATCAGAGCAAAAACCAAGCCATGAGGTCGAAGGAATTGTTCATGGAGTGGCTTTGGAACAAATCTATGAATGTCTTTCAGTGTCCCAGCTAGAGACCGGACTTGAGTGTGCAAAGCTGTCATCAAGGCAAAGGGTGGCTATTTGAAAAATCTCAAATATATTTTGATTTGTTTAACACTTTTTTAGGTTACTACATGATTCCATATGTGTTATTTCATTGTTTTGATGTCTTCACTATTATTCTACAATGTAGAAAATAGTAAAAATATAGAAAAACCCTTGAATGAGTACGTGTTCTAAAACATTTGACAGGTAGTGTATATAATTTATATCTATATTTACAAAACATTTACATTACATTTACATTTTTACATTTTAGTCATTTAGCAGACGCTCTTATCCAGAGCGACTTACAGTAGTGAATGCATACATTTCATTTCATGCATTAAAAAAAAAAAAATTGTACTGGTCCCCGTGGGAATCGAACCCACAACCCTGGCATTGCACACACCATGCTGGCGTTGCAAGCACCATGCTGTACCAACTGAGCCACAGGGAAGATATTATGCTGAAAATTACATTGATGGAAGTCACAATCTATCTGCGATATTAAAGCTGATCTATCTTTCTGGAGGGCTACGTAATGTGTGTGTGTGTGTGGGGGACAAAGCAGGGTGAGGGCTTCCAAAGCATGTCCTCTGTTTAGAAAATGTTATTTCATATCTGGAGCTGATCCCTCTGGAGAATATCAAACACTTTGAGGAATAACAGAAGAGAGCAATACATATCGCAGTTAGAGGAGCTTCTGAAAATCGGTAACAAAGAGAAATAGACCTTGGCCAAGAATCTTACAAAAAATAACAAAATAGTTAATATTGATATGATACCTACGCCCCAAATGTGAAAAAGTGCCAATTAGCATGCTTTCCACTTGGCATGTGAAGCAATCCCACAGGGACATGACAAAATAGTGTGTATATTACTCCTACGGTAAGGGATTTTGGTAAGATTTTTGGCATGCATTTTATAATTTAGAGAAAGGAGAAATTGTAGAAATAATAGTATCAGGTATGTGACTTTGACAAATTTTAATTTTCCCATAAACTATAGGAGAAAAATACCAATATATCTACCCATGCATACAGAGCTATTGACAATGGAAGTAGACATCCTCTTGCCACAAGTTGGAGAGTGAGCACAGGAAATTCCCGTGGACCATGTTTCAAATGGTGCTCATCCTGTTGTTAAGGGATGCGCTTCGAGGTAGGAGATAAGGAGACACTTTCTAGGGACAATTTAAAGTGTATGTACAATAGAGATGGATGGAGAACAAGTCAGTGAAGTCACTTACCAGTTCACCAAAGTGCTTCATGGCATACTCCAGGACCCCAGATGCTGCCTCTGGCTGCTGCAGTTTGTTATTGATGCTGGAACGAGATGGACAGAAGCAAAGAGACAGCTTTTAGGCAATTTCCATACCAAATCTGGCAACCAACTCTCAGGAGCTCTCCTGAGTCGAATTAAGCATTGTCTGGGTGATGGATAGCGTCTGAGGTCCCACACACATAAATATATACAACAATCAGAAGTTATGAAATGGAAGGAATGGGAGCCAGGAAATGCTGTCATTGTATGACTGATGGCACAGAACAACCCTGGTTGAGAGCCATGTGTCTGCTGAGAGAAGGCATGTTTTGAGAGTGGGTCTAATTTATGAATCATCAGTAGAGAAGTACATCCAATTTGTTTTCTGAAAAGTAGTCCAACTATGTGTGCTTATGTTTGATCAAATGGGTGCAATCCATTCGTAAGTCATCACACACGGTTTCTAACCTACAGCACATCCTGAAAGGGCAAAAGTGATGAATCCAAAAGTACAGCTGAATTTACTGTGACTTTAAACATGCATTTGCACTAAAGTAGATTTGTGAAGTTAGGGCCAATGACCTTGCCTGGCTACCCAAACTCCTTGCTCCTGCCAAACGCTATGCCACGTCCACAGACGTTAGTTCTTCTCCGCAATGAGTCTGGATCTGAGAACCTCCCCGGCGTTTTCCAGAATGGAAATGTATTCTAGACCACCTGATTGGTCCCAGAAACCGATGGTTTGGGCCAGAGCCAGAACGTATGTGGGTATAGCAGCTTTCTAGACAGTCTGACTTTGATACTCTGATTAGTTAGTGATGAGCCTATCGCTGAGGACTTTGTTATGTACAACACCCCTCATTTTGATGTCACCACAAACAACTTCAATAATGGCAGCCTCAGACTGAAGTATGTAGCGAACAATAGAGCAGCTGAAGAATTCAGTTGGAGTCGTCAGGCAACAAATGACCTCCTCTACAGACACGAAAGGCTGGAAAAAACAAACCAATAAAAACGCCACTGGTGAGTGACAAAGCAGGGGTCCTGTCGACTCATAGGGGATATTGTTGTCATAAAGTCGCCCTTAAATCTGAGAGTAGCCCCCTGGACTCCTTTTACCCGCAAACCATACAAGTAATGGTCATTGCTAATTTGCAATCATGAACAAGCCAATTGCCGACTGGAGTGTTCACTCACTGGCTTTTGTGTGTTAAACATGTTTTCTTTTCACCCAGAAAAGGTGTATATTGTGAAAGGTAAATGTGCTTGCCCAGCCCATCGGCATGTGTCACATTTAGGAGATAAATTACGTGTCTTCCGCTTTTCGGTCTTGACAATGATCCCCCAGCTGTCTAATGTGTGTTTAAGAACCCCATACATCTGGAAGAACTCATCTGAAACACAATTCTGTAGTATTTCCTCAACTATGGAAAGCCACGCTTGCAGTGCCAATACATCTGTTAAAATGTAGCATTTGAAGGAAGGGGGGTCGTGAGGACAGCAGGCGAGAGAGTTGAAAGACATTACACCACTCCAGACGACGCTTGGCATTGCGCATGGTGATCTTAGGCTTGTTTGCGGCTGCTCGGCCATGGAACCCCATTTCATGAAGCTCCCGATGAACAATTATTTTGCTGACGTTGCTTCCAGAGGCAGTTTTGAACCCGGTAGTGAGTGTTGCAACTGAGGACAGGCGATTTTTACGCGTTTCAGCACTCGGCGGTCCCACTCTGTGAACTTGTGTGGCCTACCACTTCACAATAACAGCACTTACAGCAGAAATTTGATGAACTGACATCGGTGGCATGTTGAAAGTCACTGAGCTCTTCAGTAAGGCCATTCTACTACCAATGTTTGTCTATGGAGATTACATGGCTGTGGCTCGATGTTACACACCTGCCAGCAATGGGTGTGGCTGAAATAGAATCCACTAAATTGAAGGGGTGTCCACATACTTTTGTATATATAGTGTATTTGGCGTAAGCTTGTACCGCAGGCCTACTACATATGTATCAATTGAAGAGTCACCTGAAGATTGAGAAGAATGGGAGAGGCAGAAGAGGAATACAATGCTGAGGCCTCGTAATGAGGACAACTGGCTACTCTGAACTGTGTGTGGTGAGCTTTCTGGTGCTCAGTGCTGCTGAGGCATCACCCAAGTGGGTGCCACACATTGTGAAGGAGAAGTCCAGTGGCTACACAACTCAGGCTGGTTCCCAGAGTAGCCCTCCACAAGATGGTCATTTCTTCTGCCGTGTTCGCCAATGCCTGGTATTGTCATATGACCCTGTAAACAGTTTGAAAACAAGCCCTGGTATTTACAACAAGTAGCTAGCTAGCTAACTAGGCTAATCTTAAATATTAAGCTGTCGCTCAACAGCAAACAAGTAATCCTGTAGCTAATCTTACTGTTCAAACAGGTATAACTTCTAGTCCTACTAAAGCACATAGATAGCTAGGTAGCTAAAGGCATGGCAGGCAGCAGGCTGCAGATCTGTTTTAAAAGATGTAACGTTACAATGACATAGTCGTGATAATTTTAAGGAGAACAAAAATGGCTTATATTTGAACATCACTGCAAAAGCTTCGCTATTCACCATCTTCCAAGTTGTGTTGTTGTTTACTTCAAGATATCTAACTTTCAAAACACCCCCCCTTCCAATGCATAGTGGCTGTGAAATTCCTGAACAATTTGCAGCGAATTCTACTAGATGAAAAGCCGAAATTAGTAAAAACAATCCGGCATTTAAAGTATACCCAATTTTCGAAATGTCACATAGTATTAAACACTCTTTTTTTTCGCGTACACAAACGGCTTACTAAATAGGATGCAAGTATGGGTAGTCGGACACGGCCAGTATCAAACGCACCACTTGTGTCACCACAAAACTCTATAAAAAACTATTGGAAAATTAAGTCATCAAAAATGTAATGTTCGTGAATAAGAAGGGTTTCATACTCTTGTGGTTTAATTTCCCTTTTGTGAAGGACCTTATGCAAGAGGAGGAAACGTCAGCCATATGTGATTTACAGTAACTCACACATCAAAGAGGCTCATCTCACTTGCCGCTCGACAGTGCGGTGTTGTGATTGATCCCTGTGGCACTCTATCCATCTATATCGGGACTATAATTTATATTTCATACCATCATTTCCAAATAAGTTTGGCATTTTAAGGCTATTCAGGAGCATGAACACCTTTCATAGACTAGGGCAGTGGAGTGCTTTACCTACAGTATGTGGCACTGGTATGACAGGATATTGGGATGAAATTAGTAGACAAAAAATACAGTAGCAGCATACGGTCATGGCGGATATGTCTGCCTGTATTTATTGCAAGGCTGTATAGTACCTCAACCCCCACACTTCTCTTTATCAGATATAATATAACCTTCCTAATTGAGGTGTAGAACAAGTAGGCAAACAGGTGAACACAGGGAAAGTGTTCATATGGTAAGTGAACCACATTTTTATCGTGTGATTTCAAGATTTATAGTGGGTTGGATATCGATAAATTATCTCAGATGCTGTGTTGTAACTGTAATTCGCAAGCTAGAGAAATAGTTGGACCCAAACGTTTCATAACAGTCCCTTTATACTATAATGGCATTTGATCATACTTTCCAAAAAGTGGGTGAGACTGATAACAGTGCGTTTTCCGATTTTTTTGTATAATGCAGCATCACAGGGGCAAGAGTCAAGTGACTAAGGGAAATCAAACTGGACAGAAAAGGTGCAGTTGCATAACATGGAAGGAGGCATCAATTCAGTTTGTCTGTCTGTGCATGTGCAAGATAGAACGAGAGAAATTCTCAATAGTTTAGTGTCCAATCGTTTTTTTAAATTATTATTATTATAATTATTTTGTTTTATTTAACTAGACAAGTCAGTTAAGAACAAATTCTTATTTACAATGACGGCCTACCCCGGCCAAACCCGGATGACCTATGGGACTCCCAATCACGGCCGGTTGTGATTGTAAATTGTAAATGTTTTCTCCAAGAAACAATGACTAGCCAAAAGGCTATTTACAGGATATAGGCTTTGTTGTTTAAGATTGATGCTCCCACACAGGTACTGATTTCCTTGAGTCATTTTTATTCATCCCCTAAATTACAACCTCTAGGGGTTAGGGTTAATCAGCAAATACCTTGAAGGACAAATCAAAAACAAAGAAAAACTAAATCACACACACACACACACACACACACACACACACACACACACACACACACACACACACACACACACACACACACACACACACACACAGCGCTAAAGCTCCCCAGATGAGGTCTATTGACGAATTGGAATAAGTAACAGTGTCCCTCAGTCATAGCCATAGCCCCAGCTTTAAACACAAAATCTAAACACAACCAGATGACAGGGCTCACATAATATGCTCCACGGTGAGGACTCAGCCAGCCACCTTACAAGACAACCATCCAGCCAAGCCACTTCCTTGCTGGAAATATGGCCCAGAGTCATTAACAGGCTGAAGTTCCCCTCTGTTTTACCCCTGTGAGGCATTATCCCAGCCACCAAAAAGTCACTGGAAAAAGCTGTAACTGTACTGAGTGGCTGTAGCTAGCTACCCCTGTTGTGACTGACTGCCCCTTGAAGTCATAAGAACTGTGAGCTCTTTCCATACTGGCTATAGATTGGGCTCAAGCATCTTTTTCTGATTCTCCTGGAGATTTTTCCACTCAGACCCAGAATTTGAGGTAGTTCCCTGGCTGCCATTGTTACCATAGCTTTGGTTTATAAGAGACCAGGGGCTTTAGCCTTTTGTTAAGTGCTTTGAGACACAGGGCTTAGTAGAAACCACAATGAAAATCAAATGTAATCGTACTGCAGAGACCAAATTCATGCAATCCTTTTTTTCACTAAACATACAGAGCCCATCTAATTTGACCACACATTTCCAGATAGTCCCAAAAGACAGAGCTCAGCCCTTTATTATGTAATATTTGTGTTGTGGAGAAATGATCAGGCAGGAGACGGGAGTGCAGTTCGTTTTCGTTTAGTCAAAACCCCTCGTGCTCTACAGCCCCTTGCACACAAGTGAGCATTAGGTGTAGTAACGTAACACTGCCGTGATACATTACTGCTTAGTAACAGCATAGTAACTAATATAAACAGATGTAGATCCCAGATACTACATATTACAAAAAAACAGAGTCTTTGGTCCTATTGTCGTTTATCATGTCAGAAAATAACAAAACATACAGTTAAATTAAACCGTTGGCGGGCAACCATTCAATATTTCTAGTCATGGTAAAAGTATTCAGTTACCTGGGCTAATCAGAAACATTGACTACGTGTTGCCTCTTGGCTCTCATGATTAATATAACTAAGGTAGAACCCCTGTAATTGAACACTGGAGGGAAATCACTCTACACTCAAGGAAAGAGTGGCACGAACAGCTTACCATGTTACATAAATCATGGTTGAAAATATAGGTGAATCATCTTGAGGGTCAGTCTATATTGTGTGATAAAAAATATGTATGAATTACAGTTGCTTTGATTTGATACATTGCTTTCCCAATTTAAAAGTCTATTATACATACAAGTATTGAGAGACTTAACTTTTACAAAAGCAAGACATGCTGAACTCTCTGGTCGATTAAAGCATCCACATAGAGAAACAAAACACTATTATTCTCACGCAATCGTCTTGTTTTTTCTATACCACTGAGTAGATTGGCTTTTGGTTTTAATGAGACAGAATATAATCCTCAAGAAAAATGTTGTCAATTCTGCCACAGACAATAAAGTGTGTGTGAAGGAGAGAAATACAGAATTACTGAACCTAATCTGCAGTAATCAGGAAAGTATCCGTCACGTCCTGACCAGTAAAAGGGGTTATTTGTTATTGTAGTTTGGTCAGGGCGTGGCAGGGGGTGTTTGTTTTGTGTGGTTCGGGTTTTTTATGTTCTACATTTTCTATTTCTATGTGTGTATCTAGTTTTCCTATTTCTATGTTGAGGTTTTGGTAGGAGCTCTAATTAGAGGAAGCTGGTTGTCGTTTCCTCTAATTGGAGGCCATATTTAGTTGGGTTAGTTTTCTCTTGTGTTTTGTGGGTGGTTGTTTTCTGTATAGTCTGTGCACCTTACGGGACTGTTTTCGTCGTTTGTTTTGTTTAAGTGTTTTTCCTTCAATAAATAAGAAGATGATCAATATTCCGCTGCATTTTGGTCCACTCCTTACGACGACCGTGACAGTATCCTCTTAGGACTAATAGTGGCAAAAGTTTGACAACATTGTGCTTTTGTTAGAGTTATATTAAAAATCAGTTTTGGGAAATTTGGGATCAGGTTCCATTGAATTGAGGTGCAGTTTTTCAGATTGAGTATTGCACACCTATTTTTCAGATTGAGTATTTCTTCAATGTGTTTTACATAATCATGGTGGAAACTCTACACACACACGCAGTGGACGGTTTTCAGTTCAACACTCAAAAGAGGTTTTTTGACAAAGAAGTGCCCTGGAGCTCTTTCAGGTTGAGGAGTCTCTGGAACTTCCCATCCTGATGATACGACCTCTTCAAAGCCCCATTATAATTGTTCATCTGCAGCTTGGCTTGGTTTTCTGGCAGTATCGACTTCACCTTGTCTGTAATGTATCGGCTTCACCTTCGATAATGACCACTGACAAAAAAAACTGGAAAGTGACAGCACATTCTACGCTAGTGGCCGATTTTGTCTAGACTTTTCACCAAGGTTCAGGGCGAGAGCCAAGAATTGCACGTGTAGGCCACGCCTGAATCAGGAGGAGCAGCATGTGAGGAGAGGAAAAGTTATTTGAAGTGGTCTTTAAAGAGACTTCAAGCAATGGGCAGTGTCGGCTTCCTTGATGGGGGAGGAATGGGGGGGGGGGGGCAGATACAGATGGACCTGATCCATCTGCCAGAAAGAGAAAACAAAGCCCCCACAATGCACTCCTTCAAAATATGCTGAAGAAATTATACGGTGACAGAGATTTGTTCTGTTGTTTGAGTCCGACGACACTGCCCTTTCACCCCTCTGAAATTGCAGTGTTATTGGGGGAAGCTATGGCAAGCACTGGTTGATAGCTATATAGCAGGGCTGGAGTCAGATAAGGCAGTCCCTCTAATGAGGCTAGAAGAATACAGACTGAATCCCTAGATTGTGAGTCCACAAACTAACATTGGGTTTCTTAATATAATGTTTGCCTTTTGGTGTAAGACTCCTTGACTCTGTTAACCCTATCAGTCCCGAGACCCCAGCAAAAATCGGCTTTTCATTTATCTTATTTCTATCTGCATGTCCAGCATTTATATTTAGCCTCACAATTAAGTGTTTTACCATTTTATTTTCAGGACAACCCGGGTTACAAGTAGAACACAAAACAATGTGATATAAACAGTTGCATCCATGAGTTTTATTGATAAATGTCAATGAAAAAAAGATCCGCCAAAGCAAAAACCTGATAATAATGTATTTATATGAATGCTTTAAGTACAGAAATGACTTGTTCAGTGGGAAATTAATATCCAAATAGTCAGTGACAACTGTGTGGAGTTTGTGACAGTAACCATGTTAGCTTATTACAGTATTACAGACACTGTCCTTGGATTTCCTATTATCCTCTATGTAGAAGAGCCCCTTGCTTTCTAACGACTCTTGTATAGCTTGTGAGCGTCATAGAGCAAAACATGTTCCATGTGTGTGTGTCTCAGCTTTTCATAGATAGTAATTTAATAAGCCATTCGGACTCTACAGTTATTTTTGCAAAAAGACCTGGCCTCGGGCCCTTTCGGGATCCGCCTTTGGCTCACAAACACCACTCACTCAGCCCCCACTAATCACAGAAGAAACAGACAAATCCAATGGTACAACCCAGAATTCTGTAGCTCAATCACACATTTAAAAGAGGTTAGAAGTGCAAATCGGTGGGACTCATTGGATTAAGGCTTTCAAAATGTTCCACGAGTGTGGAAAGTGGAAAAGTGAAAGCTGTTTGACATGTCTCTGGCCGTGGTACATATTCATATTCATTTATGGTTAGATCAGAATATCCATCATAATCATTGGCCTCTACAGAGAATTAAGTCAAAACCACAAGTCCAAATGTCCATCTCCATCGATGGTTTAGAAAAGTGCAGATTTAGCAAGCTAGCTACTGCAGGACATCAACACAAGCAGACAACCTACATGTTTTTTTTTTTAAATTACATTTAGCAAGGAAGTGATTTGATTGGTCAGAAGCCAAAACTAAACTGGCCTCTCTTGGGGGGTGTTTTGCTGCACCAGGACAACCCACAGTTGAGCTCAGCTCAATGCTGATTGGCTAATTATTTTATAATTGTTTTATCAAGCGATGCCAAACGCTTGCTGGCAGTGACCTACTTGGTGTGTGAACTGCTGACTGCTCATAACTTACAGATAGTTGTTGATACATCAACCAGGATCAAGAGGCAGGGACATTTGTGACTTGTTTTGGTAATCAGTGACTGTATTTGAGGGGGAATGGTTTCATCTCTTTTCTGAATGTTTACAGTATGTTTATGATCTGTGTATTAATATTATTCGTATCAGAAATCCATTCGCATTGCTAGTTATAGCCTAAAGTGATTATTGTATTTCATCAGTGGTGTAAAGTACTTAAGTAAAAATACTTTAACGTACTGCTTAAGTAGTTGTTTTGGGTACCTGTACTTTACTATTTACTTCACTTCATTCCTAAAGAAAATAAATGTCTGTAAATCTCCTTAAATTTTCCCTGACACCCAAAAGTACTCGTTACATTTTGACAGGAAAATGGTCCAACTCACACACTTATCAAGAGAACATCCCTATTGCCTCTGATTTAGCGGACTCACTAAACACAAATGCTTCGTTTTTAAATTATGTCTGAGTGTTGGAGTGTGCTTCTGGCTATCCGTCAATAAAAAATAAAATAAATAATTGTGCAATCTGGTTTCCTTAATATAAGGAATTTTAAAAGGTTGATACTTTTACTTTTGAGATTTTAGCAATTCCATTTACTTTTGATACTTATATACACTTAAAACCAAATACTTTTAGACTTTTACTCATAGTATTTTACTGGGGGTTGCTTTTAATTCAAAATGTATTCGATATTTTTATCTGGCAAGTGACCATTTCACTGTACCATTTACACCTTCTGTATCCTGTGCATGTCACAAATGCACTTTGATTTTATTTGATATAGTGGGTGTTCACCAGAGATGGGAATGTGAAGAACAACATGACCTGCACCAAGGTCAGATTCGGATATAGGCCAAGGACTAGATAAACTGCATTTTTAAGTAGAGTTTTTTCCTCATTGTAGGCTACAACTTAAACCACTTTTAATCTTGAAATCTTTGCTTTATTACTATACCACCTTACTCACTCTGTTCAGCACATGGCCTCACATGTGAATCCTTAAAGAGATGGGTGGGGCTAAGGCCTAAGAGGGTGTGAACGATGCTGAATAGGTGTAGACAAGAAGAGCTCTCCAGTAGGTGTACCAAAAGATTTTCTCAAACCTTTATCAACTTTCATAGCAGAATTACTTCCCCATTGTTTCTCAACTGCAATGTATGATATACCATTTTGTAGCTCTGAGTCTCTACCTACATCCAATGTAAAAAAACACAAGAAAAACATTTGCTACATGAGGTCAAATGAAGCCGGTCGGTCGGGATCATAGGCAGCGAGTGAGTTTCAAGATAGTAGAAAATAATTTGCTGTATAAAAATGCATCTTTTATTATAAAGCTTTCCATGCATCATCGCATTTGCATACTTATGTAAGAGCTGTTCATTGCATGGCTGAGTGCATATAGCATGGAGTAGGCCTAGGCTAAACCACAGCCTACGTTTTTTCTTTCTTTGCATGGGAAAAAATGTGTCTTTTTATAAACACATTTCATGTAGTTCTACAAAACTTTATATGACTGGAGGCATTAGCAGAATATTTGTTTTAGATATTTTTGAAATGTAACCTTTATTTATCTAGGAAAGTCAGATAAGAACAAATTCTTATTTACAATGACGGCCAATGTCACGACTTCTGCCGAAGTTGATGCCCCTCCTTGTTTGGGTGGTGCTCGGCGGTCGACGTCATCGGTCTTCTAGCCATCATTGATCCATTTTTCAATGGTTTTGTCTTGTCTTCCTACACACCTGGTTCCAATCCCATTCATTCCATGTTGTATATTTAACCCTGTTTCCCCTCATGTCCTTGTCAGAGATTGTTTGTTGTTATGTGCTCGTGTATTGGTGCGCGATGGGTTATTCTACCCCTGTACGCTGTTTTATCTTAATTAAACTACTCCAGTTACACCAAGTTGGGTTCTCCTGTGCCTGACTTCCCAGCCACCTACACACACGACAATGACAGCCAACCCCAGCCAAACCCGAACGATGCTGGGCCAATTGTGCACCACCCAATGGGACTCCCAATCACGGCCGGTTGTGAGACAGCCCGGAATCGAACCAGGGTCTGTAATGATGCCTCTTGCAACGTCAGAGCGGCATAGATTAAGATATAGTAGAATAGAATACCGGTCAAAAGTTTTAGAACACCTACTCATTCAAGGGTTTTGCTTTATTTTTACTATTTTATACATTGTAGAATAATAGTGAAGACATCAAAAATATGAAATAACCCATATGGAATCATGTAGTAACCAAAAAAGTGTTAAACAAATCAAAATATATTTTATATTAGACATTCTTCAAATAGCCACCCTTTACCTTAATGACAGCTTTGCACACTCCTGAACACCTACAGCACCCGATGCCATAGGAAGGCCAAAAATATCATCAAATACATCCACAGGTACACCTCCAATTGACTCAAATGATGTCAATTAGCCTAACAGAAGCTTCTAAAGCCATGACATAATTTTCTGGAATTTTCCAAGCTGTTTAAAGGCAGTCAACTTAGTGTATGTAAACTCCTGACCCACTGGAATTGTGATACAGTGAATTATGAGTGAAATAATCTGTCTGTATACAATTGTTGGAAAAATTACTTGTGTCATGCACAAAGTAGATGTCCTAACCGACTTGCCAAAACTATAGTTTGTTAACAAGAATTTTGTTTACAAAAATGAGTTTTAATGACTCCAACCTAAGTGTATGTAAACTTCCAACTTCAACAGTATTTATTCATTTTCTTCCTGGGGGGAATGTGGGAGGGGTCTTGGATGTTTGAAGGACAGCTATTGGGGAATTGTGGGGGGATCTTGGAGGGTTCTGGTTCACTTTTATTGGCCTGGTGGGTGGTGGAGATCTTTCAATGTGCCCTTGAGCTGGGCATTGACCCTGGATGCTTCTGTGTGTCGCTCTGAATGGGAGTCTGTTTGATGACTGGTGTGGTGTAGTTGTTGAGTGGCTTCACTGCAAGTATATTGTACGTTTTGGATATGCAATAAAATAATATACATTTTATACAACTCACCTTGTGTTCCTTATTCCTGTAAAGAAGAAGATTTGTCTTATCCTTGTGAGATAATCCTTGATTTTGTGGGAGTGTTGGAGAAGAGAAATTACCTCAATAGAGAACTTTGTTCAATGTAAAAAAACCTGCTCCCGACTCGTTTATTCCACCTTTCCTCCCCAACCATTGCTGGCAGCAGTGCAGCTGCATTGTGAATTCACGTGGAATTTCCTGAAAATGTAGTATTTATTTTTTTCTACTTTTTTTTGTCCTTTTTCTCCCCAATTTCATGATATCCAATTACGATCTTGTCTCATCGCTGCATCTCCCCAACAGGCTCAGGTGAGGCGAAGGTTGAGTCATGTGTCCTCCGAAACATGACCCACCAAACCGCGCTCTTTAACACCCACCCGCTTAACCCAGATGCCAGCCGCACCAATGTGTCGGAGGAAACACCGTTCAACTGATGATCAAAGTCAGCCTGCAGGCGCCCAGCCCACCACAAGGACTCGCTAGAGCGCGATGAGTCAAGTAAAGCCCCCCCGGCCAAACCCTCCCCTGATCCTGACGATGGTGGGTCAATTCTGCGCCGCCCTATGGGACTCCCGGTCACGGCCGGTTGTGGCACAGCCTGGGAACCCGGGTCTGTAGTGACGCCTCAAGCACTGCGATGCAGTGCCTTAGACCACTGCGCCACTCGGGAGGCCCGTATCGTTTTAAAGGAAACCGATAGAAAAATAAATGACAGTTTAAACGTTCCATATGTCATATCCCAAAGCACAAAAGCAATGTTTGTTTGGCTCATTCGGTAGGTCTATTCATGTAGGCTACAAATTAACACAAAACAGCTACACAGTTAGAAAACTAGTACCACATTGATGGCCAGTAACATTCTCCTGCATGTTTTTGCAAGCGTTAATTTGGCGTGTTAAACCTGTTGGGGCTCGGGGGCAGTATTGAGACATTTTGAAAAAAATATGTGCCCATTTTTAACTGCCTCCTACACCAACTCAGAAGCTAGGATATGCATATTATTAACACATTCGGATAGAAAACACTCTGAATTTTCTAAAACAGTTTGAATGGTGTCTGTAAGTATAACAAAACTCATATTGCAGGCAAAAACCTGTGAAAAATAGATCCAAAAAAAAATGTGAATTTTGTGACTGTACTATTTAGTGTCATTGTTTTATAGATACCATAGTGAGAAAGGATTCATTTCGCAACACCTACGGCTTCCACTAGATGTCAACGATCTTTATAAAGTTGTTTGAAGCGTCTATGATAAACAGAGAGCAAATTAGAATCCAAGGAAGTTGACATGTCATCACTTCATTTTTTTGCGCCTGCGCATAAATCTGAGAAACGTGAGTTTGTCATCATTTTTTGTCTAGACATAGGATAGGTTGTGTGAAAATATTACTGATGTTTAACGTTAAAAATGGACCAAAAGATTAATGCTAAACAACATTTGACATGTTTGAACGAACATAAATAGATTATTTACTACGTTTTTTTAGCTTTTCGGCGTGATTTTACCAGCCCCCCACCACGTTTTGTGGGAGCATAATGAACGCTAAGTACTTGGTGTTATTTGGACATAAATTATGAACTTTGTCAAAAGAAACCACATTTGTTCCGGACCTGGGATGCCTTCCGGACCTGGGATGCCTGCCTTCTGATGGAGATATTTACAATGTTATTATCGATTTTAGATGATGCTAACTGTATAGCATAGCCTGTTGTTCTTAGCATAGCACCCCATTTATTGCAAAATGTGATTTCCCAGTAAAGTTATTTTGAGATATGGCCATTCGGTAGCAATTACGAGATGATAATATATTATTCTTTGAATGACAATATTATAATTTACCAATGTTTTCGAATAGTAATTTTGTTATGTTCACCGGAAGCATTTCAGAGAAGAAAAAAAATCTGAATTTCACGCTACTGTAAAATGCTGTTTTTGGATATAAATATGAACTTGATGGAACAAAAAATGCATGTATTGTATAACATAATGTCCTAGGAGTGTCATCTGATGGAGATTGACAAAAGTTAGTGCATAATTCAAGCTGGTTTCTGCTTTTGGTGACGCCTGACCTTGAATTGAAAATGGATGTTTGTACTTTTGTGGCTATGTACTGTCCTAACATAATCTAACTTTATGCTTTTGCCGTAAAGCCTCTTTGAAAATCGAACAATGTGGTTAGATTAAGGAGATGTTTATCATTTAAATTGTGTAAAATAGTTGATTGTTTGAGAAATTGAAATTATTAGATTTTTGATGTTTTGAATTTCCAGCCTTGTTAGCAATCCCGGCCTGGGGTTCATTGCTAACCTGTAGCCCCAACAGGTTTTAAAGGGCCACTGAGATGCCAGCCGGAGAAGCTATTCCATCTCTGTTTACGTTGTGTTGTTAACACATTTGGACACCCCCACAGAATTTCTCTCCTGGGACCCCCCCATCAGGGTCAGGAGCCCAGGTGAAGAAAGGCTCCATTTTCTGCCATTGGAGTCAAGACACTATTACCTCATTGGAATGTTGCCGTGGCTAATTGGACGCAGACAAAGGAACCACGGACAATGTTGTGGGAGAAGATGACTTGGTATCCATACATATTAATGGCATTTACAGTCACAAATACCCACTAGACATCTGTTTCTGTTAAAATGATTCCACTTCTAATGATATTCTGGTACATTTTTGCCTTTGTTCTCGTTTAGCAATTCATGTTATAATTAAGTTTCCTCTTAAACAATGGAACACATTAAGTGTACGGATTCCTTGTTTCCAAAACAAATGAATTACATTGGATTAGATTCATAGAACGGCAAAACTGGCAAATTGGTCAAAGGTATAAGTGTGTTTTTGCCTTTCTGTATGTTAACCAATTGATCACACTTTTTCACTTTGATTTTGAGCAAGGTAAACAAAAAGTGTACTCAGAAATTCTATACTTAGGTCTATACTTAGGTCAACCAAAATACAAATGGGATTGGAGAAAAGAGTATGATTTAAGAAGAAATTTAACCAGAGCCTTTTTGCAAATGCACCCACATCGACTACAATTTAGTTCAGAGAGATCAGGGAGAACCCAAAACTATGGAACCAGATTTAATTGTAATTTACCAGAAGTCACAAAAGTCGGGATGACTTCTCTTTCCCGGCACATTGTCACTCACCATGTCTTTGAAGACAAGCCGTAGACCACCGCTCGTTGAGATAAGAAAACAGAGGGCTCAGACGAGGATAGAGAATGTATTTTTTTCTTCTCCCTGTACCCTCTGTTCTGTTGCGTCTACCGTTTTGAAACTGGGTGGTGACTTGGCGGTAAGTACCTGGCTCCTGTCCACCATGCTCTAATCCACACCACCTGGAAGCCATGGCAGTGTGAGCCACCAGACCCGCCAGTGGCATGCAAGGCTTGGAGCTTTCAGCTCAGACACTTTGTGGATGCCCAGGCGCATACTGAGGCACTCATTGTAGTGGAATATGGAACCATTTATTGTAGATTTTAGTGGGTCAGGTCATGTTATTCACATTTAACAAACAAAATGTGCAGAACATTGAACAGCATCCTCACATGGGGCATTCTGTACATCCTGTTCCTTCTGCTTCATTTGAATAAATGATAAAACTGTAAGCACCACTAAAGAAGACATTAGCCCTCGGAGATAAAAAAAAAAGAAGAAGATCCCAGTGTATTTGAAAAGCACACTATATTAATACACTTCCAAATGGATCAATACATGTATAAAGTATATACCTACACTTTCAGCTTATCAATACACTGTCAATAGATTTCTACACTGGCTCCACTACCACCTGGCAGTTAGGTTGATATTGATCTGGAAGAGAGAATAAACAGTAACTACACACTCCCTGTTTGCAATTAAAATAAATAGCTACCCCTATTTATTTTAGCTAACGATGTTATCCAAGTTTCTAGAAATCTTTCATCCATATAGCTACAGTATGGACCACATATCTGCTTGGCATTGGCTCAGTACAAACCAAAAGAGAATTAGAGAAACATTCACATCACCACCAAATTGGTGGAAATCATAGCAAAGGCAGAAGGTAAGGGACAGGTAATTTAATATTTATTTTATACTGAACAAAATATAAATGCCACAATTTATTTGATTCTACTGTGCTACAGATCATAAGGAAAATCAGTCAATTTAAATTAATTAATTAGATCCTAATCTAAGGATTTCACATGACAGGAATACAGACATGCATCTACTGGGCACAGATACTTTACAAAATGGACCTCACAATTGGCCTAAGGATCTCGTCATGGTATTTTTGTGCATTCAAATTGCCATTGATAAAATGCAATTGTGTTCGTTGTCAGTTCAGGAGTAAAAACGTGCTTTATATTAGTCACATAATAAGTGAAGAAGAATCAGATGTACAAATGAAAACATTTGTTTTTGCTTTTTCTACCAGTACAATATGCACCATAATACAATATCTACCATAAGATGCCTCCAACATCATTTTAGAGAATTAGGCAGTATGACCAACTGGCTTCAACCGCAGCCCACGTGTAACCACGCCAGCCCAGGACCTCCACATCCGGCTTCTTCACTTATTATGTGACTTGTTAAGCACATTTTTACTGCTGAACTGATTTAGGCTTGCCATAACCAAGAGGTTGAATACTTATTGACGAGACATTTAAGCTTTTCATGTTGTATTAATTTGGAAAAATGTCAAAAAACATCATTCCACTTTGACGTTATGGGGTATTGTGTGTAGGTCAGTGACACAACATCTCAATTGAGATTTTGTGTCACTGATTTAGGCTGTAACAATAAAATGTGAAAAATCAAGGGTTGTGAATACTTTCTGAAGGCACCATATTTTCATGAAATAAACACACAGTGATTTAGACATACACTCACCACCCGGTTTATTAGGTACACCAACCCGTTCACAAAAATGGATTGCTCCTACAGACAGTGAGTCACGCCAGATCCAGTATCTCAGAAACGGCTGCCCTCTTAGGCTTTCCAGAGAATAGTGTGACAAACAAAAAACCGCCCAGTCAGCGGCAGTCCTGTGGGCGAAAACAGCTTGTTGCTGAGAGAGGTCGAAGGACAATGGCAAGAATCATGCAAGCTAACAGGCAAGCTAACTGGCGGCAAATGGGGGGTCCGACCCGGTAATAGATGGCTGTACCTAATAAACTGACCAGTGAGTGATGATTTAAAAATGTGAAAGACTGCATGGGGGCTTTAACCAATCCCTTTGGCATGTAAAGAGGCTGCTTTTATTGATGAAACTTTCCCCTGAGGGTGCTACACAACTATCATTAACAAGGACAAGTACCGTCATGTGTGAAGGCGAAACCGAAGATAAATTGTACACATACTCCTACTTTAAGCAGTTAAATCTAAGCTTGACGCAAGTATCAAAATTCATTAGCAAGGTGTGCCTCTGTAGAAAGCTGAGTCATTGAGAATGAAAGGCTGTTGAATACAAAGCCAGGGAAGGTGATATTCCACTGGTTATTACCACATGTGAAGTGTGAGCTCTTTCAGACAGGAGCCTTTGTCCTTCGCTCTTCCAGACAGGGTGAAAAAACTGTCCCTCTGAAACTTTCAACACATAAAAGAAACAAGGCACAGGGCAGAACCAACAAGAGTGAGCGAAAGTGTGTGTGAGTGAGTGTGTGAGTGTGTGAGTGAGTGAGTGAGTGAGTGAGTGAGTGAGTGAGTGAGAGGTGTGTGTGTGGGGGGGCAGTGGTGGGAAAGGCCCCTCCACCCAGAGCGTTGGAGGTTGAAGGCGGTCAGTAACTGTGAGCACAACAAAAAAAGGGGAGGGCACACGTATAGATATTTAAGATCCCCCAGCCACAGCTTTACTGAGGGAGCAAAGAGCCCGAGAAAGCAGTTGGCTAAAGGAAGCTTCACTTCAACCAGTCAGATTCCTAACTCAACTAATCCAATCCTGTTCTCTCAGTTTCTTCAAGACCTCTGGCACCGCTAAAGAATCAGACCTGACCAGGACAGCTTGTATTCAACCTGAGCAAGAGAAGAAAACTCATTTTAATATAGAAAATTGTAAAGATGTCTTTGCGGACGGTGGCTCTGAGTGTTACCCTCCTGCTGCTGGTGCTGACAGAAGCGTGGGCGCAAAACCCAAGGAAGAGGCTAGCGCCACCCAAGCCTCCAAAGGCGCAGTGCTGCGATGAAGTGCGCTCCCTGAAGGTGCAGGTGGCCAACCTGACCAGCCTACTGGAGGAGCTGGGCCGCAAGCAGGAGACAGACTTGATGAACGTAGTAAGGCAGATGATCGAGCTGGACAAGCAGAATCGACAGCAGGAGTCCCGCGTCACTGAGGCCGAGAGCAAGTACTCTGAGATCAATAACCAGGTGGAGATCATGCAGCTGCAAGCCGCCCAGTCCGTCACTCAGACCACATCAGGTAAGAACCTAAGTTGTGGATATTTTAACATTTCTACAAACGTCAAAGTGTTTTCTTTCCAATGGTACCAATTATATGCATATCCTTGCTTCAGGGTCTGAGCTACAGGTAGTTTACTTTGGGCACGTCATTCAGGTGGAAATGGAGGAGAAAAGGCGCCTATCCCTAAGAAGTTTTAAACCCCTTTGATTTGTTCATTGCTCCTCAGCAACAAAGTAACAGAGGAACAAAACACTACTTTAGTGTGAATAAAACAATTAGTGTTGTTTTCATTAATTTCATTTTCATATATTTGCATTGTGAAAGTTTCAACTTCAGTGAATGTGATTCTCTAACTTTTTTTTAAATGGACTAATTAGGCTAGTAGGGGTAAAACACATATTGTTTGTGTGAAAATAACAGCCTATGAGTAGTAGAATGCAGTAGTACAGTACAGTAGTGACTGTGACAAATGGCCAGAGTGGAAATCTGGCCAGCTCCACATGACAACCCCAATTCAGTTTACACGAGACGATACTTCTCTCTCCCTTTCTGTCGATTGTTCAGCATCTGCTTCCAGACAGTCTCCACAGGTGTAAAAAATCATATCACTAGCTGCCATACATAAAACACTGCCATAAATACTGATAGCACACACCTGCCACTTTATATAATGTTTACATACCCTACATTACTCATCTAATATGTATATACTGTACTCTATACCATCAACTGCATCTTGCCTATGCCGTTCGGCCATCACTCATTCATATATTTATATGTACATATTCTTATTCATTCCTTTACACTTGTGTGTATAAAGTAGTTGTTGTGAAATTCTTAGGTTAGATTACTTGTTAGATATTACTGCATGGTCAGAACTAGAAGCACAAGCATTTTGCTACACTCGTATTAACACCTGCTAACCATGTGTATGTGACAAATAACATTTGATTTGATTTAATGTCAGACACACAGGAAATGTGGTTGGTAAAAAAATGATCCTCTTTATGATCACCTGTCATAGGCGTCGTAAGGATTGGACCAAGGCACAGCGGGTAAAGTGCTCATCTTCTTAATTTATTTAAAAAACACCCAAAACAAAATAAACAAACGATGATAACAGTTCCAAAAGGCTCCCAGGCTATACAGAAAATAACCACCCACCAAAACACAAGTGAAAACAAACCCAACTAAATATGGCCTCCAATTAGAGACAACCAGCTGCCTCTAATTGGAGGTCATTGCCAAAAACCCAACATAGAAAAATATACACATACAAATAGAAAATATAGAACAGAAAGAAAAAAAACACCGAACCACACAAAACAATGACAAATAACCCCTTTTACTGGTCAGGACGTGACAGTCCCCCATCCCCCCCCCCCCCCCCAAAGGTGCACAACCCGAATGCACCTCAAAAACAAAAAAACCTACTAAAACAACCCCAAACTTAAAGGGAGGGTGGCCACCGTCAACGACGGTCCCTGTGCTACACCCCCCCTTCCCAATCCTCCCACTACGGAGGTGGCTCTGGCTCTGGGCGCAGCTCCCATTCAGGAGACTCCGGGCTGAGGGGCGTCGCTTGAGGCTCAGGGCTGAGCAGGCGCACTGGAGGCTCAGGGCTGAGCAGGCACACTGGAGGCTCAGGGCTGAGCAGGCACACTGGAGGCCTGATGCGTGGGGCTGGCTTTGGAGGAGCCAGACTATTAACACGCACCTCAGGGCGAGTGCGGAGAGCAGGAACAGGACGCCCCGGACTGGGCAGGCGCACTGGAGGCCTGATGCGTGGGACTGGCATAGGAGGCCCCAGACTAGTAACACACACCTCAGGGCTAGTGTGGAGAGCAGGAACAGGCACAGGGTACACTGGGTCTTGGAGACGCACTGGAGGTCTGGAGCGCACGGCCTGCACAACCCGTCCTGGCTGGATAGTCACTGTAGCCCGGCACGGGCGGAGCGCTGGCACAGGGTGAACTGGGCTGTGCTGGGGAATGAGGGCTGCCGTGCGTAGAGCAGGCGCAAGGTAAACTGGCCGAGGAGACGCACTGGAGACCAGATCCGTTGTGCCGGCACACTTCTTCCTGGCTGCCGGCTAACTCTCACCCGGCAACGCTGCGGAGCCCTTATTGGTCGTACCGGACTGTGTGTGCGTATGGGTGACACCGTGCGCATTTCTGCGTAACAAGGTGCTTGCTTGATCCGTCGCTCTCCATAATAAGCACAGGGAGTTGGCTCAGGTCTCCACTCTGACTCTGCCCAACTCCCCGTGTGCCCCCCCAAACAATGTTTGGGGGATGCCTCTCAGCCTCATGTTGCTCCCTTACTTTCCTCTCCCAGAAATGTCGTTCTGCCTTTGCTGCCTCCAGTTCCTCCTTCGGTCGCCGGTACTCCCCAGGCTGGCTCCATGGACCCTTGCCATCAAGGATCTCCTCCCACGTCCATGACTCCAAATATCTCTCCTGCTGCTCCTTCTTCCGCTGCTTGGTCCTTTTTTGGTGGGTGGTTCTGTCATAGGTGTCGTAAGGATTGGACCAAGGCGCAGCGGGTAAAGTGCTCATCTTCTTAATTTATTTCAAGAACACTCAAAACAAAATAAACAAAACGATGATAACAGTTCCATAAGGCTCCCAGGCTATACAGAAAATAACCACCCACCAAAACACAAGTGAAAACAAACCCAACTAAATATGGCCTCCAATTAGAGACAACGACAACCAGCTGCCTCTAATTGGCGGTAATTGCCAAAAACCCAACATGGAAATAGAAAAATAGATATACACATAGAAATAGAAAATATAAACCAAAAACACCGAACCTCACAAAACAAACACCCCCTGCCACGCCCTGACCAAACTACAATGACAAATAACCCATTTTACTGGTCAGGACGTGGCAACAGTCAGTCAGTCCGCAGTCAGAAAACAGAAAATCTACTTGAAAAAGCCCCTCACAGAAATATTAGCCTACAGTTTCAGACGACTATTATTAAACAAACAACCAAAAAGGTTCAATTATATTGGTATGTTCTTTGTTAAAAAAATTACCTATAATTATCAGTTGGCGTTCCGAATCTTCGGCATTAGACAGCTGCCATCATTTGGTGAAAATGGAGACTATAGTGTGTAAACTTGTCTGGGTGTCTCGTGGTAGCTAAAAGCCATCATTTGAACTCTAAGTGTCCCTTCTGCACGAAGTCTGTCAATAAAGACCACCTCTATCAAAGCCAATTGTTTCCATCCGTCATCTGAACTTAACCTGTTAGGGCTAGGGGGCAGTATTGACACGGCCGGATAAAAAACGTATCCGATTTAATCTGGTTACTACTCCTGCCCAGTAACTAGAATATGCATAGAATTATTGGCTTTGGATAGAAAACACCCTAAAGTTTCTAAAACTGTTTGAATGGTGTCTGTGAGTATAACAGAACTCATATGGCAGGCAAAAACCTGAGAAGATTCTGAACAGGAAGTGGCCTGTCTGACAAGTTGTTGTTCATCTTGGCTCTTTTTATTGAAGACTGAGGATCTTTGCTGTAACATGACACTTCCTACGGCTCCCATAGGCTCTCAGAGCCCGGGAAAAAGCTGAATGATATCGAGGCAGCCCCAGGCTGAAACACATTATCGCGTTTGGATAGTGGCTGGTCAGAGTACTCTGAGACTCAGGCTCGTGCACGAGGGCACGAGATGTTTTTATTTTCTCTCTCTTTGTACGTATACACGCTTTCCCGGTCGGAATATTATCGCTTTTTTATGAGAAAAGTGTCATAAAAATTGATTTTAAACAGCGGTTGACATGCTTCGAAGTACGGTAATGGAATATTTAGAATTTTTTTGTCACGAAATGCGCCATGCTCGTCACCCTTATTTACCCTTTCGGATAGTGTCTTGAATGCACGAACAAAACGCCGCTGTTTGGATATAACTATGGATTATTTGGGACCAAACCAACATTTGTTATTGAAGTAGAAGTCCTGGGAGTGCATTCTGACGAAGAACAGCAAAGGTAATAACATTTTTCTTATAGTAAATCTGACTTTGGTGAGTGCTAAACTTGCTGGGTGTCTAAATAGCTAGCCCTGTGATGCCGGGCTATCTACTTAGAATATTGCAAAATGTGCTTTCACCGAAAAGCTATTTTAAAATCGGACATATCGAGTGCATAGAGGAGTTCTGTATCTATAATTCTTAAAATAATTTATGCTTTTTGTGAACGTTTATCGTGAGTAATTTAGTAAATTCACCGGAAGTGTTCGGTCAGAATGCTAGTCACATGCTAATGTAAAAAGCTGTTTTTTTATATAAATATGAACTTGATTGAACAAAACATGCATGTATTGTATAACATAATGTCCTAGGGTTGTCATCTGATGAAGATCATCAAAGGTTAGTGCTGCATTTAGCTGTGGTTTGGGTTTATGTGACATTATATGCTAGCTTGAAAAATGGGTGTCTGATTATTTCTGGCTGGGTACTCTGCTGACATAATCAATTTTTTTTTTTTTTTTTTTTTTTTTAGTCATTTAGCAGACGCTCTTATCCAGAGCGACTTACAGTAGTGAATGCATAATTTTTTTTCTCCGTACTGGTCCCCCGTGGGAATCGAACCCACAACACTGGCGTTGCAAACACCATGCTCTACCAACTGAGCCACACGGGAGACCAGTGTTTTGCTTTCGTTGTAAAGCCTTTTTGAAAACGGACAGTGTGGTTAGATTAATGAGAGTCTTGTCTTTAAAATGGTGTAAAATAGTCATATGTTTGAAAAATTGAAGTTTTTGCATTTGAGGTATTTGAATATCGCGCCACGGGATTACACTGGCTGTTGAGTAGGCCCATAGAGGTTAACCAAACTATTAATCACAGTGGGGAGATTTAACCTCTATGGGCAAGGCGGGACGACTTCGTCCCACCTACGTAACAGCCACCTGAATTCAGTGGCGCGATTTTTGAATCGTTTGAAATACTATTACTTCAATTTCTCAAACATATGACTATTTTACAGCTATTTAAAGACAAGACTCTCCTTAATCTAACCACACTGTCCGATTTCAAAAAGGCTTTACAACGAAAGCAAAACATTAGATTATGTCAGGAGAGTGCCCAGACAGAAATAATCAGACACCCATTTTTCAAGCTAGCATATAATGTCACAAAAACAAAACCACAGCTAAATGCAGCACTAACCTTTTATGATCTTCATCAGATGACACACCTATGACATTATGTTATACAATACATGCATGTCTGTTCAATCAAGTTCATATTTATATCAAAAAACAGCTTTTTACATTAGCATGTGACGTTCAGAAAAAGCATACCCCCCGCAAACTTCCGGGGAATTTACTAAATTACTCACGATAAACGTTCACAAAAAACAACAATTATTTTAACCTGTTAGGGCAAGGGGGCAGTATTGACACGGCTGGATAAAAAACGTTCACAAAAAGCACAACAATTATTTTAAGAATTATAGATACATTACTCCTCTATGCACTCGATATGTCCGATTTTAAAATAGCTTTTCGGATGAAGCACATTTTGCAATATTCTAAGTACATAGCCCAGCCATCACGGCTAGCTATTTAGACACCCGGCAAGATTAGCCTTCACCAAAATCCTATTTCCTATAAGAAAAATGTTCTTACCTTTCCTGTTCTTCGTCAGAATGCACTCCCAGGACTTCTACTTCAATAACAAATGTAGGTTTGGTCCCAAATAATCCATCGTTATATCCAAATATCCTCTGTTTTGTTCGTGCGTTCTAGACACTATACGAATGGTAAATAACGGTCGCGCGCATGGCGTGACAAAAAATGTCTAAATATTCCATTACCGTACTTCGAAGCATGTCAACCGCTGTTTAAAACCAATTTTTATGCCATTTATCTCGTAGAAAAGCGATAATATTCAGACCGGGAATCTGAAATAAACTAAACAGCCGAATGAAATTTCTCCACGGGGGCGAATCGTGCACGCGCCTCATTCAATGGTCCTCTGATCGGCCACTTGGATAAGGCGATAATCTGTTTCAGCCAGAGGCTGCCTCGTCATCGTTCAGGTTTTTCCCGGGTTCTGAGAGCCTATTGGAGCCCTGGGAATTGTCACGTTACAGCTAAGATCCTTACTCTTCAATAAACAGATGCAAGATGCACGACTCCTTGTCAGACAGGCCACTTCCTGCATGAAACCTTGTCAGGTTTTTGCCTGCCATAGGAGTTCTGTTATACTCACAGACACCATTCAAACAGTTTTAGAAACTTTAGGGTGTTTTCTATCCAAACCTGAACAATAATATGCATATTCTAGCTTCTGAGTTGGTGTAGGAGGCAGTTAAAAATGGGCACATATTTTTTCCAAAATTCTCAATACTGCCCCCTAGCCCAAACAGGTTAACCAGGCAGTGGGGAGATTTAACCAGGCAGTGGGGAGATTTAACCAGGCAGTGGGGAGATTTAACCAGGCATGTCGCAGTGTATATTTTAATACCCTATTGGCAGTAGTACATTTATGATGCTGCCACAGTGAAAAGAAGCGCTTTATAATGACTCTGCAAATTATACAGACATTGTGCAGACAGGTAAGCAGAGCAGGAAGAAAAGGAAAGATTAGAGTGGCGTTTCCACTCCAGCCTCTAGCCATGAAAACACTTGATCCCTTTTTGATGCATTGGATCCATTACTCCCCAGTGATCTCAAAGCACCACAAATGGCATCACCATACCATCACAGAAACAATAGAGAGAACTATGCAAAAAAATATAACCATGCTGTGTATACAATCCTTCTATCCAAAATTCTTTGACTTCTCTGGCAGACATCTATTCCCATGATACCGTTTGCCAATTTGCAATTTTAAAACCCGCCATGAAACAGCATCTGGTTTGGCCATCTCTAATGACATAACCTTTTCTTTTCTAGATGCCATCTACGACTGTGCATCTCTGTACACCAAGAACTACAAGATCTCTGGGGAGTACAAACTGCCTGCAGATGTCTTCCTGGGGACCCCTGAGATTAACGTAAGTGATAACCCTGGAACTACAAAAAAAGTTTTACATTCCCAGATCCCTGCTACATTGAAGTCTCTGTATAATGGCAGGTCTTCTGTGACATGGAGAGCAATGGTGGTGGCTGGACGCTCATCCAGAGACGCAAGGTGGGCCTGACCTCCTTCAACCGCGACTGGAAGCAGTACAAAAATGGCTTTGGCAACATCCGCGGAGACTTCTGGCTAGGCAATGAAAACATCTTCCGTCTGACAAGGCAGCCCAGCATACTAAGGATAGAGATGGAGGTACAAAGGACCAGTCCCCAGATACTGAGAGCAGTAAATAGATAACAACATGACTCTGACACACCCCACTCCTGAGGTAACTGGGAGGGTTTATCCAGGGCCAGGAGACTAAAGATACAAACACAGTAAAAAGAAAACTCATGGTCAAGTGGTAAACCTCTTGCTCCACCAAAAGTTATAACCGTAGTTCAATATTCTCAGTTGCATAGTTTTACCACAAGATGTGCAGCAAATATCTAAATCATGTAGTGTTTCTTTTGTCTGTTCTCCAGGACTGGGAAGGCCAGACCCGCTATGCGGAGTACAGTTACTTCACAGTGAAAAACGAGTTGAACAGCTACAAACTCTTCATCGCCAACTACAGTGGAAATGCTGGGGACTCTCTGCGCTACCACAACAACACCAACTTCAGCACCAAGGGCAAGGACAACGACAAATGTGTGGACGACTGTGCTTCATTACGCAAAGGTACAACAGGGACAAAATGCTTAACTCTGGTTTAACTCACTGAATTAACACCTTCAAATGTATTTCCAATGACTGCATTTTCACCGTTTTTCCCTACAGGTGGTTACTGGTACAACTGTTGCACTGACTCCAACCTGAACGGCGTGTTCTATCGTTATGGCGACCACAGCAAGAGCACAGATGGAATCAGTTGGTACGGCTGGCACGGGCCCAACTACTCCCTGAAGAGAGTGGAGATGAAGATCCGGCCACAGAACTTTCAACCATAAACTCTTCTGACTTCAAACTCTGGATGATGCGCATGCTTCAGATTTAACCAAACCTGAGCAACCAAATTGTCTTTCCCCTTTGTTATTGTCTGGAATATGTCTATGGGTTGAATGTGTTATGTGTTTAAACATGTTTGATTGTAAATTGTAGTTCATTTTGTATTTATCATTTTAATATTTTCTTTTCTTAAAAGCCTTAGCGAAGCCTCTTTACCACTGCTCCGTTAGGGTAAGTGAATGTTGCTTCCCTCTATCTTGTCTCATAGCAATAGGGTTTATTTATCAGTCATAACTCAAGCTGTGGTTAGGTTGATTACACGTATCGGGCAGGTATGACAATGGAAAAAATAAAATAATAATAATAATAAATATATATATATATATATATATATATATATATATATATACACACACACACACAGAGATCCATCAAGTGTGTTGCAATGTAGCTTTGTGAGCTACTGGATTGGGAACAACCACCCAAAGTACTTCCATCAGAAGTACATGACAGATTTTATTGTAAGAAAACAAACACTTATTTTGGAAATGTGTCTTTTGTAAAATGTGTACAGCTCTATATTATCTTGTTTGGTGGGATAGGAAATAAACATCTCTTTTTAAGAAAAGGTGTGTTGCTGATGGTAGTCAATGTGGTTTATTTGTCTAGCTGTCTGTCTTAGTTCAATATCATCAAATTATCCATGTACTCATCACAAGACGTCAATGGTTAGTAGGTTTGAGAAGCTACCAGTTGATCCCCCTCGTGTCTCTGATCAACCAATAACCATGCCTTTGCCTTCAGCCACCACTGAGCTCTGACTCACAGGTCACACTGACATTCATGCCACTAGGCAAAGGTCACATAGCCAAACTCCGGGGAACAAGACCACACACACACACACGTTTCCCATGATTGCCCATCATCATGTCAATGGCTTCTACAGCCACTGACAGGTCTTTACCACATTCAAAAACAATGACTTTGCAACTACCACTGAAATGGCACGTTAATGTAAGAGGTGAGGCAGTGTGCCCATTGCATACCTTAAGCTGGGTACACTGTCTGTGTATGTCCTTTAAAACAGGTGCCAAGGGCAGGATAGAGGAGATTCCAAATAAATAGTGGGTGCTTCCATTTGTGGCAGATGAGCGACATTCTTAAAAGTAAGTCCTTGGGAGCTTAGGGACGGTGATCAATGCTGAGAATAATTTAGGATAGATGACAAATTACAGAGCCATTCTATTGTATCTGCGGAGCTTGTTTCTCCACCAGTCCAAAAAGGTTTCCACCGGAAGCAGCGGAGTGAAGCTTGGGGTCCCAAGGAGAATGTGAGGTCCCAGTCCTCATTAATCTAGGAACCCTGTGGCCTGGTGTAACCTCTCGGATGTGTATTTGGAATGCCCCTGTGCTAATGGCTGACACGCTTCATTTCTTCCAGCCATTCACTGCGAGGTCTGCAGGGGACATTTTATAGTTAATTTACAGGGTAGCCTAACTTTCTCAAAGGGTTCTGCCAAAGCCTCCGCTATTTACAGTATATCAAGATATCGTGAAGTACTGAAGGAGAATTTGTTTTAGTGCCTCTTTTTCAGCGCCAGCAAAGGGACCAATCTCTAGGTCCCGTGTAGCTCAGTTGGTAGAGCATGGTGCTTGTTACGCCAGGGTTGTGGGTTTGATTACCACGGGGGACCAGTATGTAAATGTATGCAATCAATACTACAAGTCTGTATAAGAGTGTCTGATAAATGACAAAAATGTCAAAGTATCTTAAAAGTCAAATTAAGGAAATTACTAAATCGATATGCAGTCAAATATTTTTTTTTTACTCCTACAGATGCAGCTTAGCAGAAACTAGGCCTATGTATTCATAAAGTGTAAAAAACAAAAGAATATACAGTATAAGGCCAGAAAGCCTAAATGATAGTAAGTGCTTTTACTGTCAAGACAACATTTCAGAGTGTAGGCATATTGCATATGGATGATGTCAAGCATTGCACTCCTCTAGCATTTAGTGGCAATAAGTAATGCATAAGCAGCAAGAGCTTATTTACATGGCAAATCAACAAAAGACTTCACAGAATAGCATGCGTTTCATCAAGTGCCAAGGGATAGACACATCAAACCTGCATCAGTATCGGTTGGAAAGCATTTAGTGTTGAACCAACACACCAGTATCTCCACCATTGGTTCTATGTTAATATGCTTCATTCAGAGATAAAACAGTGTTGGTGGGTAATAATATAACTTGTTGCAGTACCATGAAAACCTATAATTCAACAAGTAAATGTTATAAAATCATCTGGAATGTGAGAACCCAATGACCTCAACTGACTTCCATCAAAATAAAATTGCTTTAGTCCTCAAATTGTATTAATTTATTGAGTGGAGTGATCAGCTACCAGACAGCAAAGGTGACAAGGAAAAAGACGTAGGCTCTTTTGAAAAGGGTAAGAAGGAAGGAAGGACTCATTTTTAAGTATTTGAGCAGGGCCTTAGGCTTACCTAATGGTAAGTAATGGTCTAGACTGGTGGATTAACCCCAGATCGAGGCGCGTAAATAATTTTTGCCGACTCAAAATCCCTCATGCCTTAAGCCCCCCACATACCGTACGATTTTAGCAGTTTTATGCCACGATTTTCCCATCCCAGACAAAAGTTTGCAGAATGTGACAGAACTGTAGCAAATCGTACAATCTGGCCAGGTTGATATCAAGATTTTAATTGGGTAACACCGCACAGTGTGATGTAATAATCGTAAAAGACTGAATCCGACGTACAGTCTGCAAAAGACTTAATAGTGTATAGCCCCCGCATCTGGGCGGATGTGGAGCATCAAAGTCACCTTTAATTCCTAGGACAACGTGGATAATCGTTTCCGTGTCGGTAAATGCCTTCCACATATTTGCAATGCCTTAATGCTAAATAAATGAAGACCCATATGGTCTGACGAGACAACTTTGACATTACTTTTGGCTTACAAATGTCAAAATCAAGGTTTCATTGCTAGGCCCACCAACAACCAGCAACTGAGTTACTGAATTTAAAAATATATATTTGGGAATAGGGAAGGTGACAAGAAATGGGAAAATATCTTCAAAATTTCCTGACTTAAGTGTATAATGCAATGGCCCCAGAAATCTACTACACCAAAGTGATGGAATAGAACAGGCTACGTGGTGAACAGGAGTCATTTTATGGGAAATCTTGGAGAGGTGAGAACCAGATGGAGAGATTGAAAACACTGAGCTGCTGGCTCCCGTCATTCATCATCATCAAGGCGGGGAGAAATTGAAAACAGGCCACTGAGAGAACGCTATTCCAGACCCCTCGGTGGATGAAAGGGGGCAAACGCACAATTAAATGGCTGGAAAACAATGGCTGGAAATACAACACTAGCGTAAAAGACAAGGGCGAGAGGAGGGATGGAAAAGATGACAGGTGATATGAAAGTGCTATGGGATGAGGGATGTGTCAACCATTATTTGATTGGTGTAGTGACTCTCATAAAGGGGTGGTTAAATGTCCTAGAGTCATCAGTGGTCAGCTGTGTCTTTAGTGAGGCTTTTAGGTTCACAAATACACCAAAAGAAAAACAAAATAATAGGTAATGGAAGAACTAAAACCGAAGTGTAAGCTATGAATTCGCATTGAGGTGGACACCTGTTCTGTGTTATAACTCAAAACAGACTCCAATTTGGGAAAGGTGAAGTCTGCCAATGCTACAGTGACTAAGCAAGAAACAAAAAAAAGCATTCGCTATGGCCGGTTGTTCCATTCATTGTGTGCGGTACCAGACAAACATTTGCTACCCTTTTCAGGAAACGAGGTGCATGTTGCAAGTCACAACTTCACAGAGGAGCCATGTGTTTTTTGCCAGAAATGCCTTCTGGAACATGTGAACTTTTATGTGCCTTAATAACAAACTTGTATGTCATCTGTAAATATGAATAAAATAGTTATATTACTAGCCTTATTGGTTAAGCCACATGCCACATGCCGAGAGAAGAGTTCGGATAGGTCTGCCATATCGAAGGCTTCTGTCTATTTGAGCCGGTCAGTCTGTGTTGGTCATCCTGTCGAACGCGGCTTTAAAAAAAATGTATTGTGTAGTGGAGATGCATAAGTGTTGCTCTCCACTTTCTGGAGGATCGGGTATGACAGCTAAAGAGATGGAGAAAACACCTGTCTCTGGATTACATCTTCAAACTAAGGGCAACCGTGGTATGGCATTCCTGACAGGGAGACGTGTCCATCATGCATGATGATGTATACAGGTAAGATAGTCTAGCGTTAGCTAGCTACATTTTCAGATCAACGCTCCTCATTTTGACAGAAAGTGGTTTCATTTCAAGCTAAATTGTACTGTTAGCTAGCATTAGCTGGCTGGCTCCCTAGCTGATGTTATTATTTGTATCCCAGAGCTGTTTTCTGTTCTAGTTAGAGCCTAATGTTAGCTAGCTAACATTGAACCTGGTTGGTTAGCTACCAGCAGATTCATGCAGGGTAGTAACGACATGATTTGGCACCATGTTCATTGTGGTTTAACTAGCAAATGTTACCTGGGCGGCTCGTTAGCTAACGTTAAGTGATGTGTGTGATCTTACATATTGTTTACCTAGCTAGGTTCATTGCTACCTAGCTAGCTAGCTACATGTCTTAAGCTAAAGTCTACAACAACCGTTGAATATGGCCGGTGTCAGTAAACATTGCATAAAGCATAATGAAATTGTTGCCAGCTGAGCTGGTTAGGCTGTTTTCATGTTATCCAGAGGTAAACAAATCATCGGCAAGAGTGTCAAGTGTGCGCTCTGAATGCTCCGAGAGCTAAACGAGATGGGTGGGGCTAAAGCTTAAGAGGATGTGAACGATGCTGAATGGGTGTAGACAAAGTGGAGATCTTCATTACATACCAAAACAATTCAAAGGCGATTTTCTCAAAAGTGAGTTTACAAGGTGATCAACTTTCAAAGCAGAAATACTTTCCCATTGTTCCTCAAATGCAGTGTATGATATACCATTTTGTAGCTCTGAGTCTCTACTTTTATCCAATGTAAAAAACTACATTTTGCTACATAAGACCGAATCCAGGTGGTGAGTCAAATTTAATATAAAACGGAGGAATTCTTATTTCAGGGGAATGTACTTACTGTACATAACCTGCGGTTTCTCTCTCTCTCTGTTTACACTTTATCGCAAAGGCAAGTGACAGCTACTTTGAACTACTGGACATCTGGCATCTCTTCTCCCCAACCAGGTGCCACCACACGCATTCCACCAATACTGACACGGGGGAGCCAAAGAAAATGGCCATTAAAAGCACCACATCTTCCATTCTAGTAATTTTGTGGTTAGGCTTCACAAAGTAAAAGTGCAGTAAAACCTGTGTGACCCAACAAAAGCAAGAGTTCTATAACCCAAGGGGAATTTGAAACCTTCCAGCTATACAGTAGCCGCACTGCCTCAGTAGCTACCCGTAGAATGTCTCAACAATTGATGTTGGCCATAGCCAAGTCTGGGAAGCACAGGAAATGTACAGCATGCACCCGCCAAACACTCCCCTATTCACTCAAAATGGGTTCTGCTGATCATTGTGTTCTCTTATTGAGGTTCCTACCTGATGAGGGACTCTAAAATGAGATGAGAGGCACCCTTCTGGAAAACCAGCTCTTTTCAGTGTAGGGCCTTGGCATATGCACGGCATTTGGCAGCTCTTTCGCCAAGCAGAACAATGCCATTGTCTCTCAGAGGAACCTGAAAAAACACAGAACATTCCTTAGATAGGTGGATTGATGATGTGACATTGCTCTAAAGCAGGGTTCTCCAACTACGGGGCGAGCTACGGGGTGTGCAGGCCTTTATTCCAGCTTATCACCAGACCTGATTCAGCTAATAAGGGCCCAGATTGAGGATAGTGATGAGTTTATTATTTTAATTAGAACAAAAGCCTGCACACCAAGTAGCTCTATCCAGGACTGGAGCTTAAGACCCATTCTATAGGGCCCTGCTCTGAATGTGAACCCACCTTATCGCTGTGCTCCATGAACATGGCCAGATTGAGCAGGGTCTGGGTGAACTCGACGATGTCCTGGGAGTTGAGGGCCAGCTCGATGCTGCGGATCAACTCATGGTGCTGGTCCTCACTCAGCTCCAACCAGCACGGCAGGGAGGCTGTAATGAACAGATCACTAATGATGGATGGGAGAATAAACATCCATTAGATCAGATCACAATCAGTGTGATGGATTCTGGGGGGGGATGTTTCATCGTAAGCATTTTTTGGGCTCAAATCACTGTTACAGAAATGTTTTTTCTAATTGGATGCTTTGTGTATTTCGGTTAGATAGTTATGAATTAAAATTAAAAAAATGTCAAGCAATGCTGTTGTTTATGTACCTTTAGTCAATTGTAAGTCTCAGTGAATTGCAAGTCTCTGAATTGTAAATCTGCTGAATGGCCACATCATATTGGCTAGGCTTCAGAAAATACTGCCTGGTGCTCTGAAGTCTGGTGGAGGGAGGGAGGGAGGGAGGGAGGGAGGGAGGGAGGGAGGAAAAGGGGATAACTATACCTGGCCAGGGGAATGTAGGTTTGGGCCAGCGACCAGCACGAGCGCAGGGTCGTTAAGCAGGACCACGCTCAGGCGCCTCAGCCACAAAAATCACATTAATGCGCTTCATATGGCGTCAGTTGGGTGAGGGAAGATATCTCCATCAGCAGATCTGACAAGTCAGTGTCTCGCACTGTTTTGAAATGATTAGATGTGCTGAAACAAAGGCGCTTCAAAATCATTGTGCATTGGTGTCTTATTGAGAGGGAAATTTGGATGAAAACTGAGCAGACTGTCAAATATGTGTTTTATATATCCACCACAAACAACTATTTGAAAAAGTACTTATCAACTCTGATCATGAAGTGATTTGGTAATGAGCCTCTAAAACCAAAAGCACTACCTGTTTGAGGACAAAAAAACTATTAGTTGAAATGTAAGCATATTACAAGACACAGTCCAGGAATGGAAATGACATGTTATTTCTCCTGACCTTCTGCAGGGCGTGGAGCTTCTTCATTGGCCCCGTCTCTGCTGTGTCGCTCAGGTTACTGCGCAGCTGGAAGATTAAAGGGTCCTCTTCCTGCTCTGCCAAAGTGCACCCCTGAGATAAACACGGTTACCATGATGATGCGCACACACACACACACACACTCAGTGAGCCCAGGGCTCCTAAACATCTGTTCTGCCCACAAGTTTCATTTCCTTCCTGAAGAAAAACACACTGTAAGCAACGTGCCTCAATTAATCCTCTTCTATTACACTGTCTGCTGGAATTATAATTGTTCAAACCTGCCTCGTGCGTTTCTCACAGATTGCCTCCTCGCTATTCTCAACACATTTCAAATCACGTGCTGTCCAAAAACGTGAGACCAAAAACTGACCTTGACGATCCGACAGATGAGCACATCATAGTGCTGGTGTTTGATCCTGTGCTTCAACATCACTTTGTTCACCATAGGGATGAAGATCTGGTACTAAAGCAGGGAAGTAGAGGAAGAGAGGAGAGATAAGAGACACCCATGACAGACTGGCGATGCTTTTGATGGTTTGATCAAAAGCTGCTGCGCGGCCAGACTTCCCTGCATGTGGTGGGGTTGGATTTCTGAGGGGTGACATCATCGACTCCTAAAGAGTAACACTCCCTACTGCCGCTGTGGCACTTTGTGATGGCACAGGAGTCTATCGAAGGGGTGTGGGCGCACTATGGGAGAATGATGTGCAAGCCGAGAATTCCAGTGACTCTGAAACATGGATAAACAACACCCCAAACACAGCTCAGCTACCAAAGTGCACTGGGAGAGTGTGGACAAGCTGAGAGGAACATCGAAATGGGAGCACTTGGCCCTCCTATGTTGAACATAATAAATGGCTCTCTATCCACCGATGTGTACCAAACTCACTAAAAGTGGCAGCAATAAAGCCTCTTTTGAAAAAGCCAAACCTTGACCCAGAAAATATTAAAAAGTATCGGCCTATATCGAATCTCCCATTTCTCACAACATTTTTAGAAACAGCTGTTGCGCAGCAACTCACTGCTTTCCTGAAGACAAACAATGTACACAAAATGCTCCAGTCTGTTTTTAGACCCCATCATAACACTGAGACTGCACTCGTGAAGGTGGTAAATTACCTTTTAATGGCATCAGACCAAGGCTCTGCATCTGTTCTCTTGCTCCTAGACCTTAGTGCTGCTTTTGACACCAGCAATCATGACATTCTTTTGGAGAGATTGGAAATCTTAATTGGTCTACATGGACAAGTTTTGGCCTGGTTTAGATCTTATCTGTCGGAAAGATATCAGTTTGTCTATGTGGTTGATTACAAATCAAGTGAAAATGTCGGTGTTCATCAAGGTTCCATTTTAGGACCACTATTGTTTTCACTATATATTTTACCTCTTGGTGATATCTTTCGGAAACATAATGTTAACTTTCACTGCTATGCAGACGATACAAAGCTGTACATTTCGATGAAACATGGTGAAGCCCGAAAATTGCCCTTCCTGGAGGCCTGTGTTTCAGACATAAGGAAGTGGAAGGAGGCAAATGTTTTACTTTTAAAGTCGGACAAAACCAAGATGCTAGTTCTAGGTCCCAAGAAACAAAGAGATCTTCTGTTGGATCTGACAATTAATCTTGATGGTTGTACAGTTGTCTCAAATAAAACTGAAGGACCTCGGCGTTACTCTGGACCTTGATCTCTCTTTTGACGTAACATTGCAAAAATCAGACGCTTTCTGTCCAAAAATGATGCAGAAAAGATCATCCATGCTTTTGTCACTCCTAGATTAGACTACTACAATGCTCTTCTTTCCGGCAACCCGTATAAAGCCCTAAATAAAATTAAGTTAGTGCTAAACACAGCTGCTAGAACCTTGACTAGAACCAAAAATGTTTATCATATTACTCTGGCTTCCTGTAAAGGCTAGGGCTGATTTCAAGGTTTTACTGCTAACCTACAAAGCATTACATGGGCTTGCTCCTACCTATCTCTCCGATTTGGTCCTGCCGTACATACCTACACGTACGCTACGGTCACAAGACGCAGGCCTCCTTGTTGTCCCTAGAATTTGTAAGCACACATCTGAAGGCAGGGCTTTCTCCTATAGAGCTCAATTTTTATGGAATGGTCTGCCTATCCATGTGAGAGACACAGACTCTGTCTTGCCATTTAAGTCTTTACTGAAGACTCAGCTCGTCAGTAGGTCCTATGATTGAGTGTAGTCTGGCTCAGGAGTGTGAAGGTGAACGGAAAGGCACTGGAGCAACGAACCACCCTTGCTGTCTCTGCCTGGCCAGTTCCCCTCTCTCCCCCGGGATTCTCTGCCTCTCAGCCCCTGTAATAGGGTTAGTCACAAGCTTACTGGTGCTCTTCCATGCCATCCCTAGGAGGGGTGCGTAATTTGAACCCCTCGGGTTCATGCCGTGGGGGGTGATCTTCGTGGGCTATACTCGGCCTTGTCTCAGGATGGTAAGTTGGTGGTTGAAGATATCCATCTTGTGGTGTGGGGGCTGTGCTTTGGCAAAGTGGGTGGAGTTATATCCTGCCTGGTTGGCCCTTTCCGTGGGTATCGTCGGACGGGGCCACAATGTCTCCCAACCCCTCCTGTCTCAGCCTCCAGTATTTATGCTGCAATAGTTAATGTGTCGGAGGCTAGGGTCAGTCTGTTATGTCTGGAGTATTTCTCCTGTCTTATCCGGTGTCCTGTGTGAATTTAAGTATCTCCCTCTAATTCTCTCTCTCCCTCCCCTCCCGGAGGACCTGAGCCCTGGGACCATGCCTCAGGACTACCTGGCCTGATGACTCCCTGCTGTTCCCAGTCCGCTTGGTTGTGCTGCTGCTCCAGTTTCAACTGTTCTGCCGGTGACTATGGAACCCTGACCTGTTCACCGGACGTGCAACCTTGTCCCGGACCTGCTGTTTTCGACTCTCTCTACCGCACCTGCTGTCTCTAACACCGAATGCTCGGCTATGAAAAGCCAACTGACATTTACTCCTGAGGTGCTGACCTGTTACACCCTCTACAACCACTATGATTGTTATTTGACCCTGCTGGTAATCTTTGAACGTTTGAACGGTTTGAACATTTTGGCCATGTACTGTTATAATCTCAACCCAATACAGCCAGAAGAGGACTGGCAACCCCTCTGAGCCTGGTTCCTCTCTAGGTTTCTTCCTAGGTTCCTGCATTTCTAGGGAGTTTTTCGTAGCCACTGTGCTTCTACACCTGCATTGCTTGCTGTTTGGGGTTTTAGGCTGGGTTTCTGTATTGCACTTTGACATCGGCTGATGTAAAAAGGGCTTTATAAATACATTTGATTGATTGATTTTTATGAACACATTTCCTCCATCCAGCCCAGATGGGAAATGAACAGAGTGTGACAAAAAAACGTAAGACCCTGGCACTTTGTATCTCAGAAAGTGGGCCCCATTTCTTCAGTACAGTAAATTCTATAGTACCATTTGGGAAGAGGTAGGAAAGAAAATTTAACATGGGAGTGAAAATACTCATGTGAATCAGAGCTGTGTGCCAATTTATAAAAAAAAAAAATGAAAAAAAATTACTTTACAGTACATGTCCCCAACTACCAATTGTATGGGAGATTGGTGGTATACTGACTTGCGTGCCTGTAGGGGTAGGTCAGGTGCATCAAACAGCTTGACGATGGGAGGCAGTAACAGGTTGGCACCAAACAGCTGAATTGCACTGAAGACACATTAGAGCTATAGGCAGCACACTATGCATCCTTATACTGGTATGATGGTCAAACAATATAACAGGACATGAGGTACGAAATAACTTGTTTCGCATCAGCAATGTCAATTGGACGTTTGTATTTATAAAACATACAGATGCAACCTGTTCAGTATTGTTTGTGAGAAGTGATTGCCAATGCCAACATTCTCATCTTCCAAAAGGGATTCTTGTTCATTGCGAGCTAAGTTTACAGGACAGTGGTCTTTTCGATATTGCTAGCCCTCATGCTTCCTTCATAACAGTACAATGGTTCCAACACCACCATCAAGCCACGGATTTTAGTACATTTGGTCAAGTGGGTAGATCTTTTCTGTGGAACTAACTGATTTTCCTGTACACGATTTCTCAATGGGATGGGGTGGACAGCTCCCGCGAATGATGGAGTTCTGTTTCCTTTTCTCTACTTGGACTAGGAAGGTAACCAGATTCTTTCTGGCTCTGCCATGACCCTCTGGTGATACGTATCGAGGTTAGACCTGCATCCCAAATGGCACCTAATTCCCTATATAGTGTATTACTTTTGACAGAGCCCCCTTATTGGCTCTGGGGAAAAGTAGGGCACTGTATATGAAATAGGGTGCCATTTGGGACTTCCCCAGAATTCAGGTTCTATAGACCATACACATAGTGTAGGGGGTTGAAACTAGTATGCTTCTGGTTAGCTAATATTCATCGCTGCCTTAGAGAAACAAGACAAGCGCTACAATGGAGAGTTGAATAACTGTGGTGGGTTAGAGTGCGATGAACCTCTTCAGCATCTCGTCCCGTCAGCGGGATCAAAATCCAGGGAAAACTCCTAGCGACATTAGCATAACGAAATGTAATATTTTTTTTTTTTCAAATATAGGACTGTCTCATATCGTTTTATAGATACACCTCTCCTGAATCGACCCACGTCGTCCGATTTCAAAAAGGTTTTACAGGAAAAGCAAATCATTAGATTATGTTAGAGGAGTCCATCGTAAAAGCAGCAAAATAGCCATTTTCCGACCAACCACATGCATCACAAATAACCAAAAAACAGCTAAATGCAGCACTAACCTTTTACAAACTTCATCAGATGACACACCTAGTACATCATGTTACACAATGCATGCATTCTTTTGTTCAATAAAGTTCATATTTATATATGAAAACAGCATTTTACATCGGCGTCTGACGTTGACTAACTATTTTCCCGTCAAATGCAATCCGGGGAAACAGAGCTACAATTTACTGAATTACTATTCGAAAACATGTTTAAAATGTAATATTGTCATTCTAAGATTTATAGATGAATATCTCTTGAAAGCACCTGTCATACCAGATTTAAAAATAACTTTACTGGGTAATCACACTTAGCGATAAAAGGGGATGCGATACTCAGAAAATGAGCTAGTAAATACAGCTCGGCGCCATCTTGGAACAATCGCATATCACATCTAATGTTGTATAATATTGTCAATAATCCCTTACCTTTAGTTGTCTTCATCAGAAAGCACTTCCAGGAATCCCAGGTCCACAACAGATGTATTTTCGGTCGAAAAAGTCCATCCTTTATGTTCCATTAGCTTGCTGTTGTTAGCGCGTCCGAACGGTGTATCGAACTACTCTGCCGTGCGCGCCACAGCCGTTTCGAAATAAAACATTTTTTTCCCATTTAGGTTCGTTCAAACATGTCAAACGTTGTATAACATAAATCTTCAGGGCCTGTTTCAACAAGAGAGCCAATAAGATTCGAGGGGGATGATTTCATTGTGTTTCAAAACGTTTCCAAAGGTGGGGGTAGACAGGGCCGCCGGCGTCATAATGGTGATGGCCCTCCCCCTGTGACCAATTTCCAACGCGTCTCATTCACTGAGTTTCGACAGTAGAAGGCTCAAAACACTTTGTAAAGACTGGCGACATCTTGTGGAAGCAATAGGAAGTGCTCAATGAACGATATCTCACGGTGTGAATAATAGGCAACGATGTGAAGTTGAGTCCGCAATTCAGAATTCCACTTCCTGGTTCAATCGGTCTCGGGGTTTTGCTGCCATATGAGTTCTGTTATACTCACAGACACCATTCAAACAGTTTTAGAAACGTTAGGGGGTTTTCTATCCACAGGTATTAATTATATGCATATCCTAGCTTCTGAGTCTGATTAGTAGGCCGTTGAAAATGGGCACGAATTTTTTCCAAAATGCGCTGTGGCGCCCCCTATCGTAGGGTAACGTCAAGAGGTTTTAACCCTATGGTCTATTTTCACCGCCAAGATTTGCTGTTTAAGGAAAACCTGTATTGTTGTCATTGCTAAAATCGGTGAAATAGGAGAGTGCCAGCTATGCTTCATTGGCTGGGTTGTTGTAACGATGGTCTTTGGCTAGAGTCAAAGAGTCATGGGGTGAGTTTTGATGGCAACCACAAACAAATGGTAACTGGAAGAACAGCAAGTAAACTGGTCTGTGATGGAGAGCTGTTGTAGCAGTAGTGAAGTAGATAAATCATTTATCAGTTTTGTAAAATCATTACATTTTATGTAATGTTTCCTCAAATCCTCAGACTGTATATTTCACTAACCATGACTGCCGCTGTACAATTAATTACAATGTGTGTTGATGTAGTCATCATTGGTTACAGGAAAAACAAGTTTTCAGAACACCGGCACATTACCTCTGTGGTGCTGGGAAAATAAAACACACTACATAGTCCAAAGTGATAAGAGACTCCTGCACTCAAATGTAACTCTGCATGTCTATGTCGGACCAGACATTTACAGTGCCTTGCGAAAGTATTCGGCCCCCTTGAACTTTTCGACCTTTTGCCACATTTCAGGCTTCAAACATAAAGATATAAAACTGTAATTTTTTGTGAAGATCAACAACAAGTGGGACACAATCACAAAGTGGAACGAAATTTATTGGATATTTAAAACTTTTTTAACAAATCAAAAACTGAAAAATTGGGCGTGCAAAATTATTCAGCCCCCTTAAGTTAATACTTTGTAGCGCCACCTTTTGCTGCGATTACAGCTGTAAGTCGCTTGGGGTATGTCTCTATCAGTTTTGCACATCGAGAGACTGACATTTTTGCCCATTCCTCCTTGCAAAACAGCTCGAGCTCAGTGAGGTTGGATGGAGAGCGTTTGTGAACAGCAGTTTTCAGTTCTTTCCACAGATTCTCGATTGGATTCAGGTCTGGACTTTGACTTGGCCATTCTAACACCTGGATATGTTTATTTGTGAACCATTCCATTGTAGATTTTGCTTTATGTTTTGGATCATTGTCTTGTTGGAAGACAAATCTCCTTCCCAGTCTCAGGTCTTTTGCTGACTCCTTCAGGTTTTCTTCCAGAATGGTCCTGTATTTGGCTCCATCCATCTTCCCATCAATTTTAACCATCTTCCCTGCCCCTGCTGAAGAAAAGCAGGCCCAAACCATGATGCTGCCACCACCATGTTTGACAGTGGGGATGATGTGTTCAGGGTGATGAGCTGTGTTGCTTTTACGCCAAACATAACGTTTTGCATTGTTGCCAAAAAGTTCGATTTTGGTTTCTTCTGACCAGAGCACCTTCTTCCACATGTTTGGTGTGTCTCCCAGGTGGCTAGTGGCAAACTTTAAACAACACTTTTTATGGATATCTTTAAGAAATGGCTTTCTTCTTGCCACTCTTCCATAAAGGCCAGATTTGTGCAGTATACAACTGATTGTTGTCCTATGGACAGAGTCTCCCACCTCAGCTGTAGATCTCTGCAGTTCATCCAGAGTGATCATGGGCCTCTTGGCTGCATCTCTGATCAGTCTTCTCCTTGTATGAGCTGAAAGTTTAGAGGGACGGCCGGGTCTTCGTAGATTTGCAGTGGTCTGATACTCCTTCCATTTCAATATTATCGCTTGCACAGTGCTCCTTGGGATGTTTAAAGCTTGGGAAATCTTTTTGTATCCAAATCCGGCTTTAAACTTCTCCACAACAGTATCTCGGACCTGCCTGGTGTGTTCCTTGTTCTTCATGATGCTCTCTGCGCTTTAAACGGACCCCTGAGACTATCACAGGGCAGGTGCATTTATACGGAGACTTGATTACACACAGGTGGATTCTATTTATCATCATTAGTCATTTAGGTCAACATTGGATCATTCAGAGATCCTCACTGAACTTCTGGAGAGAGTTTGCTGCACTGAAAGTAAAGGGGCTGAATAATTTTGCACGGCCAATTTTTCAGGTTTTTTTTGTTAAAAAAGTTTGAAATATCCAATAAATTTCGTTCCACTTCATAATTGTGTCCCACTTGTCATTGATTCTTCACAGAAAATTACAGTTTTATATCTTTATGTTTGAAGCCTGAAATGTGGCAAAAGGTCGAAAAGTTCAAGGGAGCCGAATACTTTCGCAAGGCACTGTATGTCATTGTTGGCTAAGGCAATGGGATAAATGAGTGGGCAATGCCATAACTGGACTGATATACACATCCAGAGGTAAAATGTCATTTCAACCAGTTCTGCCCGCCGACACTTTATTGGAAAAGGTCCAACTCTGACCTAAAAGTGGGCGAGCAAACCCCCAGAAGTAAATCTGTGTGGAGGTAAGTCCTGAGAAAAGATTATGTTATCCTCATGACCTTACCTTGATGGTCACACGGCGGCCCGTGCTCATGTCGTGCATAAAGACGTACAGCAGTGTGGAAGGAGCTGCAGCAGGTAGAGTTTGAACTCGTCCCCTAGGGCCACCACAATTTGCTCAATCAGATATACATTGCATTCGGAAAGTATTCAGACCCCTTGACATTTTCCACATTTTGTTACATTACAGCCTTATTTTACAATTGATTAAATAGTTGTTTTCCCTCAATCTACACACAATAGTATTGTATTTTAGAAATATTAGCAAATGTATTAAAAATAAAAACTGAAATCACATTTACATAAGTATTCAGACCCTTCACTCAGTACTTTGTTGAAGCACCTTTGGCAGCAATTACAGTCTCCCAGTATCTGATGTCTCCCAGTATCTGGTGGAAAGGTGAATTAATCTCCCAGTGTCTGGTGGAAAGCAGACTGAGCCAGGTTTTCCTTGTGCTTAGCTCCATTCCATACATTTTTTATCCTGAAAAACTTCCCAGTCCTTAATGATGACAAGCATACCCACTATGCTTTGACAATAAGGACAGCGGTACTCAGTAAGGTGTTGTATTGGATTTGCCCCAAACATACAGTGGTTCTTCCTTTAAAAGTTTGGAGCTTACACCGCGATATTTTGGTAAATTGCGTCATTCTGGCAACAACGGCTGACACTTAAATAACGTGCCATAAAATTCTGCAGCACTCCGCAAGCTGTGCTGCAGTGCACATTAACTTTTAAAGGAAGAACCACTGTAAGTTTGTTTTCAGGACAAGACGTTAATTGCTTTGCCAAAATGATTGCAGTATAGTGCCTTGTCGCAAACAGGATGTACGTTTTGGAATATTTTTATTCTGTACAAGCTTCCTTCTTTTCACTTGTCAGTTAGGTTAGTAGTGGAGTAACTACAATGTTGTTGATCCAGCCGCAGTTGTCTCCCATCACAGCCTTTAACCTTTCACTGTTTTAAAGCCACCACTGGCCTCATGGTGAAATCGCTCAACTGTTCCCTTCCTCTGTATCTTTGTAGTGACTGGGTGTATTGATTCACCATCCAAAGAAATTAAGAACTTTTTTTTTACCCATCTACCAATAGATGCCATTCTTTGTGGGGCATTGGAAAACCTCCCTGGTCTTTGTGGTTGAATCTGTGTTTGAAATTTACTGCTCGACTGAGGGACCTTACAGATAATTGTATGTGTGCGGTACAGAGATGAGGTTGTTATTCAAAACTCATGTTTAACACTATTATTGCACACAGAGTGAGTCCATGCAACTTATTTGACTTGTTAAGCAACTGTTTACTCCTGAACTTATTTAGGCTTGCCAATACAAAGGGGTTGAATACTTGACTTAAAACATTCAGATTTAAATTTATTAATTTGTAACAATTTCGAAAAACATTCCAAATTATTATTTTTTTAAATAAAAACATTTTATACATTTTTAATTCAGGCTGTAGCAATAAAATACGGAAAAAGTCAAGTGGTGTGAATACTTTCTGAAGGCACTGTATGTGAAAGTACAGAACCTGTATTTGTTTGTAGCAAGTTAAATAAACATGTAATGTATTGCAATATTGAAGTTACACAGGGAACGGACATATTGGGATTTGACAGCGAACAGTAAAGTTAACCGAACAATAAACTTTGGCATGTTTTTCATGCCAACAAGACAAAGCATATTGAAACCACAACTGTTATCAATTTCTCCTTTAGAGTAGTCTTTATTTCAGCCATTCATATTCACAAAATTGTAGTCATCTTTCAATTTTTAAACAAGGAAATACGATACTTATGTATTCAGTAGTTATAGATTAAACAAATGCAAATCATAGTGCGGTGATGTTGATTATAGTATAAGCATCAGTATTAACAAAATGTATCTTTACATCTTGCCATCTGATGGCATTGATAATCAATAGGATGGATTTTAACGGTAGAAGAGTAACACAGCTGCTTCACTAATCTCCTTTGATGAACTCCATTCTGTGTTGGTACCATAGCCATTCCAGTCAAAGCTTGGGAAGTCACCACACTGACGAGGGGCCTGCTCAGGGAAGTGTCCACCACCACCAATACAGTAATGTTCAGTGTCGCAGCGAGTGTTCAGTGTTGGTTTGACCCCAGAGCAGATAGCCATGGCTGCCCGTTCATTATTTATTGGCCTGAAAGTAATGAAGCCAGGCTCAAACTGGTTTCTTAAGTTGGGCCCGTAAAAATTTCTGGTGGTCTCTATGTTCCCAAAGTCATACACGATTGGAATGGCAGGTCCTGTGTTGCCACATGCCCCAGCATTATATCTCACTGGGTAGAGCTTAAAGAGTTGGTGCAGGTTTCCCCCATAAATGGTGAGAAAGCGTCTCTCTGTGTGCTAGCGGAGGATGGCGGCTATGTTCCAGTGTTCCATAGGGGAGTTGTTGGGAACGTGCCACACCGACATGTCTTCTGCCACAATGTCATAATACCCAGGATTCTTGAAGTCATCTGAGGTGGCACCATCTGTGGTTCCAAAAGTAACCATGTTGGCCCAGTTTCCGTCTCCGTCTGGCCAGTTAGGGTTGCTGCCTTGCTGGCTAGACCAACGGTCACCCACTGTGCACTTCCCATACATGTTGTTCTCGTGCACACTCGCCACAAGTGTCCAGCCACCGCCAGCAGTAGTCATGTCGCAGAAGGTCTGGTAGACCCCCCCGTTGGCTGTGGTGAGGTAGTAGTTCTTTTTGGTCATATCTGTCTCTTATTTCCTTACAGCTTTTGGCAATGAAACTGGCCCTGTTTCTCAGCCTCTCCAAACGGTTCAAGACTGTTGTGGCTACTGGAGCCTCTGCATGCCCATTTTCTTGAAATGCTTTCACAAATTGAGGCAGTTGCACCATCAGTAGATGGATCATCATCAGGAGAAACCAATGCTTCATTTATTCTGTGGTGAGTTCTCAGTAAAGTATCTGTTCAGTATCGTGCTCTAGTCTCTTTGACAGACTGGGCAAAGACCAGTTCAACATCCAAATGGAGTTAATATTTGATTTAGTTGTCAATAGTTGCTAAATTCCGGTAACTTTCTCAAAATCTGCAGGTTTTCCAAAAACCCTGGTTGGAAGATTCATAGAAATCAGGAGGGAATAAGCAGGAAATCCAGAATACTCCAACAAATATTTCTGGAATTTTAACCCTTTACACTCGCGGGAAGAGGCCTATATCGATAGGGCTAAATTGAAATGTTTCTTAGAGAAGAAATGTGGAAAGCATATGCATAACCATGGTAACGACTAAAAGGGAACAGTTGAGATGATTAGACTAAAGGTGAGGAGGACACAACAGTTCACCTGTCAAGACTGAATACTTTTTTCATTTTTGTAATTTAACAAACACTTATCCAGAGCGATTTACAGCAGTGAGTGCATACATTTTTCGTACTGGTCCCCCGTGGGAATCAAACCTACAGCTCTAGAGTTGCAAGTGCAATACTCTACCGACGGAGCCACACAGAACCAAACATGGAATCCAAACATTACACTGTTGATTTTACATTTACTATACTTTGGATATGTTCAGTAACATGATTATTAATTCATTATTTTCTTGCAAAATTTGGGCACCATAAGACCAAAAACTGACAAGGGTTTGAGTGAGAGGTCTACTGGTGTCTCCAAGTGGCCACATACACACCCCTCTCTAAAGTGTGCACAGTTCTTAAGTCATTTCAATGCACTTTGACTCAAAGAAGAGTCCTCAAATATAAGGCGCTCTTTTGAGCTCTCCTAGCTGTGCCTTTGAGGAACTAGAGTTAGCACACTTGTAGTCATTTTGTTTGGAACACAGCCCGGCATCCCCGTCACACAATTACTGTTTACGCAATCCAAAAACTGTCCATTATAAATCTGGTCCAGCCAGGTGGCATCATCTGAAAGCTTGTTCTATTGCCAACATGACTAGCTAAATGATAAAAACTGAACTTACAGTGTTAGACTTCCACAAGGCAATTCAGAGAAGCATATCGTAATTTTGGTGCGCATAGAATGGAGTCATGAGTAGGGCTGTTGTGGTGACCGTATTACCGCCACATGACAGTGACAAGTCAGGAAGGCAGTCAAATTCCACATGACCGTTTAGTCACAGTAATTAGTTTTCTTCAAGCTCTGATACTGATGGTCATTAGTAGCCTACCAACCTGCTAACTGCCTGGTACTCAGCACTCTATTGTCTCTCTAATCACTGAAATCAATGCAAATGCATTCGAAAATCTAAATGAAAGACTTCATGAAAGCCCAGGAGCTCATGTTGCGCAACATTTCTGTAGGCTATGCAATAATAATTAAAAAGAGGATCCAATCATCTTTCTATAGGCTAGGCCTACTATACTTATTTCTCAACTTTCCTAATATTAAGTACATTGCTATATACATTGGTGTCACATATTGTTTTGTAAATGTAAAGACAAGATTAAATCAAGAATAGTCTGATGGGTGACAATATTAGCCTATGTGAATTATATACACTGCTCAAAAAAATAAAGGGAACACTTAAACAACACAATGTAACTCCAAGTCAATCACACTTCTGTGAAATCAAACTGTCCACTTAGGAAGCAACACTGATTGACAATACATTTCACATGCTGTTGTACAAATGGAATAGACAACAGGTGGAAATTATAGGCAATTAGCAAGACACCCCCAATAAAGGAGTGGTTCTGCAGGTGGGGACCACAGACCACTTCTCAGTTCCTATGCTTCCTGGCTGATGTTTTGGTCACTTTTGAATGCTGGCGGTGCTTTCACTCTAGTGGTAGCATGAGACGGAGTCTACAACCCACACAAGTGGCTCAGGTAATGCAGCTCATCCAGGATGGCACATCAATGCGAGCTGTGGCAAGAAGGTTTGCTGTGTCTGTCAGCGTAGAGTCCAGAGCATGGAGGCGCTACCAGGAGACAGGCCAGTACATCAGGAGACGTGGAGGAGGCCGTAGGAGGGCAACAACCCAGCAGCAGGACCGCTACCTCCGCCTTTGTGCAAGGAGGAGGAGCACTGCCAGAGCCCTGCAAAATGACCTCCAGCAGGCCACAAATGTGCATGTGTCTGCTCAAACGGTCAGAAACAGACTCCATGAGGGTGGTATGAGGGCCCGACGTCCACAGGTGGGGGTTGTGCTTACAGCCCAACACCGTGCAGGACATTTGGCATTTGCCAGAGAACACCAAGATTGGCAAATTCGCCACTGGCGCCCTGTGCTCTTCACAGATGAAAGCAGGTTCACACTGAGCACATGTGACAGAGTCTGGAGACGCCGTGGGGAACGTTCTGCTGCCTGCAACATCCTCCAGCATGACCGGTTTGGCGGTGGGTCAGTCATGGTGTGGGGTGGCATTTCTTTGGGGGGCCGCACAGCCCTCCATGTGCTCGCCAGAGGTAGCCTGACTGCCATTAGGTACAAAGATGAGATCCTCAGACCCCTTGTGAGACCATATGCTGGTGCGGTTGGCCCTGGGTTCCTCCTAATGCAAGACAATGCTAGACCTCATGTGGCTGGAGTGTGTCAGCAGTTCCTGCAAGAGGAAGGCATTGATGCTATGGACTGGCTCGCCCGTTCCCCAGACCTGAATCCAATTGAGCACATCTAGGACATCATGTCTCGCTCCATCCACCAACGCCACGTTGCACCACAGACTGTCCAGGAGTTGGTGGATGCTTTAGTCCAGGTCTGGGAGGAGATCCCTCAGGAGACCATCCGCCACCTCATCAGGAGCATGCCCAGGCGTTGTAGGGAGGTCATACAGGCACGTGGAGGCCACACACACTACTGAGCCTCATTTTGACTTGTTTTAAGGACATTACATCAAAGTTGGATCAGCCTGTAGTGTGGTTTTCCACTTTAATTTTGAGTGTGACTCCAAATCCAGACCTCCATGGGTTGATAAATTGGATTTCCATTGATTATTTTTGTGTGATTTTGTTGTCAGCACATTCAACTATGTAAAGAAAAGTATTTAATAAGATTATTTCATTCATTCAGATCTAGGATGTCATTTTAGTGTTCCCTTTATTTTTTGAGCAGTGTATTATCACTTGTGAATGATGCCCAGCATAATAAACAATGGTTGACTTGTTCGAATCATAGTCGCACACCTCACGTAGCCTAGCCCATAGGCCTATATGTTTTAATAAAGTTTGTCACAACTAGTGGCCAAATAACTTTAAGCACATTAATCTGCTTTACAAGGGGTATAGAGCCTAACTGGTATACATAAACTGGGGGATAGTAGATTGACATATGCTAGTGCTTTTGCTTTTCGTAAGGCCTACTCATGTTGTTGGTTGACGAAAAGTAATGTGGAAATGTATTCCAATATCTTCAATATGCACCCTGGAATTGGATAAGGACGCAAGTAATTGCGACCCCAATGTGTCAGTCTTCACGTGTTGCCTGTGAGAAAGATGCTTCGGATTGTGCAGCACATTCAGAGAGAAGGGTACAAGGCAGCACTCTGGGCCACAATAGGCATGGATTTCTTTAGGGTGCTTTACGGCCACAAAGGGGATGCCGCTGTGAAATTTGAGGCATTATCAAGTGCTTGTCAATTTGTGAATGAGAGACTATTGGAGTGTGTACAGCCTGCGCAAAATGTATGCCTTTCCAAGCAACTTTTTTCAAATCATTAGTCTCATCATGCAGCCTTACAATGTATTTAAAATCAAAACAGTCTGAAGTTTGTAAAACAACTAAAGTTACTTTGATAACTCTAAACTAAGCATATAGGAGTACCTATTTATTTGTTAACCGCTCAACACAGAAGTCGCATGTGCACACTCCCTAAAATCAATTAGAGAAAATATTTATTTTTATTCAGCTTTATTCAATTGTATTCTTCATATTATACTGCCACAAAATAAGCAAATCTTGTCTGCTAAATATACTAGTTTAGCAAAAGAATAGGTCCTGTGGGCTATTCTCTTCATCTGAAATAGTCTACATTTTCTTTAGACCTAGTGGTTCCTCCTTTAAAAGTTGTGAGCTTACACTGCGGGACTTTGAGGTACGCACCAAAGTACGTTAATCTCTAGGAGAACAAACACGTCTCCTTCCTGAGCGGTATGAAGGCTGTGTGGTCCCATGGTGTTTATACTTGCATACTATTGTTTGTAGAGATGAACGTGGTACCTTCAGGAATTTGGAAATTGCTCCCAAGGATGAATCAGACTTGTGGAGGTATACAATGTTTTTTCTGGGGTCTTGGCTGATTTCTTTTGATTTTCCCACGATGTCAAGCAAAGAGGCACTGAGTTTTAAGGTAGGCCTTGAAATACATCCACAGGTACACCTCCAGTTGACTCAAATTATGTCAATTAGCCTATCAGAAGCTTCTAAAGCCATGATGACATTTTCTGGAATTTTCCAAGCTGTTTAAAAGCACAGTCAACTTAGTGTATGTAGACTTCTGAACCACTGGAATTGTGATACAGTGAATTATAAGTGAAATAATCTGTCTGTAAACAATTGTTGGTAAAATGACTTGTGTCATGCACAAAGTAGATGTCCTAACCGACTTGACAAAACTATAGTTTGTTATTAAGAAATTTGCGGAGCGGTTGAAAAACGAGTTAAAATGACTCCAACCTAAGTGTATGTAAACTTCCAACTTCAACTGTACATGTACTGTAGTTATTACCACACGAGATTCCCACATTGTAGCCTGATCATGTACTCTTCCATGGCAAATAAAGGTGCCGTTCAGGTATGAATCTGAGACATTCCAGGTGTATCAAACTCCATTCTTTGAATGATGCGGTGTCTGCATTACAATTATACACTTCAACAGTTACCACTCCTGCTCCTGGGACATCAATGTGTAATCTATGCAATAGACTAGAAACATGATTTCATTAAAGGCTGATTTGTAATTCACATACACAGAAAACTATGCATATCTAACTATCTGCATTGATCTGAGGACACGGGATAGGTGTAGTATTTCAATGAGATACTTAATTTCAACCAGTGGAGAATGTGAAATGCTTTATTGAAAGAAGTTCATTGTCTAGGTGTTATAAATACATAATAATTATTGTAATATTATAAATACAAGTTCAATCTGTACTTCAATGCACATACGGTGTGCATTATAAAAACGAGGAAGAACGAGGTGAGGAGAGAGGTGATTAGACCGAAAGAGATAACAGCGGCAGACAGCACATGATTAACGAATTACAGTGCTACCCTAATTACCTCTCAGTTCATCACAAATGCGGTGTCTCCTAACCAGCCTTGGGCCCCCAGTTGGCCCGAAGGTTATCTTAACTTCTCTAGGGTAGGGAGCAGTATTTTGACATCCGGATGAAAGGCGTGCCCGTAGTAAACTGCCTGCTACTCAGGCTCAGAAGGTAGGATATGCATATTATTAGCAGATTTGGACAGAAAACACTGACGTTTCTAAAACTGTTTTAATGATGTCTGTGAGTATAACAGAACTCATATGGCAGGCAAAAACCTGAGAAAAATCCAACCAGGAAGTGTGGAAATCTTTTCAAGTGATTATCTATACAGTGACTTAGGGTTAATTTTGCACTTCCTAAGGCTTCCACTAGATGTCAACAGTCTTTAGAACGTTGTTTCATGCTTCTACTGTGAATAGGGAGAGAATAAGAGCTCCTGGAAGTATATGAGTGAGAAAATGACATGAGCTCAGTGGCGCGCACTCACCTGCGAGTTAGCTGTGTTCCTTTTCTTTTTTGAAGACAAAGGAATCGTCCAGGTTGGAATATTATGGAAGATTTATGATAAAAACATCCTAAAGATTGATTCTATACATCGTTTGACATGTTTCTACAAACTGTAGTATAACTTTGACTTTTCGTCTGGACTTAGTAAGCGCGTACCTAACGCGCGAACAAAATGGAGGTATTTGGACATAAAGATATAGTTTATCGAACATTTAATCTGGAACTGGGATCCCTGGGAGTGCATTCCGATGAAGATCAAAGGAAAGTGAATATTTATAATGTAATTTTTGTCATTTCTGTTGACTCCAAAATGGCGGGTATCTGTATGGCTTGTTTTGATATCTGAGCGCTGTACTCAGATTATTGCAAAATTTGCTTTCGCCATAAGGTTTTTGGAAATCTGACACAGCGGTTGCATTAAGGAGAAGTATCTATAATTCTTTGAATAACTTGAATATTTTATCAACGTTTATGATGAGAATTTCTGTGCTCATTCACCGGAAGTTTTGGGAGGCAAAACATTTCTGAACATTACACGCCAATGTAAAAATGGGGTTTTTGGATATAAATATGAACGTGGACAACTACAAATACCTGGGGGTCTGGTTAGACTAAACTCTCCTTCCAGATTCACATTAAGCATCTCCAATCCAAAATTAAATCTAGAATCGGCTTCCTATATCGCAACAAAGCATCCTTCACTCATGCTGCCAAACATACCCTCGTAAAACGGACCATCCTACCAATCCTCGACTTCAGTGATGTCATCTATAAAATATCCTCCAACACTCTACTCAACAAACTGGATGCAGTCTATCAGTGCCATCCGTTTTGTCACCAAAGCCCCATATACTACCTACCATTGCGACCTGTACGCTCTTGTTGGTTGGCCCTCGCTTCATACTCGTCGCTAAACCCACTGGCTACAGGTTATCTACAAGTCTCTGCTAGGTAAAGCCCCGCCTTAGCTCACTGGTCACCATAGCCGCACCCACTCCAGCAGGTATATCTCACTGGTCAGCCCCAAAGCCAATTCCTCCGTTGGTCGTCTTTCCTTCCAGTTCTCTGCTGCAAATGACTGGAACGAACTGCAAAAATCTCTGAAGCTGGAGACTCATATCTCCATCACTAGCTTTAAGCACCAGCTGTCAGAGCAGCATGCAGATCACTGTACATAGGCTGTTTACAGATGGGCTATCTACCTACCTCATCCCCACACTGTATTTCTTTATTTCTTTCTCTTGCTCCTTTGCACCCCAGTATCTCTACTTGCAAATTCATCTTCTGCACATCTACCATTCCAGTGTTTAATTGCTATAGGTCACCATGTTCTATTTATTGCCTTAACTTACTTCATTTGCACTCACTGTATATAGACTTTGTTCTACTGTATGTTTTGTTTATTCCATGTGTAACTCTGTTGTTGTATGTGTCGAATTGCTATGCTTTATCTTGGCCAGGTCGCAGTTGCAAATGAGAACTTGTTCTCAACTAGCCTACCTGGTTAAATAAAGGTGAAATCTAAAAAAGACACGAGGACAAACAATAGAAGATACTGTATGTGACGCAGACACCTATCGAAGTATACCTGAAACATTTAAATAGAGGGCAATGAGTCTCACCACTTGGTTATTGCAAGGCTAAACCCCAGGGAAATCATGACTTGGCAGCAACAGATAGTCAGTCCAGTGAAAATAGCTGTGTTTATGTGGTGTAAATCAGAAAATTGGCAGCTGACATCTTAAGTTTTTTTATTTTTTATTTAATAAATGTGAGACAGGTTCCATGTACAACAAGGCAGGCAGAGATGGAGAGAAAAAGAACATAGAGGTAATTAAACTGTTCTGGTTATGGACACTTGCCAGCAATAAAGCTTCCACGGTCTGTTCCTCTCACAGTGAAAATCCGGTAATATCTACATTTTCGACCCCTTGATCAGCTCGCTCTCTGAAAGTAAAGAAAATAGATTCTTTTTTATAGATATGAAAACAATAACTGAGATATGACCGTTCCATCTAAAGCAGCAGATGTCAATACAGCACAGAAAGCTTAACACCAAACTGGTATTGTGGTTGTTCATTAGGTGATGGGAAATATACAATGACACCGGCACCATCTATACGCTGCAAAGACTCCCTAACTCTTCAGGACAGACGTTGTGCTCTTTCATCCTTCTGTAAACAAAGCTAACCGTTACACTGTCATGAAATATGATTATATATCGACTATGAAACAAATAGGACATGGCCTGCTTATGAGTTGCCATGAAAGAAAGTTAGATGAATTGAACTGAAAATGGCGAGAACAGGCGTTCGTAGCTAAATGCTTTTGGTTATCTTGAGAATAATAATTGCATGACTTATCATTCTATGGTATGTATGTAATATACTGTAGTAGAATGTTATGAACTGACACAATCGTGGGAGCTAACTACTAGCTATGTAACGTTAGAAGTTGGACAGAAGAACACCCAGTGCTGCTTACCTGAGATGCCATCATCACACAGTCCTTCGCAGGTGTCCGCTATGACTTCCTTTGTGTCAGAAAAAAGTTGCTTTCACAACAATTATTTTTGATTAAACATAAAAATAAAAAATAAAAGGTTTGCTCTCAAAGACAAATGTACCTCCATAGCATATAACAATTTGCCTGTGAATAACCACACCTTCATGCAGAATTCTTGACGCACAACCGAAGATGCTGCCATATCCTGCCAGCACGCCCACAAGCAAGCCGCAGAATGATGACGCGTGGAAGAGGGAAAGGCACAACAAAAATTTGTTGCAAGTTGGGGAGGGGGGACTAATAGCTGAACAATAGACTATTCAACCTTTTCTAAAGAATGGTCTAATAGCAGAGCTTGGGTGTGAACCCCCCCTCCTATAACAGACCAGATTTGCCCTGACGGCAAAGGGGTAGTAATGTAATAAAGTAATGATTTATCAAATAAGTTACCTTACACATTATGTTGGCTGACAATTTGTTAGCTATGCTGTCCTTACGAACCACATAGCATATCATTACAGCAGTATGTATGTTAGCTAGCTACCTAACGTTAGTAGTTATACATCAAACTTGCTAGTATATTAACCTGTCTGGGAACGTGGGACACTTGCGTGGAATCGCGTCGCGCGAAATACAAATACCTCATGAATGCTATAACATCAATTTCTCAAACATATGACTATTTTACACGATTTTATAGATACACCTCTCCTGAATCTAACCACGTTGTCTGATTTCAAAAAGGCTTTACAGCAAAAGCAAAACATTAGATTATGTTAGCAGAGTACCCTGCCAAAAAAAAAAAAAAAAAATTACACTGCCATTTTCAAAGCAACTAGCATGCATCACAAATACCCAAAACACAGCTAAATGCAGCACTAACCTTTGACAATCTTCATCAGATGACACTCCTAGGTCATCATGTTACACAACACATGCATTTTTTGTTCGATAAAGTTCATATTTATATATAAAAACAGCATTTTACATCAGCGCGTGACGTTCAGAAAATATTTTCCCTCAAATGCTTCCGGTGAATCAGCGTTACAATTTACAAAATTACTATTCGAAAACATTTTTAAAAATGTAATATTGTCATTCAAAGAATTATAGATTAACATCTCGTGAATGCAACAGCATTGCCAGATTTAAAAATAACTTTACTGGGAAATCACACTTTGCAATAAACGACGTGGTATACTCAGAAAAATAGGCTAGGCGATACATGTTAGCGCCATCTTGGAACCATCTAAAATCAAATATTCTATTGTAAATATTCCCTTACCTTTGATTATCTTCATCAGAAGGCACTTCCAGGAATCCCAGGTCCACAACAAATGAAGTTTTGTTCGAAAAAGTTAATAATTTATGTCCCAATAGTTCCTTCTTGTTAGCGCGTTCCGAAGGCTACTCATAATGTACTGAAGCGTGCGGGACTTGTCGTCACGAATGTGCAAAAAATATATATTTACATTCGTTCAAACGTTGTATAACAAATCTTTAGGGCCTTTTTCAACCAGAGCTTCAATAATATTCAAGGCGGACGATTGCATTGTCTTACTAAACGTTTCAGAACAAAAGGGTTCCCATGGGCGCCCGCGTCATAGTAGTAATGGCCCTCCCCCTGTGACCAACTTCCCAAGCCTCTCTTTGGGTCAGTTTCTACCATAGAAGACTCAAACCACTTTGTAAAGACTGTTGACATCTAGTGGAAGCCTTAGGAAGTGCTAAATGATTAATAAGTCCCTGTGTGTTTCAATGGCAAAGGCTTGAAGTGATTCCACACATCAGATTTCCACTTCCTGTTAGGATTTGTCTCAGGGTTTTGACTGCCATATGAGTTCTGTTATACTCACAGACACCATTCAAACAGTTAGAAACTTTAAATTGTTTTCTATCCAAATCTACTAATTATATGCATATTCTAGTTACTGGGCAGGGGTAGTAACCAGATGAAATCGGGTACGTTTTTTATCCGGCCGTGCAAATACTGCCCCCTATCCCCAACAGGTTAACCTCTTGGCGTTCCCCTAGGATAGGGGGCGCTAAAGCGATTTTTGAAAAAAATTCGTGCCCATTTGAAACGGCCTCCTACTCAAACTCAGAAGCTAGGATATGCATATAATTAATACTTGTGGATAGAAAACACTCTAAAGTTTCTAAAACTGTTTGAATGGTGTCTGTGAGTATAACAGAACTCATATGGCAGTCAAAACCCCGAGACAGATGGAAACAGGAAGTGGAATTCTGAATTGCGAACTCAACTTCCTCACGTTGCCTATTAATCACACCGTGAGCTATGGTTCATTGAGCACTTCCTATTGCTTCCACAAGATGTCCCCAGTCTTTACAAAGTGATTTGAGACTCCTACTGTGAAAACTGAATGAACGAGATGCTGTGGAACGTGGTCACACGGAGAGGCCCATCACCATTATGACGCCGACGCCCCTGGTTACCCTCCCCTTTCGAAAGGTTTTGAAACACAATGCAATCGTCCCCCTCTAATCTTATTGGCTCTCTTGTTGAAAAACGCCCTGAAGATTTATGTTATACAACGTTTGACATGTTTGAACGAACCTAAATGGGGAAAAAATGCATTTTCTCGAAATGGCTTTCCCGTGGCCGACGGAAGTTTTGGAGCAGCCTTCAGACGCGCTAACAAGAACAAGCTCTTGGAACATAAAGGAGTAATTTTTTTCGAACGAAAATACATTTGTTGTGGACCTGGGATTCCTGGAAGTGCTTTCTGATGAAGACAACCAAAGGTAAGGGATTATTGACAATAGTATACAAGACTAGATGTGATATGCGATTGTTCCAAGATGGCGCTGACCTGTAACGTTAGCCTATTTTTCAGAGTATCGCAAAGTATGATTACCCAGTAAAGTTAATTTTAAATCTGGCATTACAGGTGCTTTCAAGAGATATTCAGCTATAAATCTTAGAATGACAATATTACATTTTAAAAGCATAGTTGTTGTGCGTTCTCATTGGACATTCGGGTGCTTTCGTAAATTCGCTCTGGCTATCTACTCCGATTTCAGAGCACTCGTCTGAGTGTACCAGAGCGCAGAATAATGAATTTACGTGCGTTCAACGGCCGGTGTCAGTAAAAAATAAAAAAATAAATTTTTTAAAAAAGAGAAAAAAAAAGGCGTAATTAAAATTGTTTCCAGCAGCACAGTTATTCACCAACTCTCTGGTTAACACAAACTGCCTAACCAGCTCTGCTAGGGAAAGTAAAATGGTCAGTGGTCTCATTTGTGTCTGGAAGTATCTAGCAAGCTAGCCAATGTTAGCTTGGGTGCTTGACTGCCGTTGTAAGGCCAGAACACTCAAATCAACCCTACTCGTCGGCCGGAATGTCCAGTGTGCGCTCCGAGCACGAAACGGTCTGAATTTACAAACGTCACATTGTACAACGCCATATTTTCTGTTCCATCCTAACGGAAATGGAGGGTTTTTCCATTTTTCATGGAATAGAAACACCATAATATAAAATTAAGCAAGTACCAGTGAAAAGTTGACACACCTACTCATTCCAGGATTTTTCTATATTTTGACTATTTTCTACATTGTAGAATAATATTGAAGACATCACAACTATGAAATAACATCATTTCCCACAGTAAAACATGAAGGAGGTGGTGTTATGGTGTGGGGTTGCTTTGCTGATGACTGTCTGATTTATTTAGAATTTTTTTTAAAAGGCACACTTAACCAGTATGGCTACCACAGCAATGATACGCCATCCCATCTGGTTTGGGCTTAGTGGGACTATCATTTGTTTTTCAAGAAGGCAATGACCCAAGACACACCTCGAGGCTGTGTAAGGGCTATTTTACCAAGAATGAGAGTGATGGAGTGCTGTATCAGATGACCTGGCCTCCACAATCCCCCGACCTCAACCAAACTGAGATTGTTTGATGAGTCGGACCGAAGAGTGAAGGAAACGCAGCCAACAAGTGCTCAGCATATGTGGGAACTCCTTCAAGACTGTTGGAAAAGCATTCCAGGTGAAGCTGGTTGAGAGAATGCCAAGAGTGTGCAAAGCTGTCATCAAAGTGTGGTGTGTCAACCCCGCACCATAACACCTCCATGCATTACAAATGCAGAGATCATTCGTTGACCCATACCGCTTCTCACAAAGACACGGCAGTTGGAACCAAAAATCTCCAATTTGGACTTTTAGGTCTTAAAGTAAAGTAATGGACAAGTGCTCAGCATTTGTGGGAACTCCTTCAAGACGCTGGATGAGAGAATGCCAAGAGTGTGCAAAGCTGGCCTCCCGAGTGGAGCAGCGGTCTAAGGCACTGCGTCGCAGTGGTTAAGGCGTCACTACAGACCCGTCGTTCGATCCCAGGCTGCGTCACAGCCAGCCAAGAGACCCATGAGGCAGCGGACAATTGGCCCAGCGTCGTTCAGGTTAGGGGAGGATTTGGCCGGCCGGGATTTCCTTGTCCCATCAGGCTCTAGCGACTCGTGGCAGGCCGGGCGCCTGCAAGCTGATTCCGGTCGCCAGCTAGTCAGTGTTTCCTCGGACACATTGGTGTGGCTGGCTTCTGCGTTAAGCAAGCAGTGAGTCAAGAAGGAGTGCATCTTGGCGGGGTAGTATTTCGGTGACGCATGGCTCTCGACTGTGACCTCTCCCGAGTCCGTACAGGAGTTGCAGCGACGGGACAAGACTAACTACCAAATGGATATCATGAAAACTGGGGAGGAAAAAGGGCTAAAAGTACACCAAAAAAATAAAAAGCAATAAGGCTGTTATGTAACCAAATGTGGAAAAAGTCAAGTGGTCTGAATACTTTCCGAAAGCACTGTCTCTCTAATTTGACTAAGTAGACAAAAAAGGTAGAAATATGTTTCATTAATAAAAAAAAAACTTTATTTCCCAAGCCAAAATTCTTTGCATCACAGTCACAAGACCCTAGGTGACCAAGAACAGCCCTGTCTGCTGCAGTGAGCAGGATTTGGTTTTACAGGCGAGTCGAGGAAACAGATGTCTGATATTCAACGTTTAATTGCCCAGTGAAGGAGTTGAGTTTCAACCCCTAACGCAAGTCCCAGTCTTTATAAATTGCCCCTCCCTTTACGCTCTAGTTTAGAAGCCAGACGCAATAGATGGGCACTTGGGCAGAGCGCCCGTGTTCCTTTGGACAGGCAAGTATTTCTAATCGCCTTGTTTTATTTTAACTAGGCAAACCAGTTAAGAACAAATTCTTATTTTACAATGACAGCCTACCCTGGCCTAACCCAGACAATGGGCCAATTGTGCGCTGCCCTATGGGACTCCCAATCACGGCCGGTTGTGATACAGCCCAGGATCAAACCAGGGTCTGTAGTGACATGCTTTAGACCACTGCACCACTCGGGAGCAGTATATGGGGCCTTTACTAGGCCCTACACAAAATGGAGATTAATGGAGACGCCAACAACATGGTGAAGATGGCTAAAGACCACTTTTGCTGCTGCCCTATGTGCCAGCCAGAGCAATGGGGATGAGTGAGTGTTACTCCCCTAGTCTAGATTGACAGTCTTTAGGTGACAAAATTGCATAGTGGTGTCATATCTGTACATTCTCTCAGACTACCGCTGCGCTGCACTGTACACTGCGGATAGCAGCTGGTCAAAGTAATGATGTCTCCTTCATGCAGTGGTGTAAAGTACTTAAGTAGTACTTTAAGTAAAAATACTTTAAGTAGTACTTTTTTTTTTGGGGGGGGGGGGGGGGGGGGGGGGTGTTCCTGTACTTTATTTTTGACAACTTTTACTTCACTACATTTGTAAAGAAAATAATGTACTTAACTCCATACATTTTCTCTGGCACCCAAAAGCAGGACAGGAAAATTGTCAAATTCACACTAAAAGAGAACCCTGGTCATCCCTATTGCCTTTGATCTGGCGGACTCACTAAACAAATGCTTTGGTTGTAAATTGTGTCTGAGTGTCTGGCTATAAGTACATTTAAAAAATTTAATAAAAAATGGTGCCGTCTGGGTCGCTGAATAAGGAATTTGAAATAATTTATACTTTTAGTTTCGAAACTTAAGTATATTTTCCACAATTACATTTACTTTTGATATTTAAAACCAAAATACTTTTACTCAAGTAGTATTTTACAGTGACTTAAATTTACTTGAGTCATTTTCTATAAATAACCTCTTACAGCTCCTTAAGGATAGGGGGCAGTATTGACAATTTCGGAAAAAATATGTGCCCATATTAAACTGCCTCCTACTCAAACTCAGAAGCTAGGATATGCATATTATTAGTAGATTTGGATAGAAAACACTGAAGTTTCTAAAACCGTTTGAATGGTGTCTGTGTATAACAAAACTCATATGGCAAGCAAAAACCTGAGAGAAATCCTACCAGGAAGTGGAAATCTGGATCCATGGGCTCTCTTCAAGTCTTTTCCTATTGAATACACAGTGACGTAGTAATAATTGTGCACTTCCTACTTCTTCCACTAGATGTCGACAGTCTTTACAAAGTTGTTTGAAGCTTCTACGACTTCTATGAACAGAGCCCGAATGACAAGGAGGGGAAGTTGTTGAGGCAGGGGGTGAGATCACTTCTTGGGGCGAGTTCACGAGGGTGGATCCTCCCATTCCAAAACCTTTTAAGACACAGGAACCGTCCGGTTGAAATATTATTGGATCTTCACGTTCTGAAGGCCCTAAAAATTAATGTTTTACAACGTTTGAAATATTTGAACGAACATAAATACAACTTTTTTTTAAACTTTTCGTCGCGACATCGTCTGTGCGCTTTCTACACTTGGAGTAGCTTACTGGACGCACGAACAACAAGGAGTTATTTGGACATAAATTATGGACTTTATCGAACAAAACAACATTTGTTGTGGACCTGGGATTCCTGGAAGTGCCTTCTGATGAAGATGATCAAAGGTATGGGAATATTTCTAATGCAATGTATGATTTTAGATGACTCCAAGATGGCGGCTATCTATATAGCCTAGTGTATTTTTCTGAGCTCAGTACTCAGATTATTGCAAAGAGTGCTTTCCTCGTGAAGCTTTTTTGAAATCTTCCATAGTGTTTGCATAAAGGAGATGTTCATCTATAATTCTTTGAATGACAGTTTAATTTTGTATCAATGTTTATGACAAGTATTTTTGTAAATTGTGGCGCTAATTCACCGGCAGTATTTGAGGGAAAATATTTTCTGAACGTCACGCGCCGATGTAAAATGCTGTTTTTATCGAACAAAAAATGCATGTATTGTGTAACATGATGTCCTAGGAGTGTCATCTGATGAAGATTGTCAAAGGTTAGTGCTGCATTTAGCTGTGTTTTGGGTATTTGTGATGCTTGCTAGTTGCTAGGAAAATGGCTGTGTGGTTGTTTTTGTCGATGTACTCTCCTAACATAATATAATGTTTTGCTGTCGCTGTAAAGCCTTTTTGAAAATCGGACAACGTGGTTCGATTCAGGAGAAGTGTATCTATAAAATGGTGTAAAATAGTCCTGTTTGAGAAACAGAAATTATTAGATTTGGTTTTGAATATGGCGCTCTGATTTTTTCACTGGATGTTGATCCCGGTTACGGGATCCGAGCGGCAAGATTAAGGTATCTTTACTTTCACAATTAGGTATGACCATTTTTTCACCAATGCCTTCATGGGACATGAAGGGTCGTCACCCCCCTGAACACATATCTAGGTAAGTGTGAGTACTGTTGGAACTGGAGCATTTTATCGGATCTCTGAGCAAGCTATAACATTATACCATTATCATTCTTGAGGCCTTGGTGTCAATCTCTTGGCCTGGTTATTGTATTCACTGGGGTGGTGGTTCAGGTTAAGTGCTACACCTAGCCAAGGACTGGAGCCACAAAGCGGCAGCTATGGAGCCACATGCAGATCTGCAGCCACAAGTTGAAGACCCATGACATAGCCAATTGCTTTCCAGCACTGAAGCAGGACGTGCAGGATCCCCAGTGCACAGCAGCAGCCAGCTGCCCTAGACTATAGCTGCTCCAGACACTGACCTTGATGTAACCATATCCTCTGTTGAAGAGCCTCACTTAAACTGAGCCATTTTAGCAGGCCTGATAAAACTATTACTGTCCACAGAGCCCAAAGTCACAGCGCATCTGTATGCTAGTTCAAAAGTTTGGGATCACTTAAAATGTGCTTTCCTTTCAAAAACAAGGACATGTTTGTCCATTAAAATAACATCAAATTGATTAGAAATACAGTGTAGACATTGTTAATGACTTTTGTAGCTGTAAACGGCAGATTTTTTGGTAGAATATCTACATAGGCGTACAGAGGCCCATTATCAGCAACCATCACTCCTGTGTTCCAATGGCAAGTTGTGTTAGCTAATCCAAGTTTATCATTTTAAAAGGCTAATTGAGCATTAGAAAACCCTGATTAATAACCTGTTGGGGCTAGGGGGCAGTATTTGCACGGCCGGATAAAAAACGTACCCGATTTAAACTGGTTACTACTCTTGCCCAGAAACGAGAAGATGCATATAATTAGTAGATTTGGATAGAAAACACTCTAAAGTTTCTAAAACAGTTTGAATGGTGTCTGTGAGTATAACAGAACTCATATGGCAGGCCAAAACCTGAGAAGATTCCATACAGGAAGTGCCCTGTCTGACAATTTGTTGTCCTTCAGTTGCATATCTATCGAAAATACAGCATCTCTGCTGTAACGTGACATTTTCTAAGGCTTCCATTGGCTCTCAGAAGGCGCCAGAAAGTGTAATGGGGTGTCTGCTGTCTCTGGGCGAAGAACAGCAGGAGAATTTGTGAGCGGTCAGCCTGGGGACAGTGACACTGGAGATGCGCGTTCATGAGAATTCTCAGTTTTTTTCTTTCAGCCTTTGAATAAATACAACGTCGCCCTGTTGGAATATGACCGCTATTTTACGAGAAAAATAGCATAAAAAATGATTTTAAACAGCGTTTGACATGCTTCGAAGTACGGTAATGGAATATTTTGACTTTTTTTGGTCACGAAATGCGCTCGCGCATCACCCTTCGGATAGTGACCAGAACACACGAACAAAGCGGAGGTATTTGGATACAACTATGGATTATTTGGAACCAAAACAACTGTTGTTGAAGTAAAAGTCCTGAGAGTGCATTCTGACGAAGAACAGCAAAGGTAATCCAATTTTTCTAATAGTAATTCTGAGTTTGGTGAGGGCCAAACTTGGTGGGTGTCAAAATAGCTAGCCGTGATGGCCGGGCTATCTACTCAGTATATTGCAAAATGTGCTTTCGCCGAAAAGCTATTTTAAAATCTGACACCGCGATTGCATAAAGGAGTTCTGTATCTATAATTCTTAAAATAATTATGTATTTTGTGAACGTTAATCGTGAGTAATTAAGTAAATTCACCAGAAGTTTGCGGTGGGTATGCTAGTTCTGAACATCACATGCTAATGTAAAAAGCTGTTTTTTGATATAAATATGAACTTGATTGAACAAAACATGCATGTATTGTATAACATAATGTCCTAGGAGTGTCATCTGATGAAGATCATCTAAGGTTAGCGCTGCATTTAGCAGTGGTTTTGGTGACATATATGCTTGCTTTGAAAATGGCTGTGTGATTATTTTTGGCAAGGTACTCTTGACATAATCTAATGTTTTGCTTTCGCTGTAAAGCCTTTTTGAAATCGGACAATGTGGTTAGATTAACGAGAGTCTTGTATTTAAAATGGTGTAAAATAGTCATATGTTTGAGAAATTGAAGTTATAGCATTTTTTAGGTATTTGTATTTCACGCCACGTGATTCCACTGGCTGTTGACTAGGTGGGATGCATATATAGATTTTTAAAAAAGCATAATAATCGTCCGATTAATCGGTATCGACTTTTTTGGTCCTCCAATAATCGGTATCGGCGGCGAAAAATCATAATCGGTCGACCTCTAATACATAGGCGTACAGAGGCCCATTATCAGCAACCATCACACCTCTGTTGTGCACACCATCACTCAAAGTTGTGCACCGGGGCATCCCACTCTATTCTGGTTAAAGCCAGTTTGCTCTGTTCTGTGAAGGGAGTAGTACGAGATCTTCAGTTTCTCATATGGAATAGCCTTCATTTCTCAGAACAAGAATAGACTGACAAGTTTCAGAAGAAAGGTTTTTGTTTCTAGCCATTTTGAGCCTGTAATCGAACCCACAAATGCTGATGCTCCAGATACTCAACTAGTCTAAAGGCCAGTTTTATTGCTTCTTTAAATCAGGACAACAGTTTTCAGCTGTGCTAACGTAATTGCAAAAGGGTTTTCTAATAATCAGTTAGACTTTTAAAATTAAAATTGAATTAGCTAACAAAGTGCCATTGGAACACAGGAGTGATGGTTGCTGATAATGGGAATCTGTACACCTATGTAGATATTCCATTAAAAATCAGCCATTTCCAGCTACAAGTCATTTACAACAATGTCTACACTGGATTTCTGATCAATTTGATGTTATTTTAATGGACAAAAAAAGTGCTAAAAAACAAGGACATTTCTAAGTGACCCCAAACTTTTGAACGGTAGCGTAGGTCCCGATTGACATTTTCCATGCACTTTCCTTGCAATGCTCCCGGTAAATTGATTCACATGTGACAAAACAATTTTTAAAGTTGCAGATTTAAAAAAAAAATGCTTGTCATTTTTGCAAGCTGTTTAACTCTGGACTGAGGAAAAAGATGGCGCCACAGGAGGCTGCATATGTTATTATCTTCGAGGACTGAAAACACCTCAGGGGCTCAGTCTAAAACACAGAATCGAGTCACTACCTCCATGAGAAAGATGAGTGATTTACGGTGTGGGTATAATGCATAAATGTAATATGAATTTGAGTAAAACATTCACTCTCAATCTACAATGGACAGCGTAGCCTAATCCTGTGACCCAAATGACGTCAAGGCGTTGGTCTCACCAGTGCATGGGCCATTAGGAATTTTATATGACCTATAAAATCGTTACAAAGCCGTATACATCAGGATTTATGGTAAAAACTCCAAGCCTTGGGGCCAAATATGTGGGTCAATGTTGATCAGATATCCCTCTAACAGCTTCTAAAGAACTTAGCGCGATCACTTTGTCTGAACTGAGGTCAGCCTCCCTGTGTTGGATGTTTTGGTTCGCAATCAGACAAAGTATGCAGATGTACAATGACACTTGGGCTCCGACAGGTTGTAAAGCCAAACCATAAATTCTGTTGACATTGCTAGGCCTCAGCGGTGCCCTATATGCAGCAAATTCCAGTGATAATAAAGTTAATCCGTGGATATGGCCATTTGTTAGCCCAGCTCATAGCTGTAATTGGGTACTCGTGGTAGCTAGAACCGGGACCTTTGGTAATTGAAAACGCAAATAGCTTTTCTCTAGTGTAAAGTTAACACCACAGGAAAAAAAAAAAGTTAAATATTTTTTGTTTTTTTAGAAATAGGTGAACTCTACCCACCAACAACAAAGCTAATGTGTGTATATGTGTATGTGTGTGTGTGTGAGAAGAAAGAGGTTAAAGACAGCGGCCGGAGCTCACCGGTGTCCTGGCTGGACTTGGAATCCGAGAGGCTGACGGCCGAGGCGTCTCGCGACTGGTCAATGTTCACCTTATGCTTGTAGGGGTCCAGGGCTCCAGCAAGCCCAGCAGACGAATAGCCTGATGGACAGATCCACAATATTCGAACATATGATATACATCTCTATAGACAGAACATTAGACAGATCAGTGGACAAAGTCGGTGTAGTAAAATGTGAGATGGTGAAACAAAGCTTTTTCCACCTCATTCTCAACTAGGAGTGTAATTCCAAGGTGAGGTGGGATTCAAGGTGTTACCACACCTAGGCCTATATTAGTGTTGTGAATCTTGACAGCTGCATCTGGCGTCATACGAGACATAGCTATTAGTCGCTGTCGCTTTGAGTTGAACCATTGCTTCTATGAAACTGAGTGAAGCCCAAATGGAGCCACAATGGAGAATGAAGGGTACCCCTATCCTGATTCCCTGGTTTTGCGCCATCTTGAGGAAGTTGAGCAGCACCTCCAGAAGAGAGGGGTATTTGTTTTAGGGCTCCACCACGTATCCTGTGCTGGCAACCTGTTCACCTGAAGTCCACAGTGCCACCTGGTGGAAAGGAAAAAGTGTTACCACACCGACACTGTCATCAAATCACAAATGCATCTGAAGCCATAATAGTACCATAAAATGCCTGCTAAAAGTAGTGGATGGAATATGATCAATACAATAGCATCCTTTTGAAAGCAGATAAATATAATAACACCAGATATTACAAGAGATGGTTGGGGGAAAGGCTTGCAATTGAAGATATTGTGAGAAAAAATATAAACGTATGCCTATACAATTGCACGTACCTACCTTTCTCTTGGCTAGGGAAGAGGATTCCTGGAGCATGTCCATGATGATGGGGAACAGCTCCTCCATCCACCTCATTTCCAACACGTTCACCTGGAGGGCCTTGTGTCAACAACCAAATCAGAACTTGCCTCTGGTGCAAAGAGGCCATCTATCCTTGCATAGCTAATTTACAGTAAGCCTACATTGCACCTCACCTATCAGATAAACAACTTACTGTATTCAGTCTGTTATTTCATTTTGCTCCACTTGGCCTGTGTTGTTCACAATTCACAAATCTGTGATTACCAATGCCTTACATAATACAGTGCATAAACAGTACTCTGATGTTTATAATTGTCGTAACCTGGGACGTGTCTAGTAGGGAGAAAACATCTTGAAATGGGGAGACACTATCTGAACTTGTACAATTAGAAACACACCATTTTTTGTGTTGCAAACCTGCAAAACATGTGCCCTACTGAACACGACCCTGGCCTGAAATATGAAAATTAACATAATCCTGTTTTATCTTTTACTTCGATTATGGCTTCTTTGGGGGAACCTGTTGGTCTAACTGTTCTGCCCTTACATTTTTTTAAAGACTCACTTCCTCAACCTTCTGGAGAGTCTAGCAGTTCACCTGAGCAGGGACAGTGACAATCAAATGAAATCAATTGTGAAAATACAAGGTTGATTCCCACAGGGGATCCCAAAGTTAGGTTGGCCACCATTGGCAGACTGGCATTGGCAAATAATGCAAATAATATAGAACAAACACACAATACACTGAACATGAAGGGGGAAAAAAATCTATAAACTGAATGTCACTAGCGTTTGCTGGTAGGGTCACAGGTTGGCAACGTTTTGTACCTGAGCCAGCTCTCCGATGGTGGCCAGGACACTGATGACTACCCCAGGATTGGGGTATGGATATTTCAGCTTCAGAATAAGAGCCTGAAATAAAGATGAAATGAGCTTAGAGCCAACGTCACTTGAATAAGTTGAATGATTTAAACATGTCCAACTTAAAAAGTAACAGCACTAACATATAATATGTTATGGTGGACTAACAATGATCTTTCAGTGAGTAAAACATTCAGAAGATTTTATAGGGTAGTAAACATTTGGGCCAGCACTGATGGCGGTACCTTTAAGATGAAATCTATCCTATATATAGTATGTTACTTTCATTGAGTAAAACATAGGGGACAGTGCTGATGACTGTACAGTACGTACCTTTAGAATGGACTCCATGTAGGGGCCTTGGAGACCAGGTGACCGAGAATGGGAGCGCTCTGCTCCTTGTTCCTGTTCACGCCACTGTGCTACAGCTCAGTCGGGATCTGGAAAAGGCAGAAGCACACACCATCGTTTAGCAGCCATTCTGATGAACGCTTTGTTTTTAATTTAGCTAATAAAACATCACAGTTTTAATTGTGAGCGACAATGACTCTATTCCCATCAAAACAGAATCCCAAAGCATAGTTTAGAATAGTTCAACAGTCTGACATTTGTAATTCAAGCCACATTGTGAAACATTAACTTGGCTCCCATCTGCTGGTGTGTTATTGAAATGGCTGGTCCACCACTGACACTCAGGAAGGAATAGCATCTTGGGTACTACACACAGAACTACACCTAAAATAGATCAAAACCTGTTGGTTTCTTCTGAAGCATCTTTTGTCTTTTTGATACATCTTGCACAGAAATACCTACAGGTAAAAGTTGTTTCTGTAAATTAAAATGTGTTCAGTCAACTTACCTTGTGAATGGGTTCAATTACTCAAATAAAACACAAGACAAGTTTGCATTACCTGTATGAGCATCTTGCGCAGGAAGGGCATGCCAAAGGTGGCGTCCGATGGTGCAGATGGCCAGCTCAAGGATCTCAAAAGACCTCATCATTCAGCATCGAGAAGTGCCTCCAGGTTCTCCACCTGTGCCAGGTGTTCATTTAAGTGCTCATCCAGAGAGGCCAGTAGTGGATGTCTGGATCTGAGACAGAGAAAGAAAGAGTTAGAAAAGGTTGACATTGTCTACACGGTAGTTGATAATCATCAGTAAACTTTGAATAAAAGAACCACACAACTTTATCAAGTTTGTATTTTTTATCTGTTTTAAAACAGAAACGATGTGATTCTGTCTGCCACACAATATAATGTCATAATGTTCGGTTTTGTAACAAAGACACTTCCAAAACAGAAGCTAATCCAGGAGTGCCTACTCATTTTGGATATTTGACCCTAACATGATCATCATTCTCATAATTAACACAGCCTCCCTTACTACCTGGGTTGGTTTGACTGGACAATTCAGTTTTGTTGTACTGTACTGCACCGTTGCAGTGAGATTAGTATGTGAGCAGCCTTTAGTAAAGATCAGGTCAAGGGTATGAGCCTTGTGAGTTGGAGGGGATTGGAAAGTGTGAGGTCAAGAGGCAAGAGTGTTGGAAAGGCAGACGTCAGGAAGTTAAGTCACGAAGTACAAAGAGCGGTATACCATCATCAGGAAATAAGCTTATCAAGGTGTCAAGCTCATTGAGGAACACTCCAAGGGCACATGGTGGACAATAGAAGATAATGTTAAGTTTGAGTGGACAAGTGACAGTGACAGCGTGGAATTCAAATGAGGAGATGGACAGTGTCACCACCGCGACGACCAGATGCTCTCGGACAATCAGGGAAAACAGTCGGATGAAAGAACAGCTGGAGTAGCAGTGTTCTCTGGGGTGATCCATGTCTCCATCAGGACCAAAACAAAGTCAAGGGACTGAAGGGCAGCATAGGCTGAGATTAACTCTGCGTTCTTGACCGCAGATCGGCAGTTCCAAACGCTGCCAGAGACACGGAATTGGGCACGCAGGGTACACTAAATTAGAAGGGTTGCAGCCAAGGGGTGGGGAGCGTCTAAAGCCTACAGGGAGAGGAGCGAACTGGGATAGAACTGGGATAGATCTAAAAATAACTAGTTAAAATACTCAAGTGAGAGAATGCTGTGGACCCTTCCCCTCTTTAAAACAGCTCCCCAGAACCATCTTAGTTCTCTGACAAAACTGCCATTGACACAACCGCCCAAGGGAGACTGAAGAACTAACACTAACTGATAAATGCAGAGCAGGAAAGCACACATCCATGTACTAATAGCTGATTGCCTAAGAGAGGTGAAACCACTCCCCTTCCAATACAACCACTGATTACCAAAACAAGTCACAAATGTCCCTGCCTCTTGATCCTGGTTGATGTATCAACAACTATCTAAGTTATGAGCAGTCAGCAGTTCACACACCAAGTAGGTCACTGCCAGCAAGCGTTTGGCATCGCTTGATAAAACAATTATAAAATAATTAGCCAATCAGCATTGAGCTGAGCTCAACTGTGGGTTGTCCTGGTGCAGCAAAACACCCCTCAAGAGAGGCCAGTTTGGATTTGGCTTTAGACCAATCAAATCACTTCCTTTGCATAAGTTCATTTTCAGAAAACATGTCTGTTTCTGGTCTGATTGTGTTGATGTCCTGCAGTAGCTAGTTTCCTAAGCCATGGATGGAGATTTGGACTTGTGGTTTTGACATAATTTGCTGTATAGGCCAATGATTATTACGGCGATTCTGATCTAACCATAAACGAATATGTTGTGCCACTTGCCAGAGGCGATTGAAGTTCAATATGTAGCCTAGATGTAGCCTAGTAGGCTCACATTAACTAGCTAGCTGGCTAACTTAGCTGGTTCATGGTTGCCCATGAATGGAAGTCCGGCTAGCGAGCATTTTAGCTAGGTAGCCTATGACAACAAAAACTTAAAGTGTACTGTATAAAAGAGCCATAGACCGTTTTGCTAACATGAAAGAGAGGAGGTTGGCATTGGCATTCAACTTGTCTACAAGCAGGGTGAGTCAACATTTCTTATTTTAATGTTTAAGTGTAAATGCTGCTGAAATAGCAGAGGCAGTACTCCTGTTGTCTTTGTGTTGACTTGCGGTAACTCCATGGTTCTAAATCAGCAGCTTGCTGAGAACATAAACCACACACTGCATGGGCCGTTGGGCTGACCAAGTGGTCGCTGATCAGGTGGATGGAGGGCGTCAGCAGACACGAGCAAGTGGGTGCCGCCTCCATGCCGATTTCCTTGTCCTCGCTGTTGAGGATATGGTCATCACAGAGGCATACAAACTGGGTCAGCGAGTGGCCTGTGGACAGGAAAGAAAGTTGTTAGGCACCAAATGGAATAAAACGGACTGAAACAGGGAAGGTTGGGCACAGGGCGCTAATGCACATAGCAGCTGTCACTGATAATGTTGTTAGCGAACGTAGCATTTTAACTGCAGCCTCCTCAACTACAAATGTAATTTACAGAAGAAGAAATTATGGCTTGATAGCTAATTTAGCTGGATATGCTGCTACAACTAGCCAGGTAAAAAAGAAAATTGCTAGCTAACCTTGCCAGCTAACTTAGTACAAGTACTGCCTGTGGTCAACTCAGGAGGGAAATGTTCAGTGTTGCTACTGACTTCGCCCAATGACATCAAAGTGAAAATGTTATGTTTCAAACCTCTGGTTAAACTCACTTATTGGACCGCTTGATCCTGAAAGTGCCTTCTCCTCTGGTGCCAATTCTAGTTTAACATTGCACAGAAAATAGCTGCAATCCAATCATTTTGACATTCAATATGCATTCTTCTCAGTAGTGGCCATGAAGCGTCTCACCTTCAAACTCAAAGCTGCCCAGTGATGCTGCCCACGTCGCTGGCGTCGGGGATGCTAACTGTAGGGCCAGGCCCGTGTGGCACAGGGTCTTGTACATTACCACCACGGAGAGCATCTTCAGCAGGCCTTCCTGGATGTCTTTCTTCAGCTGGGGGATCAGGCCACTCAGGTCGTACAGCACCACCGTCAGTGTCGAGCAACGGGAAGAGACATGGGTTGATTATTGTGGAGTCCTGTCAACATACCAGGACATCCGCACATGCACACACCCAAACACACCCCCCCAAACACACAACCAAAGGGTCCTCAAAGCCACATCTGTTGAGCATCAAGGCTTTCATCTTTTAGACAGACGGGACGTTGACATACTTGGGATTTGGCGGCCAGTCCTGCGCACACAAAGCATAGGGAACTATGGATGGGAATGAGAGTTGACGTGGGCCCTACCGGAGTCCTCCTTGGTGTCCTGCTGGATGCTGCGCCCCATGCCTCTGGACAGCTTGCTGATACAGGTGAACACTGTGGTCCACCTGCATGGGCTTCTTCCCCTAAACCCAAACACACACAGAGAGGACACAAGTGTTAGAAAATGAAGCTCAGCACACAGAATATATTGATCTGTCTCATCTTTACATGTTGAACAGAATTGAAACACTGATCTAAAGGTGAGTATTCAGTGCTCTGAGCATGAACAAAAAAAATCACTTCAGACATAAAGTCAGATTTGTATCTATAATTAACTGTCTATTAAGTAAATCTATAATAATTTACTTGAGCGAAGTCCTTGAGGGACAGCGTGGCTTTGATGATCTCCTGGATCTTGGTGCACACTGCCACCACCAGTAGCCCACCTTCTTCAAACAGCCCAGCTGGTAGCCTATGGTGTCAGCCAGGTACTGGTCTGGGAGGGGGAAAGTTCAACTGGTCAAAGTCGAGGAAAGTTAGAATTGAGAGAAATTACACACATTGACATGCGGCACTATTATCCAATGGTATGATCTTTTTTTGGAGCAGCCCCTAGTATTTTTTTAAAATGTAAAGGAATGCCCTATTGTAGCTAAATATGACTTCTAAACCAAATTCATACATGATATCTCAAAATCATTCATATAGGTAGATTGCTTGACTTCAACTTTGGTAGCTTGGCTTCAACTTTGGTAGCTTGGCTTCTCTAGTTTCAAAATCAAGTGCTTCCGTAAATGCATAAACAAAGATTGGATCCATATCTAGCAAGAATATTGCATGCAAGGCACTGTTCTGACCTGTGAAGTTGTTTGGCTGGAAGGTGGCAAGCCTCAGCAGCAAGTTGAGAATGGTCATCTGGATCAGAGGGTTTTTACTGGTCCTGAACTTCAGCACCCAGCGGCACACCTAAGGAAAACACACACAGCAGCTATCATTTCATCTGACACAACTCAAACTTCTAAGGCATCTGGTAAACTATGGTTCTCCACCACTTACAGAACTTTGAAACCAAAACTTGAACTTCAACGAGCCACCAAACAGACAAAGCGTCAATACAGTACCAATGTAACCCTCTCACCAGGCTCGAATATGACTCTCACAATATTAACTTACTAGAGTATCGCAACAGCATGGGATGTCAGGTGAGAAGGACATCTCCAATAAGAGTTCCTATTGTAAACTGTCTAGGGTGATGGCAATAGGGTATTAACTTCTGATGAAATGATTATAGGTTTCTGTTATTGTATCAGGATAGGCTATTCCATGCATTAAATTAAATTGAAACAGTAAATGACTCCACCAAGGCAACATACGTAAGGTTCAATATGTGTATTACTACATTTTAAAAGCACATCAAAATAAATAAAAAATAATAAACCCCAATGAGTCGTGCACAACCCATGTCCAAATTATTTCAAACTTGCTTAATAACCCGTAGGCGCGCGTAGGAGCTAAAAAGAAAACGACGACACACAAAGTGCAGAAGCACCTCACGTTGTGATTACTCACTACTTGTAGATATTCCTTCAGGGAAGTATGGCAGTTCCTTGCAGGTTTCCTCACAAGATCCACAGCACCTCTATCAATGCAGACAGTACTCCTTAGCCGTAACCGATATCCCATGGGAACAAGAACTCGTTAAGCTTTCCCAAGCAAATCTCTCTAGGTGTCACACGATGCTAGGCTAACCTCAAGGCTGTCAAATACCTCCACGACGAGACGGTAGCTTCAGTCTTTACTAAGTCTTAACAAAATTATAACAACTCTATTATAAAATCGGTATTTCCATTCATATCTTAGTAAGTATGGGTTTTGTTCTAGTTTTGTCGTCTGCTTTTATAATTTTTCTTCGCCAACGGTCCTAATGTAAAAGTCCATCCTCTTATCAACGTCTCTTTCCCTCTCTTTTTTCCCCAAGCCTCCCATGAACCAGGTCCACTCCCATTGGCCACAGCTTAACAATCGACCCTATTGGTCAAAAATTAAACTTAAAAGTAAACCAAACTATTCACTTATACATTAAATAAATATTTATTCAAAAAGAAATGCATTTAACAACATTACAATTTAAGAGCAATTCAATCACCTTTTTAAATCTAATACCAATTAATTATAACAAATAAACTCAATACTTGGTTTTAACAAGAATAAGCTCAATACCTAGTTCAAACAAGGGTATTACACTAAGATCGAATCCAACTGTGTTTGTCGGATGTGGCAGGGCTCGCAAACGATCACAGATTAAAAAGGGAAACCCAGCCGTGAGCTGCCCAGTGACACGAACCTACCAGACTTATCTATGCACAGTCACTACACCCCCACCTACAGTTGAAGTTGGAAGTTTACATACACCTTAGCCAAATACATTCCTGACATTTAATCCAAGTAAAAATTCCTTGTCTTAGGTCAGTTAGGATCACCACTTTATTTTAAGACTGAAATGTCAGAATAATAGTAGAGAGAGAATTATTTCAGCTTTTAATTATTTCGTCACATTCGCAGTGGATCAGAAGTTTACGTACACTCAGTATTTGGTAGCATTGCCTTTAAATTGTTTAACTTGGGTCAAACGTTTTGGGTAGCCTTCCACAAGCTTCCCACAATAAGTTGGGTGAATTTTGGCCCATTCCTCCTGACAGAGCTGGTGTAACTGAGTCAGGTTTGTAGGCCTCCTTGCTCATACACCCTTTTTCAGTTCTGCCCACAAATTTTCTATAGGATTGAGGTCAGGGCTTTGTGATAGCCACTCCAATACCTTGACTTTGTTGTCCTTAAGCCATTTTGTCACAACTTTGGAAGTATGCTTGGGGTCATTGTCCATTTGGAAGACCCATTTGCAACCAAGATTTAACTTCCTGACTGATGTCTTGAGATGTTGCTTTAATATATCCACATCATTTTCCTGCCTCATGATTACATCTATTTTGTGAAGTGCACCAGTCCCTCCTGCAGCAAAGCACACTCACAACATAATGCTGCCACCCCCGTGCTTCACGGTTGGGATGAAGTTCTTCGGCTTGCAAGCCTCCCCCTGTTTCCTCCAAACGTAACGATGGTCATTATGGCCAAACTGTTCTATTTTTGTTTCATCAGACCAGAGGACAATTCTCCAAAAAGTATGATCTTTGTCCTCATGTGCAGTTGCAAAGCATAGTCTAGCTTTTTTATGGCGGTTTTGGAGCGGTGGCTTCTTCCTTGCTGAGCTGCCTTTCAGGTTATGTCGATATAGGACTCGTTTTACTGTGGATATAGATACCTTTGTAACTGTTTCCTCCAGCATCTTCACAAGGTCCTTTGCTGTTGTTCTGGGATTGATTTGCACTTTCGCACCAAAGTACTTTCATCTCTATGAGACAGAACGCGTCTTCTTCCTGAGCGGTATGACGGCTGCGTGGTCCCATGATGTTTATACTTGCGTACTATTGTTTGTACAGATGAACTTGGTACCTTCAGGAGTTTGGAAATTGCTCCCAAGGATGAACCAGACTTGTGGAGGTATACAATTTTTTTCTGAAGTCTTGGCTGATTTATTTTGATTTTCCCATGATGTCATGCAAAGAGGCACTGACTTTGAAGTTAGGCCTTGAAATACATCCACAGGTACACCTCCAATTGACTCAAATGATGTCAATTAGCCTTTCAGAAGCTTCTAAAGCCATGATGACATTTTCTGGAATTTTCCAAGCTGTTTAAAGGCACAGTCAACTTAGTGTATGTAAACTTCTGACCCACTGGAATTGTGATACAGTGAATTATAAGTGAAATAATCTGTCTGTAAACAATTGTTGGGAAAATTACTCGTGTCATGCACAAAGTAATGTCCTAACCGACTTGCCAAAACTATAGTTTGTAAACAAGAAATGTATGGAGTAGTTGAAAAATAAGTTTTAATGATTCCAACCTAAGTGTATGTAAACTTCTGACTTCAACTGTACTGTACATGTACAAATTACCTCAACTAACCTGTACCCCCACACACTGACTTGGTACCGGTGCCCCCTGTATATTGTTATTCCTCATTATCGTTATTCTTATTGTGTTACTTTTTATTATTCGTTTTTATTTTAGAGAGGAATGGGAGATTCGATATAGGCCGATAGTTTTTAACATTTTCTGGTTCAAGGTTTGGCTTTTTCAGAGAGGCTTTATTACTGACACTTTTAGTGAGTTTGGTACACATCCGGTGGATAGAGAGCCGTTTATTATGTTCAACATAGGAGGGCCAAGCACAGGAAGCAGCTCTTTCAGTAGTTTAGTTGGAATAGGGTCCAGTATGCAGCTTGAAGGTTTAGAGGTCATGATTATTTTCATCATTGTGTCAAGAGATATAGTACTAAAACACTTGAGTGTCTTCCTTGATCCTAGGTCCTGGCAGAGTTGTGTAGACTCAGGACAATTGAGCTTTGGAGGAATACGCAGATTTAAAGAGGAGTCCGTAATTTGCTTTCTAATGATCATGATCATTTCCTCAAAGAAGTTCATGAATTTATTACTGCTGAAGTGAAAGCCATCCTCTCTTGGGGAATGCTGCTTTTTAGTTAGCTTTGCGACAGTATCAAAAATACATTTTGGATTGTTGTTATTTTCCTCAATTAAGTTGGAACAATAGGATGATCGAGCAGCAGTGAGGGCTCTTCGATACTGCACGGGACTCTCTTTCCAAGCTAGTCGGAAGACTTCCAGTTTGGCGTGGCGCCATTTCCGTTCCAATTTTCTGGAAGCTTGCTTCAGAGCTCGGGTATTTTCTGTATACCAGGGAGCTAGTTTCTTATGGCAAATGTTTTTAGTTTTAAGGGGTGCGACTGCATCTAGGGTATTGCGCAAGTTTAAATTGAGTTCCTCAGTTAGGTGGTTAACTGATTTTTGTCCTCTGACGTCCTTGGGTAGGCAGAGGGAGTCTGGAAGGGCATCAAGGAATCTTTGGGTTGTCTGAGAATTTATAGCACGACTTTTGATAATCCTTGGTTGGGGTCTGAGCAGATTATTTGTTGCGATTGCAAACGTAATAAAATGGTGGTCTGATAGTCCAGGATTATGAGGTAAAACATTAAGATCCACAACATTTATTTCATGGGACAAAACTAGGTCCAGAGTATGACTGTGGCAATGAGTAGGTCCGGAGACATGTTGGACAAAACCCACTGAGTCGATGATGGCTCTGAAAGCCTTTTGGAGTGGGTCTGTGGACTTTTCCATGTGAATATTAAAGTCACCAAAAATTGGAATATTGTCTGCTATGACTACAAGGTCCGATAGGAATTCAGGGGACTCAGTGAGGAACGCTGTATATGGCCCAGGAGGCCTGTAAACAGTAGCTATAAAAAGTGATTGAGTAGGCTGCATAGATTCCATGACTAGAAGCTCAAAAGATGAAAACGTCCATTTTTTTTGGTTTTGTAAATTGAAATTTGCTATCGTAAATGTTAGCAACACCTCTGCCTTTGCGGGATGCGCGGGGGATATGGTCACTAGTGTAACCAGGAGGTGAGGCCTCATTTAACACAGTAAATTCATCAGGCTTAAGCCATGTTTCAGTCAGGCTAATCACATCAAGAATATGATCAGTGATTAGTTCATTGACCATAACTGCCTTGGAAGTGAGGGATCTAACATTAAGTAGCCCTATTTTGAGATGTGAGGTATCACAATCTCTTTCAATAATGGCAGGAATGGAACTAAACACCGCCTTGTTTAGTTTTGCCCAACCTAGGTCGAGGCACAGACATGATCTCAATGGGGATAGCTGAGCTGACTGCACTGACTGTGCTAGTGGCAGACTCCACTAAGCTGGCAGGCTGGCTAACAGCCTGCTGCCTGGCCTGCACCCTATTTCATTGTGGAGCTAGGGGAGTTAGAGCCCTGTCTATGTTCGTAGATAAGATGAGAGCACCCCTCCAGCTAGGATGGAGTCAAGTCACTCCTCAACAGGCCAGGCTTGGTCCTGTTTGTGGGTGAGTCCAAGAAAGAGGGCCAATTATCTACAAATTCTATCTTTTGGGAGGGGCAGAAAACAGTTTTCAACCAACGATTGAGTTGTGAGACTCTGCTGTAGAGCTCGTCACTCCCTCTAACTGGGAGGGGGCCAGAGACAATTACTCGATGCCGACACATCTTTCTAGCTGATTTACACACTGAAGCTATGTTGCGCTTGGTGACCTCTGACTGTTTCATCCTAACATTGTTGGTGCCGACGTGGATAACAATATCCCTATACTCTCTACACTCACCAGTTTTAGCTTTAGCCAGCACCATCTTCAGATTAGCCTTAACGTCGGTAGCCCTGCCCCCTAGTAAACAGTGTATGATCGCTGGATGATTCGTTTTAAGTCTAATACTGCGGGTAATGGAGTCGCCAATGACTAGGGTTTTCAATTTGTCAGAGCTAATGGTGGGAGGCTTCGGAGTCTCAGACCCCATAACGGGAGGAGTAGAGACCAGAGAAGGCTCGGCCTCTGACTCCGACTCACTGCTTAATGGGGAGAACTGGTTGAAAGTTTCTGTCGGCTGAATGAGCGACACCGGTTGAGCATTCCTACAGCATTTCCCTCCAGAAGCCATGAGTAAGTTGTCCGTCTGCGGGGACCGTGTGAGGGGATTTATACTACTATCTGTACTTACTGGTGGCACAGACGCTGTTTCATCCTTTCCTACACTGAAATTACCCTTGCCTAACGATTGCGTCCACTATCCTCGCTGTAAGGCGATTGTTCTCCTGTATGTTATGAGTACAGCGACTGCAATTAGAAGGCATCATGTTAATGTTACTACTTAGTTTTGGCTGGTGGAGGTCCAGATAAGGATTGAAAAAGTTGAATGAAAAAAAGTTGAGTGAGGGAAAAACTAAAAATATAAACGATAATTAAAAGTAAAAAAACGTAAAGTTGTCAGGTAGCAAAGTAAGGTTAGCAACAAAACGCACAGCAGCACTTAAACAAGTCTGCAAGTTGTGACCGGAAATGACGGTTGCAATCAAGATAGGCTTACTGTCTTGTTCTACGTCTGAATAAATGTCTGACTCTCCGTACCTGCTTCTCCTGTCCAGCTTCACATACCAGTGTGAGCCACTGTGGGTGGGCCAGGGTCACCATGCTGCCGGAGTCCAACAGAGTGCTGGTGTCGATGCCATCGATTCGTACAGCAACCATAGGAGGGGCCGTCTCGGTGTGCGCCCAACAGGAGGTGACGTAACTCACCATCCGGGTTACCCTAGAGCTGGGGGATGCGGAGGGCATGGCCTCCTCCCGGCCGGGACATCTCCACGCGAGGTGCCTCGGCTCACCGCACTCATAGCAGCGTCGCTGATCTTGGTCCAGCAGCCGCCGACGTCGTCGGTTTGGATCACCCTCCCGCTTCACAGCCTCGGCTGGTTCCATCCGGGCCCCCTTCAGCCCCTCGCCTCTCTTTGTGTTGTTCGTCCCCCTCGCCGCGTCTCCTCTCTCCGCCCCGGCCCCTCTCAGCAGGTCCTGGGTGTTCTGGTGAGTTACCACCGCGGTCAGCAATTCCTCCAGGCTCTGGGGGTTCTGCATGCTCACCGTCTTCTTCATCTTGTTTGGCAGGGCTCAAAGGTATTTATCCAGGACGAGCCTGTCGAGCATCGGGAGGGACGGTACTTCCGTCAGTAGCCAGCCCTTGGTCAAGTGCACCAGGTCGCTCATCTGAGCACGGGGGGAAAGGGTGGTGTCAAAGGCCCAGTCGTGGACCAGTTGTGCACGGCGTGCGAGATTGAACCCATAACGGCTCAGTATCTCCCGTTTGAGTCCCTCATAATTCGCTGCCTGGTCAGTGTTCAAATCAAAGTAGGCCTTCTGTGTCTTCCCAGAGAGGTAGGGTGCCAACAGGCTGGCCCACTTGGGCTTGGGCCATCCTTCCTTCTGTGCCGTCCTCTCGAAGGTGCACAAATACGACTCCACGTCATCTTCCTCCCTTAACTGAACCAGGAACTGATTCGGGCCAGACACCTGAGCACTCCCAACCGTCAACTGGGCTACCTCCGCTACCAGTCTGCGGTTTTGTTGGTGCTGCTCCTCCAGTGCTTGCTCCTGGAGAGCCTGTTGCTTCTGCTGGCTCCCCTCTATTACCATCCCCCAGGGTAGACCTCCTGGGATACCACACTAGTTTAGCATACTGAAACATCATGCTCAAACAGAGGGATGCTATGTTAGCTAGCTGGCTATGACTTTCCAACACAAAACTGAAACTCTTCCAAGTCAAGGTAAGCTTTTGGTCTTACTCATTTTTTGCCACCGGTGCCCGCCGGTGTAACTGTTTATTGATGATACGCTAATGTTACTGCATGATTGTTGCGGGTCTACTAACGCGTTAGTTCTATTAGCTATGCTGACTATGACGTTACTTTAGCTAATATGGTGACAACGATGTAGGATGTGTGTAGCGGTTTGGTATGGAAAGGTTCTTTCGCCTGGTCACATACAGCTGATGTGTTGTGCATTGAACTCCACAAGCGAAGGGAAGAGGTGAGAGGAGGAGAGCACGTAGATGGGAGAAGGAATACAACGTGGCTTTTATTAAAGTGAACTGTGTTTATACGTGTGATCAGGGGTGTATTCATTCCACTGATTCTGTTGAAAAAGTTTCTTAAAAGCAACAAAACGGGGATAAACATATCTGAATTTGTTCAATAGATATTCTTGTTTGCAACTGTTGGACTAATGATTATGCCCTATATCAGCTAGATGCAGGCAAGAGTGTGCAAGGCGGTACTGAATGTCACTGGCTGTCCATGTGTCAATATCTGTCACCTGAAATTTGTCTCTCAACCTGTGTGCACCTACATTGTAAACTTTCATTCTTAGGCTAGGTTGTAGCAACCTCATGATGGGTATAGGGAAAATTAGAGTATCATGTAGTAGCCTAAACCTATCGCTGTTACATTGAACTGGGTGCATGGAATATGAATGACAGTCATCCAATATGCTGTAATAGAAATAAGGCCATGCTTGTCACGTCCTGACCAGTAAAAGGGGTTATTTGTCATTGTAGTTTGATCAGGCCGTGGTAGGGGGTGTTTGTTTTGTATGTTTTGGTGTTTTTGGTTTAGGTTCTATGTTTTCATCTAGTTTTCTATTTCTATGTTGGGTTTTTGGTAGGACCTACAATTAGAGGCAGCTGGTTGTCGTATTTAGTTGAGGTTTGTTTCACTTGTGTTTTGTGGGTGGTTATTTCCTGTATAGTTTCGTTGTTTGTTTCTTTTGTTTAAGTGTTATTTATAATAAATTAAGAAGATGAGCACTTTACCCGCTGCGCCTTGGTCCTATCCTAACGACGTCCTTGACAATGCTCTTGAAAAATAAAATCTCATCTTAAACAGTACTGAACACCACTGGTATATAGCCACGTTATCGTTACTCATTGTATATTATTCCTCGTGTTATTATCTTTCTATTATTTTTACATTTTTCTCTCTGTATTATTGGGAAGGGCCCGTAAATAAGCCTTTCACTGTTAGTCTAAACCTGATGTTTACAAAGCATGTGACAAATACAAATTGATTAGATATGTATTTGATAAATCGGTGTCGGAGTCAGACAACTATCTGAGGGAATGGTCAGCAACATCCCACGACTGGTTCCCCTTTACTGACCTCAGATTGAGAACCACTCTGCCTAATACCCTTTATGTCAAGCTTGGATTCAACCTTCAAAGTGTCTTCTTCACTGGAAAGTAAAACACTAAATGGCACCTGGACAAAGCGCTCCTCCATGAGCTTGCGGAAATAGCAGCTCTCTACCAGAGTCCTCATCTTGTGCTAGTTTACATATGAAATGAAAGCTTGTTGTTGACAAAAAAAGCAAAAAAAAGTGTCATTAAAATGCCATACTATAGAACCTTGGAAAAACAACTGTACTAACCGTGTTACTACTACCCTTTTCACCGTCACTAATTTTATTATTAGTAAGAGTCAAATATACATTGCCTTTTGTATTTCAATCAATTACAATTTTTGATTGTTGGCTGTTAGGGACTTCTCATACTTTGATTCACTTTTCTCTGTCTGCAGTGACCTAATTGTCCTGCATGGATGTGATCAACTGACTATGACAGAGGCTTGAATACTGCACTTGCACCAAAGATTTTTTATAACTTAACCAAGATAGGCCACAGGTTGTTGTTTCCAATGGGACAAATGAGTCATGGTTGGCAGAGCCAAGCACTCGCTAGCAATATCCCATTGGCGCGTTCTAGTATGGATCTACATATTTCCGTTAGCGAACGCCTACTGTAAAGTCTATAATACATAGTCCACTCTGTTTATAACAGATTATAGTTTTTTGAAACAGAACTTTATTGAGATCAAATGTTTAATTGATGAGAATTTGCAGAATGTTGGCCAAAATCCACTGCCTGCCAGTGGGCTTCCTCTCACTACCATATTTGGCAGTGAGTGGAACCGCCAACTGGATGCTTCACGTTTATACATCCTGTGAAATATGTCTCATTGTACTATCTGTGCTAGCACCACCATGTTTGTATTCTTCAATGTTGCTAGAATTACCTAATGTATGCTACAGGAAGGCAACAGGCCTCGGCCTAACTATCCCTTTTTGATTGGATCCATTTGGGCAGTGTGCGAATTACGCAATGACATCCGGGGGGGGTCTCTATTTATGAATTTAATAATAGAAGTCATTTAAATAAAAAATATTACCTTTTTAAAGTGGCATGAACACAGCCAGTCATGATATTTTCATCTGATTGTCAAATAAATCACTTCAAAAAGTAGGCTACCTGTGCGTGTTCGTCCACTCCAACATTCCATCATCCAAACTGCTTGTATAGCCAGCCTACTCACGCCATTTGAAGAATGGAAATAGACATCTCTTACAAAACACCAAAAAGTGTGCCCAATGACATTCAGCCATTGATTAGGCCTACATTAATTGATGTCTTGCAGACACATTGATGTCTTTTGTAGCCTGGAAAGTCCATAATTCATGAGTTAATGCTTAGTCTTCACATATCGTGACATAAAACACTACCTTTCTTCCCTTACATTTATCACAGTGTTATGTCATTATTAAGCTTTTAACAATTTACTTGAACTTTGAAATAAACATACTTAAACCCTGTACGAATCATGGATCTTGGAGATCCGGGAAAATGCACTATGTAACAGTGTAACTATGCCTGCGTAATAGAGGTCGACCGGTTAATCGGAATGGCCGATTTAATTAGGGGCGATTTCAAGTTTCCATAACAATCGGTAATCTGCATTTTTGGACACCGATTATGTCCGATTGCATTGCACTCCATGAGGAGACTGCGTGGCAGGCTGACTACCTGTTATGCGAGTGTAGCAAGGAGCCATGGTAAGGTGCTAGCTAGCTAGCTAGCATTAAACTTATCATATAAAAACAATGAATCTTAACATAATCGCTAGTTAACTACACATGGTTGATATTACTAGTTTATCTAGCTTGTCCTGCGTTGCATATAATCGATGCGGTGCCTGTTAATTTGTCCTTGAATCATAGCCTACTTCGCCAAACGGGTGATTTAACAAGCTGTCGTTGCACCAATGTACCTAACCATAAACATCAATGCCTTTCTTAAAATCAATACACAAGTATATATTTTTAAACCTGCATATTTAGTTAATATTGCCTGCTAACATTAATTTCTTTTAACTCGGGAAATTGTGTCACTTTTCTTGCGTTCTGTGCAAGCAGAGTCAGGGTATATGCAGCAGTTTGGGCCGCCTGGCTCGTTGCGAACTATGTGAAGACCATTTCTTCCTAACAAAGACCGTAATTAATTTGCCAGAATTTTACATAATTATGACATAATGTTGAAGGTTGTGTAATGTAACAGCAATATTTAGACTCATGGATGCAACCCGTTAGATAAAATACGTAATGGTTCCGTATTTCACTGAAAGAATAAACGTTTTGTTTCCGGATTTGACCATATTAATGACCTAAGGCTCGTATTTCTGTGTGTTATTATAATTAAGTCTATGATTTGATAGAGCAGTCTGACTGAGCGGTGGTAGGCACCAGCAGGCTCATAAGCATTCATTCAAACAGCACTTTCGTGCATTTGCCAGCAGCTCTTCGCTGTGCTTCAAGCATTGCGCTGTTTATGACTTCAAGCCTATCAACTCCCGAGATTAGGCTGGCAATACTAAAGTACCTATTAGAACATCCAATAGTCAAAGGTATATGAAATACAAGTGGTATAGAGAGAAATAGTCCTATAATAACTACAACCTAAAACTTTTTACCTGGTAATATTGAAGACTCATAGTTAAAAGGAACCACCAGCTTTCATATGTTCTCATGTTCTGAGCAAGGAACTTAAACATCAGCTTTTTTACATGGCACATATTGCACTTTTACTTTCTTCTCCAACACTGTTTTTTCATTATTTAAACCAAATTCAACATGTTTCATTATTTATTTGATACTAAATTGATTTTATTGATGTATTATATTAAGTTAAAATTTGTTCATTCAGTATTGTTGTAAGTGTGTGTGTGTGTATATATGTGTATATATGTATATATATATATATATATATATATATATATATATATATATATATATATATATATATATATATATATATATATATATATATATATATATATATATTTGGTCCTCCAATAATCGGTATAGGTGCTGAAAAATCAGAATCGGTCGACCTCTACTGCGTAACATTTCATTATGTTTCAGCGTGAAAAGTTCTCAAGGGCACACAAATCCAAAATAATGTAGGCCTATGCCATTGCAAAATCGAATGCTTCTAACTGAATTTTAACCTCATCTGAGAGTCACGTTATAGGCCTATTGTCCTTAACTTATACTTGTTGGATGGATTGGCTGTGCATTAGTGTCTAATGGTAGGCTAGCTGTCTAGTGTCCCGTGTGGCTCAGTTGGTAGAGCATGGTGTTTGCAACGCCAGGGTTGTGGGCCAGTACGGGGGGAAAAATAATTTACAATTTTTTTTATGAAATGTATGCATTCACTACTGTAAGTCGCTCTGGATAAGAGCGTCTGCTAAATGACTAAAATGTTAAAAAAATGTAAAATTAGTGATTTAGTTTAGCTAAAAGCCCCTCATCTAAGCCAGCCCCTAAAGCAAAGCAGTGGCCCGTATCACACTCACTGCAGCATGGTGCCTATCAGCGTCAAGCCACTCCAGTATGGAATGCTGTTTGGGTCTTAAAGCACGTGGTCAAAACGCAATATTTTTTATGTTGTGTTAGTAAAGTAAGCAGGTGCAGGCGCTAAATTAATGCGTGCAAGCGTTAAATTAACGTCTACAGGCGCTAAATTAACGCCTACACGTGTCAAATAAGCAAGTGCAAATGTGCTAAATAAACGGCTGCAAGTGGTCCCCCACACCCTACAGCTGTTAAATATACACCTACACACGCTAATTTTACCAGCCAATTTCCCTAGCTCCTCCTTTCATTAAATCGGTGTACAGTCAGTTTGATGCAACAACATCACAATTGAAGATGGCGAGAAGGAACTTCCATATCCGCTGCAAACAGACCCTAAATGGCTGCACTCAGCTTCTGCTCGCTGATAATTCTGGACCTGATGCCCTTCGGTCCACGTTAACAAGGTTGATTATTTTTAAATACTATTATTACTTAATCATAAAGTTGATCTGCTAGCTAACACAGAGGACGGGTCTGTGTTTGGCTATGCAGCTATGTTGGAGGCTCAGACACTGAGACAGCAGTGCAAGTAACTTAGGCCTATGTGTCGCTAATGTTGTAAGTCTGATTAGGCCATGGGAGTATTTTATATTTAGCTAGTATATGTAGAATATATATATTTTGTTGTAATGAATGCTGGTATGTAAATGGCTGGATTTGTCACGTCCTGACCATAGTAAGATGTTATTTTCTATGGTAGAGTAGGTCAGGGGGTGTTTTGTGTTTTTCTATGTTTTCTATTTCTATGTTCTTAGGTTCTCGTTTTTGTATTTCTATGTTGGCTTGTTTGGGATGATCTCCAATTGGAGGCAGCTGGTACTCGTTGTCTCTAATTGGAGATCATATTTAAGTAGGGATTTTCTTCCTGGGATTTGTGGGTGATTTATTTTTGAGTAGTGTTTGTTTCTCCTCTGCGTCACGTGTTTGTTGTTTTGTCATATCAGTATTTTGATGTATTGCATAGTTTCCACAGTATAAATAAAATGTGGAACTACACACACGCTGCACCTTGGTCCTCTCCTTTTGACAGCCGTGACAGGATTGCTAAATTAGTTACTAGTTCACTTGTTAACGTTCCTTAGCCGCCCCCCCGGCCATAGCGACAGTGAACGTCGCGCCATCTTGTAATAATTTTTACAGCCCTGCTAGTTACATAAATGTGACTTATTATCGAGGAGTACTGACGTCAAACATGTTTTTGTATTTTTAGGCAAAACAACAACTGAAGGTCTAAAACTTCAGGCAGGCTGGCTGGCTAGCTATAATTTCAATGCTACCCATCTTTAGCCGCGCTAGCTCGCGATTAGCATGAAAACATTTACAAAGCTCACAAAGCTCATTTGACCTAGGACAACCCTGTAAAAACTTTGCTAATATCTACAACATATCAACTATCCAACAGCATAGATATTACTTTTGAATACCCTTTGAAATGTGAATATTTCATCTAAGCCTATGATGTAGAAATTAACAAAATAAACCATTGTTAGGGTTGAACTGGCTATTTGTTTGCATAACCTATATAATATACCGGGGAAGCTATGCTACAATATTAAGTATATAAACTACAGATAAGTCAACTGCTGAAGACAAGAACTACACCCGGCGACAGGAAGTGCGTCACGAGGCTGGGACCAGCCTGCACGCCGACGTTAGGATGAGCAAGTTTAAACCACGCTCATCCTCCCTCTGACAGGCCAGCATTGAACGGGAACTATCTCTGTCAGAGTATATAAGGGAGAACAATAGGATGTGACCTTCTCTTCTCTGTCTGCCCTGCGTGGTGTTACAGGGAGACCGTATATATACGAACAACATATTTACCATTCAAGTGTTTGGAATAATTAAAGAACAAAGAAAACTTGAGTTACTCTTTGCCAAATAATTTGTTCTAATACCAGATTCGAATTGACGTGACTCGACACCAGGAACGTTAACGTTAGTACTATGGCACTGTTTGAACAGGAATCTCAGTCCCATCCATGGTCTCTATTTTCGCCAAACTGTCGTCTTGCAGAATGGAAACCATGCAGAGAAGCCTTGAGTGGGCTAGGGAGAGGCTGATAAATGTTGGGTGTGGTTGGGTTTACGGTTGTTTTTTGGGGGGGTTTTTTCACTCTTCATTCTCCTGCTGCCCATTGTATTTGTTCTTGGTCAACATTTCTATTTATGTCTTGGCTTTACAATCCAATATTATAAAAACATTACTTGGCCACAATTTGTGACAGTTACTATAATTTAAAATGAGGGGGGTGGGCTGTATCACAATACATTAAGTAGCCTAAACACAGTGTATTATTGTTACAGCCAGTTCCGGTTACCGGGCTCCTTGGACTTGGAGAGGACCTAGAGGTGCACCTTGTTATGCCATCACTCAAGGGCAACTGAAGTTTCTGATGTCCTGTGCTTTGTGTGTCTCAGATGGCAGATATTCTACATGTGTCCCAATCGACAGTCAAACGTCGTCTAAGGTCAGTTGTTCTTGGGAGTAATGCTATAAACTACAGACTTTAGATGCAGGGTTTCCAGTTGTTCTTCGGAGTAATGCTATAAACTACAGATTTTAGATGCATGGTTTCCAGTTGTTCTTCGGAGTAATGCTATAAACTACAGACTTTTAGATGCATGGTTTCCAGTTGTTCTTCGGAGTAATGCTATAAACTACAGACTTTAGATGTATGGTTTCCAGTTGTTCTTCAGAGTAATGCTATAAACTACAGACTTTAGATGCATGGTTTTTAGTTGTTCTTGGGAGTAATGCTATAAACTACAGACTTTAGATGCATGGTTTCCAGTTGTTCTTGGGAGTAATGCTATAAACTACAGACTTTAGATGCATGGTTTCCAGTTGTGCTTGGGAGTAATGCTATAAACTACAGACTTTAGATGCATGGTTTCCAGCTTCTTACCAATCAAACAATTTAGAATGACTACAATCAAGACAGGACTTTAAAATTATTATGATGTTATGCATTACCTCATCCCTGTCCATTGTTCCTTTTTTTCCCAGACACTTCAATCTGTCACATGCACCGTTATATTCTGACATGTCAGACTTGGCTCTGGATGAAAAGATTAAGGACTTGGTGGCTGGGAACGACAAACGTGGACCGGAGGCTGTTCGATCACAATTAAGGGCTCTTGGTGCAGAGACGAAAGAGTGAGGGACAGCATACTTCGTGTTAACCCGAGGGTGGCTGTCCTCAGAGCCATGTCGCAGAGGCTGCATAGAAGGTCATGTCGTGTTGCTGGACCAAACTCGTTATGGCACCTTGATGGAAACCACAAACTGATAAGGTAGATGTATCTTTGTGATAGACAGAATTATCTACATCACTGGTGAGAAGTTGTACATTGTAACATCTCAAATTGTTCATCAACAACTAACAGTTCGGTAAGCAATGGCCCTTGATACCATATGTGTCACAGTATTCACCGAGGATGGCGCCTCTCCTCGGTCGGGCGGCGCTCGGCGGTCGTCGTCGCCGGTCTACTAGCTGCCACCGATCTATGTTTCTGTGTTCTTTGGTTTTTGTCTGATCTAGCCCGCACCTGTCTCTTGTCTGTCATTAGTGGGGAGGTATTTAGTTTGTTTCTTTGGGTTCGTCTTTGTGCGGGATTGTTTGTTTGTCAGCGGGCAGGTCTGTGAACGTTCTGTGCTTTTTGCACATTTTTCCCCAGCGGATTCTCGCTGGAGGAATACTGTATTTGCCGGGCTGCGCCCCGTGCGTATTTTTGTTTTCTGGGGGTTTACTGTGTTCCCGTGTGGTCTCTGGGCGCACCCTATGCCCTTTTGTTACGCCGAGTGGTTTTTCGGTGCAATAAATATATCGTTCTACGACACTACGTCTCCTGCCTTTGGCTCTGCCCTTTCCTCCTGCCTTAAAATAGCTTTTTGGTGAAAGCACATTTTGCAATATTCTAAGTACATAGCCCAGGCATCACGGGCTCGCTATTTAGACACCCGGCAAGTTTAGCACTCACCATAATCATATTTACTATTATAAAAGTTTGATTACCTTTTGTTGTCTTCGTCAGAATGCACACCCAGGACTGCTACTTCAATAACAAATGTTGATTTGGTCCAAAATAATCCATCGTTATATCCGAATAGCGGCGTTTTGTTCGTGCGTTCCAGACACTATCCGAAATGGTAAAGAAGTGTCGCGCGCATGGCGCAATTCGTGACAAAATTCTAAATATTCCATTACCGTACTTCGAAGCATGTCAACCGCTGTTTAAAATCAATTTTTACGCCATTTTTCTCGTAGAAAAGCGTAGAAACTTTAGGGTGTTTTCTATCCATATGTAATAAGTATATGCATATTCTAGTTACTGGGTAGGAGTGGTAACCAGATTAAATCGGGTATGTTTTTTATTCAGACGTGTCAATACTGCCCCCTAGCCCTAACAGGTTAAAATCGGACTTATCGAGTGCATAGAGGAGGTCTGTATCTATAATTCTTAAAATAATTGTTATGCTTTTTGTGAACGTTTATCGTGAGTAATTTAGTAAAATGTTAGCGAATTCCCCGGAAGTTTGCGGGGGGTATGCTAGTTCTGAACGTCACATGCTAATGTAAAAAGCTGGTTTTTGATATAAATATGAACTTGATTGAACAAAACATGCATGTATTGTATAACATAATGTCCTAGGGTTGTCATCTGATGAAGATCATCAAAGGTGAGTGCTGCATTTAGCTGTCTTCTGGGTTTTTGTGACATTATATGCTGGCTTGAAAAATGGGTGTCTGATTATTTCTGGCTTGGTACTCTGCTGACATAATCTAATGTTTTGCTTTCGTTGTAAAGCCTTTTTGAAATCGGACAGTGTGGTTAGATTAACGAGAGTCTTGTCTTTAAATAGCTGTAAAATAGTCATGTTTGAGAAATTGAAGTAATAGGATTTTTAAGGTTTTGAAAATCGCGCCACAGGCTGCAAGTGGCTGTTACGTAGGTGGGACGAATTCGTCCCGCCTAGCCCAGAGAGGTTAACGTCCACCTTCCCCACACTCTCTGTTGATGTTGGTGATGACAATGAGTAAGTCTTCCCTGTAAATAATTACATTTACATTTTACATTTACGTCATTTAGCAGACGCTCTTATCCAGAGCGACTTACAGATTGGTGCATTCACTTTATGATATCCAGTGGAACAACCACTTTACAATAGTACATCTATATCTTTTTAATTTGGGGGGGTGGGGTAGGGGGGGTTAGAAGGATTACTTTATCTATCCCAGGTATTCCTTAAAGAGGTGGGGTTTCAGGTGTCTCCAGAAGGTAGTGATTTACTCCGCTGTCCTGGCGTCGTGAGGGAGCTTGTTCCACCATATGGGTGCCAGAGCAGCGAACAGTTTTGACTGGGCTGAGCGGGAACTGTGCTTCCGCAGAGGTAGGGTGGCCAGCAGGCCAGAGGTGGATGAACGCAGTGCCCTTGTTTGGGTGTAGGGACTGATCAGAGCCTGAAGGTACGGAGGTGCCGTTCCCCTCACAGCTCCGTAGGCAAGTACCATGGTCTTGTAGCAGATGCGTGCTTCAACTGGAAGCCAGTGGAGTGTGCGGAGGAGCGGGGTGACGTGAGAGAACTTGGGAAGGTTGAACACCAGACGGGCTGCGGCGTTCTGGATGAGTTGTAGGGGTTTAACCTGTTAGGGCTAGGGGGCAGCATTGACACGGCTGGATAAAAAACATACCCGATTTAATCTGGTTACCACTCCTACTCAGTAACTAGAATATGCATATACTTATTACATATGGATAGAAAACACCCTAAATTTTCTAAAACTGTTTGAATGGTGTCTGTGAGTATAACAGAACTCAAATGGCAGGTCAAAACCTGAGAGATTCCTTTACAGGAAGTGGCCTGTCTGACCATTTCTGGAACTTCTTTGCCATCTCTATCATTTACTAAGGATCTCTGCTCTAACGTGACACTTCCCACGTCGTCCATAGGCTCTCAGAGCCCGGGAAAAAAGAGAATGTCGTCATTCCAGCCCCAGGCTGAAACACATTATCGCCTTTCTCAAGTGGCCCATCAAGAGACACTAGCTTATGCGCGTGACCCCGACCGCCCCCGCCTTTGGGATTTTTTCCTCTGTTTGCCGAAAAGGAGATTCCCTGTCGGAATTTTATCGCTTTTCTACGAGAAAAATGACGTAAAAATTGATTTTAAACAGCGGTTGACATGCTTCGACGTACGGCAATTGAATACTTTGAATTTTATTGTCAGGAATTGCGCCAAGCGCGCGACACTTCTTTACTATTTCGGATAGTGTCTGGAACGCACGAACAAAACGCCGCTATTCGGATATAACGATGGATTATTTTGGACCAAACCAACATTTGTTATTGAAGTAGACGTCCTGGGTGTGCATTCTGACGAAGACAACAAAAGGTAATGACATTTTTATAATAGTAAATATGATTATGGTGAGTGCTAAACTTGCCGGGTGTCTAAATAGCGAGCCCGTGATGCCTGGGCTATGTACTTAGAATATTGCAAAATGTGCTTTCACCAAAAAGCTATTTTAAAATCGGACATATCGAGTGCATAGAGGAGGTCTGTATCTATAATTCTTAAAATAATTGTTATGCTTTTTGTGAACGTTTATCGTGAGTAATTTAGTAAAATGTTAGCGAATTCCCCGTAAGTTTGCGGGGGGTATGCTAGTTCTGAACGTCACATGCTAATGTAAAAAGCTGGTTTTTGATATAAATATGAACTTGATTGAACAAAACATGCATGTATTGTATAACATAATGTCCTAGGGTTGTCATCTGATGAAGATCATCAAAGGTGAGTGCTGCATTTAGCTGTCTTCTGGGTTTTGGTGACATTATATGCTGGCTTGAAAAATGGGTGTCTGATTATTTCTGGCTTGGTACTCTGCTGACATAATCTAATGTTTTGCTTTCGTTGTAAAGCCTTTTTGAAATCGGACAGTGTGGTTAGATTAACGAGAGTCTTATCTTTAAATGGCTGTAAAATAGTCATATGTTTGAGAAATTGAAGTAATATGATTTTGAAGATTTTGAAAATCGCGCCACAGGATGGCAGTGGCTGTTACGTAGGTGGGACGAATTCGTCCCGCCGGTCCCATAGAGGTTAATGGCACAGGCAGGGAGCCCAGCCAACAGCGAGTTGCAGTAATCCAGACGGGAGATGACAAGTGCCTGGATTAGGACCTGCGCCGCTTCCTGTGTAAGGCAGGGTCGTACTCTGCGAATGTTGTAGAGGATAAACCTACAGAATCGGGTCACCGCCTTGTTGTTAGCAGAGAACGACAGGGTGTTGTCCAGGGTCACGCCAAGGCCCTTAGCACTCTGGGAGGAGGACACAATGGAGTTGTCAACCGTGATGGCGAGATCATGGAATGGGCAGTCCTTCCCCGGGAGGAAGAGCAGCTCCGTCTTGCCGAGGTTCAGCTTCAGGTGGTGATCCGTCATCCACACTGATATGTCTGCCAGACATGCAGAGATGCGATTCGCCACCTGGTTATCAGAAGGGGGAAAGGAGAAGATTAATTGTGTGTCATCTCCGTAGCAATGATAGGAGAGACCATGTGAGGATATGACAGAGCCAAGTGACTTGGTGTACAGCGAGAATAGGAGAGGGCCTAGAGCCCTGGGGGACACCAGTGGTGAGAGCACGTGGTGCGGAGACGGATTCTCGCCATGCCACCTGGTAGGAGCGACCTGTCAGGTAGGACGCAATCCAAGAGTGAGCCGCGCCGGAGATGCCCAACTCGGAGAGGGTGGAGAGGAGGATCTGATGGTTCACAGTATCAAAGGCAGCAGATAGGTCTAGAAGGATGAGAGCAGAGGAGAGAGAGTTAGCTTTAGCAGTGCGGAGAGTCTCCCTGACACAGAGAAGAGCAGTCTCAGTTGAATGACCAGTCTTGAAACCTGACTGATTTGGATCAGGAAGGTCATTCTGAGAGATAGCAAGAGAGCTGGCCAAGGACGGCACGCTCAAGAGTTTTGGAGAGAAAAGAAAGAAGGGATACTGGTCTGTAGTTGTTGACATCGGAGGGATCGAGTGTAGGTTTTTTGAGAAGGGGTGCAACTCACGCTCTCTTGAAGATGGAAGGGACGTAGCCAGCAGTCAAGGATGAGTTGATGAGCGAGGTGAGGTAAGGGAGAAGGTCTCCGGAAATGGTCTGGAGAAGAGAGGAGGGGATAGGGTCAAGCGGGCAGGTTGTTGGGCGGCCGGCTGTCACAAGTCGCAAGATTTCATCTGGAGAGAGAGGGGAGAAAGAGGTCAAAGCATAGAGTAGGGCAATGTGAGCAGGACCAGCGGTGTCGATTGACTTAACAAACGAGGATCGGATGTCATCAACCTTCTTTTCAAAATGGTTGACGAAGTCATCCGCAGAGAGGGAGGAGGGGGGAGGAGGATTCAGGAGGGAGGAGAAGGTGGCAAAGAGCTTCCTAGAGTTAGAGGCAGATGCTTGGAATTTAGAGTGGTAGAAAGTGGCTTTAGCAGCAGAAACAGAGGAAGAAAATGTAGAGAGGAGGGAGTGAAAAGATGCCAGGTCCGCAGGGAGGCTAGTTTTCCTCCATTTCCGCTCGGCTGCCCGGAGCCCAGTTCTGTGAGCTCGCAATGAGTCGTCAAGCCACGGAGCAGGAGGGGAGGACCGAGCCGGCCGGGAGGATAGGGGACATAGAGAATCAAAGGATGTAGAAAGGGAGGAGAGGAGGGTTGAGGAGGCAGAATCAGGAGATTGGTTGGAGAAGGATTGAGCAGAGGGAAGAGATGATAGGATGGAAGAGGAGAGAGTAGCAGGAGAGTGAGAGCGAAGGTTGCGACGGCGCAATACCATCTGAGTAGGGGCAGAGTGAGTAGTGTTGGAGGAGAGCGAGAGGGAAAAGGATACAAAGTAGTGGTCAGAGACTTGGAGGGGAGTTGCAGTGAGATTAGTAGAAGAACCGCATCTAGTAAAGATGAGGTCAAGCGTATTGCCTGCCTTGTGAGTAGGGGGGGACGGTGAGAGGGTGAGGTCAAAAGAGGAGAGGAGTGGAAAGAAGGAGGCAGAGAGAAATGAGTCAAAGGTAGGCGTAGGGAGGTTAAAGTCACCCAGAACTGTGAGGAGTGAGCCATCCTCAGGAAAGGAACTTATCAAGGCGTCAAGCTCATTGATGAACTCTCCAAGGGAACCTGGAGGGCGATAAATGATAAGGATGTGTCGTGTCTTTGGCATCATTAAACTGAAGACATGTAGGTCAAATAACTCTCTGTAATTATTATTATGCGATTAAACTGATTAATTGTGTAACGTAATTAACTAGGAAGTCGGGGCACCAAGGAAAATATTCAAATTACAAAGTTATAATTTTCCTGATATAACTTTCAGATATCATAATATCTGATCTATGAGTCTTCTGATTTAATGATGTATTCGTTTACCTCGTCAGTCTCATTCCAAACGTCGTTAATTGTTGGTTATCTGCACGAACCCAGTCTTCACTATGTCATCCATACATCATTTGTCTTAAAATAATTTATTTACTAAACTAAGTAATTCACAGAAAGCATACAAAACAGTAGGTATCGTTACAAAGAAATGGTAGAGGAATGTGCCCTAGTAGGCTAAACCGGCATGGCAGCTTGTTAAACAAAAGAGTAGTGGGGGTCAGCTGAGAAGAGACTACAGAGTTGATAAATATTAACAATTGAAATGCTATACCTTTGCACATGAACGCTTACTCATTCGGGAACAATTGCAATCAATATATATATTTACGCTCAGTGTGTCGTCGGGATCCTTGTTGGAGAGTTTGGTTCTGTTGGAGAGTTTCGTCCTCTCTCTCTCTCTCTTGGTTAGGATGGATCTTTCAAAGCGACATTCATTAATGTCGTTATAGAATGGATGTTTCGTCGGTCTTCGCGTTCAATGATACCGAATTCCTAGCTGCAGACTAGTAATTAATATCAAAGACTTGTTATTATTCTTTATCGATAGTCTAATGGTTTAACCATGTGGTATGGTTAAAGTTCAGTAGAGGAATGTCAAACCTTGGCCCTCTCGTTATTGAGGTAAGCTGGTCCCGCGAAAGAAACCCTAGGTGGGGGTTCATATACTGAAAGTAGAAAAGGCTGTCACATGACGCCTTGTCCTGTCTGTGTCCCTGGGGGCGTGCCGGTGACTTGGTAAAACTTTAAGTAGAAAATACAATTCTCTCACATTAACATCTTACAAGCATCCCAACATATTCCAAATAGGTTTATCCTTATTCATTAATTTTATACAACCATTTAGATGTAAGTCTCATAGCTGAGGCTATCATATAAACATTATTATGGTAATATGGCCGTATTGTCTCTCATGACTTTCACAACATTGTACCATACGGACCAGTTCGTAGCTGGATTCTTCACCAATCTTTTATACCTTCTCCAGAACATAAATGTCGTTCGGTTCCCCATCCTGTGAGGTGGAAGAATTCCTTTGTCTCTCTATGAAACCACTCCGTCTCAAAATTGTGGCCATGAGGCAGGACATTCCCTTTGGAATTTACGACCGCCTTCTGACCACAGCAGCCTGGGTGTAGGAGACAGAGGGAGATGGTGCAGAAGTAGGGGGATGGTACAGGGGGAGGGGGTCAACTGTGCTCGCTGTACTCAAAGAGGGCAACGTCATGACAGATGTTAAGCTTGAATGGGCTAGTGACTGTGACAGCATGGAATTCAAAGGAGGAGATAGACAGATGGGTCAGGGGAGAAAGAGAGAATGTCCACTTGGGAGAGATGAGGATTCCAGTGCCACCACCCCGCTGACCAGATGCTCTCGGGGTATGCGAGAACACGTGGTCAGACGAGGAGAGAGCAGTAGGACTAGCAGTGTTTTCTATGGTAATCCACGTCTTGTTATTACAGATGAATTGTGGGAAATATCTGAGCTTTGTTATTCTGAATGTCTCTTTTAGTGTTGACCTCCAAACACTGCTGAAGTTAATGAGATGCAAACCAAATTAACGTGATGAGGGACAACGTTTATGATTGTGCAATGAGAGGCTTTAAGAGAGCCCGCTTTAAATCGGAGGCAAAAATAGACATGGTTTTTAGGGATGATGACGGAAAAGGGGCAGCTGATGAGGGTGGTCCCTCAAGAGAATTTCCCCGGCTGCTAATGAGTGCCATCCATTCCTTTGCAATATTTGAGGGACCTGATTGGCAAAAATGCCTTTCTTGCAACTCTCAAGGTGAGTTACACTTTTACACCAACAAAGACATGTTTTTTTATGGTAATATATATGACTTGAGTAAGACATTTGATTTTTGAATGTAATTTGTCCTTTATTTAGTGTTTGTCTTCTGTGTGACAGCACTCTCTGATGGCGTATACAAGCAGGTGGGCCACATGATTGCTGTCTGTCTGGTACATGGGGGTGTAGAGCCAAATTTTTTCAGATGCTTGTGGTGGCTAATTTCTGCATTACCAAATGAGGAGAGTTACAAACTTTACACACAAGTCAGAGTTATACTTAACCTGTTGGGGCTACAGGTTAGCAATGAACCCCGAGTCCGGATTGCTAACAAGGCTGGAAATTCAAAACATCAAAATCTAATAATTTCAATTTCTCAAACAATCAACTATTTTACACAATTTAAAAGATAAACATCTCCTTAATCTAACCACATTGTTTGATTTTCAAAGAGGCTTTACGGCAAAAGCATAAAGTTAGATTATGTTAGGACAGTACATAGCCACAAAAGTACAAACATCCATTTTCAATTCAAGGCCAGGCGTCACCAAAAGCAGAAACCAGCTAGAATTATGCACTAACCTTTGTCAATCTCCATCAGATGACACTCCTAGGACATTATGTTATACAATACATGCATTTTTTGTTCCATCAAGTTCATATTTATATCCAAAAACAGCATTTTACAGTAGCGTGAAATTCAGATTTTTTTCTTCTCTGAAATGCTTCCGGTGAACATAACAAAATTACTATTCGAAAACATTGGTAAATTATAATATTGTCATTCAAAGAATAATATATTATCATCTCGTAATTGCTACCGAATGGCCAGATCTCAAAATAACTTTACTGGGAAATCACATTTTGCAATAAACGGGGTGCTATGCTAAGAACAATAAGCTATGCTATACAGTTAGCATCATCTAATATCGATAATAACATTGTAAATATCCCCTTACCTTTGATTATCTCCATCAGAAGGCACTGCCAGGATTTCCCAGGTCCGGAACAAATGTGGTTTCTTTTGACAAAGTTCATAATTTATGTCCAAATAACACCAAGTACTTAGCGTTCATTATGCTCCCACAAAACGTGGTGGGGGGGGTGTAAAATCACGCCGAAAAGCTAAAAAAACCTAGTAAATAATCTATTTACGTTCGTTCAAACATGTCAAATGTTGTTTAGCATTAATCTTTTGGTCCATTTTTAACGTTAAACATCAGTAATATTTTCACACAACCTATCCTATGTCTAGATAAACAATGATGACAAACTCACGCTTCTCAGATTTATGCGCAGACGCAAAAAAATGAAGTGATGACATGTCAACTTCCTTGCATTCTAATTTGCTCTCTGTTTATCATAGACGCTTCAAACAACTTTATAAAGATCGTTGACATCTAGTGGAAGCCATAGGTGTTGCGAAATGAATCCTTTCTCACTATGGTATCTATAAAACAATGACACTAAATAGTACAGTCACAAAATTCACATTTTTTTTTATCTATTTTTCACAGGTTTTTGCCTGCAATATGAGTTTTGTTATACTTACAGACACCATTCAAACTGTTTTAGAAAATTCAGAGTGTTTTCTATCCGAATGTGTTAATAATATGCATATCCTAGCTTCTGAGTTGGTGTAGGCAGTTAAAAATGGGCACATATTTTTTTCAAAATGTCTCAATACTGCCCCCGAGCCCCAACAGGTTAACTACATCTTTAATAATTAAGATGCTTTTGCAAAAGCACTTGACCTTCAATGAACCATTGAAAAGTGATTACACAAAAGTACCAAGATCTTTTATACCCAAGAACCACCCCTTCAACGTACATGACGAATCACAGATCTTAGGAACAGTTCTCAAAGGGACCTTATACTTTAGAAAGGAGTATCCACAGCCAGATAGCATTCACTATAAATTATCGTTCAGTTTGGTCCCTAATGACGAGGTTCTAATCTCGTCCCTGGTACTTCATAGAACAAAAACACAATTTCATCCAATGGCATATATCAATTGTCAACTCTAGATACTCCCATCTCAAGTAAACCCCCTCTTGACCCCACTCCTGGACAAGCTCACTGAGGGGAGTGACTTACGCACAGACATTGTGGAGACAAATAATTGGTTCCCCATTAATCACACCATCCCTTCACATTGTTTAAGAATAGCTAAAGACACATTCACATATGAAGACAATGTTTCATTCTGACTTCTCTCCTCTCTGGGCCCCAAGTGACTGAGCCCTAGCTAAGGGAAAAGTACAACTGTCAACACCAGAGTCCAAAGGGCACGCCATCCTAATGACAAGTATCTAACATAAGTATATTATACAAATAAAACATCTTAATTATCTATGTTACCCACCTAATTCTGATTCATCCACCACAGGCTATATAGGCAAGTGTGTGGCCTACAACCTCCTGTCCCAGAACTGAAAGAAATTGTGAAATATGACTTCAGAGAGAAGTTGGAGAAGGTAAGTACTTTATACTGTGATGGATGTTATGTTACTGTTAATTTGCACTAAGTTTGAAAAGATTTTGGGTTGTAGTTCATGAATACTTTTCCACATGGATTTGGTTTCCTTTTGTTGGCAGTCAATCTTTAAGGGTAGTGATAATCAGTTTGTTTTGATCATTTTTCCCAAAACACAGTTCAATAAACAATCTAAGATCCAGATAGCACAAACTGTTGACGAGGCACAGGAAGCGGTCATGTTGGGGCCAGTGCGATACATTTGTACATTGGAGGGATGCCCTGGTGGAGTCAGCCACAAAGTTCTACTTAGAAAGCAGAATACGGGATGCTCTTGAGTAGTGAGTTTCCATATATCAAAAAATCTCAAGTTTAGTTAAATTCTTCAGGGCAAATTCATAGACTTTTTTTACTTTATAGATTCAAAGAGGTCTCCTGCCTTACATGAATAAGAGAGGTTTTCATCTATGCTGAGAAACCTCTTTTGGCCAAAGACATAGCTTCTCTCTTCAAAGCAGAGCGCTCCCCACCTGGTACCAATCAAAGAGCAATAGAGAGAAGAGTCATATGTTTCTGGAGGGACTGGCTTCTGGAGGTGGAAGGTTAGATGCAAAACCATGATCATTGAAGTAACACGGTAAAACATCACCACTTAAGAGTATTGTGTTCTCCAACAAGTGTTACTTATGGACTTTAATGTCCCCCCCTTCCCTTTTTTCAGGGGAGAACACATACCTTTTAACCATGGAGAAGGTTTTCATTTTCACTTCGGGGGCTTCAGCATTCCTAGGCTGGGATTGCCAGTGGTGCCACAGCTACAGTTCTCTCTGCTACAGCACGGCAAACGATACTGGAGCGCCAAGTCTAGGTCCAAGAGGCTTCTAAACAGCTTCTACCCCCAAGCCATAAGACTACTGAACATCTAATCAAATGGCTACCCAGACTATTTGCTGCTACTCTATCTATGCATAGTCACTTTAATATCTCTAACTACATGTATATATTAACTCGACTAACCAGTGCCCCTGCACATTCTCTGTACCGGTATCCCCTGTATATAGCCTCGCTATTGTTATTTTACTGATGCTCTTTAATTATTTTGTTTTCTTTTTTTTAACTGCATTGTTGGTTAAGGGCTTGTAACAAGTAAGCATGTGACAAATACAATTTGATTTGATTTAAAGAATTCATTTAAGGGGAATTATCCAAAACGTTTATTGCATGACCACCTAGTGAGTTCGGAATACTGCAGCCAATGTTAATTGATGTCTACCAAAATAATTGATATTATGAAAGTTTCCGACAGGATTGTCCATCAGCAAAATAAAGTTGTGTAGTTAAAGTTTTCAAAAACATTACAACCAACCAGAATCAGTTGGACACAGTAATGCATAATGCAGCTTTAATATTTAAATAAATGTATGATTTCTTGGAGTGGGTAAACTGAGCATTATGCAAAGTAGTTATGTCAAGTTACAATATGTGCAATGTTACCATAAATACATTTACATTCTACATTTGAGTCATTTAGCAGACGCTCTTATCCAGAGCGACTTACAGTAGTGAATGCATACATTTTTTTTCTTTTTTCTGTACTGGTCCCCCGTGGGAATCGAACCCACAACCCTGGCGTTGCAAACACCATGCTCTACCAACTGAGCCACACGGGACCAAATCTTACAGTAAATATGGACATTTCATTTACATGTGTTATGGCAATAAAATACACTAGTTGGTACATAGGTCGGGGTGCAGCAAGTTTGAGGGTAGTGGAGAAGCACAAGTGGGACTTTGAGTGAAGTAACTGAGGGCAGAAAAGGATATCGGAGTGCCCAGGAACTGGAAGCTGCTGATCATCTCCATGTTAATGTACAGTAGATGGGATAATGGTCAAGTATCACCATCTACTTTGTTTTGTTTACGCTGAGACTGTACAGTAGATGGGAGAATGGTCAAGTATCACCATCTACTTTGTTTTGTTTATGCTGAGACTGTTGTCCTATCACCATTATGTCAGGTTCCATAGCTCCTTCATGTACTCATGGGTGCCATGGTAGTGTCGGGTCCATTCTGGGGATACACATTCTTATTATAATGTCAAATCTAATTTGTTATTACAGGATTTACACCCAGAGCCCTGAGTCTGCTAACCAGTTTGTGGGTCAGGATGGTGTTGAAAGCAGAGCTATAAAATAAAATGCACTCTGACGTATGTAAAAATGTATAATTGACATTTGTTGGGACAATGGGCAAACTGGAGTTTTACATTGTGCTACACTATCTATTGTTCCAGTTTTTTAAAATCAATATCGACTGGGCTGCAGTGGAGATGGTAAGAAGCTTCGATATCATGGGGACCTAACTTCTAACGTCCTTTCCTGGTACACCAACAGACACTGCAGTCAAATGCCAACCAGCAGCTCTCCGTCCTACGGTGGCTGAAGACCTTTTGCCTGACGTCAAACATTAACAAGCGTTTCAGATTGAAGTGTCTTGAAAAAACGTAAACAGAACCATAAGAGCAGATTACTTTTTTGTTATCTTTACTGGCACAGTTTAAACATTTCTAATTGTAGTCACTTTCAATTGATTCATTGACTCCAAGAACCATAGATTGTTTGTAGTTCATAACATTAACACAACTGACAAATGTTGCTTGACTGTAAATTGGGATAAATGTTTTAATAACATTGGATATTTGATTGGGCTTAATGTTGCATACCTTGTCGTGTTGTGCATGCATGCCAACCAGGTGAGAATCACCAAAATGTATTGATACTTGATGAATCAGGTCTTCTCTGCTGCTTTATCAGCCTCCCGCTTGCCCACTCCAAGCTCCTCTTCATGGTTCCCTTCTGCAAGACACAATTGTGTGAAAATAAAGTGGAAGGAATGGGAACCCTATTCATTTGAAGCAGTACTGGGTATATTCCTGAAGTTATTTTAACATAATAAGCTTCGATGGAATATATTCAAAAAGTGAACGTGCACATTAAAGTCTACTCTGTTCCAAAGCTGACATGTAACGTTAGATGTTAGCAAAGGTTGTCACTTGCTTTATGTGAGCTTTTCTGTGTCTTCATGCTAATCATGAGCTAGCGCGGCTAACGCTAGCATCTAAATGAAAGCCAGTCAGGCTGAAGAAGTTGCCTACCTTAAGTTGTTTTGCTTAAATACAAGGCTTTGGGCTAAAAACGTAACTCAAAAAGATGTCCTGCTTCAGTACTATCCGATAAGTCATATTTAGGTAGCTTGTCTTCCTTAAGTCAATGATAACGCAAAATAAAGACAATAGTCCAAAAATCGAGAACTACCAGGATTTTGCGCATCTCCATTGTCTAATCTGTGTATGCCTGGCCCTGCATGCAAGCAACAATCTTGCTAGTACCGTCAATTCCGGACTATTAAGCGCACCTGAATATAAGCCGCACCCACTGAATTAAAAAATCTATATTATTTTGAACATAAATAAGCCGCACATGTCTATAAGCAGCAGGTGCCTACCGGTACATTGAAACAAATTAACTTTACACAGGCTTTAACGAAACACTGCTTGTAACAAAGATAAATAGGCTTTAACGAAACACGGCTTGTAACAAAAAATAAAAAATTTGCAGTAAGCTTTAGTTGTCTTTTTGCACTGAGTCAATTCCTCATGCTGCTGTTTCCAACGTCTTATCATTGACTCATTAAGACCAAGCTCCCGTGCAGCAGCTCTATTTCAGCCAGATCAATCGCCTTCAACTTGAAAGCTGCATCCTATGCATTTCTCCGTGTCTTTGCCATGATGAGGGTGACAAAATGACTACCGTAATCAGAATGATGGGAAGTTTGAGAGCGCTCGATTTAATCTAAACAGTAAACAAAAAAGTTGTTTGACCTTAACCCGTTCGGCAATTTCATTGGTCTAATGAAAGCTTCATGCCGCCAAAAAACTGAGCACGTCACAGAATGTTGCGGCTTATAGTCCGGAATTTACGGTATGTAAGTTAATTTACCTTGATAGTATTAACACAGTCAAATGTGTTTCCGTGGCTGTTATAGTTTACATGTTTTTCAGCAAGGCTTTTAATAAAACAGAAGACGGTGCCGTTCACTGCATCTAGCAGTATGACCGGGCAAAGTTTGAGGCTAACTATATGATATAATATGGCCGGGGTTCAAAGCTACCGACGTTAGCTAAATTAGCTAGCAAAATATCTGACTTAGCTTATGCTAAGCACTGCTGATCCTGGTGCAAGATTCATGTTAGCTGAATTTTATAGCCAGCGACGAGAAACAGATCCTTCCACTGTAAACTAGCTGATAAACTTCACGATTCAGTAACAACAAATTTCAAAGACAAAACCGTTACCTTGTAAAGGGTCAAACTCTGATTGCAGTGGAAAAAGAAGTTCCTTCAAACTGTGAAATCTGGTTGAAAGGAGGAGCTAGGGAAATTGGCTAGTAAAATTAGCATATTAAGGAACTCGTTAAGTTAGCGTGTGTAGGTGTATATTTAGCAGCTGTAGGCATTAACTTGACGTGTGCAGAACCGCTTGCAGCCGTTTATTTAGCACATGTTGAACACGCTTATTTGATGCGTGCACCTGTTTACTTTACACCCGTAGCATTAAAAAAATAGCATTTTCACCACGTGCTTTAAGACCCAAACGGTGTTCCATACTCCAGAGCGCTCTTCACCTCAAACTCCCCCGCCATGGACAGGTGGAACATGGCCTTGGAGGCCATCTCTACGACCACCAAGTCACTAGAGGGAAGGATGTTGCGGGGGTAGAAGTGGCTGATTCGGGTGGCATTGCCTCCTACTCTAATCAGACTCACTGGAGAAAAGAGAAGGCAATGACATTGATTTGGTCAACTTCATTTGTAGACAGGATGAGTAACGTAAACCCCCAACAAATTAAACAAAGCTTTATTGATCACTTTGATACATGGATTCTTAGAACTTCCAAATTAATTTATGCCAGGTTTTGTCATCAATGAGGCAAATCTTCTGACTTACCCATAGCAAGAATCCCTCCTTTTTTCTCATTCACATCAGAGCTGGATCCAGCTCGAAGGTATGATGGCTCAGTTCATTATAGAATGTGGGGGCTTCATCTTGGCTCAGCTTGGGCAGAATGCATGTACACACAATCAGACAAAACCATACAAAATAAAATGATTTTGAATTACACTCTAAAGGCCCCACTGCATATAACTTCATGGCATTTAATTAGGCTATGCTACTGTTCATAGCTGCCAATAACAAGAGGCACAGGTAGACTAACAAGAGTTAGTGAATGTGTTGCATTCTTGTGCAGGAGTTGCATCTACAGTACAGCTCAGACTGTAGTAGTAGTACCTCTGAGTTCTGTTGTCACATAGTGCTGGAGCTCTTTCAAGAGATTTTGCCCTAATGTCTTCATTTCGACTTTTCAGGCCACTGACAAATTGTTGCAGCACAGTGGCTGTGCCAGACATGATGACCATTTGGGAGCCAGACCTGTAGATCGCAGAATAAGCAACCTGGTCTCAGAACATTTTGTATTTTTCTCTACGTAAATCCGTAACACTCCATTTAGTATGATATGTTATGTTTCGTATGGTATGTATTAATTTGTGGATGTCCATCACCCGTTTCATATAATATGTTACGAATTACAATTCATATTATATGTTATGATTTAGCGAAACAATACAATATGTTATGAATTTGCTAAATGTATGATATGTTGCTAGTTGGCCAACGTTAGCTGAGTTAGGGATTATCAGGATATGACCCAGATGCAGACACAGGAGACGGATGGTTCAGTTCTCAGATCATTTATTATAACAAGGGGGGCAGGCAAAGGGCAGGTCGAGGACAGGCAGAGGTTTGTAATCCAAAACAGTGTCAATAACGGCCAGAACAGCAGGCAGGGTCAGGGCAGGTAGAATGGTCAGCACCGGGAGGACGAGAAAACAGAAACTAGAGATACTGGAAAATGGGAAAACACATTGGTAAGACAAGACAAACTGGTAACAGACCAACAGAAAACGCAGGTATAAGTACACAGGGGATATTGGAGGAAAATGGGAGACACCTGGGGTGAAATAGATCAGGTGAAATAGATCAGGGTGTGACAGGGTTAGGGTTAAGGTAAGTGTTAAGTTTAGGAGTTAGGTTAAAGGGTTAGGGGAAGGGTTAGCTAAAAGGGTTAAGGTTAGGGGTTAAGGTTAAATTTAGGATTTAGGTTAAAGGGTTAGGGGAAGGGTTAGCTAAAAAGGTTAAGGTTAGGGGTAGGGTTCGCTAACATGCTAAGTAGTTGCAAAGTAGCAAGTAGTTGAAAAATGGCTAATTAGCTACAATTCTAAACTTGACCGTGATGAGATTTGATCTCGCAACCTTAGGGTTGCTAGATGTTCGCATTATACGCCTACATCCACCCCGACCAACCACCCTACTTTTGTTTTTGCTTTTAGTAACCATCTGTCGTATGTAACCATACCAAACGTAACATATCATACTCATTTGAATGACCGGTTTCAATGTATTATGTTATGTCTAGTCTATGAGACCAGGCTGGAATATGTTAGCTGAGTACACACACAGAGGTCTATAAATAATAGAGAAGTTGAGCCTCCCGCTTATATGCTCTTAGTTGTTGTGGAAATTGGCCCACTATGCTGTTCACTTTCCGCATCCATGTCATATCGCTGAGTCTACCTTTAAAAATTGACCAATAGCAGTATAAAGAGGGTAGGCTCTGGTGGTATACTGTATACTGAGGTATTTGGAAATAGCAACAGAATGATTTTTCAATAGCTTCAATACCAGCTGAAACTATTTATTAGATTTTTTTCAATTTTGTATATATATATATATATAACTACCCTTTTAAGTAAATACCTGCAGTCAACTTGTGCAATATGTTAAGAGATAAAGCAGATCATGTTCTTAATTTCACCTGTCACATTACTTTACATCATGAAGCTTACCATAGTTCTCCAGAACAGTTGAGCCAGTCACGTGTTTGTTTGTTAATATCACAATGGGAGAAAGCAGGAGCAGGTGACTACAGCTGTGTATTGACAGGGATTGCGTTTTATATTGAAAGTCAACTGTTTTTTTTCTTGAATAGAGTGATCAGGGACATGCAACTAGTTTTTCTTCACAGAAAATACATCAGTGCAACACATTTGTCAGAAAATTGCTTTGTTTTCATCAGATGACAACAGAAGTGCAATGCTATTTGGTTGGCAGCCACAGTAAATGAGATCACAAAAGCACGGTATTTATTGCAAAATAACAATGCATGGCCATCATATTTCTAATGTTTATCAGAGAAGGAATGTAGTCAGCTACATTTCCTAATCTTTTGCTTAAATTTAATCTTGAATTTTACCAACGAATAGTAGGCTGGCTGCCTACACAGACAGACAAAAAAGTACTGGAGAAAAACGCTACACATGAGTCAAAGCAGTGTCTGCTGATAGAATGGCCCATCCACTCATCTGAGTGGAGAAGTGCAATTGAAGCACAAAGTCTGATACTGCACAGAAATTACAATAAGAAGCCTTTTTGATCTACGTTCACAAAACGCAGCAAGAGATTTCTTAGGCATTTCATATTTTTTTCTGCATGAAAATGTAATAATTCTGCATTAACACTTGCTAAGTTTAACTTGCTAGTTATCTAATTAAGTTGCAGTATTGTGGAGTAACTACAATGTTGTTGATCCATCTGGAGTTTTCTATCACAACCATTAAACTCTGTAACTATTTTACAGTCACTCATGGTGAAATTCCTGAGTGGTTTCCTTCCTTTCCGGCAACTGAGTTAGGAAGAACACCTGTATCTTTGTAGTGACTGGGTGTATTGAATAACAGTACCATCCAAAGTGTAATTAATAACTTCACCATGCTCAAAGGGATGTTCAATGTCTGCTATTTTTTGTTTACCCATCTACCAATAGGTGCCCTTATTTGCGAGCCATTGGAAAATCTCCCTGATCTTTGTGGTTGAATCTGTGTTTGAAAGTCACTGCTTGACTGAGGGACCTCGCAGATAATTGTATGTGTGGGGTACAGAGGTGCGATAGTAATTCAAAAATCATGTTAAACACTATTATTGCAAACAGAGTGAGAGTCCATGAAGCATATTATGTAACTTGTTAAGCAAATGTTTACTACTGATCTTATTTAGGCTTCCATAACAAAGGGGTTGAATACTTATTGGCTCAAGACATTTCAGCTTTTCATTGACAAAAAAAAAATCTACATTTAATCAATTTATAATTCAGGCGGTAACACAACAAAATGTTGAAAAAGTCAAGATTACTTTTTGAAGACAGTGTAACTAGTGCCTCTCTGCCATTCACCACAATGCATCCAGATGGCGTCTGTTTGCCTGTTTGTTGACAGTATTGACAGACTACAGGAAACACTGCACCTCTGCTCAAACAGTAGATAAGAGTGTCTCTCTCTTTTCTCTCTGTCTCCCTCTCTCTCCCCCCCCTCTTTCTCTCTGGAATGCAGCATCCCCCCCACCCCCTGTCCATCCGTTTGTCCATCTCCCTCCAAGAAAAGACGGGAGAGACAGGACAAGCATGGGAAAAAAATACATTGAAGCATTCCAGCTAAATGCCCAGGATAAAACCAGGTGTGAGAGAATCGGTCTCCTGTTTAGACTTGACACAACAAAGCAGGACAACATCTGGCAGCTGCCAGTCAGCTAAAAGACACTGTTTGCTACTTAGCGCTCTGTTTGTGTTGGGAGAATGGCTTGGCTGTGAGGGAATGCCACTGGCAAGTGCGGCTTCTCATCAACCTGCTGCTGAAACTGGCTTCAGAGTAAGACACAACCTTCTCCAACTCTGGGAAACATGTTGGATAAAATATCAAACCTTAGCTACAATTTCCTTTACTACAATCATTTGTAGCCTATACAAAGTGCTACCTTGCAGTCTTTAGTCATGATAAACTTTCTGGTGTGACATAAGATGTGTTTCTGGAACATCGTGGTTGAGTAAATGTTGTAGTAAGGACCAGCATGTATTCCTCACACCGGAACCACAACAAAAACGTTCCCCAATGTTCTATAATCAGTTTGTTGCTTGACCTAGGGTGGGATACAAGATTTAGAGGGTTTATTCCTGTTCACATTTGTTTCTGATTGCTTGGCCAATTGGGTTTCCTGCTCCTTTCATTCAGAGAAGTTTAAACCAGGCTCCCTGGACTTCCTCTTATTTGATAGCAGCCAGCTCTCTAATAAGTGAAGGATGGGTTCACTGTGAGAGGTTGAGTGCATGGATGTGTGTGTGCACGCTGTGTGCAAATACATCGGTGTGTGTATACTGTAAGTGTGCGCGCCTCATTGTTGACGACAAGGCAGCTCATTTAAATCGCAACATGAGCGTGAGGAGGTGGACTCATGTTGCGATTTAAATGAGCTGCCTTGTCGTCAACAATGAGGTGCGCACACTTACAGTATACACACACCGATGTATTTGCACACAGCGTGCACACACATATCCATGCACTCGCACACACACATTTGCATACCCGACGCAAACATACCCATACACGTGCAGAAATGCACACACACACACATAACGACATACACACCGACACACAAAACATTTCTCCTCATTTCTAAAATAAATAATAAGTGCCCCTGAGAGTCATGCTCAATTGAGATGTAACTGTCGGAGTGGGATTACTTGATAATGACATTCTGGTGGCCTCCATTTTGTTTCTACAGTGTGTAAAGTGGCACAGAGAGCCAGTGGCTAGGGTTTGCTGGGTAGGCTGGGACACTGGACACCAAGTGTCAAGATGCCAAGCAGGCGAGGGTTGCTATTATGTTCCCAAGCAGATACCTGATAAAGGGAATGAACGCTGTCCTCTGTAAAAAAAAAAAAAAAAAAAAAACTTTTTATAATGCTGTACTGTCTACCGCAGTGTGTGTCAGGTAATATTGGTGATGTGTGTCTACATAAGAATGGGGGGTTGTGGGTGGCTGTGTGAGTGTTTACATATGTGTGTGAGTGTTTCCATCATATCAGAGAAAGACACTCAGAAAACAGAGGTTGGGTCATTTAAGCCCTGTTGTCTGTTTGTCTGTGTGTGTGTGTGTGTGTGTGTAAAATATAATACTGTATACTGTGGACAGAATACATTTTATAGAACAACGAAACCGAATGTAAGTACATACAATGCACTCGGAAAGTATTCAGACCCCTAGCCTTATTCTACATTGGATTAAAAAAAAATTGACCTCATCAATCTTCACACAATACTCAATAATGACGAAGTGAAAACAGTTTAGATTTTTTTTTTAAATGTTTTCAAAATAAAAAAACAAAATACCTTATTTACATAAGTATTAAGACCCTTTGCTATGAGACTCGAAATTGAGCTCAGGCGCATCCTGTTTCCATATAATACATTTTATAGAACAACGAAACCGAATGTAAGGACATACAGTACAATCGGAAAGTATTCAGGCCCTTTGACTTTTTCCACATTTTGTTACGTTACAGCCTTATTCTACATTGTTTAAATAATTTTTTCCCTCATCGAGCTACACACAATACCCCATAATGACAAAGCGAAAACAGGTTTTTAGAAATGTATGCAAATGTATTAAAACAAAAAAAAAAAAATATCTTATTTACATAAGTATTCATACTCTTTGCCATGGGACTCGAAATTGAGCTCAGGTGCATTATGTTTCCATGATTTGGAAAGGCACACACCTGTCTATATAAGGTTAACAGTGCATGTCAGAGCAAAAACCAAACCATTAGGTTGAAGCAATTGTCCGTAAAGCTCCGAGACAGGATGGTGTCGGGGCAAAGATCTGTGGAAGGGTACCAAAAAATTTCTGCAGCATTGAATGTCCACAAGAACACAGTGGCCTTCATCATTCTTAAATGGAAGAAGTTTGAAACCACCAAGACTCTTCCTAGAGCTGGCTGCCCGGCCAAACTGAGCAATCGGGGGAGAAGGGCCTTGGTCAGGGAAGTGACCAAGAACCCGATGGTTCCTCTGTGGAGATGGGAGAACCTTCCAGAAGGACAACCAGCTCTGCAGCACTCCACCAATCAGGTCTTTATGGTAAAGTGGCCAGACGGAAGTCACTCCTCAGTAAAAGGCACGACAGCCCGCTTGGAGTTTGCCAAAAGGCACCTAAAGGACTCTCAGACCATGAAAAACAAAATTCTCTGGTGTGATGAAACCAATTTGAACTGTTTGGCCTGAATGTCAAGCATCACATCTGAAGGAAACCTGGCACCATCCCTACGGTGAAGCATAGTGGTGGCAGCATCATGCTGTGGGGATGTTTTTCAGCGGCAGTAACTGGGAGACTAGTCAGGATCGAGGGAAAGACGAACGGAGCAAAGTACAGATCCTTGATGAAAATCTGCTCCAAACCACTCAGGACTGAGTGGCGAAGGTTCACCTTCCAAACAGGACAATGACCCTAAGCACACAGCCAAGACAACGCAGGGGTGGCTTCGGGACAAGTCTCTGAATGTCCTTGAGTGGCCCAGTCAGAGCCCGGACTTGAACCCAATCGAACATCTCTGGAGAGTCCTGGAAATAGCTGTGCCAAGCTTGTAGCGTCATACCCAAGAAGACTCAAGGCTGTAGTCGATACCAAAGGTGCTTCAACAAAGTACTGAGTAAATGGTCTGAATACTTATGTAAATGTAATATTTCAGTTGTTTATTTTGGTATTGTGTGTATAAAAAATAAAATGTATTCCATTTTAGAATAAGGCTGTAATGTAACAAGATGTGGAAAAAGTCAAGAGGTCAGAATACTTTCCAAATACACCATATAACCACGGTGGCATTGTGCGTTATCTGTGACCTGCACAGTGAGGATATCACTTACATGTTACTGTATGTAGAGCACCAAGCAAATGGACTTTTCACCACTCATATACCGTCAACATTTCTGTCACGTATACTCCCTCTCAGGCCTCTAGGTCATCAGGCTGTTGATTATCCCGCACACCTGTCACCATCGTCTCACGCGCCTGGGCATCATGACCCTCACCTGGACTCTATCACCTCCTTGATTACCTTGCCTATATCTGTCACTCCCCTTGGTTCTTTCCTCAGGTGTTATTGACTCTGTTTCATGTGTTTCATGACACTCACCTGGACTCCATCACCTCCTTGATTATCTTCCCTATATCCGTCACTCCCCTTGGTTCTTTCCTCAGGTGTTATTGACTCTGTTTCATGACACTCACCTGGACTCCATCACCTCCTTGATTACCTTCCCTATATCTGTCACTCCCCTTGGTTCTTTCCTCAGGTGTTATTGACTCTGTTTCATGCCGGTGCGTTGTTTGTGTTCATTGTTTTGTTTATTTATTAAAACACTCACTCCCTGAACTTGCTTCCTGACTCTCCGCGCACTCCTTACAATTTCACTGAATGACAATATGGTGATGACATACAGGAATAAACCAAAATCACTCCTGTTAAATAACAGCTGAGAGCCTACTTTTATATAGGCCTTTGCATACCTTTCGTCAGTTAATATCACATCAAGTCTTTGTTTCCAGAAGACCCATAGTTGAATCTGTTAAAACTTCCCCATGTGTAAAGTCATCACTCACAAGATGTTTCAAAGGGAGAAATAATAATACATACACATAAATACTGTCAGATGTATGTGTGTTGTTTTGCTTTATTCTAGAGGTATTGCTAAAGAGCAATTCGAACAACACATATCACACCACTGCATTGCAATGTGCCAACTCACTACGTCTTCACTTTGTATTCAGCCAATGCTGAGTGCAGTCAGTCTACAAAGAAACACACTCATAAAAACTGACATGGGAGCAAAGAGAGACCAGCTACAAAAGGGGCTATGAAAATGTATTCCCTGAGTTGACTTCTTGTTAAAGCCTATTTACTTTCTGGGGTGTTTGTGTTGAAATATTTGTGGGACAAGGAGTGCTGTCAAAAGACAATTGGTGGTAGAGAAAACGTGATTCTTCATGTGATTTGAAAAAAGTTTTCAGCCTTAATAGATGTTCAATGTTTGGCTACAGACATTCCTGCTGACAGTGTAGGTCACTCCAGTATCTTTGTTATGGTGGGCTGTAGTTTTCCTTTTTTAACATATAAAACATACATATACAAAAGACAACTTACAGATGCACACAAACATCCACAACATCACTGCTGCCAAGACCCACCTGCTCACATCTCCAGGGCCAGCATCTCTCTACGCCACATAGAAACCAAATGGTGCAGTTTGAGGCTCTCCTTCTCCCATGCACTTTCAATATTTAGATAGTAAAGCATTTGACCTTTCCATTGTGTTAACAATGGTTGATTTTCAGTTAAGTATACGTTTTTTCAAGATGATTGACGAGAAAAGTATCGTCCAACCCATTGGGTATCTCACTGCACCCTCATATGCCATATCTTGAAATATACAGACAGGTGGATTAAAAGTACATTTACATTGTAATACTTCTGACAGCCAAGTTTCTAACTCTGCTCATAACATTTGGACATTAGTTTTCCCATTGTGCTGTAAGTGTTAGAAAACGTATAAGGGCAAAAGGTTTTCCTAACCATGTGGCCTGACCAGGAAAAACCCTGGCTGTAGTTATAACTATCAGAGACTTTTTCCAGAGGTTATTCAGGAACATTGTCCTCTGCTGTCTACCTTCTATTTTGCAAATGTGAAAATAAAAAAAAGCACTATAAAATGACATTAATTCAATTCCATATTAGTTATCTTTTCATCAATCTATGTGCAGGCTGCCCCGTGTTGGCATACAGTTGTACTTTTTGATCATTGGTGTGCAATTCAGGTCACACGCATGGCTGCAGCTGGTGATGATTACCTGTACTCAGTTTTTCATCTATCAGATAGGATCAGTGTTGCCAACTTGGTGACTTTGTCACTATATTTAGCGAGTATTCAGACCCCTCTAGCGACACATTTTTTAAAAATAAAAAAATAATTGAAAAAAATAATTGACTAGCGACAAATCTAGCGACTTTTTCTGGTGTTAATGAGAACTTTTGGAGACTCTGGACGTGAAAGCACGTATCGTTCTTACTCTTCTCAACGAGCAGCGGGTGCTGCCGTGGGCCCCACCCCATCCCAAAGCACTCACAGGCGACCCAGTCCTCGCACTGCAGTCAGAGCAGGAGATGTTCACCCCTCCGCGTCCAGACTGCAAATGAATCGCGCATGTGGAAAGCCGCCGCTGGCTGATCCCACCCTGGCTTACATTCAGGGCGGGATGTAAATGCAAAATGTTCTTTGTCTAAAATAAATCAATGCACAAAAATAAATCACTACATTTGACTCACACAGCCTGTCACTTACTCACCTTGTCCACTGTGTGTGTGCCTCTCTGTGACATAAGCGAAACATCTAGCTGGCTAGCTCATCATGTCTCAGTGTAAACTGTACACTCAAAAATACAGAAAGGAGTGTGAATCAAACCCTGAATTCAAAGGCTGGTTGAAGCCGTTTATTGGAGATGATACACGGGCATACTGCCTGTATTGTAAGGCTGATTTCTACGCCAAACTTAGTGATGTAAAAAAACACATGACAACTCAAAAACATACTCGAAAGGCAAAGCCTTATAACATTTCCACCCAAAACAAGCTGCCATTTATGGTAAAAAAAAATTACTCTGCAAAAAAGGCTGAGGCCACCTTAGCTATCGCTGAACACTGTTCCATGCTGGCATGTGATCACATTGGAGAAGCATGTAGAGCTGCTTTCTCAGACTCCACTGCTGCTACCCACTTCAAAATGCACAGGACAAAGTGCACAGAAATGATTAATGGTGTTCTAGCACCATATTTTCTGAAAAAGTTGGTCGCAGATGTGGGTGACCAGCGTTTCAGCCTCCTCCTCGATGAGTCCACGGATGTAAGTGTTTCTAAGTACCTGGGGGTTGTGATAAGGTACTTTAGTGACACCAAGCAGACAATTGTATCAACATTTCTGGGGCTTGTTGAGTTGGAGGGAGGAGATGCCAACTCTATAACCTGTGCTGTTGTGGCTTTCCTCGAGAAGTGTTGTCTTAAAAAAGAGAAACTCCTGGGGATAGGGACTGACAATGCCTCTGTTATGACGGGGATTAACAATGGGGTCCATAAAGTGCTGTAGGAGGAGTATGGTCTCAAATATCTGGTTGTTATTCACTGTGTACCACTCTGCAGCTTGCTCATTTGTAGTTATAAACATATTTAGGGTGTTTTTTACTCACTTTTTGTCTCTCCCACAACGTCATTCCTCTCTCCTACAGCGTCCATCACAATAACATGCACGTGGCCAATTATGCAAATTAGGGGATGACGTCATTTAGCGACTTTTAGGACAGCCAATAGCTACTTTCCTTACTGAGGAGTTGGCAACACTGGATAGGATAACATGCATACAAGTAAAATTAATACAACGGGAGCCCCTTTCAAGTCAATGATTCGTCTGTTCTAATCATTTAATTTCTATGCATTTAATCCTATCAAATAGCCAAAATCCGAATAGATACATTTTGAAAAAGTGAGCGCTGAAGTTCAACGCGGGAAGTTCAATAGCCCCGGGACCTGTTTGTCCACTGACAATTCTGAAAAACAGACTTTTTGTATTAAAATAGTTCTATGCTGTTGAGTCTACCTAATCCCGTAGAGTTTAAGAAAATCCCATTGTTTTTGGACCTGCGGCAGGTAGCCTAGCAGTTAAGAGTTGGGACGGGTAACCGAAAGGTTGATGGTTCGAATCCCTGAGCTGGCAAAGGGGAAAATATGCCGTTCTACCCTTGAACAAGGCAGTTAACCCCCAACAACTGCTTCCAGGATGTCAATTAAGGCATGCAGCTCTTGTGGCGTGCAAATGAAAGTATCCTTATCTAGCTGCAAAAGGAGTCACTTTGCCAACATGAGAATGAACTAAAAGGGAGTTCTTGGTTTTATCCATTGAGTTACAGCAAAGTAGATTGGGTGCAGAATTGGGATGTTGCCATTGTCATAGATATGTAATTAAATAAAACAGCAAACACTGCTTGCACTCACTTTTCAGAATGCTCCTTGGATTGGGATGGATAATAGGCATTCAGAAAAAGCCAGCAACGGGTAGGCCCAAGGGTTTATTAAGGTGCTAAATTAGTAGGCCTAGTGCAAAATTGTGTTTTGTTATGGCAAAGAAGGGTACAATCAAACTATAGGCCTATCATGGTGCGTTCTGTTCGTTCCTGATGTTGACATATTAATTGTGAATAGGCTAGGCCTACTTTCAAGATTTACACAAAACGTGGAAGGGCACCAGAAATACGAGGTAAACCATTAACCAATCTCTACAAATACCCTATTTTCGAGAGCGCATCGTAAACCTGACATTTTCCTCGTATAGATTAACAGGTAGGCTATTTAAAATGACAATTTGTGAAGCGTGGAAATGTACACTGTGACCCATTCCTAACAAAAGGGACATAATGGTAGCATTTACAGATGTTTAAAAAGATCCATAATATGATTGCTTAGGAAAGGTCTACTTTATTGCCAGTTCTGGACTGTTTCTAAATGTTTTTTTTTTTTTACTATTTCTTTATTTTATAGTTTAGATTAGGCTATGGCTATAATTAAACAACATAGGCATAGACTACTTCAATGTCACAGTGCAATTCCTTTTTGGTTCTACACTTGTTCTATTGGACGCATCATTTCTCCGAAGGGTGGCGTTTTACACCACTTTCGGCAGCTTTCCTGAAAACGAAGGTCCCCTTCACCAGTCGTATCAGCAATTCAGACTGCATGCAAACCAGAAAGGTGATTGTGAAAGAGTCGAGAGGGTGAAGTATAGCGCATTCCTCGAGAGAGAATCCTACCGTTCTCTCTCCCAGCCGGCTTTCAACCAGGCAGCTTGGCTCGCACACGCAGTAGATGTATGACTTCTGGCTGAAATTGGGAGCTTCGTGGTCAGTAGGGAAAATAGAAGGATTATTCAAACCGAAATAGCGAGTAGGCTATTGTTGCAACATCAATTTATAGGCTACTTTGCGTCGCAGAGATTTAATTTCGTACGCAACTTTTTGTTATCCGTTTTCGTGACCATGGGTTCACAACAAACTCACTTGTACGGGTGGGCATTGATGATAGTCGCGGTTTTCTGTCAACGGGGTCATGAAAGTTGCCCGGAGAAAGATTTGGAGAAAAGGGAAGAGGACGCGAATGTAGTTTTGACTGGCACCGTTGAAGAAATCATGAACATGGACCCAGTGCACAACACATACACTTGCAAGGTAAGTCTGACTGTCCTAGCGCGAGTTGATAGATTTATGTTGAATGAGGTTGTTGCTGAATCTTTAACCGTTGGTTACAGAGTAACATAGTCTTGTTGAAAACGTTACAACGTATCACATGTTTGTTTTAAGTAGGGTAGGCTTACATGTAACTCCAAAGGGGCACCTGTCAAATCATAGCCAATACCAGCCCACTTTTCTTCCAATGTCATTTAGAAGATTTTGTTCGATTGTGGTCATTCGAATCAGTGTATCGGTTTTAGTAGGCCTACTCGTACATTCGCAAAGCTTCACATAAAGGCAATAGTTGAACAAATAAGTAACAATATCGCCCCTTTTTAACAAACGAGTTTTATTACGTATTTTAGGATAATAAACCCTTTTATACATACATAGGGAACACAAAGAGTTGTATTCAAAGGGAAGGTCAATTGAGCTCTAATGATTTTAAATGCTTGAATTAGCTATACAGCGTTACATTTGCGGTTATCCAGAAGACTTTCTTTATTTATAGGCATGAGGTAGTATTTGACAATTACCTTGTCACAGAGCACAACACTAAAGAACCATATCTTACGTGTTCCTTAAAGTTTTTACCATCTAACCATCAATTATATAGCTACTGGACGTACTGCCACCTAATCATCTCAAACATGCTGTGAACCACCTGCCAGTGCCCTTGACCGACCTCCTGCAAACTGCATCCATTTGTATAGTCAGTGGTCCATTTTGTGGTATGTTGAAAACGGTATGCATCTCTCTGGAAGCAATAAACAACCTTTTTTTTGCAAACATGACAAACCATTATACTAGTAGGATAAAGATAAAAATACACAATGAATATTTTGCGATCTTGTGTTATCCCTAACTCAGCAGACACCACAGACGAGAGGCTGGAAGCAGCACGGGGTCAGCCACAAAGATATGCCACTGCAGCAGGTTATGGGTTAAAGGGCCTTGCTCTAGGGCACAATGGCAGTAGGTTGCACCAGAGATTCTGATGCCTTGGTTGCAAAATCATGTAGTAATGTGTACTGTTAACAGATAGATAAATACATATTCAAATGGGTGCGGGAAAAGCTTGATGTGCTGCATTAAGATTAGAAGGGCTGCAAACAAGTTATTCTAATGTAGCCTAATTTTGAGCGATATACAGTAGCATATTCATACACCTGTGAAATCCATGACCGTAGTCCTCACAGAAGCCAATCCTGCAATAAACACTATGCCACAAACCCCTCCGCATTGTCTATCATTGAGAAATTCCTTTGGTCATTCATTGTAAAAAATAAATTTAAAAAAGCAGTGGCAGTCGGGGCTCTTCCAGCTGTGCAACCTGCTGTTTGGTCTATGGTTCCTTGGCTCATGATTTGGGATGTAGATAAGTTGTCCCATTTTGGGATCAGGACCAGCCCATAAAGTGAAAGGAAAACCTACCAATGAATATGCAAAGTCTTCTGTTGGAAATAAGGTTATGGTTTAGGAGATGTAGTCCAGGAAAGTAAGTAATAATTCAACCCTGTTACTCTTTGATGTATACAATTTGGCCCTTTTTAAATTTGTATTACAGTAAGTGCTTTGGAGAATAAGTCCCTGCAATACCTTAGATTAGTCCTGGAGTCCTGGCTGAAATCTATTTGTTTGACTAAAATGATTGCAAAATACTTTTGCTATTAAATGTTTGCTTAAAGTTAGACTGCAAAATGACATCATAAACCATATGACAACTTTCCACTTGCAGACATCATATCCTGTTCATGATGTCATCTTGTTCAGTCTATTGTTAAAGTTACAGCCTCAATAAAGAGCTAAACCCCCACTGTCTTTCTCCATGGCCTTGGTAAAGGTGAGGGTATGGCGGTACCTGAAAGGAAAGACCATGGTCAATGGAGAGGTTCTTTTGGACGGTGGCAACAAGGTGATGATTGGTGGCTTTGGGGACCCTGAGGTCTGCGACAACCAGGTTGCCACTGGCGACACGCGCATTTTCTTTGTCAACCTGGCTCCGGAGTTCATGTGGCCAACGCACAAGAATGAGCTGATGCTCAACTCCAGCCTGATGAGGATTACCCTGCGTAACCTGGAGGAGGTGGAGAACTGTGTGGACGGTAAGCTGCCATTTTGTTGACTCCTCTGTCTCAACAGGACTGTATGGAATAGACACCCCATCTCTAAGTGTCCCATCTAATATGGCTGCAAGTGCCAGCCAGGTGAACTGAATGTGTTGTTGCTAAACCTCCACACATTAGCCTGAGAAGAGTCAATTTCATGGAAATTGAAATACAAGTGTTTCAGGAGTGGCCACCTGCTAGTTTGTGATTATTTGAAGGTTATTCTGACAGTTGTATTGGGCAGTCACATTGTAAAGCTAGGCATCACAATCCCTGCTCTCATGCATCACAAGTAGGTGGTGTCTGAAATGTCATAGCTGTAGGGTTACACCCATAACTCTGTTTCCCAGTACTCAGACAAATTGGGACACCTGAGTCATCTAAGCATGTTGGTTGTCATGGTGAATGTGGTGCGGCCCTTCTCTGGTCTGTCAGCCCTCAAGGAGGTAGACAGTGTCCCCTTTGATGAACACCTTCAGAGACAGTAAATGACCTCCCTGAGGCTTGACCCCTAACCTTTGACCCTTGTCAGTGGGACGTTTTATGTAGTCGGGAGCTCCTTAAGTCTTTTTACATATAACCCGGAGCGTTGAGTTATTTACCGTTGATGACATTTCTCACACTCTTTTAGCAGTTGACCGTTATGTTCACACCACTGTTAGTGGCAAAGCCTTGGTGCCATAAAGAGACAGCCTTTCTCATTTTATCTAAACAGAGGCAGAGTCGGGAGCAGGTGGAAACTGAAGTGGAGAACGAATGAATAGATCAGACTTGTCTGCACTTGAGAACATAGTTTTCGAGGAGCTTCCTGAGTTTGGGAGAAAAAAAGGACACAAATAATACATTTTTGCCAGCCGCAGCTGTAGATACCGAAAACGTCCCCACTGCAATAAGAGTTAATTGAAAAGGTTTGCCTCTTCTTGGTATTTTTTTGTAGAGAACCCATTTGTCAGCCACTATAAGAAGACCCATACCGGTGACTAATGAGTCCGTGACTATGCCCCTCTCTGACCTCTGTGCCATCAAGCATGGCTTGTTGCTGTTCAGCTGGTGCTTGACAATGCTGGTCAAGGTAAGACTCCGCGGCCTTCATAAGAAGGCCTCAAATACCAAGGAAAATTGTCGGTGCATGACACATTCGTGGTAGCAGGTGATTCCAATGGTCACAGCTTGCTTATAGTGTTTGGTTGAGTTTGGCACACACAAATTAATTTGCTTGTCTATCTAAGCAAGAAACACTGTACTGCTATCCTTTTATTTATTTTTGTATTTTTTAGATTTTTCTTTTTTGCCTTGTTGCGGAGAGGGGAGTTTCTTTGCTCTAGCAACTACTATATAGATCTAGAATGTGTCCTTTTTGTTGTTGTGGGTGCCTTGTGTTTGAAGAGGTTCTTAGCATGGCCAGAGGAGCCCAATATTTCACATAACCGGCTAGAGGGCATAGTGTTATGTGTGCTACTGCAAAAAAAAGTGTGCACTAGTGAAGAGAGAACACGTTTACATTTTAGTCATTTAGCAGATGCTCTTATCCAGAGCGACTTACAGTAGTGAATGCATACATTTCATACATTTTTTCCCATACTGGTCCCCCGTGGGAATCGAACCCACAACCCTGGCATTGCAAACACCATGCTCTACCAACTGAGCCACACGGGACATATGCTTTCGTGTCCTGTTTCAATGAAACCTTATGAAACTTTTGAAGCTTTATTCAAGTTAACTTGCAATGTATTTGAAATTGTAATATATTGCATTACTGTACACTTATTGCAGTGCACTGACTTGCTTGTGGGGCATAGTACTTATCCGGGCCTCTCGTGGTTAGATACAAATCCAGATTTTTTTTGGGGGGGGGACCCCTTTCAGCCAGGTGATTTGTTGGCATTCCTCTGAAGAATGAGCTCCGAGGCTTCAAAGTTGCAACGTTTTTAATTAAGATAGTCAATTTGGATCCCATCCTCTGTGAGCAGCCAACCACCCATCGAGAAGACTGGGGATGTTAGTACAGTCGGACAAGGCTCTACCTGCCGCTGCGCTCAGTGTATCCTCTTTCTTCCCATTCTTGACATTTCCACGGCTAGGAGAGACCCAGGAATGCCTGGCGGAGCTAGGTGGGGAGGAAAGAGTCTTTGTGTAACATGCATGGGGACGGGGAGAGAGGATGAGTGCGAATTAAGTGGAAAGAGCGAGGAAGAGACGGTGAGGAAATTCTTTGTTCTAGTGTTGACTTGGAATGCTGAGGATGTATGTTTTGCTTGGCATCTCATGGTCGGGAAGTGCTCCTAAAGCTCCATGGTGTAGCTAGATGCCTGGAGGCATCATGTTTCGCACTCGCTCCACAGCGCTTTAGTGCCGCAGTATGGGCCACTCCAAAACCTTGCATGGGATCACTCAAGAAATGCTTTTATCTCACTAACAGCAGCCACCACCACCCCACCCCCCAAAAGGAGTGTTTACAAGACCTCTGTAAACACCCGGCGCTATTACAAACACAGCTCCATATTTGACCCGCTCCCAACGTGTTATCTCTGTTTACTGGGCCCTCAAAGGCAATTTAGAGACTGAATTAAGAAAAAAGGGCAGAATGTACACTATCGTTCAAAAGTTTTGGGTCACTTAGAAATGTCCTTGATTTTGAAAGAAAAGCACTTTTTTTTGTCAATTTTTAAAATATCAAAATGATCAGAAATACAGTGTAGACATTGTTAATATTGTAAATGACTATTGTAGCTTGAAACGGCAGATTTTGAATGGAATATCTACATAGGCGTACAGAGGCCCATTATCAACAACCATCACTCCTGTGTTCCAATGGCACGTTGTGTTAGCCTTAAAAAATGATAAACTTGGATTAGCTAACTGATTATTAGAAAACCCTTTTGCAATTATGTTAGCACAGCTGAAAGCTGTTGTGCTGGTTAAAGAAGCAATACAACTGGTCTTCTTTAGACTAGTTGAGTATCTGGAGCATCAGCATTTGTGGGTTCGATTACAGGCTCAAAATGGCCAGAAACAAAGACTTTTCTTCTGAAACTCATCAGTCTATTCTTGTTCTGAGAAATGAAGGCTATTACATGCGAGAAACTGCCAAGAAACTGAAGATCTCGTACTACGCTGTGTACTACTCCCTTCACAGAACAGCGTAAACTGGCTCATATCCACCAAAGACTGGCTCATATCCACCAAAGACTGGCTCATATCCACCAAAGACTGGCTCATATCCACCAAAGACTGGCTCATATCCACCAAAGACTGGCTCATATCCACCAAAGACTGGCTCATATCCACCAAAACTGGCTCATATCCACCAAAGACTGTAAAAAATATGAACATAGCCTACCTATCACTCTTTCCTTGACCCGGTGCTTGAATGCAGAGGGGAGACAATGTGATGTTTCTTTGCATTTCCTTCTTGCTCATGTCTACTGGGTTGATGTCGTTGTAAATGTATCAACGTATTTGAGGTGTTGGCAGCTGCGTAGGCTATTTTCGTTGAACGACATACTGTTAACGTTTTATCCACAACTCTGTCGATCGCCATTGTAATCTACATGGAAGTCAAAATGTTCCCAAGATGCATATTTAAACGATGGAGGATCCTCTAATTCTGGTTTATCATACCCACCACTCACCATCATATGTAACTAGTTCCCAGCTGCGTCTCACAAAAGAACCGTTTGAAATGCGGCAATTAAGATTTGAATTTTTATTACAATGTCTGCATAGGTTCTAGTTGTTTTAATGGAATAGCCTGAAATATTTTTTCAGGTCAGATTTACTCGAGGCATAGGCCTACAATGCAGCGTAGGCATAGCCTATAGGTCTAGTGTTTTTATTTTGTGTGTATATACTGTATATTTGTATTCATTTGGGTGTGCAGACTGAACCAAGGTCCCATTACCGAGCCTGGTTCATGTACGGTTACACCCCTAGTTCGCAGACTTTTTTTTCCAGAAATTACTTCAGAAATGTTGTGTGAAATTTCCCCAACGATTATAAATGAGGCCCCAGGACCCTCTCTCTGATATCAGGTCTTTGGGGCTCCTGCTTCGTGGGAAGGAAGGCTCTTCCCTAGCTGTCCCCCTGTCATCACCCCTCTTTCTGTCGAACTCATTGCCTGCATGTCTGCCTGTCTGTCACATAATACTGTATTTCTGTGTGTATCTCTTCTTGCCTGTCCATGTGTCTATCCACCTCGCAGCCCATCCATCTGTCTGTTCTCCAGGCTTTCTTTAGAGCTCTAGCAACTACCCATCTACCCTCATCTCCATCCCATCTGTTCCTGGAGATCTGGGCGTAGAAGGGAACGCTTGCTTTTTCCCACACTCTGACTCCTCTGTATCAGAGCCCATCAGAGGCCTTGCTTTGTCCACCTGTAATTAGGCTGGAGTCTGGGCCGTACAGCTGCCAGCCTATTAACCAGGTGCAACCTCCAGACCCGAGCCGTGCATGCTCAAAAATGAATGGGATAGGCCTACTTTTATATCTCCCTATTTCTGATGTTCTATCACAAGGAGATGTGTGTGTGACTTTGTAGCTAACGATTGTTAAAAGGTAGGTAGTATAAACCTAACCACATCTAACATATTTTATTTAGTATACCCATCAGAAGTCCCAATGCAAGGTTACACCTAACTTTTCTATTTTTCTAGTTATTGCATATAACCGATCAGACTTCCATGTCGGAAAATATATTTCTCCGGGTTGTGCTGTAATATGGAGGACATGACTGGCCAGCCTATTGCCTATAATGTAAACTTAAACATTTTGTTATATTACAAAGTGGGATTAAAATTGATTTAATTGTCTTTTTTGTGTCAAGTTAAATGTCTCCAAGTGTCTGTTGGAAAGCAGACTGAACCAGGTTTTCCTCTAGGATTTTGCCTGTGCTTAGCTCTAAAAAGAAACAACCTAGTGCTTGCTAATGACAAGCATACCCATAACATGATGCAGCCACCACCATGCTTGAAAATATGAAGTGGTACTCAGTGATGTGTTGGATTGGATTTGACCCAAACATAACGCTTTGTATTCAGGACATAAAGTACATTTCTATGCCACATTTTTTGCAGTTTTCCTTTAGTTCCTTTATTGCAAACAGGATGCATGTTTTGGAATATTTTTTTGATTCTATACAGGCTTCCTTTTCACTCTGTCATTTAGGTTAGTATCATGGAGTAACTACAATGTTGTTGTTCCCTCCTCAGTTTTGTCCTCTCACAGACATTACACTCTGTAACCGTTTTCCTTCCTCTCCGGCAACTGAGTTAGGAAGGACGCCTGTATCTTTGTTGTGACTGGGTGTATTGATACACCATCCAAACCATCATTGAAGGAATATTTTATAGTATACTTTTGCCCCCACCCATCTACCAATAGGTGCCCTTCTTTGTGAAGCATTGGAAAACCTCCCTGGTCTTTGTGGTTGAATCTGTATTTAGAATTCACTGAGGGACCTTTTATCTGTATGTGTGTGTGGTACATAGATGGGGTAATCATTCAAATATCATGTTAACCACCATTATTGCACACAGATTCCATGCACATTTTTATGTCCATGCAAGTTATTGTGAAGCAAATACTCATGTACTTATTTTACTCCTGTACTTACTTAGGCTTGCCATAACAAATGGTTTGAATACTTATTGATTCAAGACATTTCATCTTTTCATTCTTTATTAATTTGTATTAAAAAAAATTGAATAACAAAATTCCACTTTGACATTATGGGGTGTTTGTGTGTAGCCAACTAGCTATTAGCCTAGCCAACCACCATGGTTATGGTCTGCAAGCTAGAGCCCAACTACTAGACACCAGCTAGAACACAACTAACAAAACACAACTTAAACCACAGATCAAAGGCAAAGAGAGAGATGAGACTTAGATTTATGGCTGGGGCCCATCCGATGGTAACTTTTTAAGAGTACAGGCTGAGTTAGCTACCAAAGTGAGGCAGACGCTTCACCGGGCCGAGGGAGAGTCAGGGAAATCCAATAGCTATATAGCGAGAGAAATCCAAAATGGATCGATTCCAGATGTCAGTTAACTAGCACACTAGCACTAAGCCAAGGTGGAAAAAGTTGCAAAACTCCCATAGCCTACTTTACAGAGAACATGCAGAAAAGTTGAGATTACAAAAACTGACGAGGTACTACACAATGTGAGCAAGCAGGTATGATTTTCTCTTTTGTTTTGAGCCCACGGCAAGAAGGCACCAGAGCCTGCCGTGCTAATGAATTCTCACGAGATAACAGACACAAGTGCACCGTGGGAAGTTTCTAAGATATCCAGAAATAAATATCTAATAACCCAAAAACATAACTGTTTGTACTTATAGGTAACCAGATCGGGACTACAACAAAGTTACTAAGTGTTTGACCACACTGTGTTAATTGGTGAGTAAAAAGTCATTCTTACTATCCATATAAAGTACTCCCGTTGACGAGATTACTCATGACGTGTGTAGGTAAGTTGCGATGGAGCTGCCCTCGAGAGTGTGTGTGTTGACCTAGCACATTTGTGTATGTCTAGCACAGTATGTGCACACTGTGCAGCGATATCATATCTTAATAGGGGGAGTGTGATGACAAGGCCCTGACATGACACCCATCTATGGTGTTACAGCAGCTTTCTCTGAGGCCTCAGGAATGTTCCTCCCTACATATGTTTCTCTCTCTTGCTTTCTCTCTCTCTCCCTCTTTATCCAGTGTGTGTGTGTGCCCACCCACTGCCCCCCCTGAGCCAAGAGATTTGGCTCGCTGCAGTAGTGGCCGATCCTGTTGTTTTTAGCCAATAATGGCAAGGAAGTGATGGCTTTCAGAGGAAAACAGTGATATTTGACTTAGGGCGTCTCAGTGACAAACACACACTGGTTCTCTTTTAACAAAGGACATTTTCATCTCTAAAATATGTCATAGCATAGACTGTAGTTCTTGGGAAGTAAAGCACAGCCCATTGAAGATGAATGAGAACATAGCCACTTGTAGCACACAGAGCATTGATCACTTGAAGATGGAGCAACAGGGTTCTGTTTGCAGTCAACATGGTTCCATCAGTCACACAGACTGTCCACTGATGCACAGCACTTGACAGAAAGAAGAGGGAGTGAGGGTAGGTGCAACAGAGGGAGAGAGTGACATAAAAAATGAGAGGGGTAGTACAAAGTACAGAGGAGTGTGTGGGAAATAACGAGAAATAGAGATTTATATGGAAAAAAGAGTGGGGAAAACACGAGGTGGTTAGAAAATTAGGGGGAACAAGAGTGAACGAGGGGTGCAGCGGGGAGAAATTTGAAAGAAATGGAGAGCGAGGGGTGCAATTAGAAACGAGAGAGGGAAATGGCAGTGTAAATGGAGGGTGAATTGACCAAGAGAAAAACAGGTGCAGCAGCGAGAATTGAGAGAGGGAAAGGGAGAGCGAGTGAGAAACTGAGGTGTGCAGTAGGGAGAATTTGAGAGTGAATCGGGCCAGCAGCTCCCCTGCTTTGTGTTGGGCCCTTTATTATCCACGCTGAAATGAAGTCTTTCCAAGACCAGCCAGCGAGATGCTCCACTGCTCCTCCCGGGGTTACTAACTCTCCTCTCCAGTGGCTCTCTCCCTGTGTAGTGTGTTTCTGTAACAATATCGAGTGTTATCTGATCTCTGCTGCTGTGTGTGTGTTTGAGATACCTGTGTGTACGTCACGTTTAGTCTTGGTTTCCAAAAAATGATAAAAAAGCAGACAGAAGACCTCATCTTAATGTGGTGTGTGATCATGTTGAACTGTAGCCCTCATTCTCATTTTGTTGCTTTAGTTTCACTCCAGGAGTGTGGGGAAGCCCAAAGGAAGAACTCATCATAGACTTGCCTACCGCCGGCGGTGTACCCATTGGCGAAAATCTGATATCAACTTTGGAGGGGACAATTACATGAAATTTTCTCAAGAGCAATTCCTGAGGGGGACACCAAAAGTAGTGCTTTAACACATAGCCTACATTGGAATATGGTAAATGTATATTGAGGAACCAAAGAAATAAGGTGTTTGCCGTACTCCTAACTACCGGTACCCAAAACTACACAACTAATCACAACAGCAATACCATTGCCTTTAACAAATCTTAGTTCAGTCACCAGTTTAAGTTGAGAGTGGGGGTATCCATGGCATTTTCCAATTATGTTCCTATTTTACAAGTCAAAAAAATTGAGAACCTTTCATAATGTTGCCAAACAAAGACTCAACAAACTTACCTGAGACTCCCTGTCTCTGCCAGTCTGTCCCCGCATATCTGTCCGCAACTCTGCTGTCATTGTGAAACATTTCCATTAGAATTTCATTTCTTTCTTATGAACATTTTATCAACTAGTCTTTGAGATATTAGGCTACTAGGGTTCTTACTATGCGTTTTGGTGTATTGAAAAATACTCTGATGTCCGTCTTTTTATTTTTCTGCCATTTTTCTACCTGGCTGGCTGGCTACACACACAGTGTGTAGGTTATTTACAGTAGGAGATGGGCTTCTATCTTTGATTAAGGAAGAAAATGAAAATGTAATTGGTCTTTCATTAGCTGCCTGCAAATATTAGCAATTTATTTCCTGTCTGATTAACAAGGCCTGTCGAGCTGCATACCAGAAGGTCAAACAAACTGCACCACAATTCTAAACAACGCGGCCATATGTAAGAACATTACAAACAGTTAAAATGTGAACAATTTCCGCCGTCTCAAAATGCACATCAGCTAATTAAAGTCATCAATTTATTTGCACATGATATAATGCTAAATTGTAGCTGGTCCCATTAGATAACCTGGCACATGTTAACCTCATCAGATAACAGGGACTGTTTCCTGGAACAAGTTCTGCATCAGCCAATTACAAATGTGAACAAACACTTTTCCATAAGAGCATCCTTAACAAAGTCGAGCACTCGTTATCATCCTACAGATGGCAGTATTGCAGTAATAGTGTCAGTTGTTTTAAATAAGTTTATTGTGAGTCCGGACTCAAACCTACATTTGCGAGCATCCACACTAGAGGAAAGTGTATCGTTTATCATCCGACAGTACATCTGTCAATCAAGTGTTCAATGCCTCCTACTGCACTCTGGAAGACTATTTTAGTAAGGCGGTAACACAAGACCATTCAGTGCTTTCAGGGTGTGTTCATTGTCATAGTGACGACTAGTGTTGCACGGTATAAAAACATGAAAACAATGTGGTTTTCGAATTTTTGTTACTTTCAGTACTTCTGTCAAATGTGTCTCAAGGATTAACTCTTATCAGTGCAGCCAATTTCCGCTTGTAGCGCAAAAGCACCATACCTGCTCCACTTAGCCTGCACTAGAAGCCTGGACAGCATCATGTTAGCGCCCCACTTAGCCTGCACTGGAAGTCTGGGCAGCATCATGTTAGCTCCCCACTTAGCCTGGACTGAAGTCTGGGCAGCATCATGTTAGCTCCCCACTTAGCCTGCACTGGAAGTCTGGGCAACATCATGTTAGCTCCCCACTTAGCCTGCACTGGAAGTCTGGGCAGCATCATGTTAGCTCCCCACTTAGCCTGCACTGGAAGTCTGGGCAGCATCATGTTAGCTCCCCACTCATGCTGCACAGAGGTTAACCTGTCTGGGCCAGTCGGACGCTTGCGTCCCACCCTAATCAACAGCCAGTGGAATCGCGTCGCGCTAAATGCAAAACCTCATAAATGCTATAACTTCAATTTCTCAAACATATGACTATTTTACACCGTTTTATAGATACACCTCTCCTGAATCGAACCACGTTGTCCGATTTCAAAAAGGCTTTACAGCAAAAGCAAAACATTAGATTATGTCAGCAGAGTACCCAGCCAGAAATAATCACACAGCCATTTTCAAAGCAACTAGCATGCATCACAAATACCCAAAACACAGCTAAATGCAGCACTAACCTTTGACAACTTTCATCAGATGACACTCCTAGGACATCATGTTACACAACACATGCATTTTTTGTTCGATAAAGTTCATATTTATATATAAAAACAGCATTTTACATCGGCGCATGACGTTCAGAAAATCTTTTCCCTCAAATGCTTCCAATGATCAGCGCTACAATTTACAAAATTACTATTCGAAAACATTGTCAAAAAAGTAATATTGTCATTCAAAGACTTATAGATTAACATGTCTTGAATGCCATCTCTTTGCCAGATTTAAAAATAACTTTACTGGGAAATCACACTTTGCAATAAACGACGTGGTATGCCCAGAAAAAAAGTCAAGGCTATAAATGTTGGAGCCATCTTGGAACGATCAACCATCAAAAATACTATTGTAAATAATCCCTTACCTTTGATTATCTTTATCAGAAGGCACTTCTAGGAATCCCAGGTCCATAACAAATGTAGTTTTGTTCAAAAAAGTTAATAATTTATGTCCCAATAGTGTTAGCGCGCTCCGAAGGCTAGTGAAAATGTACCGTGTGCGTCTGACTTGTCGTCAGGAATGAGCAAAAAAAATATATTTAAGTTCGTTCAAACATGTCAAACGTTGTATAACATAAATCTTTAGGGGCTTTTTCAACCAGGGCTTCAATAATATTCCATTGGGACAGTTGCATTGTCTTTCAAAACGTTTCGAAAAGGGAGAGTACCCATGGGCGCCGACGTCACAATGGTAATGGCCCATCCCCTGTGACCAAGGTAAACATCCTCTCTTTCAGTCAATTTTGATAGGAGACTCAAACCACTTTGTAAAGACTGGGGACATCTAGTGGAAGCCATAGGAAGTGCTAAATGAATCACAAGCCCCTGTGTGTTTCAATGACAAATGTTTGAAGTGATATCCACACATCAGATTTCAGTTTCCTGTCAGGATTTGTCTCAGGGTTTTGACTGCCATATGAGTTCTGTTATACTCACAGACACCATTCAAACAGTTTTAGAATCTTTAGGGTGTTTTCTATCCAAATCAAACAATTATATGCATATTCTAGTTACTGGGCAGGAGTAGTAACCAGATTAAAACTGAAGTTTTTGTATTTTTGAGGAATTTGTAATTCGCGCCACGCCTATCATTGGATATTGGAGCAGGTGTTCCGCTAGCGGAACGTCTAGATGTAAGAGGTTAACAGAACTGTGTGAAAATAGTGCCCGACAGGCTGGGGCGAAGAACACTACTGGTGTGTACTAGCTATAGCTAGCTACTGTTGTCGCCCCCTCCACCTCTATTTCAGTGGGGTTTATCTGCGGGTTGGCATCAAATGTTATGGTGCATTACCGCCATCTACTGTACTGGAGCGCCCCTATGTACTGGATTTATAGATAAAAAATGGACCAATAGAAGTAGACTGAGAAAAAATATCAATGCAACATGTAAGTGTTGGTCCCATGTTTCATGAGCTGAAAAACAAACATCCCAGAAATGTTCCCTATGCACAAAAAACATATTTCTCTCAAATGTTTTTGCACAAATGTGTTTACATCCCTGTTAGTGAGCATTTGTGATTTGGCAAGATAATCCATTCGTCTGCCAGGTGTGGCATATCAAGAAGCGGATTGAACAGCATGCTCATTACACAGGTGCACCTTGTGCTGGGGACAATAAAAGGCCACTCTAAAATGTGCAGTTTTGTCATACAACACAATTTCACAGATGTCTCAAGTTTTGAAGGAGCGTGCAATTGGCATGCTGACTGCAGAAATGCCCACCAGAGCTGTTGCCTGAGAATTGACTATTCAGTTCTCTACCATAAGCCGCCTCTGTTTTAGAGAATTTGGCAGTATGTCCAATCGGCCTCACAACCACAGACCATGTGTAACCACGCCAGCCCAGGACGACCACATATGGCTTCTTCACTTTCGGGATCTTCTGAGACCAGCCACCTGGACAGCTGATGAAACTGTGGGTTTGCACAACCAAAGAACCAATTTCTGCACAAACTGTCAAACCACCTCGGGGAAGCTCATCTGCGTGCTCGTCGTCCTCACCAGGGTCTTGACCTGACTGCAGTTCGGCGTCGTAACCAACATCAGTGGGCAAATGCTCACCTTCGATGGCCACTGGCATGCTGGAGAAGTGTCTCTTCACGGATTAATCCAGGCAGATGGCAGACAGTGTGTATGGCGTTGTGTGAGCGAGCGGTTTGCTGATGTCAACGTTGTGAACAGTGTGTTATGGTGGGGGTATACCAGTTCTTCCATTGCCTGCATACTCACCAGACATGTCACCCATTGAGCATAGTCTGGATCGACTTGTACTTCAGCCTGTTCTAGTTCCCGCCAATATCCAGAAACATCACACAGCCATTGAAGAGGATTGGGACAACATTCCACAGGTCACAATCAACACCCTGATCAACTATGTGAAGGAGTTGTGACGCTGCATGAGGCAAATGGTGGTCACACCAGATACTGACTGGTTTTCTGATCCATGCTCCTACCTTTTTTTTAAAGTTATCTGTGACCAACAGATGCATATCTGTATTCCCAGAAATCCATAAATTAGGCCCTAATTAATTCATTTCATTTGACTGATTTCCTTATATGAACTGTAACTCAGATTGTTGCATGTTGCGTTTCTATTTTTTTTCAGTGTTTTAAAGAGGGGTTCCTGCAGATTCAGGAACGCCCTGAATTCTGGGCTGCAGCTGCACCCTTCTCACTTTTATGCAAGTATGGTTGATCAGTGTTACGTTCCCCAGCAAGATCCAAAAATGTCGCTCAAACAGAAGGGGGAACTAACAGAGTCACTGACAACAACCAAAATGAAACAGGTGGGGTTTTAGGAGGGGTTCTGAAAGACACTCATGGGGGTGTCCACTGAAGGTTTACTAGCAAAAACTGGGACCTATGACACCCACAATGAGTCGCCACTAAATGTGCCCAAGAAGAGGCAAACAAATGATAAACCGACACCAAACTTAGACAGGAAGCAAACCAAAAAGTTGAGCAAAACGAAAATGGGGAAGATCAGACAAAGGAATGTTCCCTGAAGACAACGAGCACTGGGCCTATATACAAAAGTATGTGGACAGCCCTTCAAATGAGTGGATTCGCTATTTCAGCCACACCCGTTGCTGACTGGTGTATAAAATTGGGCACACAGCCATGCAATCTCCGTAGACAAACATTGGCAGTAGAATGGCATGTTGCAAGGCTTATGTGGAGGCAACAGCTAGCCTCTTTGACCCTCTATTTGAATGAAACTGAAGGGTTGGTGTGTTGTCATTTGGATGTGTGTGTGCGTACCCTTCTTTAAGACCTCATAGTCTCCATTCCCTACCGCTGTCTTCCCTCTGTCCCTCCCTCCCTCTCTGCCATGTCTTTTCAGATTGAACTGGCTGCCAGGATGCTAGCGGAATCTTGATCAGGGCAAATTTACATGGAGACAATGGATGAAGTTAAAGTGATTTCTCCTGGCTTTCTCTCCCTCTCCCAAGAATATTTGTCCCCCTCTGCCCCTCTTTCCCTCCCCTCCGCCTTAGTCTTTTTGCCAGGATTCTCCCTCTTCTTTGCGCATTGGTGTCTTTCGGAGAGGGAAGATGAAGAATTGGAGGCAGGATGGAGGAGAGCAGCTCCTCTACAGTGGAGTGCACTAAATTGGCTTAGACTTCATCAGTACTCAAGAGGACAGGCCCCTTTTCTATACCCTGATAATAATGAACTCAACACACATACATACACTCGCAAGGTTGTGAATACACGCGCACACACACACAGAGCCATACACAGACACCGGCGTTACTTAAACAGGCTGTTAGGAGCAGGACCTGCCTTCTGTCACTCAGTTTGCCTGAGTATAGATAATAAGCCTATTTATGCATGGCATCACACCTTACATAATCATATGCATGAGCTCCATTTAGCAACATGTCCAGTGTCACTCTCAGTAATTGGAATTTAAACGCTGATACTCAATATCATAGTGCACTTGGCGTATAAGTATCGCCAATATTAGGCTACAATCAACCACTTCTGTAGTACATTGTGGAAAGAAATAAGAAAAAACGTACTTATAATTAACTCTTCCAGGATGGATGTGATTGTCATCAGACGAGGGCACAATATCGGATGCACACGTGGTTCCATCAACACCTTAGGCTTGCCGCCTCAACTGGCGTTCCACCAACAGTATCATTTATGAAAATGATAAATAGGAGAGTCCTGCTCCTGTCATACAGAAGGCCCTCAACATGTGAGGACCTCAGTCATGTTTACGCTCGCTGGATTACCAGCAGTCATCGCTGTTGGGTTTCGGATCTGCTTGCTGAAGCGCCACTCTCAGTAGATTAGGGATCTGAAATGAAATCTACCTTGCAGAACCTTATAGGCTGGTCGTCCGTACGCTCTCTCTCTCGGCCTGATGAGTGTGGAAGCGCTTGGCGCTCCTTAGCCACAATATTATTAGAGCATGAACTTTATTTACTTTGTCTCAAGGAGCCATTTCCCTTGGTTTAATAAGGGAGAGAAGGGGGTGTTTGATGCGCGCACATGGGGATTGTGTGCGTGTTTATGGACATGGGTGAGATTGTGAGAAACTCTGCAAATAACCTCCCAGGTAGAATGAGTCAGACTCAAACAGGGTTCCCTTTGAGAATGCCTGGCTGCTTTTTAATCCAGCCCTTTGTTGTTTGGCAACTTTTTTGAATTGCAGTGTGACTAACAACATTTCATATGGAATAAATACATAAGCAAAACATCTATTCTCCTATTTTATCAGAGGGCCATCTATAATAACCCAAACCTGTCACTTTGAGTACCGGAGATTGTATACCAAGCTATATCTCTTTACAGTCATATAATTTCCTTGCTTGTGGTAGGCAGCCGGTATATTATTCCCCCCTACCTGTATGATGTGACAGTTAACACAGTAGAGTAAGTCGTAAATCAATGGCCCACAGCCATCCGGTCCTTTCATATCAGAGCTCACAAAGGAAAGGAGACAAGGATATGAAGCCATTATTGTGACACAGCCTTAGTTGACGCCCGGCCCTTTAATGTTAGCCCCAGAGCCACCTGTCCTCTATCACTGCTGACAGTGTCACAAAGCCTTTGAGGGTCCAGTTCCGTGCTTTTCAGTGCACACCTAAGGTCCCAAACATCAGTATTGTTCTTCCCTTTTTCTCTGGTGTGATCCAGGACACTGAACTGGGGGTGGTAGGGGGCTTAAAGAATAGTGCGATTTGGACTCTCCCATTTACCCTCGGGCCGCCCTGGAGCAGCAACCTCAAGTTCAGGAAAGGAGAAAGAGAGGGGTGGGTAGGATATAGCAGATTAAGGAGAGGGACCATGATGGCTCAGAAGAATCAGAGTATTGTTGCGGTCTACTCATCAAAGCGTAAACAGTAGGGGTGCAATGGTACATGTATTTGTCTCCAAATATTTAAAAAGTATATTTACAAAATAAAAACACTCGACCTGTAGGCTATGCCAACACTGTGTTGTAGGCCTATGCCTCTTGAGTAAATCTGAGCTGAAAACACTTCATTTCAGACTATTCTGTTAAAACAAATAAAGCCTACGCGCAGGTTGTAATCGATATATAAATCTGAATTGGCACATTTCAAACTGTCCTTTTGTGAGGCACAGCCAGGAACTTGTTCTGTATGATGGCGAGTGGTGGAGTCAAATTGGAGGATCCTCCATCATTGTTTAAATCTCCAGTTTGGGAACATTTCATTTTCCCAGTAGATTACAATGCCAATGGATAGAGTGTGAATAAAACGTTAACAGTATGTCACCACGCTCAACGAAAATATGTTGACACATTTACACCAATATCTCCCCAGTGAGCAAGAGGGAAATGCAAAGAAACAACACAACACTGTCTACCCTCTGCATTCAAGCAGCCATTGCCAGCTGATTCTGATCGGGCCGAAGAAATTGAAGAGCGATATGTAGGCTATGTTTATATTTTTTAGTCTTTGGTTTATTATAGCCATGGATATGCACCCATTGTCGTTCTTAAGAATAGGGGGTTTCAGTACCTCGTGAAAGTGCTCGAGCCACATTACGTATATATAGATTTTTGTAAAATGTTCCATCCTAAAAATGTGGAATAAGCCAAGGCTTTTATTTCTGTTCAATCAGATAGAAAAAGGGGCTTAGAAAGTCTTAAAAGGTATTAGAAATACATACAAAATTTATAATGTTGACGTAAAGACACCTGCCAACTGATATCAACACTTAAATATTTTGTTTTTGAGAAATTATTTGTCTTCTGTAAGTTTAAGAAACATTGCCTGTCTTGTAATTCTGTAACCAAAAACTCATAATTCTGTTACCTAATCAGGCTAACCTACGTTGCTGGTAATATGCTAGATGAGGAGTCGGCAACCTTTCTCAAGTGGAATGCCAATTTATCTTACAATTTTAACTGATCTATGTGCCAGTTATGGTTTTCATATGCAAATATTTGTGGAACCGTCTGATTTTATTTATAATAATGTCTTCATATCTCAATCATTGCCATGTGGTAAATCAAAATTCTATCCAAATGAATGATAAAAAGTTAATTATATTGCCAACTATGTAAAAATAGCCTACATAAAGCCAACAAATAAAAACATTGTAGCCTGAAGGTAGAAAATATCATGATAACAATAAATATCCAATAAATCCCATTGGCTACGCATGGCCTGTCTGCAAAGAACTTAAAATGTATCAATTTGGGTCTGGCCTGACACTTGCACTAGCAAACTTGCAACATTATATAAAATATTCTGGGTTCTCAGTTTCCTGTGCCATTGAGCTCGACCAGAGTGCCTTGCAAAGAAGGGCACCTGTTGGTAGATGAATAAAAAATGTAAAAAGCAGACATTGAATATCCCTTTGAGCATGGTGAAGTTAGTAATTACACTTTGGATGGTGTGTCAATACACCCAGTCACTACAAAGATACAGGCGTCCTTCCTAACTCCGATGCCGGAGAGGAAGGAAACCGCTTAGGGATTTCCCCATGAGGTCAATGCTGACTTTAAAACAGTTACAGATTTTAATGACTGTGATAGGAGAAAACAACTGAGGATGGATCAACAACATTGTAGTTACTCTACAATAATAACCTAAATGACAACGTGAAAAGAAGGAAGCCTTTATAGAATAAAACAAATAGATATATTTCAAAGCATGCATCCTGTTTGCAATAAGGCACTTTCTTTGCCACTAAATTGGCAAAGAAATGAACTGTCCTGAATATCAAATCAAATGTATTTATATAGCCCTTCTTACATCAGCTGATATCTCAATGTGCTATACAGAAGCCCAGCCTAAAACCCCAAACAGCAAGTAATGCAGGTGTAGAAGGTGGTCCCGTGTGGCTCAGTTGGTAGAGCATGGTGTTTGCAACGCTAGGGTTGTGGGTTCGATTCCCACGGGGGACCAGTACGGAGGGGGGAAAAAAAAGAAAAATGTATGAAATGTATGCATTCACTACTGTAAGTCGCTCTGGATAAGAGCGTCTGCTAAATGACTAAAATGTAAATGTAAATGTAGAACTCCCTAGAAAGGCCCGAAACCTAGAGAGGAACCAGGCTATAAGGGGTGGCCAGTCCTCTTCTGGCTGTGCCGGGTGGAGATTAAAACAGAACATGGCCACGATGTTCAAAAATGACCAGCATGGTCAAATAATAAAAATCAGTAGTTGTCGAGGGTGCAACAAGTCAGCACCTCAAGAGTAAATGTCAGTTGGCTTTTCATAACCGTTCATTGAGAGTATCTCTACTGCTCCTGCTGTCTCTAGAGAGTTGAAAGCAGCAGGTCTGGGACAGGTAGCACGTCCGGTGAACAGGTCAGGGTTCCATAGCCGCAGGCAGAACAGTTGAAACTGGAGCAGCAGCACGGCCAGGTGGACTGGGGACAGCAAGGAGTCATCATGCCAGGTAGTCCTGAGGCATGGTCCTAGGGCTCGGGTCCTCCGAGAGAGAGAAAGAAAGAGAGAATAAGAGAGAGCATACTTAAATTCACACAGGACACCGGATAAGACAGGAGAAATACTCCAGATATAACAGACTGACCCTAGCCCCCAGACACATAAACTACTGCAGCATAAATACTGGAGGCTGAGACAGGAGGGGTCAGGAGACACTCTGGCCCCATCTGATGATACCCTCGGACAGGGCCAAACAGGCAGGATATAACCCCACCCACTTTTCCAAAGCACAGCCCCCACACCACTAGAGGGATATCTTCAACCACCAACTTACCATCCTGAGACAAGGCCGAGTATAGCCCACGAAGATCTCCGCCACAGCACAACCCAAGGGGGGAGCCAACCCAGACAGGAAGACCATGCCAGTGACTCAACCCACTCAAATGACGCACCCCTCCTAGGGACGGCATGGAAGAACACCAGTAAGCCAGTGACTCAGCCCCTGTAATAGGGTTAGAGGCAGAGAATCCCAGTGGAGAGAGGGGAACAGAGACAGCAAGGGCTGTATATATACTGCTCAAAAAAATAAAGGGAACACTTAAACAACACAATGTAACTCCAAGTCAATCACACTTCTGTGAAACCAAACTGTCCACTTAGGAAGCAACACTGATTGACAATACATTTCACATGCTGTTGTGCAAATGGAATAGACAACAGGTGGAAATTATAGGCAATTAGCAAGACACCCCCAATAAAGGAGTGGTTCTGCAGGTGGGGACCACAGACCACTTCTCAGTTCCTATGCTTCCTGGCTGATGTTTTGGTCACTTTTGAATGCTGGCGGTGCTTATACTCTAGTGGTAGCATGAGACGGAGTCTACAACCCACACAAGTGGCTCAGGTAGTGCAGCTCATCCAGGATGGCACATCAATGCGAGCTGTGGCAAGAAGGTTTGCTGTGTCTGTCAGCGTAGTGTCCAGAGCATGGAGGCGCTACCAGGAGACAGGCCAGTACATCAGGAGACGTGGAGGAGGCCGTAGGAGGGCAACAACCCAGCAGCAGGACCGCTACCTCCACCTTTGTGCAAGGAGGAGGAGGAGGAGCACTATGTTTTTTATCCAGCTGTGAAAATACTGCCCCCTAGCCATAACAGGTTAAAAGGTGCATATCTGCTTCAGACTCAAAAATGCCTAATGCCTGAACAAACCACTAGACAGGTAGCCGTTGGGCCAGTAACCGAAAGGTTGCTAGATTGAATCCCCGAGCTGACAAGGTAAAAATCTGTCGTTCTACCCCTGAACAAGGCAGTTAACTCACTGTTACCCGATAGGCCGTTATTGTAAATAAGAAGTTGTTCTTAACTGACTTTCCTAGTTAAATAAAGGTTAAAAAAATATATATTATGTGAGCTACAGATAAAATTATACTTTTAGGAAAATTGTTCCATGTTTGCAGCCAGGGAGCACGTACCTGTGGTCAATTAAATTAATAAGCCTCTTGAAACCTTCCTTTTTGACTGTGTTAATTGGTAGCATGTCCTTAGAAATGCAATGCATAATAGCATTTGTGATGTCTTTGTCTTTCCGATGTTGGCTTGTTGGGCATAAGCGCTGTCAGTGTTGACTGCTTCGGGCGAACATCCCTAGATTGGCTGGTGCTTGAGGGGCATTTATTAATACCGTGGCGCAAACTCAAACTTCCTGCATGTTCCAAAGAGTGACTTTGCTTCAGATGTTGAAAATGGTTTGTCCTATTACCAGACTCCGTAGTCACATGTCTACGGCACAATTTGCACTGAACATTGCTCTGCTCTTTGTCGGACTTCAAAAAGCCAAACCACTTCCAAATTACTGAAACAGTTTAACCCTTTTTATCAATAATTTCTTCATTGGAAGCTGCTCCTTCTCCATGGCTGTCACTGCCACTGTTTTCGCCGACCTCTCATTTTTCATGGTTAATAGTGGCTACTCCATCACTCGAGGTGCTAAGTGGTTTTTAGTGGGCGTATACCTCTCCACGTGCATATTGTCACTTCTCCGCACGTTCCTGCTGCGTGAGAGGTGAAATGGACTGCCGTACCTAATTATTCTATATCGACATAATCGAAAATGAATCTAAACATTTTTATATCATTATTGAGGGATGTAATTACCTCAATAATTTTTTATATTGATTTATCGCCCAGCCCTAGTATGTGTAATGTTCTATTTAACTTTAACTTCTATTTAACTTCATAATAGTCCCTATATTGTGCACAGTTAGCTGATACCCCACTATCACCACAACCTTAATGTATGAGCCCCCACAGATCTCCAATGCAGTCAAGTTCACAGCCCTATGTAAACATTCTAGCCTCCTGCTACAGATACATTTGCACATATATCATTCCATCTAACCCATAACACGCTTGTCACTACTCCTAATGCACTTCTACAGTTATAAACATACTAAAACATTCTCAAATCAATTAGTCAATATACATCAGTCCCCCCTCTGGAACAATAATCACCCTTATGTTCCACAAAACCTAAAAACATATTGATTTGAAAAGGAAAGATAAAAAAGTACATGTTTAATAACTTCACACCACCCTTGATGCGACTAAAACTGGGGAATGAACCGTCCGTCCATTACATTCTATACCCATGTTATGCTGGTCTCCATACCCACTCCTTCATTTTCATCCTTGGGTGTTATCGCAAAACACAGACTATGAGCCTTGTATGCAATTAATTGTACCGTCTCATCCAGCAATCTCTATGTATCGATGCGATTTAACATTACAATTCTGATGACATGGTAAAACAAAAGAGAACAAAAAAAACCTTCATGGTTGACCCAAGCTAGCATCCATGTCGGAGGATACTTAGAGATAAGGTTTCTGGAGCCTCTCTAGTTCTAATAAATTTGAGCAGCGCCCCCACCCTTCACCGTTCGAAAGCATCTCTCGCTGTATCCGAATCAGAACTAAAACATTTGATAAATTATCCAACCCAAATTCAGAATGACAGTCATTAGTGCTTACTTTGAGCTTCTCAACTTAGCACACATCATCCCGGTTAGAATGTACATTTATAAACAGAACCTTTTGTTGCCAGTAATGACTCTTCTCATTACAGCCCCCCTTTGTCCCTGTTTTCCTGTTGCAAGTGGCCTGGTAATGAAAGATCAGTATCTCAATGAATACTCAGTCGAAACTGACCGCAGTGTGTAGACGAAACCCCCCCCTTCTCCCGGCACTTATCATTCTAGCGTGTCTTTTTCATATAGCGTTTACAGTTCGTCTTCCCAATGGCACTTGTAACTCTTGATGTCCCTTGATAATGTCCCAATATCAATATCCTAATAGATTTATCCGTTTCTCCCACGTACACGAGTCTCTCACCTGAGCCGTTATCTCTCTCCACGCTCACTCCACACGCGCTCTCAGCACTCCTGCCACCCGTACCCTGGTTTATGGCTCGGACTCAGAAGTCTTAAAAGTCGCTGTCGCATTGCACGCCTTTGTCACTCTTTTTTCAGCCGGTTCGGGAGGGTTTTTAGGTTCACACACACTGTTTGTGGTCAAATTATTCCTACCATGCATTAAGGCACGATCTGATGTGACCTTCCATGATAACCTCAAAAAGCACAGATCAAAACAACAGTTTAGTTCAATTAATTTCTGTTTCAGGAAATCCAGACAAGCATTGACTATATGACAAATTATTATATTAACCTTTTCTTAATAACATTATCTCTATGACAAATGTCAAAGTGCATAACAACATACTGTTACTGCTAAACCATTTTCAAAATTAGTTCAAACTCCCTTATTTTTCTGGTGACCTCTTGGAGGAGTTACCAGATCAGGATGTTAGCACCCTGACCCATCCGAGAATCCCACACTCCATAAATCCCAATCTGGTGAAATTTGTATCGTAACAAAAATGAAATCACCAATTCACAAATCACAATCCATTTGGAGTAACTGTCATCCCTATTTAACATATATTTTGTCTTCTATATGCAGACTGAACAAAGTACATTTGTATATTTACCCAAAGACTAGGACGCCAGGGAACTGGAAATTTTCCCTTTGAACACATGATTCACATCGTGATTTAAAAAACAGCATGTTAACTCAAATATACACATTTCAATAACAAATAAACTTATCTCATAAAGCAATGGTAAAATAGAGTAGAAACTGGTGTTTCTCATTCCTTTTATAATTAAATCCCACCTGTTTCGATCATTTCTAGTGAGATTGATCAGGCCTCACCAGAAAGTTAGGATACAGGGAATTCGACACCATTAAATATTTCCTCTCCCTTTTCTTTCCCTGTCTTTCAGAAATCATTTCAAAACCTTCTTAACATTTCCATCCTTCTGCATACCCAATTTAAAACTGAATTGAAAAGAACCCATCCAAAATAAATCCCACAGTATCAACACCACTAACACATATTCGTAACCGGTAAATTGTGTGTGCGTGCTGGTGTGTGGTAGGTCAAAAACACACATGAACAGGCCTCACTTATCTGGAACTCCGTTTATGGCCTAATCCAGATACTTTTATACTTAAAACTGCTCTCCCCAATACCACAGTCTCCGGGGACATTTCAACGAGAGATAATGAAAAACCCTCATCTGGAAAAGAAAGTGTACATTTCGTTAGCATTCACTATGCTACGTTTTAATCAGCAATCCAAAAGTATATTAATTATAAACCAAACATGATAATTGTAAATCCACTGTCCTTACTCTGTATCAATTCACCAATGTCTATGTATCTTTTATTTAGCATGTACTATTCTCCATAACCACCGCACCACAGTTCATGAACTAACTAAAAAAAAATACAAATTAGTTTTAGGTTTAGTTACCCCTTTAGGTTTAGTTACCCCCTAATTCCTCGTTACCCCTCCACCCTTTCGTACATTCTAGAAATCTATTTCAGAGTAAGATGACATAAAATGTAATTCTATTTAAAAATAAAACCACATAAAATGTCTCATGAGATCAAAAAGTCCCCAAGGCACTCTGAGTTTGCAAGGAGTGTTTGGCCAGATAATTTACATTTTGTTACCTCTAGAATCCATTCCCCTGGTATTTCGCCTAGATTCTTCAACCCAAAATCCTTTTTCTTGTGGCAAATTTAGCCAATTTCTCATCATAAGGAATCTGCGATATTTGATACCTGGCCTCTACTAAAAAGTTGGGTAAGACGTGATCTCATACATCTTCCTTCACATAGAAAGTGTAATCTCTATGAACCCTTATCGATTGAACCGAGGCTATACACCGATATGTGACATTACCTCTCCTGCTACTCTCAAAAGGGTTTGCTGTTGCTCTTTTGAAAAAGATTTTAATGCAGGTTCCATTCTTCCAAAGTCCGATAGTCCCACATCTAAAACAGGAAGCTATCTCCCTACGCTTTGATGTTTTTACCCTATGTTTCTTTGTCTTTGGCCATTGAAACCACTGTTATTGACTTTCACTGTGGCCGTATTAACCCCTCGCACGTCTGTGAAGTGAGCAGATTTACATTCCACTCTCAATACATCTTGCTCTATTTCATCCACAACCCCCGCAATTGTTGTTTTTATCACAGGTTTCAAACCTGCCATCAATGCCGAAGTACAAATTCTATCAATGTACTCACATACCCAGTCTTTGTAGTTAAGTACATCTATTAATTCCCCATATTCGAGCCAAATTGGTAGAATACTCGTGCGCTTCTTTCAGCGACTCCATGGCTTTATTAAAATCCTCTAGCTCAGCTTGGAGACTCGTGGCTGTCTGCTGCTATATGTATAGTTATTATTATTCCCAAACCTCTCCCGACTCTGTCTAGGGTGTTTTAGATTTCTTCACTCCTGTCGATAATAAACACCTTCTATAAACAATTTTCCAAGGTAGCGCTACCCACTTCCCTGGATAATAGTTATGGTATTTGTACCTATTAATTGGTTACGGCACTTAATACCTTGTATTAGAACCTATACTATAGCGTTTGCAAATTTATTACTGGAGAATACGGATAACTTAATGTCGTTTTCCTGTATTGCGCCTCAAATATCATTATTATTGATAACAAACATTACCAAAAGTATTCACACTTGTCTTCCTATTCCCACATAATCTGTCATGGTTCCCCACCCCAACAGAGCATAAAACCAACATTTCTTTATTGCTTTATAACCCCTTTTGAGGACTGAAACGTTTTAATAGCGGACTCAAACCCCTGTAATAGAGCTTGTTCAAACCTTCATACACAACCACACACACACTCACACCCTGCGCTCTCACGGCCACTGTGACTGGGCTTCCACCCATCTTACGGGTCTGGCCACTACACTACTACACTAGGGTTTTACCCTCCACAGGACCACCCTGTTCAGGACTTCCCCTCTCTCTGAGATTTTACTCTCCACAGGCTTTCTGCTCGGGACTTACTCTAAACTTTATGGTACTAGTATATACCACAAAGCTACGACCGGTCGTAACACAATGGGCCTACTGAATAAACTCAGGCTTTCGAGGTCCGTATCCTATAATTGGTTCAGCCTACAACTCCCACCTCCCCAAGATGTCAGAATTCGTATTAACAGGTGTAGGAACTGTGCCTACCTTATTTCTGGTGTCGGCTCCTGTTTCACTGATTCAGAATCTCTAGTTTGACTGTAAATCGTGGTGAACCCTGCTCGCAGCGCCATATGTTAGGTTCTAATTCTCAGAGTAAATAACTCAATGGACACTATGAAAGCTTAACCAAGTTTAATTCTTCCCAGAGGATCAATACAGATGCATTAGACAACATGTTTCCACCACCACAAGTGTATATATACTCCAATTTAGGCACTCCTCTTTCTTTCCAATCCTTACATCAATTATGGTTCGACAGGAAGACAAAGTAATAGAATAATAAACCATAGTTTCTCCCTTAAGGGGATGTGACCTGACCTCAACCCCTCATTTGCCTAATCCACAGATAGCAATCCTGTGACTTTCTCCCGTCCACCCAGCACATTCCAAAGCCATCTGGCTCCTACAGATAACCATTCATGTCTGATGTAAAAACCAGTCTCTAGGATAGCAATGTTCCAAGTTTAACCCAGAATCCAACACTACCAAGTGGCTACCAGTTTTACCAAAAGTAAACGATGTGTAACATCAAGTTTTCCTGCTAGCCAACCAACGTCAAGGCCGCTATCAAGCCAATCTACTAAGCTTACCTGAATGAAATGTATGAAACTGATCATGACTAGATTTAATCAAATTTCACTGTGATTTGGCTAGTCAACATGCAATAATGCCTGTATACTGTCAATCACTGAGATTAATTATTGTTGCTGGCTTCATTAAAAACTGTTAATCTGCTGAAAATGAAAACCGTCAATGTCGGAAAGAAAAGAAAAACCAAACTAAAGAAATGGAAGGACAGGCAACGAAAGACATTGAGGGCTGCCTGGAAGCGTAAGGGGCAAGACAAAACGGGGAAAACTTGTCCAAAAGAGGTACCTGGAAGAACCAGCTAACGTAGCTAGCTAATGACGTTATGTTCTGTGTTGGCTCGCTTATGTAACTACAAGCAAAACATATCAGCTAATAGGCTAAACATTAAAAGTTGTTGCTAGATTAGTCAGGAGAAACTTTGCATATATTACATTTACATTTAAGTCATTTAGCAGACGCTCTTATCCAGAGCGACTTACAAATTGGTGCATTCACCTTATGATATCCAGTGGAACAACCACTTTACAATAGTGCATCTAAATCTTTTAGGGGGGGGGGGGGGGGTTAGAAGGATTACTTTATCCTATCCTAGGTATTCCTTAAAGAGGTGGTGTTTCAGGTGTCTCCGGAAGGTGGTGACTGACTCCGATGTCCTGGCGTCGGGAGGGAGCTTGTTCCACCATTGGGGTGCCAGAGCAGCGAACAGTTTTGACTGGGCTGAGCGGGAACTGTGCTTCCTCAGAGGTAGGGGGGCCAGCAGGCCAGAGGTGGATGAACGCAGTGCCCTTGTTTGGGTGTAGGGCCTGATCAGAGCCTGAAGGTATGGAGGTGCCGTTCCCTTCACAGCTCCTTCAACAATACTGTGTAACTCCGGTAGGGCAACATCTGAAAAAGAGTGTGTACTTGGTAGTGTGTACCGGGGCTCGAGGTGCTCGAAAAGTCGGCGAAAGCCAACATCATCCACGACAGAGAACGGTTGATTGTCAAGGGCATCGAATTCCACTTTCTTGCCGTTAATGGATTTCACCTTTGAGTTGTCGCGCTGAAATCTTCGTACTCTTTCAAATGACTGCTCGACTTGAACTTGTTTAGTTGTTGGAAGTGTGCGCTTAGTATTTTTCTGCTTTTGTTCTGTGTAGAGCTGTATTTTTTGTGGCGTCATTACGTCCTCTACCTACGTTATTTAGGTACGCACGTCCGTTTTGACATCGGTTTTGCACATCAGCGTTAAACTAGACATTGGGATGATGCCGATGTTGGCATTTTTAGCTAATATCGGCTGATTCCAATATGCTTACCGATATATTGTGCATCCCTACATTATTCCATGTGTTATTTCATAGTTTTGATGTCTTCTCTATTATTCTACAATGTAGAAAATAGCAAAACAAAGAAAAACCGTAGTAGGTGTGTCCAAACTTCTGACTGGCACCGTACCTCAATGCTGTTATGCAGGAGAACAAGTGGGACAGTGAGTATAGCGACAACCAGTGAATGGTCAACAGTGCCACCTTGTGGTTGATCTGCATAGCTTGCTAAGCACACTGACAGCGCTGCAGTTCAGTTCTGTTCTGTTCCGTAATATGAACAATATTTATCTAACCCCCAAGCTAAAGTAGAGAACTAATACTGTGCATATGTATCCACCTGATGATTCATGGCTTTCAGTAACCTTACACTGTTTCCTACATTAGGGAAGAGTGTGTTCCGATACGTAACGAAGGGATTGTGGAAAGTTGACGGAGGAGCGCATGTTGCACAGCTTTTCAGCAGATTCTACACAGTCTGATACTGAGCAAGCTTTGATTCTCTCAGGCTTGGAGGAGGTGAGATCCAAATAAGATCCAAAAAGACTGAATAGCCATATTATTGTACACTCATTGAATGTTGAAGCAGATGATACACTAGTAGAAGTTGCAGTCCTGCTGCACTGGTCTTGAGGGAGTGACCGTTTCTCATGTAGTGTAAGCTAAACAAGGATATTCAAGCAGATTGTCAGTCATCATTGTTACTGTTATGGGTTAATGGACCTGTATAGATGTTACATTGATTTAGCTTATTTTTCTTTCTATTTATGATTGGCTAGTTTGGGACAGGTAGAGCTACTAAATACATTCAGTAAGATGGGTGTAGATAATTATACAGTCATCAGTGTATTTTTGTAGCTTATTGAGATATTAGTGCCTGACCTAGTACATGAACCCGGGTCTTTGTGACTAGGAATGAAACAGTTACCGGTTTCACGATAAACCATGGTAAAATTCCCAACGATAAGTATTACCGTTTCAAATATCATTAAAACCGTGTTTGATTACCACGGTTTGAAAAACTCACGGTAAATACTGTCCAGCATCAACCCAAGTTAGCAACAGTCTGACGCAGGCGCAGCATGCTACGTGGGTTTTGTTTTGTGTTAAAACATGGCGGAAGGCAGTGACAGCGCTCGGAAGATTTTTCAGCCTTCCAAGAGGACCAAATCTGAAGTGTGGTCGTATTTTGGGTTTTATAAGAGGGCTGAAGGAAACTTAATCAAAGATGGTCACCCTATCTGCAGAACAAGCAACAACAACAACAACAACAACAAAAAATTGCTGCCAAAGGGGGAAACACTTCAAATCTCTTGAGTCATCTTCGTGACCACCACCCACTACTTTATAGCGAATGCAAGGTAAGTTAACTTTTAGCTCAATGCATGATGTGGGGACTTCGGAATGGGGGAAAATGTAATGGTTTGTCTGTAACTTGCTAATAGCTTGTCAATAATGTAAACTGAAGTTTTAAGTGTTACCTACTCTTGTAAAAACACTACACGTTGTTCTGCTGCTGTATGCGTCGTGTGTCTGCAGACTATTTGCCCATAGCACACGATAACATGTTATGTAGTTTAGTCACCCAACCAACATATTGTCACGGCTGTCGAAAGGAGCAGACCAAAGCGCAGCGTGGTTGTAGTTCCACATTTTATTAAGTCCGTGAAACTTTGCAATACATAAATAACTGAATTGACAAAACAACAAACTGTGATGCAGAGAGAAACAAACACTACTCAAAATATAATAACCCACAAAACCCAGGAAGAAAAACCCCAATTAGAGAGAATGAGGACCAGCTGCCTCCAATTGGAGATCAGAACTAAAACATAGAAATACAAAACATAGAAAAATACAAAACACCCCTTGTCACGCCCTGACCTACTCTACCATAGAAAATAACCTCTTACTATGGTCAGGACGTGACACATATTCTGTTCATTTAAAATCCGGCAGTCGTCAACTTGGTTGTAAAAGTGTTCCAACAGGAGAAACACTATAGACTCCTATACAAGACACCTTTATTTATGTCAATTGTTGGGCTCATTGCAATTATTATCACTGTCTTCTTAAGACTCATTTGTATTTATGTGAATTGTGCATGGGGTCATTGCATGTACTCAAATGCAACACAGAGATTGTGTGTGTGTGTGTGTGTGTGTGTGTGTGTGTGTGTGTGAACAATAATTATAATGTAACAACACCAATAATAATAATACATTTGCTATTCCCTTGTTGACAGAGTGGGTGTGCAGCAGGCAAACCCAGTGATGCTACTGGTCCCTCCTCTACAGTTGTGACACATACACTCGAGCAAGCATTTAAAAGGCAGGCTACTTATGCACCGACAACAAATAATGCTCAAGACCTCGCTGCAGCCCTTTCATATTACATTGCAAAGGACATGATCCCATTTCAAATTGTTGAGAGGCCAGGCTTTCTGAGGCTGTTGAAGGTTGCCGTGCCTCACTACAAAGTGAGTGCGGCTCATTTTATTTGTTTGTTTAGTTCGTTTAAACCTGTACTAGGGAAATTTTTACTTCTCATGGTTCCATCTTTAATGTTATTATTTTTATGTTTATGCACACAAAAAGTGCATAGTGCTGTTCATTTTATTTGCTGTTTGCTGATTTTCAATTTGAAACTTGTTGAAATGATTTCAGTGTGTGTGTATCAGTACTTTTTGAACATTTCCAGCACATTTTAACAATACCGTGATAATACTGATAACCGTGATCATTTTGGCCACTGTAATCGTGATATGAAATGTTCAAACCGTTTCATCTCTATTTGTGATTGTCCAAAGTGGGATAGCGCCCTGATGAGAACATCATCAAAACTGTCAAAGCTCTTGGTGTAATGTGTTGATTGACAGACACAGGGACTGAGGTCCTGGTCAGGCAGTAATGATACAATGTTGCAAACCTGGAGAGATTGTGTCTCAGTCCAGGAATGAGCAGGGGATTATAATAAGGGGAGACAGTGGGGACAGGGGGATCAGACATCCCACTGACTGACTAATATGATATAATGTTGCAAACCTGGAGAACTGTTGCAAACCATTGTGTTTACAATCCAGCACAAAGTGAAACGAAGAAGGCAGCCTCAGGACCAGCCTAAAAAAAATGAATGTTTCAATACACCTTGCAACAGGGAGGCCAGAGACTGACTTTCTGCACGAAGATATTCATGTCAGTATATCAACTAACAAACAGCTGTCTACAGATATGATTAGGCTATATATTATGTCTGCATTTCTTACTTAAATCAGAAATGCTGATCAGAACACACTCTGACCCCACACATGATACTTAAATGTGAATCTTCGCTGGAGGAATAGGCAAGCCCACGTTGTATAATCTTGTGTGTATTACTTTCTACAGTGATAGAATGTTACATGAAGGTTGGTTAAACACACTATCTCCATAGCAGAGGTCCACATTTATTCCAAAGCTGTTGCAATGCATTGGTGTAGGCAAACTTGCCTTTCAGCCCTCAACTTGTTCTTGTTCAATGTATGAGTTTTGGAAATTCTTACTCTGAATTGCGTGGTCATATGGGTGAAAAGTGTATTTTGTTGTATGCATAATGTCTGCCCTTTCACACTCCTTTCTGTTAGTTCTATTCTTCATCCCGACCATCTAGCCACTGACTCAGAGAGACAGTATTATCAGATTCAGATGCGAAGCAGATGTTATTGCTGGCTCGCTGAGTCAGTGGCTAGATGGTCAGGGTAAACACTACAGAAAGACGGGTGCAAGGGCTGTAGTTCATCTGGCTACTCATCCTAGGGTGTCAGTGGTGGCAGGGACATGTTCACGCTGGCTGTCCTCTTATAAAAGGAACTCCAGGCAATACAAATAATATAAAATATTGAACCAGTACACACTGGTGTTCCCACTTCTGTAATCAACGAGTCCAGCTCAAACAACTCAATTTAGTCATTATCAGGACCTCTTTGATCAACTTACCAGAGAATGCATTCAATCAAAGTGGTTGAGACCACTACATATTGTGAGCAGTGCAAGTAAAACTCTTCAAACTAGCTGCTGAGATCTGGATAATCAGTGCTACAATGGAAAACAGAAAGGAGCGGGGAAAACAAAGTGGTGCAACAGGGAAGGGATGACGCGCACAGAATACACTTTGGTGATATTGCCTTGTATTGTCCAGTTTGATTTAGATAATTGGCCTCCATGCTCAGGTCATGTGGTCCTATATACAGCAGGTAATATATCATTTTCTCAGTTGTGACTCAAATCCAATGCAGCAAAAGGTATTATAGCCTACTTATTATAGTGTTGTACAAAATATTGTATTGTAATATATTGGATATGTTATATCATTTGGATTATAGTTTTTACTGTACTTTATATTACTTGCATCTTGATTACTGCTTGCGTTCATTGTATTCATAATACATTAAAGATACACAATGTATCCACAGAAAACAAAGAATATTGCTTTAATCCGTTCAATGTAAGATTATTCATGTAAACTGGACATGGATTGTGTTATTGAAACTAATAACTCAGCATAATGTGAATAAACTGAAAATCTGCAAAGAATTATAGATGCAGTAATGTGACATACTGTTCTTCCATGAATATGAAGTCATTGCAGAGGTACTGTTTTTCCAAATTCCAAATATTAAGGCAGCATAAATAAAAATGTTAAAGCATTAAAAAGATATATATTAGTTGGAATAGTTACATTTTAGTCATTTAGCAGACGCTCTTATCCAAAGCAATTTACAGTAGTGAATGCATACATTTCATAAATGTATTTATTTTATTTTTTTCTCCGTACTGGTCCCCCGTGGGAATCGAACCCACAACCCTGGTGTTGCAAAAACCATGCTGAGCCACATGGGACCACACTAGTTAAGTGTAATTAAGCTATAAAACTCCAAATATGGTACACAAACAAATAAGAAATGATGCACATACTTTTGTATATATATATCATTTTAGTGAATTTGGCTATTTCAGCTACACCTGTTCCTGACAGGTGTATAAAATCGAACACACAGCCCTGCAATCTCCATAGACAAACATTGGCAGTAGACTGGCCTTACTGAAGAGCTCAGTGACTTTCAACGCGGCACCATCATAGGATGCCACCTTTACAACAAGTCAGTTCGTCAAATTTCTGTCCTGCTAGAGCTGCCCCAGTCAACTGTAAGTGTTGTTTCCACTTTACAATAACGTCTAGGAGCAACAACGGTTCAGCCACGAAGTGGTAGGCCACACAAGCGCACAGAACGGGACCGCTGACGCGCATAGAATGTAGAAATTGTCTATCCTCGGTTGCGAGTTCCAAACTGCCTCTGGAAGCAACGTCAGCACAAGAACTGTTTGTCGGGAGCTTCATGTAATGGGTTTCCATGGGCTAGCAGCCGCACACAAGCCTAAGATCACCATGCGCAATGCCAAGCATTGGCTGGAGTAGTGTAAAGTTAGCCGCCATTGGACTCTGGAGCAGTGGAAATGTGTTCTCTGGAATTAATCACATTTCACCATCTGGTAGTCCGATGGACATATCTGGGTATGGCGGATACCAGGAGTACGCTACCTGCCCAAATGCAAAGATTGGTGGAGAAGGAATAATGGTCTAGCGCTGTTTATCATGGTTTGGGCTAGGCCCCTTAGTTCCAGTGAAGGGAAATGTTAATGCTACAGCATACAATGACATTCTAAATGATTCTGTGCTTCCAACTTTGTGACAACAGTTTGGGGAAGGCCCTTTTCTGTTTCAGCATGACAATGCCGCTGTGCACAAAGCCAGGTCCATACAGAAATGGTTTGTTGAGATCGGTGTGGAAGAACTTGACTGGACTGCACAGAGCCCTGACCGCAACCCCATCAAACACTTTTGGGATGAATTGGAACGCCGACTGTGAGCCAGGCGTAATCACCCAACATCAGTGCCTGACCTTACTAATGCTCTTGTGGCTAAATGGAAGCAAGTCCCCTCAGCAATGTTCCAACATCTAGTGGAGGCTGTTATAGCAGGAAAGGGGGGGACCAACTCCATATTAATGCCCATGATTTTGGAATGAGATGTTGGATGAGAAGGTGTCCACATACTTCTGTATATGGTTCTTCATCTGTAGGGCTCAACTGATGCTTCAGTCTCCTTCAGTGTCAAACGAAACATGTAACTGTATTGGTAGTCATTGATCTACAGGTCCTTTTGCATGCCGAACAACCCTAGGGAATATCAGTAACCTAGTCAAACTGCTTCGCATGTTGACCAACATGAGGTAGGCAGCCTGATCTTGCACATCTGCGCGGCACCTTCAACATTCAAATGCTGAAATGGTTTGCTCGGTATTAGGCTTTACTCGTTGAGTTACAACCAATGTAATTTTCTAGGTTATTGTTAACTATGCGCTGTTGAAAAGGATGATTTAGCAGAATAAAAGTAAGCTACCGCTAAGCATAACTCTCATCCGTGTATGTGTGCTGTTGGGGATGCACGAGGAACGGAGTTCTACTGCTTTTTTTCCATTGTTTCCCTCTAATCATGAACTGATTTAGACCTGGGACACCAGGTGGGTGCAATTAAGTATCAGCTAGAGCAGAAAACCAGCAGGCTCTGGACCTCGTAGGGTAAGAGTTGAATATCCCTGCAGGAGCGTCTATGAAGACATAAATGTATAAAAGCGTGTATACTTATTTTACATGTACAGTACCAGTCAAAAGTTTGGACACACCTACTCATTCAAGGGTTTTTCTTTATTTTACTATTTTCTACATTGTAGAATAATAGTGAAGACACAAACTATGAAATAACACATATGGAATCATGTAGTGAGCCTTGAATTCTAAGTAAATCATAGACAGTGTCACCAGCAAAGGACCCCCACACGAACACACCTCCTCCTCTATGTTTCACAGTGGGAAACATACTTGCAGAGATCATCTGTTCACCTACGTTGCGTCTCACAAAGACACAGCGGTTGGAACCAAAAATCTCAAATTTGAACTCATCAGACCAAAAGCCAGATTTTCACCGGTCCAATGTCCATTGCTCGTGTTTCTTGGCCCATGCAAGTCTCTTCTTCTTACTGGTGTCCTTTAGTAGTGGTTTCTTTGCAGCAATTCAAACATGAAGGCCTGATTTACGCAGTGTCCTCTGAACATTTCATGTTGAAATGTCTCTGACTCTGTGAAGCATTTATTTGGGCTGCAAGTTCTGAGGTGCAGTTAACTTGAATGAACTTATCCTCTGCAGCAGAGGTAACTCTGGGTCTTCCTTTCCTGTGGCGGTCCTCATGAGAGCCAGTTTCATCATAGCACTTGATGGTTTTTCCGACTGCACTTGAAGAAACTTTCAAAGTTCTTGAAATGTTCTGGATTTGCTGACCATGTCTTAAAGTGACGGACTGTCATTTCTCTTTGCTTATTTGAGCTGTTCTTGCCATAATATGGACTTGGTCTTTTACCAAATAGGGCCATCTTCTGTATACCACCCCTACCTTGTCACAACACAACTGATTTGGCTCAAACACATTTAACAAGGAAAGAAATTCCACAAACAAACTTTTAACAAGGCTCATCTGTTAATTGAAAAACATTCCAGGTGACTACCTCATGAAGCTGGTTGAGAGAATGCCAATAGTGTGCAAAGCCGTCATCAAGGCAAAGGGTGGCTACTTTGATTTATTTAGAATTCAAGACACACTTAACCAGCATGGCTACCAAAGCATTCTGCAGCGATACGCCATCCCATCTGGTTTGTGCTTAGTCCCACTATAATTTATTTTTCAACAGAACAATGACCCAAAACATGCCTCCAGATTGTGTAAGGGCTATTTGACAAATAAGAGAGATGACCTGGCCTGCACAATCACCCAACCTCAACCCAATTGCGATGGTTTGGGATGGGTTGGACCGCAGACTGAAGGAAAAGCAGCCAACAAGTGCTCAGCATATGTGGGAACTCCAAGACTGTTGGAAAATCATTCCTCATGAAGCTGGTTGAGAGAATACCAAGAGTGTGCAAAGCTGTCCTCAATGCAAAGGGTGGCTACTTTGAAGAATCTAAAATATATTTTGATTTGTTTAACAGTTTTTTGGTTACAACATGATTCCATTTGTGTTATTTCATAGTTTTGATGTCTACACTATTTTTATACAATGTAGAAAATAGTAAAAAAAAAAAAAAAAAAAACATGAATGGGTAGGTATGTCCAAACTTCTGACTGGTACTGTATGTAGTTCTGTATTTGTCTATTAATGTTCTGTATTATGTTTTGTGTGGACGTCCGGAAGTGTAGCTGCTGCTTTAGCTTATTGGGATCCTAATAAAATACTAATATGGCTATAACTGCTGAACAATAGAATACAATAGATATTATTTTGATTGTTCAGGTTCACCATCAGCAGTAGTTTTGGTAGTTTTGCTTTAAACAATCAGTGTATATGGTCATTTTTAAATATATAGCGTAAAGTCGATAATTTCATAACGAGGAATGCAGAAGATTAATGTGCAAGTAGAGATACTGGGGTGCAAAGGAGCAAGATAAATAAATAAATAAATACAGTATGTGGATGAGGTAGGTAGATAGATGGGCTGTTTACAGATGGGCTATGTACAGGTGCAGAGATCTGTGAGCTGCTCTTACAGCTGGTGCTTAAAGCTAGTGAGGGAGATATGAGTCTCCAGCTTCAGAGATTTTTGCAGTTCGTTCCAGTCATTGGCAGCAGAGTACTGGAAGGAAAGACGACCAAAGGAGGAATTGGCTTTGGGGGTGACCAGTGAGATATTCCTGCAGGAGAGTGTGCTACGGGTGGGTGCTGTTATGGTGACCAGTGAACTGAGATAAGGCGGGGCTTTACCTATCAGAGACTTGTAGATAACCTGTAGCCAGTGGGTTTGGCGACGAGTATGAAGCAAGGGCCAACCAACGAGAGCGTACAGGTCACAATGGTGGGTAGTGTATGGGGCTTTGGTGACAAAACAGATGGCACTGTGATAGACTGCATCCAGTTTGTTGAGTAGAGTGTTGGAGGCTATTTTATAGATGACATCACCGAAGTTGAGGATCGGTAGGATGGTCAGTTTTACGAGGGTATGTTTGGCAGCATGAGTGAAGGATGCTTTGTTGCGATATAGGAAGCCGATTCTAGATTTAATTTTGGATTGGAGATGCTTAATGTGAATCTGGAAGAAGAGTTTACAGTCTAACCAGACCCCCAGGTATTTGTAGTTGTCCACGTATTCTAAGTCAAAGCCGTCCAGAGTAGTGTTGCTGGACGGGCGAGCAGGTGTGGGCAGTGATCGATTGAATAGCATGCATTTAGTTTTACCTGTGTTTAAGAGCAGTTGGAGGCCACGAAAGGAGAGTTGTATGGCATTGAAGCTCGTCTGGAGGTTAGTTAACACAGTGTCTAAAGAGGGGCCAGAAGTATACAGAATGGTGTCGTCTGCGCAGAGGTGGATCAGAGAATCACCAGCAGCAAGAGCGACATCATTGATGTATACAGAGAAGAGAGTCGGCCCGAGAGGTGAACCCTGTGGCACCCCCATAGAGACTGCCAGAGGTCCGGACAACAGGCCCTCGGATTTGACACACTGAACTCTATCAGAGAAGTAGTTGGTAAACCAGGCGAGGCAGTCATTTGAGAAACCAAGGCTGTCGAGTCTGCCGATAAGAATGTGGTGATTGACAGAGTCAAAAGCCTTGGCCAGGTCGATGAAGACGGCTGCACAGTAATGTCTCTTATCGATGGCGGTTATGATGTCGTTTAGGACCTTGTGTGTGGCTGAGGTGCACCCATGACCAGCTCTGAAACCAGATTGCATAGCGCAGAAGGTGCGGTGGGATTCGAAATCGGTAATCTGTTTGTTAACTTGGCTTTCGAAGACCTTAGAAAGACAGGGTAGGATAGATATAGGTCTGTAGCAGTTTGGGTCTAGAATGTCACCCCCTTTGAAGAGGGGGATGACTGCGGCAGCTTGCCAATCTTTGGGAATCTCGGACGATACGAAAGAGAAGTTGAACAGGCTAGTAATAGGGGTTGCAACAATTTCGGCAGATCATTTTAGAAAGAGAGGGTCCAGATTGTCTAGCCTGGCTGATTTGTATGGGTCCAGATTTTGCATCTCTTTCAGGACATCAGCTATCTGGATTTGGGTGAAGGAGAAATGGTGGGGGCTTTGGCGGGTTGCTGTGGAGGGTGCCGGGCAGTTGACCGGGGTAGGGGTAGCCAATTGGAAAGCATGGCCAGCCGTAGAGAAATGCTTATTGAAATTCTCAATTATAGTGGATTTATCGGTGGTAACAGTGTTTCCTAGCCTCAGAGCAGTGGGCAGCTGGGAGGAGGTGCTCTTATTCTCCATGGACTTTACAGTGTCCCAGAATGTTTTTGAGTTAGTACTACAGGATGCAAATTTCTGTTAGAAAAGCTAAGGCTAGCCTTTTCAAACTGCCTGTGTATATTTGTTCCTAACTTCCCTGAAAAGTTGCATTTCACGGGGGCTATTCGATGCTAATGCAGAACGCAACAGGATGTTTTTGTGCTGGTCAAGGGCAGACAGGTCTGGAGTGAACCAAGGACTATATCTATTCCTTGTTCAACATTTTCTGAGTGGGGCATGCTAATTTAAGATGGTGAGGAAGGCCCTTTTAAAGAATAGCCAGGCATCATCTACTGACAGGATTAGGTCAATGTCATTCCAGGATACACCGGCCAGGTCGATTAGAAAGGCCTGCTCGCAGAAGTGTTTTAGGGAGCATTTGACAGTGATGAGGGGTGGTCGTTTGGTCGCAGACCCATTACGGATGCAGGCAATGAGGCAGTGATCGCTGAGATCTTGATTGAAAACAGCAGAGGTGTATTTGGAGGGTGAGTTAGTTAGGATGACATCTATGAGGGTGCCCGTGTTTACGGATTTGAGGTTGTACCTGGTAGGTTCATTGATAATTTGTGTGAGATTGAGGGCATCAAGCTTAGATTGTAGGATGGCCGGGGTGTTAAGCATGTCCCAGTTTAGGTCACCTAGTAGCACGAGCTCAGAAGATAGATGGGGGGCAATCAATTCACATATGGTATCTAGGGCACAGCTGGGGGCAGAGGGAGGTCTATAGAAAGCGGCAACAGTGGGAGGCTTGTTTCTGGAAAGGTGAATTTTTAGAAGTAGAAGCTCGAATTGTTTGGGTACAGACTTAGATAGTAAGCCTGCAGAGTTCTGTATATCTTTGCAGTAGATTGCAACACCGCCCCTTTGGCATTTCTATCTTGGCGGAAAATGTTATAGTTAGCAATGGAGATTTCAGGGTTTTTGGTGGTTTTCCTAAGCCAGGATTCAGACACAGCTAAGACATCCGGGTTGGCAGAGTGTGCTAAAGTAGTGAGTAAAACAAACTTAGGGAGTAGACTTCTAATGTTAACGTGCATGAAACCAAGACTTTTACGGTTACAGAAGTCAACAAATGAGAGCACCTGGGGAGTGGGAGTGGAGCTAGGCACTGCAGGACCTGGATTAACCTCCACATCACCAGAGGACCAGAGGAGCAGAGGAGAAGTAGGATAAGGGTCCGGCTAAAGGCTATACGAACTGGCCGTCTAGTACGTTTGGAACAGAGAGTAAAAGGAGCAGGTTTCTGGGCATGATAGCATAGATTCAAGGCATAGTGTATAGACAAAGGTAAGGTAAGATGTTAGTACATTGGAGGTAAACCTAGGCATTGAGTAGTGATGAGAGAGATATAGTCTCTAGAGACGTTTAACCCAGGTGATGTCATCGCATATGTAGGAGGTGGAACAACATGGTTGGTTAAGGCATATTGAGCAGGGCTAGAGGCTCTACAGTGAAATAAGACAGCAATCACTAACCAGGACAGTAATGGACGAGGCATATTGATATTAGAGAGAGGCATGTGTAGCCAGGTGAACATATGGGTCCAATGATTGGTTGGGCTGACTGGGGACACGGCGATTCAGACAGTTAGCAGGCCGGTGCTAACAAGCTAGTAATTAGCAGACCGGGGCAGGCAAGCTAGCAGTTAGCAGACCGGGGCTAGCAAGTTAGCCTTTGGGGGAAGTCGCGATGGGGGTAAGTCTGTTTTTGCCTCTTCGTGCGGTGACGTCGATAGACCAGTCGTGGAATTAGTAGGGTTCAAGTAGCTCTAGGTAGCTAGCAGGCCGGTTAGCAGAATGGGCCTTCAGCGGACGGCGCGCCTGAGGGGCCTGTTGGAATCCTCGGGCAGATTATGTCGGTATCCCAGTCGTAGAGGATCTGTGGGGTTCCGTGCCCCGTACCGGCAGTAGAAGGGCTCCGGATATTGTAGCCCAGGAGTGGGCTTCGGTGGTAGCACAGGAGCCCTGGCTGATCTAGCTTCAGGCTAATTGGTGCTTGCTCCGGGATGGAAACGCTAGCCAGGAGTAGTCACCTGGGATTGCGGTTAGGTAGTTGTGAAGAGCCAGATGAAAATGTTCAGAGTTTGCGGTAGGAATCCGGGGATATGGGGAAAAAAATATATAAAATAATAATAGGTACGTTATGCTCTGGTTTGAGTCACGTTGTTCGAACTGGCGAGAGCTTTCCAAGCTAAAGGTTAGCTGATGACCGCTAGCAATGGTTTGCTGACTGATAGCTGGTAGGTAGTTAGCTGGCTAGCTTCAGTTGAGAGATTCCAGATCCGAAGTAAATAGAAATACTTTAGAAAAAAATTAATTAAAAGATCCACGCCACATTGGGTGAGGCGGGTTGCAGGAGAGTATTTAGAAGTTGAGGTTTTGGAAAATATTTTTAGAAGATATGTGAAGAAAAAGATGTAAAAAGATATATACAAGGGACACTACAGGACAAAGACATCTGACATGCTATGCCATCTTGCTGAAACCACACATAAATTTGGCTCCTTCAGGGTCATATATGGTCATATAAGAGCTGACAAGACACGATACATGATGTCACAGGCAGAATGTATCAGGTTTATTTAGAGGTCATTCATGTGCTCTCTTGTCTTAGCAACTTAGTCATGGTCTCTGACAAGCCTTGATCTCCCATTTGTCATCACCACTTTATAACCGGAGGGTTGGCTCCTATTTTATTCACCATTATTGGCATCTTTTTAAAAGTTTGCTAACATCACTTAGTGTTTGCCAAGAACCACTTCAATCTCCAAAGCATTCTCATTTGCGTTACTCATTTCCATTTTCACTTATGCTAATTTCCTATCCTGGTACATGATTACATTTAACTGAAATAGTTCATTAAATATACAAAGATGAACAAAACATGATCTATTCGAAATGAACAGTAATCTGTTTGTTTCAGATGCTTGCCTGATAGCGTTTGGCTCCAATACAATTATTTTTGTTCTGTGCAAGAATTTTGGGCTCAGGTTTAATGAGCGAAGGATACGGGAGGGAAGCGTATGTAGGAAGAGTTCTCCATTGCGTAGCCTTAGCTTGCAACACAAAAGACTTTTCTGCTTTAAGTCAGAATGAAACCACAACTTGTTCCAAAACACAGGAGGTTCAGTTAGCTTCTCCCTAGAAAGCAATGTCCTTGACGTCTCTCATTTGAAAGATGTCAGATGGTACCAACTATGCAGACATGCATAGTTGGAGAAAGTGTATTTTCACATCCAAGACCTTTTTTCATTTCCTTTTTTATTTTTTATAAATCAAACTGGCAGATCAATCAGTTACATGATGAAGGCAAATGTCTGTCTCATTGTGTCTGACATGAAGATTAGAGGCTTGGCTACACCTAGCACTTTCAGTATCTATCCCAAGCTCATTTGAGCGTTTAATGTGATGCGAAAGCTGTCAGGATTCTCACGCATGAAATCTGTCAGCGCCTTCATAATTGGCACTGCCAACTTGGTAATTGTACCTGAGATTCTATTAGTGTAAAGCAGTTTTGATAGTAGCTATCAGATGATTTTCTACTCCTCTCTGTAATTTCTCACCTGCCCAAACCGAGTTGTCAGTGAGTGGATGAGAGTGCCATAGTAGGATATCCTCTTAAACCTCACGTCCCCACAAACCAGCTCGTTTGCCCTAAAAACATCTTAGACGAAGGGCTGCTATTATCAGTAAAGAAAACAGGCCACACAGGGCCTATTCATTAGCCTTTAGACAGTGGTGGCCATCTTCTGCCTCCTCTCCTGCTATTCCATCAGCAGCTTAGCAACCGCATGAACAAAAAGCAGTGTGGTAGTCACTGCCAGTGAGTGTGTGTGGTACTGGTCGTAAAAGAAAGAAGAAAACAAAGCACTGCAGCACACTGGCTCAAGCAGTTTAAGAGTTTCTTCAGTGCTGGACCAGCCACTGGAATGCACTTGCAGTGGTTGGTTGTATGATGTGGATGTTGCATGCGTATTGGCAGGGTTTGTATACAGTAAGCCTTCTTACCATCTCACTGACGTATGAGGCTTGTTTGACCTTTGACTCAGTCTGTCAGTATGGTGTGTTTCCCGGGTGTGCTCTGCTCTGGAAGATGTCAGTAGCCTATCTTGGGAAAGCTCAATAGCATTAGGTGGTCTGGAGAATGGTGTGGTTAGTCAAGGACACACTTTGAAGAAGTTCCTAATAGGGGAATATTTGTTTCTCTTGAAGGTGACTTCTAGTGTGAATCAAAGAGAATGCAGCTGAGATAATTGACTTGCGATCCCTTTCTCTTCTAGCGATGGAGGGAATCAATGGAGCCTTATGCTTCAGGGCTCTCTACACAGTCGATGGCCTCCCACTACCTATGTACTCTAGAATTAGAGTTTAAAGCTTAGTGATTGGAAGTCCAGGAAGAGATGCTGCGACGGCTTGACTTGAGCCATGGGCTTCTTTTCTATTCCCCAGATGAATAGGGCCTGTCACGCACGCAAATGGAGAGGACTTCATCTTGACTGTAATTAGATCACAGCGACTACTCACTGAGTAGAGAGAGAAAAGCCCATTGGGCTACTCACCGCAGAGGCCCCACAATGGATAAATCAATGCCACTGTATCTCAGTGTGAGGAGAGGCAAGAAGAATGGAATGCTTTATTGGAAATGCTGTGGCAACCTGGGGAGGGTAGGGGGTAGGGGGGGACGAGGCTGGGTCAAATGGTTCCTTAGGGAGTCCTTAGCCACAGACATGCCTTTTCAAGCGGCCTCGTCTCTGTTGGTGTCGTAAAGTCCATTTTTTTTTTTAAACTTAGTTTGGTTAATTTCTGTGGAATACAGACTCAGGAAACAGCCAGGCTCCCCCAGGGAGCATGAACAGGAAAGTCCCCTCTGCCTCTCTCGAACCTGTCCACCCCCACACTTTCACATTTGCCTGTTGTCTTTTTTGGGGGGTTTTGTCTTACACAGTCTAGACAGTCTAGCGCATTTTAGAGTTGAAGAGCACCAACTACAGATACACATGCTTCTTGGAGCATCTCAAAGTCTAAATTCTATATAGAATCAGTTTGACAAGGTGAAAAAAAACTTATTTTACTATTGATGAGAATTCTATTGTCTTCGTCAGGAGCCCATAGGTGGTAGAGCTTTCGTCTCTGTACCACACAATCTTAAGACTGTATTCCGCTAAGGCAATTCTCTCTACATCGGTTGGCTACATTGGTGACCAGGGTGGGATCCTTTTGATACACCTACGGGGCCTGGGCACACGAATGCTCCTAGAGAGACAGAGGTGGATGCTAAAGCATGCGTTGATGACAGTTCTTCTGTCTCCATCAGAGGCTCAGGCTTTTGGCATAGATGGTAAAGCACTCATTTCAGGATGGCAACATTGTAAGATTCTGCCCTCCAAGGCACTTCTATCTCTGTTTACTGTACATTGATTGGTAGGTTAAACTACTGTACATTTTGACATGTTAGGTTTGTTCCTTTCCTCCTTGTCAATCATTGGCTCATTGGTGAAGTTAGCATTATGACAATATCTTTAATTAAATCATTCAAAAACCTTTATTAATTGTGGCGTACAGCAGGTCAGCCACCAGGGGGAGACTCGTCGAGGCCTGGTAACAGATGGAGTATACATCACGAGGCGGTGGCTCCATCTGCTGGATGTACCAGGTCTCGACGGGCTCTCCGGACAGGACTAATTGGGTCTCATTGGGAGCTGGTGAGTAATCATGGGCGGATTGCTCACCAGCTGTGCGAGGCCCATAAAGCTGCCAGAAGGGCAGCACACACAAAGAGGACTAGGGGAAGTGAGGTGACTTCCATGTGGTTGGATACGGTTACCCGAGTTAAGCCGAGGGAGTTGAATTTGTGTGCCCGACAGGATACAGGAAGACCCGGAGCCCAGGAGAAGGTATCCTGGAGAGGGTCTCATGGGGGAGACCTGTTCTTTTCTTTTTGATTTATTATTCAATAAACACCCTTGAAACCGAGCTAATCATACTCTGTCCGTGTCTGATCTATGTAAACGTCTTGACCAAACCCCCTGGTCTGCCACAAGTGGTGGAGAATGCGGGCACTCTGATAACGTGGTCAGATCAGGGTTGACGTTTATACAGCATCAGCATGGACGAGTTGATAGCTCAGTTCGTCCGGCCCCAACAAGCACAACAGGCGGTTCAGGAACGAACGCTGGAGGAACAGCGACTACAAAACGTCCGCCTGGCCGAAGAAGAGAGCGGGGACGACCCATCGCCTGTGCGGCCCGGAAGCCACCGGTTACCCAACCTGACTCTACGGGTCCGGAGTCGGAGGGGGCGCCGGAACCCGAACCCCCTGGGGAACCACTGAAAGAGGAGCCCAGCCTCCCCCTCCTCGATTTCGAGGGGCCAGTCGAGACCCCCGTGGGGGGCCAACTGAGGGGACAATTCGGGACGGCCTAGTGGGAGGATCCGAATTTGAAAGCTGCCACTGCCCAAGTGATAGTGGTGGATAGACAGTTACTTCCGAGGGTGAGTGACTGGCAATACCCCCATTTCCAAATTAAGAATAACCTTTTGTATCAAGTGTCGCGCCAACAGGGGGAACTTTGAGAGGTATTGTTGCTGCCCCGACGGTACGGAGGAACCATTCTTCAGCTGGCCCACACCCACCTGTTGGGGGCACCTGGGAATGGAGAAGTCCCGGGAACGGATCGCTGCCCGGTTCTACTGGCCCAGGATGAGGAGAGCCGTGGAAGACTACTGTCACAGCTGCCCGGAGTGTCAACCCCACTGCCCCGAAAGCCCACTTCCAAAACCCTCTGGTCCCCCTGCCAATAATCGGGGTGCCCTTTGAACGCATCGCCATGGACATAGTGGGACCCCTGGTAAAGACTGCATGAGGACACAGGTACATCTTGGTAATAGTGGACTATGCCACCCGGTATCCCGAGACCATTCCCCTACAGGCGGCGGTGTCCAAGGGAATCGCCCGGGAGCTGTTCCACCTCTTCAGCCGGGTGAGCATCCCGAACGAGATCCTGACTGACCAAGGTACGGAGTTTATGTCCCGCCTCATGAAAGAGTTGTGTGCCCTCCTGCAGATCAACCAGATCCGGACCTCCGTCTTTCACCCGCAGATGGATGGGCTCATCGAGCGCTTTAATAAAACGCTCAAACAGATGCTACGGAAGGTCATCGAGCAGGATGGGAAGAACTGGGACCAGCTACTACCCCACCTAATGTTCTCAATCCGAGAAGTACCCCAATCCTCCACTGGGTTTTCCCCGTTCTAACTCTTCTTTATGGGAGGAGGCCACACGGCCTACTGGACCTCGCCAATGAGGTGTGGGAAGCCCAAACGACCCCGTTACGCAGCGTGGTAGAGCACGTGGAGATGATGCGGGAGCGGATGACAGCAATATGGCCAGTCGTGAGGGAGCATATGAAGAAGCCCCAACGCGCCCAAGCCCAGGTCTACAATCGGGGAGCCCAGCCCCGAGAGTTCCAGGTGGGAGACAGGGTGTTGGTCTTGTTCCCCAGGACCGAAAGTAAGTTCCTGGCAACATGGCACGGACCATACGAGGTGATCGAGAAGCTGAGACCTGTCAATTACCGCGTACGGCAACCGGAGAGACAGAAACCCCAACAGATTTACCACGTGAACCTGTTGAAGAAGTGGCACGAGAGGACAGCCTTGCCCATGTTATGGTCGGGACCCAGGACGCCAACGGTATTAGTGGAGGTCCCGAGCAATGAGGACCTCGACCCGGCCCAGAAGCAACAGCTCAGGGAGCTCGTCGATCGGAACACGGCGGTCTTCTCCGAGAAGCCAGGCCGCACGACCCTCATTGAACACCACATCCGTACCCAGTACGAAAGAGGCCATATCGGATTCCGGAGGCCCGAAGGGAGGCCGTGAAACAGGAAGTGTAGGCTATGCAGAGGATGGGGGTCGTGGAAGAGTCCCACAGTGCATGGTGCAGCCCCATCGTGTTGGTGCCCAAACCGGACGGTAGCCTCCGCTTCTGTAACGATTTCCGGGGGGTGAAAGACAGCTTGTTCGACGCATATCCCATGCCGAGGGTGGACGAGCTCATCGACTGATTGGGAAAGGCCCGGTACATCAGCACCCTTGATCTGACCAAAGGTTATTGGCAGGTACCGTTGGCAGTCTCCTCCCGGGAGAAGACGGCGTTTTCGACACCAGACGGGTTGTATCAGTACCGGGTGCCCCCGTTCGGTCTCCACGGAGCCCCGCCCACATTTCAACGGCTGATGAACAGAGTGCTTCGACCCCACCATTAGTTTGCAGCGGCATATCTGGATGATATCATCATCCACAGCCAAGGTTGGGAAGAGCACCTGATGCGCCTCCAGGCGGTGCTGGACGCACTCAGACAAGCCGGGTTGACCGCAAACCCCAAGAAATGCAAGCTAGGGTTCAAGGAGGTGGAGTACCTGGCGTATTTGATCGGATGGGGGAACGTCAACCCCCAGGAGAGGAAGGTTCACGCGGTTCGTGACTGGCCCGTTCCACGCACTAAGACACAGGTCAAGTCCTTCCTGGGACTGGCAGGATACTATAGCCGGTTTATCCCCAACTTTGCGGCTATAGTTTCCCCCCTCACCGATCTAACCAGGGCCTACCTCCCGAAAACAGTGAAATGGACGGACGAGACAGAAGCGGCGTTCAACTGTCTGAAGGAAGCGCTGTGCTCCCATCCGATTCTCGTAACCCCCGATTTCCAGGTGCCGATGGTGGTCCAGATGGACGCATGTGATACGGGACTAGGGGCCGTTCTGTCCCATGTACACGAGGGGCAGGAGCACCCCATCATGTACATCAGCCGAAAGCTGATGCCTAGGGAAAATAAATACTCTATCATTGAGAAAGAGTGTCTAGCGGTGAAGTGGGCGCTAGACACTCTCAAGTACCCACTTCACCCAGGACAGGACACAAACGATCGGGTCACCAGGTGGTTCCCTTCATTGCTTCTCTTTTTCTGTTGTGCACAGGTCAGGGGCGAAGCATGGAATCGCGGATGCCCTATCGAGAAGGGAGACAGACGTTGCACTAATGACTGTCCCCTTCCCGACAGAGCTAATGGGGGGGGGGGGGGGGGCGTACAGCAAATGTCCCCTCCCCAAAGTTTATTTATTGTGGAATGTCTCCCACACTCCCCTGCAGAGTTCTGTCTCAGTCACACATTATAAGAGAGACAGCAAACAACTGTGGAACAATTCTAAAACTATATAATGAATATATATATTGTTAATCTGTAGTCTAGGACCCTATAAATGTAAGGAGGGAGGGGTCTTATAACCCATGTAGGTATAAATTCCCAATTATGTTTATTTTTTTGGTTTACATTTTTTGTTTTTGTTCTGAACCCACAACACCGCAGGTCATCATTAAATGTAACTGACCGCCTTGGTTTGGTCTTCTGTAGCAAAATTTGAAATTGTGTTTTATACATTGGATAAAAGTAGAGACTCAGAGCTACAAAATGGTACAGTTGAAGTCGGAAGTTTACATACACCTTAACCAAATACATTTAAACTCAGTTTTTCACAATTCCTGACATTTAATCCTAGTAACAATTCCCTGTCTTAGGTCAGTTAGGATCACCACTTTATTTTAAGAATGTGAAATGTCAGAATAATAGTAGAGAGAATGATTTATTTCAGATTTTATTTCACATTCCCAGTGGGTCAGAAGTTTACATACACTCAATTACTATTTGGTAAAATTGCCTTTAAATTGTTTAATTTGGGTCAAAGGTTTCGGGAAGCCTTCCACAAGCTTACCACAATAAGTTGGATTAATTTTGGCCCATTCCTCCTGACAGAGCTGATGTAACTGAGTCAGGTTAGTTGGCCTTGCTCGCACAAGCTTTTTCAGTACTGCTACTTTGTTGTCCTTAAGCCATTTTGCCACAACTTCAGAAGTATGCTTGGGGTCATTGTCCATTTGGAAGACCCATTTGCGACCAAGCTTTAACTTCCTGACTGATGTCTTGAGATGTTGCTTCAATATATCCATATCATTTTCACTCCTCATGATGCCATCTATTTTGTGAAGTGCACCAGTCCCTTCTGCAGCAAAGCACCCCCATAACATTATGCTGCCACCCCCGTTCTTCACGGTTGGGATGGTGTTCTTTGGCTTGCAAGCATCCTCCAAACATGACGATGGTCATTATGGCCAAACAGTTCTATTTTTGATTCATCAGACCAGAGGACATTTCTCCAAAAAGTATGATATTTGTCCCCATGTGTAGTTGCAAACCGTAGTCTGGCTTTTTTATGGTGGTTTTGGAGCAGTGGCTTCTTCCTTGCTGAGCGGCCTTTCAGGTTATGTCGATATAGGACTCGTTTTACTGTGGATATAGATACATTTGTACCTGTTTCCTCCAGCATCTTCACAAGGTCCTTTGCTGTTGTTCTGGGATTGATTTGCACTTTTCACACCAAAGTACGTTCATCTCTAGGAGACAGAACGCGTCTCCTTCCTGAGCGGTATGACGGTTGCGTGGTCCCATGGTGTTTATACTTGTGTACTATTGTTTGTACAGATGAACGTGGTACCTTCAGGCGTTTGGAAAATGCTCCCAAGGATGAACCAGACTTGTGGAGGTCTACAATTTTCTTTTGAGGTCTTGGCTGATTTCTTTAGATTTGTCCATGATGTCAAGCAAAGAGGCACTGAGTTTGAAGGTAGGCCTTGAAATACATCCACAGGTACACCTCCAATTGACTCAAGTGATGTCAATTAGCCTATCAGAAGCTTCTAAAGCCATGACATAATTTCTGGATTTTTCCAAGCTTTTTAAAGGCACAGTCAACTTAGTGTATGTAAACTTCTGACCCACTGCAATTGTGATACAGTGAATTATAAGTGAAATAATCTGTCTGTAAACAATTGTTGGAAAAATTCCTTGTGTCATGCACACAGTTGATGTCCTAACCGACTTGCCAAAACTAAGACATTTGTGGAGTGGTTGAAAAATGAGTTTTAATGACTCCATCCTAAGTGTATGTAAACTTCGAACTTCAACTGTATATCATACACTGCATTTGAGGAATATTGGGAAAGTAATTCTGCTTTGAAAGTTGTTAAACTTGTAATTCTACTTTTTGAGAAAATGAGAATGACCCTTGAGCTCTTTTGTCTATACCCATTCATCATTGTTCACCCATCTCTTTAAGGATTCACATGTGCTAAAGGTCATGTAGTGTGGTAATGATTAAGACTAAAAGTGGTAAAAGTAATAGCCTACAATAAGGACAAAATTCAGGTAAACAAAGTTTCCAGAAAAAAATATTTTACTAAAATTAGATGACGTTTACCCAGACATACTTGTCTAAATTGATAGGTCATGTGAATGAAATGCTATAACCCCCAGCCACATCTTTCTAAGTGGATGGGTTTCTCTTTCTAAGTGGATTGGCCTTCCCTGTGGCTCAGTTGGTAGAGCATGGTGTTTGCAACACCAGGGTTGTGGGTTCGATTCCCAGGGGGGACCAGTACGGAGGGGTGAAAAAAAGAAAAAATGTATGCATTCACTACTGTAAGTCGCTCTGGATAAGAGCGTCTGCTAAATGACTAAAATGTAAAAATGTACATGTAACGCTCGTCGTTGAAGGGGGACCAAAACGCAGCGGGTAAAGTGCTCATCCTCTTATTTATTAAAGAAAACAGTTAATCAACACAAAACAAACGACGAAAACAGTCCAGTAAGGTGCATAGACTATACTAGAAACAACCACCCACAAAACCCAGTGAAAACAAACACAACTAAATATGGCCTCCAATTAGAGACAACAACAACCAGCTGCCTCTAATTGGAGGTCATTGACAAAACTCACATAGAACTAGAAAAGCTAGATAAACATAGAAATAAGAAAACTAGAACCTAAACCCACAATACCCAACCACACAAAACAAACACCCCTTGCCACGCACTGACCAACTACAATGACAAATAACCCCTTTACTGGCCAGGACGTGACACTACAGAAGGTGTAAACAGTACAGCCAAATGGTTACTTGCATAGTAGCAATATCAAAAATAGATTGTGTCAATGTAAAGAAATCAATAACAAGTGTCAATGCCAGTAGATACAGTATGTAGAAGAACAATACCAATAACCATATCATTGATACTGGTGATAGATGAGGTAGTTTTCTGCATACAATCAGTGGTAAATTGTCTGAGCAGCCGGATTGAAAAATGTTTAGTAGCAGCAATGTATGGCATGTGTGTTAGGAGATAGTCATGCGAATGTCCATAGAGGCACTGTAGATGATGCTGATGACTGGGAAAATAATGGTGCTGATGACTGGGGAACTCTCCCCCAGTGATTAACTGGTCAGTCCGAACCATGCATGAACAAGGGAATATGTATTCGGAGAGCCTGTTTCTGTCCCACCCTTGACTTTGGTGCAGGGCATGTGATGTCCATAGCCTCTTCGTCGCAAAACTCCCTGATCTTCTCAAAAAGATACGTTTGTCTAGCTGTGTCCAGTCCAGGTGGTGCTTGTACAGGCAGACCATCTATGGGAGGAAATTATGTCAGTCTTAGTGGCTACAGTACTTCTTACAATCTTCTATTTTGACTGGAAATGTGCTGGTCATTGTTACTAAGTGCAGCATTTCTTCCACATCCAAATAGTTTGGCAAAATACATTAATCATCAGATTGTGCTGTTTTCCCCCCTTCTTGTAGTAATTGCTCAGCGAGTCTGACCACTGTTGCAGGAATTTATTTTGGGTCGGGTGCCATTTTATTTGTTTAAGCACAAAAGGTCTGTGCATGACCCTGACTAAATGTGTGTGCCTATCCAATAGAAGTGATCCATCTTAGTACAAACCAACTACCATTCATTTAACTAAGTAAATAAGTCTTGAGATGTCAAATACAGGTGAATATGCCCTCAGTCAGCGGCACAGGCAGGCTTAGTGAATAAGGAACCAGTTTAGATCAAAACTACCATCTAGCCTACAGTATATGAAGACCCTAGGCTGAGACCAGAATCCAAACCAGTTCTGCTCCCTTGTCCATGCTTGTATATGCTGCCTTACCAGTTTTGATAGCGCTGATCCAAAGTCAGTCTTCAACAACAGAACAGAATGTGGTGATCCCCTGTCTGAATCCCATCAGACACCTATTCCTCATGTGGCCGAGTCGACATGTCACCTCGGATTGATTTATGGCCCCACTGATGGAGTCCCACTGTGAGCTAAGCAAATAACTTGGCCTTGTCCAAGCAAACACTTACCCCGGGTTCCCACTGCCACTAACCCCGTATCATCCCTCTCTGCAGAGGAAATGGGCAATCCGCAGTTGAAACAATAACAAAGCGGCCTCCCGCCACTGTTACGTTAAAAGGCTAAGGGATGAGGCTGGGGAAATGTAACCACTCTAGTTTGAACCATGTTTTGAGGCTACAGTGTATGTTTACATTTACTTCGTTTACAAGTCAATTTGGGATTCTGTTTGGGTACGACAGTTGAACTAAGTTAATGAGGCATTTCTAAGTTAAATTCTTCAATAATCAATGTGTTTGCTGAGTTTGCAAATTTAAACATACAGCGTTAATAATTTGGTTCCCTTGTAGCTCTGTCTTTTAGCCCTTTTGAATCACCGTACGTGAAAGAAAACTTCCTAAATACTGTATTATTCTGTTTAGAAAGACATTGTTTGTGCTTTTCTTAAGTCTTTTTACACAGGTGTGAGGCAGTGAATTGAAGTCAACACGCCTCCTGAGAGCAACACTCAGTATTTATTGCACTGACCTAATAAGTGAAGGGTCACTTGTGTGCGCGGAGGGGAGGCATGTCGGGGGAGTGGTGTCGTGGTTAGTGTGGGGCCAGTAACTTAAGGTTGCTGGTTCAAATACCGACCTGACAAGGTGAAAAATCTCTGTGCCCTTGAGCAAGACACTTAATCCAAATTGCTCCAGGGGCACCATACCACGATGGCTGTAAAACAACACATTTCACTGCACCTATCCGGTGTATGTTTTTTTTTTTACTGTCAGTTTGGGTCATCTAGCTGCCTGCTGCTGGGTGTTGTAAAGAAGCCAAACAGCTGGAACACATGCCTCTCTGTTGGACGTCACTATGGCCGAAGACACCGGCAGACGTTTCTACTCTTCTTCAACGTCCCTTTTATTTAGTTCTACTTTCTTTTTGATCTTTCTGAATGGAAAGGCAGCTGGCGATGAGGGGACAATGAAGAGGGCGTTTGAAAAGGGGACCATTTGAATGTGAAAAGGAATGCAAATGCCAGCTCAAACATGGATGGGGCTTGTATGACTCGGTGTGGTTGTCTGTTAAGTACCAAAATGTTCCCCTTTCATTTGAGCCAGGCCCTCTGCACTCCATGGTTATAGGAAAACACTTCACCCTCTCTACGCCACCATTCATCAGCCAATCCCCTCTACAAGCCAATGACTTGAAAATCACTCAGGACTGCATGACTGATGGGGATTCAGTTGTCGTTTCATTCTGTGTTTGATCCATTATTGTGTACGAAAGCTAATAAGAGCAAGGGGTGTTATCATGTCAATAGAGTTACGGAACAATTGAACTGATTTGTAGCATCTGAAAGGACTGCAGTCTGCTGAGTGCTGACTCTGCATTACGTTTACTGAAGGAGGCATTTTCTAGTCACTAACATCTAGTGCACCGTAACCCTAATCCCTTACCACTGTATCATGCTAGATATTTTCTCAACCTAGCAACCCTACAGTTGAGCATTTCCACAATATTTCAGCTACAATAACCCATGGTGATATTAATCAGTCAAAGTGCATTAACGCTGATTTGTTGAGTCTTAAAACTAAGAATGTCTCAGCCATGGGTTCTGAGCAAAGTGAGAGGCCTATTCAGAAGTTGCGTGCATGCGTGCTTTTGGCTTGTCCGGTCGTCCTCCATTACAGATTCACCTGCAGCAGCTCCCAAGCCTCCGTCCTCGGCCGACATCCATAGAGCACCACCCTTAAAGCGAACCTAATGAAATTGTTGCACTGGATTTAGGTCTTCCCTGTGGCTCAGTTGGTAGAGCATGGTATTTGCAACACCAGCATGGTGTGTGCAACACCAGGGTTGTGGGTTCGATTCCCACGGGGGGCCAGTATAAAAAATAAATAAAAAAATTTATGAAATGTATGCATTCACTACTGTAAGTCGCTCTGGATAAGAGCGCCTGCTAAATGACTAAAATGTAAAATGATTCCACATGCTTATTGCATTAAGTGTAATCAATAAATCCCTTTTGTGTGCTGGCACAACTCCCCGCTCCCTGAATCTCAATAAAGTAGAGTGCTCTCCTCGTAATGAAGATTGCTCGGGAACTTGATTACTTTTGGTGTGTTCGGAGCGAGGGGGCCATGCTCGGTAATTTCCCAGCACGGCATAGGCCACGCCTTCACTTTTTAAATGGGCGAGTCATTAAAAAAAAGGCCCCATGTATTTTCAGTCAAGTGACAACACAATAGCCATTACTGGCAAGTTTTATTCTTGTTATCTAATTGCGATCTATTCAAGTAGAATTGTTTTATTATTGAAAATGTCCATGTTTGAGTACAATTGTGGTTGTCTTTGAAACTTTGAGCTGCGCAGTAAAGACAACCTTGAGATAAGGGAAAGGGGATACCTAGTCAGTTGCACAACTGAATGCATTCACCTGAAATGTGTCTTCCGCAATGAACCCAAGTCCTTTGAATCAGAGGAGATTTGAGCGACTGTCTAGAGGAAAAGTGATATTTTCCCAAGCAAAGCTTTGAAATTTGGTGTTCACACCGAGTGTTCACATAGAGTTTCACCTTTGGGCTTTAGGACTTCTGGGCTTTACTGTTTCACTCTATCTTTAAAGTGTCTTGGGCAGAATGTCCGCTCACCAAATATAAAGTCAGCCTGAATCTCTACTTTAAATGTTTGATTTATTGCAACTCTCTTTGCCATTAACCTTTAGACTTTTAAGGAGCTACAGAACTGCTTATAGTCATTCATTTGGATCAGCCTGTGTCAGATCGACTAGCTCAAAGCCCTAGGGGATTGACTTGGCCTAATAGCAAGATTACAGCAGCCGAAGAATGAAAGCATGCTTGCCCCAGTTACCTGATGAGCGGTTTCCCCACAGTAGAGACTCAGGGACTCTGAGCTCACCGGCTACTCTCGTGACCCAGACAAGATGGAGGAAGAGGGGTAAATGGAGAGGAGCCGTGTTATTATGTCTAGAAGTCTGCTGCCAATGCAGGCTTTCTCTGCATCAAGGCACCAGCTGACTGATCTGGCAGATAGTGCAAGAGTTTCTTTCTTTCTTTTCTTTCCTTTCTTTCCTTTCTTTCCTTTTCTTTCCTTTCTTTTTTTTATTCCTTCTTTCTTTCTTTCTTTCTTTCTTTCTTCTTTCTTTCTTTCTTTCTTCTTTCTTCTTTCTTTCTTTCTTTCTTTCTTTCTTTCTCTTTCCTTTCTTTCTTTCTTTCTTTCTTTCTTTCTTTCTTTCTTTCTTTCTTTCTTTCTTTCTTTCTTTCTTTCTTTCTTTCTTTCTTTCTTTCTTTCTTTCTTTCTTTCTTTCTTTCTTTCTTTCTTTCTTTCTTTCTTTCTTTCTTTCTTTCTTTCTTTCTTTCTTTCTTTCTTTCTTTCTTTCTTTCTTTCTTTCTTTCTTTCTTGCTTCGCCCTCCTCCCATGTCTCTATTCTTTTAAGATGCCTCAGATGGGGGTTCTTTGTGATTTGGCCTCGTTTAAGCTGAAGGAACCAGGTTGACCTAACCCAAAACTCACCTTGTGAAATTTAAATGTGTTTCGCTGACACCTTTTTTACAACCCACAGAGCTTCTCAGATAGGATGTGAACCCATCCAAATGTGCGGTTAATGCCACATAAATCACGTTGTGTTACCTTTATGGCCCGGTTTAGGCATATGATTATGGAGGGACAGCTTTAAAATGATTGAGTCAAGCAAAGCGGTTGGATCAGATACCAGACAAGACAATGTTTCCCTTAACGTGGGTTAAGGTTATTTGGGTCTTCCCTGTGGCTCAGTTGGTAGAGCATGGTCTTTGCAACGCCAGCATGGTGTGTGCAACGCCAGGGTTGTGGGTTTGATTCCCACGGGGGGCCAGTACAAAAAAAAAAAAAAAAAATGCCTACAAATGTAAAAAAACAAATGTCATACTCTGATGTACTGGACTTTCATGTTGAACGGAACATTAATTTGTCATATTTTCATATTAAAGGTGAGCAGTATCGCTGTCTCTGTGTCCTAGTCCATTATTAAATATGGTCAAAGGTGACCATTCCGACTCCTTGGTTATTGCTCATAGATGGACCTGATGGTGAAATGATAACCACCACACAAAATAGTTCAGTGCATGTCACTGAGCTGAAGGACTGCAGTCTAAGCAGGGAGATGTATTTCCCCTGTCCACAGACCCTTCGTGCAGTATGAAGGAAGGTAGAGGTAGTTTCGTGAATCAATGCTAACTAGTGTTAGCACAATGACTGGAAGTCTACAGGTACAGTAGCATATGCTTGGCTTGCAAAACTACATCCAACTTCCTTCATACTGCACGCATAAGCAAGCATTTTTGGTCATTTAGCAGACGCTCTTATCCAGAGCGACTTAGTAGGTAGTGCATACATTTTCATACTGGCCCCCTGTGGGAATTGAATCACAGCCCTGGCATTGCAAGTGCCATGCTCTACCAAGTGAGCCACAAGAGTCATTAAAATGATACCATCTGACACATGGTTTTTCTACTTACCCAGAATCGCGCAGTATACCTTTAGACCCTTTAAGCGGCAAATCCATATAAATGAATGCAATATTCTTATACTTGGATTCTGGCTAAGGTAAAGCACATGACTTGATGTAGATTTACATTTACGTCATTTAGCAGATGCTCTTATCCAGAGGGGGGGGGGTAGAAGGATTACTTTATCCTATCCCAGGTATTCCTTAAAGAGGTGTGGTTTCAGTTGTCTCCGGAAGGTGGTGATTGACTCTGCTGTCCTGGCGTCGTGAGGGAGCTTGTTCCACCATTGGGGTGCCAGAGCAGCGAACAGTTTTGACTGGGCTGAGCGGGAACTGTGCTTTCGCAGAGGTAGGGAGGCGAGCAGGCCAGAGGTGGATGAACACAGTGCCCTTCTTTGGGTGTAGGGACTGATCAGAGCCTGAAGGTACGGAGGTGCCGTTCCCCTCACAGCTCCGTAGGCAAGCACCATGGTCTTGTAGCAGATGCGAGCTTCAACTGGAAGCCAGTGGAGTGTGCGGAGGAGCGGGGTGACGTGAGAGAACTTGGGAAGGTTGAACACCAGACGGGCTGCGGCGTTCTGGATGAGTTGTAGGGGTTTAATGGCACAGGCAGGGAGCCCCGCCAACAGCGAGTTGCAGTAATCCAGATGGGAGATGACAAGTGCCTGGATTAGGACCTGCGCCGCTTCCTGTGTAAGCCAGGGTCTTACTCTGCGAATGTTGTAGAGCATGAACCTACAGGATTGGGTCACCGCCTTGATGTTAGCGGAGAACGACAGGGTGTTGTCCAGGGTCACGCCAAGGCTCTTAGCACTCTGGGAGGAGGACACAATGGAGTTGTCAACTGTGATGGCGAGATCATGGAACGGGCAGTCCTTCCCCGGGAGGAAGAGCAGCTCCGTCTTGCCGAGGTTCAGCTTGAGGTGGTGATCCGTCATCCACACTGATATGTCTGCCAGAAATGCGATTCGCCACCTGGTTATCAGAAGGGGGAAAGGAGAAGATTGTGTGTCATCTGCATAGCAATGATAGGAGAGACCATGTGAGGATATGACAGAGCCAAGTGACTTGGTGTATAGCGAGAATAGGAGAGGGCCTAGAACTGAGCCCTGGGGGACACCAGTGGTGAGAGCACGTGGTGCGGAGACGGATTCTCGCCACGCCACCTGGTAGGAGCGACCTGTCAGGTAGGACGCAATCCAAGAGTGAGCCGCGCCGGAGATGCCCAACTCGGAGAGGGTGGAGAGGAGGATCTGATGGTTCACAGTATCAAAGGCAGCAGATAGGTCTAGAATGATGAGAGTAGAGGAGAGAGAGTTAGCTTTAGCTGTGCAGAGAGCCTCCGTGACACAGAGAAGAGCAGTCTCAGTTGAATGGCCAATCTTGAAACCTGACTGATTTGGATCAAGAAGGTCATTCTGAGAGAGATAGCAAGAGAGCTGGCCAACGACGGCACGCTCAAGTGTTTTGGAGAGAAAAGAAAGAAGGGATACTGGTCTGTAGTTGTTGACATCGGAGGGATCGAGTGTAGGTTTTTTGAGAAGGGGTGCAACTCTTGCTCTCTTGAAGACGGAAGGGACGTAGATGGTACCAGTACTGGAGAAAAGGGCAGGCACTATCGAAATCATTTACAACAATCTATATGCATGTGTGTATCTCTGCTGTGAAATGTGGAGACAGGCTTTTGAGGTTGAGCTTTTTTCACTGTGTCACGCTGACACAAAGTGCTGTGCAATGGCAGGATGATAGGAGAACATTCCCTGCCAGCGTCTTTTAGCTACTTTAGCTTGTGTCCACTGAAGACATTCTCTCACACAAAGTCTAGACACAGTATTTTGAGTTCCATTATATTGTGTTGTCCACCCATATGCCAGTGTGTTAATGTGAAATTTGAATGTTCCAGGTGAATTGTCTAATGTTATCTTCTCTCTCCATCTCTTTCATGTCCCATCACTTCTTGAACCGTGGAAACCTTTCAGGTAAGACACTCTTTTACTTTAATCTGTGTGTCATAATGTTCCATGCTCTTTTCCCAAACCACATTTGCCATACTTCCCCTCTGGGGCCCATCATCAGTAATGGATCAACTCATTTTCCACTCATCTCTCTCTTGGAGACTGGGCAGACATTTTCGTTCAGCAGAAGAGACTTGTGAACATAGCATTCACATACAGTGCATTCGGAAAGTATTCAGATCCCTTGACCTTTTCCACATTTTGTTATGTTACAGCCTTATTATTGTTTTTTCCTTATCAAATGTTTTCCTCATCAATCTACACACAATACCCCATAATGACAAAGCAAAAACAGGTTTTTAGAGTTTTTTGCAAATGTATTAAAAATAATACGTAAGTATTCAGACCCTATACTCAGTACTTGTTGAAGCACCTTTGGCAGCGATTACAGCCTCGAGTCTTCTTGGGTATGGTGCTACAAGCTTGGCACACCTGTATTTGGGGAGTTTCTCCCACTCTTCTCTGCAGATCCCCTCATGCTGTGTCAGGTTGGATGGGGAGTGTCGCTGCATAGCTATTTTCAGGTCTCTCCAGAGATGTTAGATCGGGTTCAATTCCAGTCTCTGGCTGGGCCACTCAAGGACTTTCAGAGACTTGTCCCGAAGCAATTCCTGGGTTGTCTTGGCTGAGTGCTTAGGGTCGTTATCCTGTTGTAAAATTAACCTTCACCACAAGTCTGAGGTCCTGAGAGCTCTGGAGCACATTTTCATCAAGGATCTCTCTGTACTTTGTTCCGTTCATATTTCCCTCGATCCTGACTAGTCTCCCAGTCCCTGCCGCCTGAAAAACATCCCCACAGCATGATGCTGCCACCACCATGCTTCACCGTAGGTATGATGCCAGGTTTCCTCCAGACGTGACGCTTGGCATTCAGGCCAAAGAGTTCAATCTTGGTTTCATCAGACCAGAGAATCTTGATCTCATGGTCTGAGAGTCTTTAAGTGCCTTTTGGCAAGCTCCAAGCGGGATGTCATGTGCCTTTTACTGAGGAGTGGCTTCTGTCTGGCCACTCTACCATAAAGGCATGATTGGTGGAGTGCTTCAGAGATGGTTGTTCATCTGGAAGATTCTCCCATCTACACAGAGGAACTCTGGAGCTCCTTCAGAGTGACCATCGGGTTCTTCGTCACCTCTCTGACCAAGGCCATTCTCCCCCGATTTCTCAGTTTGGCCAGGCGGCCAGCTCTAGGAAGAGTCTTGGTGGTTCCAAAATTCTTCCATTTAGGAATGATGGAGGCCACTGTGTTCTTGAGGACCTTCAATGCTGCAGACATTTTTTCGTGTTCTTCCCCAGATCTGTGCTTCGACCCAATCCTGTCTCTGAGCTCTACGGACAATTCCTTCGGCCTAACGGCTTGGTTTATGCTCTGTCAACTGTGGGACCTTATAGAGACAGGTGTGTGCCTTTCCAAATAATGTCCAATCAATTGAATTTACCATTGGTGGTCTTCAAGTTGTAGAAACATGTTAAGGAAGATCAATGGAAACAGGATGCACCTGAACTTAATTTCGAGTCTCATAGCAAAGGGTCAGAATACTTATGTAAATAAAACATCATTTCTGTTTTTTTTATCTGTAATACATTTGCAAAAGAAAAAGTGTTTTTGCTTTGTCATTATGGGGTATTGTGTGTAGATTGAGTAAAATGTTTTATTTAATCAATTTTAGAATAAGGCTGTAACGTAACAAATACTTTCCGAATGCACTGTATACTAAAGAAAAATATAAACGCAGTGGAGGCTACTGAGGGGTGGACAGCTCATAATAATGTCTGGAACGGAGCGAATGGAACGTCACCAAACACATGGAAACACATGGAAACCATGTCATCATGACCAGTGGAGTGGTATCAAATGTATTTGATACTATTCCCGCTTCAGCCATTACCACAAGCACATCCTCCCCATTTAAGGTGCCACCAACCTCCTTTGACGCAACATGTAAAGTTTTGGTCCCATGTTTCATGAGCCGAAATGAAAGATCCCAGAAATGGTCCATACCCACCAAAAAGTTGTACAAAAATGTGTTTAGGTCCCAATTAGTGAGCATTTCTCATTTGCCAAGATAATCCATCCACCTGACAGTTGTGACATATCAAGAAGCTGATTAAACAGCATGATTGTTACGCAGGTGCACCTTGTGCTGGGGATAATAAAAGGCCACTCTAAAATGTGCAGTTTTGTCACACAACACAATGCCACAGATGTCTGAAGCTTTGAGGGAGCGTATGTTTGGCATTCTGACTACAAGAATGTCCACCAGAGCTTTTGCCATATAATTTTATGTTAATTTCTCTACCATAAGCTGTATTCAACGTCGTTTTAGAGAATTTGTCAGTACGTCCAACCGGCCTCACAACCGTAGACCACGTGTAACCACGCCAGCCCAGGACCGCCACATCTGGCTTCTTCACCTGCGGGATAGTCTGAGACCAGCCCCTTGGACAGCTGATGAAGCTGATGAGTATTTCTGTCTTTAATAAAGCCCTTTTGTGGGGTAAAAGTCATTATGATTGGCTGGGCCTGGCTCCCTAGTGGGTGGGCCTATGCCCTCTCAGGCCTAACCCTGCCCAGTCATGTGAAATCCATAGATTAGGGCCTGATGAATTTATTTCAAATGGCTGATTTCCTTATGTGACCTATAACTCAGTAAAATTTTTGAAATTGTTGGGTTTATATTTTTGTTCAGTATTCATCTGAAGATGATTCCTGGACTTTGATGAACAGTAAAGGGTTTGCAGAGGAGGTGGAGCTGGTCAAGCATGGTGCACAAAGGCCACTATCTCACAGTCAATCACCAGCCACCATACACAATGGCTAACCGCATCTTTGTTTAAGTTTGACCATCCCAAGGGGCCTCTTGTTTGCCATAAATGGTATATGTCCTTAAAGGGATGTTGTGATTACTGCACTGTTTCCCAGACCAATGCATGAGTCTCCCCAACATGAGAGCTCATTGTTTACATGTGAGTCCAGTTCAGGTATCACATGGGCTGGCCAGCCATGGGTGGTAGCAAAATAGTAGCTACTGTTGCATCAATATGTTTTTACCATGACAGTTTACAATACAGGGTTACTCTCTTCAATTTGCTCAATATCCACATTATTCATTACAAGGCGGTTGAGGTTTAGGGTTTAGTGAAGGATTTGTCCCTTTTGGGTTTTGAAATGTTTAGGACGTATTTCTTGCCACCCATTCTGAAACTGAGTGCAGCTCTTTAATTGTAGCAGTGATTTCACTTGCTGTGGTAGTTGATGTATTATTATCAATTTCTTTCAGACAATCATCAGGCATTTGTGTAAGTGCTGTACATGTTGAAATCCCTTCCCTATAAGCGTGCTGAAAATCTGTTTCATTTGTTTACTGTGAAATAACATTGTATCTGGTGAAACACATTTTTTTCCAAAAGTTTACTAAGGTTTGGTACCATGCTGATTGGCCAGCTGTTTGAGCCAGGAAAGGGTGCTTTGCTATTCTTGGGTAGCGGAATGATTTTTGCTTCCCTCCAGCCTGAGGGTGCACACTTTCCTGTAGGCTGAGATTGAAGAGATGGAAAATAGGAGTGGCAATATCGTCCACTATCATCCTCAGTCATTTTCCAACCAAGGTGTCAGACCCAGGTGGCTTGTCATTGTTGATAAACAACAATACGTTTTTCACCTCTTGCACACTCACTTTAGGGCAATTCCAGCATTATGGATGTGACGTTTGCACATAAGGAGAAACAAAATGTCTCACAGAGATGACTTATCAAGCATAAATGAAAATGTTAATGTGTCTATTTGTAGAACCCGACAGGGAAAGTGTAGACACAAAATTACCAAATTCTAAGTAATACCACATTGAAGTAACAGGAAAACAAAACTTGCTTTATGGATGTAACAGAAATGGACAGGCATTATTTTGGAGAATGGACACATCTGCAAAACTCTGAATTTCAAATTCTCTGGGTAAAATATTAATAGCCATTTTGAAAGTAAGGCTCGATTACACACAAAAACAACAATGATGAAAATATAAACATTTCATACACTTTAGAGAGGAAAATGTACTGTTATGGATGCGACATTCTCCGTTGTGGATGTGATGCTGTGTAAAATGAGTCTATATATATTAAAGATGTATTCACCAAACATCCTCAAAGAACCAAGAAATCACCAGTATCTTGAATAGTAGCATAGGCTATCAAAGTGCACTCATGGATCCCATATTAACCAACCATAAATGCACAAATGTGCCCAAAACATATTTACAATTCTTTATTTGAAAATCTATATTTTCATTGTGAATTAGAGTGCTGCATACATCAACAGTTATGTAAATAATTGTACTTAAATAATAAAACTCGAGGAGAATTTGGATATGGATGTGACAGGGTCCCAAAACACAGCAAATGTTGACACTGCACTCCATTTCAAATGTACTACATTTTTATAGTTACAGTCTAGATCATTAATGACAGATGTTTTATTTAAAATATTAAATGTTACTATAAATCACCTACTGAGTAACAGAATAAACATATGTTGACTCCATTGCTTCCCACAGTTGTGTCAAGTTGGCTGGATGTCCTTTGAGTGGTGAATCATTATTGATACACACGGGAAACTGTTGAGCGTGAAAAACCCAGCAGCGTTGCAGTTCATGACACCTACTACCATACCGCATTCTGGGGCACTTAAATCTTTTGTCTTGCCTATTCACCCTCTGAATGGCACACAATACATGTCTCAATTGCCTTAATGCTTTACAATCCTTCTTTAACCTGTCTCTCCCCTTCATCTACACGGATTTGAAGTGGATTTAACAGGTGACATCAATAAGGGTTCATGGCTTTCACCTGGTCAGTGTATGTCATGGAAAGAGCAGGTGTTCTTAATGTTTTGTAGACTCAGTTTATACCTCAGACTCAGGGATTGATGCACACAGTTAATGTCCTTGTTTATTTGAGCTGGACTCATTCTTCACTCATCCCTTATCATCTCGACTGTATCTAGACATACAGTGCATTCGGAAAGTATTCAGACCCTTTCACTTTTTCCACATTTTGTTACGTTACAGCCGTATTCTAAAATTGATGAAAAAAATGTTCCCTGATCAATCTACACAAAATACCCCATAATGACAAAGTGAAACAGCTTTTTAATATCTGCAAATGTATTAAAAATAAAAAACAGATACCTTATTTACATAAGTATTCAGACCCTTTGCAATGAGACTCAAAATTGAGCTCAGGTGCATCCTGTTTCCATTGATCATCCTTGAGATGTTTCTACAACTTGACTGGAGTCCACATATGGTAAACATTGATTGGATATGATTTGGAAAGGCACACACCTGTCTATATAAGGTCCCACAGCTGACAGTGCATGTCGGAGCAAAAACCAAGCCATGAAGTCGAAGGAATTGTCCGTAGAGCTCCGAGACAGGATTGGGGAGAAGAGCCTTGGTCATGGAGGTGACCAAGAACCCGATGGTCACTCTGATAAAGCTCTAAAGTTCCTCTGTGGAGATGGTTGTCCTTCTGGAAGATTCTCCCATCTGCAGCACTCCACCAATCAGGCCTTTATGGTATAGTGGGCAGACGGAAGCCACTCCTTAGTAAAAGGCATATGACAGCCCACTTGGAGTTTGCTAAAAGGCATCTAAAGACTCTCAGAACATGAGTAACAAGATTCTCTGGTCTGATGAAACCAAGATTCAACTCTTTGGCAGGAATGCCAAGCATCACGTCTGGAGGAAACCTGGCTTCATCCCTACGGTGAAGCATGGTGGTGGCAGCATCATGCTGTGGGAATGTTTTTCAGCGCCAGGGACTGGGAGACTAGTCAGGATCGAGGGAAAGATGAACCGAGCAAAGTAAAGAGAGATCCTTGATGAAAACCTGCTCAGGACCTCAGATTGTGGTGAAGGTTCACTTTCCAACAGGACAACGACCCGAAGCACAAAGCCAAGACAATGCAAGAGTGGCTTCGGGACAAGTCTCAATGTCCTTGAGGGGCCCAGCCAGAGCCCGGACTTGAACCCAATCGACAATAACCACACAACATTAAAAAACATGTGTAACTGTATGTATATTTGTAAGGCAGGACCAAATATCACTCAATAAGAGCAAAATTGACATGGAAAGTTACCTATTAATCAGCTGCCAAAACGTTAAACTAGTAGTCCCAGGAAAGGCAAGGCAGCCTTGCACCTCCACCAGCCCCACCAAATGTTTTTTTTATTGGTCTTCGTCCTCTGATGTAGAGGGCTTCTGTCCTGGTTATTGTCTTTGACAGGTCGGGTATAGACTGATTCTACTCCGCCTCAGAACTGAATGTCTGCAAAATGACCAGAATGCTAGCTACACAGCTCCCTTGTCCTTCTTTTTTTTATTGGTGTCAGTTATTTTTTTTATGTTCTTCATAGTACTGCAAACAGCAGATGCTTCTTGCTCATGTTTGACTTTGAACAGTTTGAGGGGGCGAATGGAGACTTGAGATAATTTTTTGTTGAGGCAGTTCAAGTGGATGCTAGCTAGTCTAACTCAGCATTTAAAGTGCCTCAGAGAAAGTGCTATATAGTGTCACAGCCAAGCACTGGAGGCTTTGTTCTGCTTAATGGGATATTAATGCCTCTCCTTCTCTTTGTGGGCTGCAGAGCTTTTTAACTGTTTAAGACTCCAGACTGTCTTGTGTAACGGAAATGTGGCAACCGGTCGAACTGATGCATTATATGGAAATATATACATTGATAGGTTGGCAAAAGTAAAGCAGTATTCGTTACACCCACATAGTTCCAGATCCTGATATGTGTATCAAAGGTCAAGGGCATTGCGTTATGCTAGACTATGGCATCTCTGTATTACGAGGACCTTAGAGCAGCAATAAATATGTTGACATGGCCCTTATGTCAATCATCGAAGAGTCAATTAGAATTCTTGAAATATTAACGTGTTTTGAACAGTATGGAATATCACTACTCCTTTACCTTAGTCACGCCCATGTCACACTGCTCTTACGAGCGAGACAAATACCTGCCATGTGCAGTCACACTTCCTAAAAGGGCCATTAAAGTATGAGATCCTCTCTCACTCAGCGGAACGCCCATTTGTATGCAACTGATTGACTCTTTTTTTTAGAGCAGCGGTTCATGTTCTCTTAATTTGTGAATCAGCAGGTTGTGAGCCTGGGGTGCTGTGCACAATGCCACCGCTCTCTCTCCCTCCCTCCCCAATTCCAGTGGGAAAGGTGGTCTTACAGGACCCTGATCTGACTGGGGGCCGCCACCTTTTGATGTGGCCCGTGTCACAAAGGGGCCCCACTTAGAGAGGGGAGGGGCGGTGGAGGGACCAGCACTGCGACCCAGAGAGAGGTGGGGCTGGGATTGGGGGTGATTAAGCTGGAATGCCGATTTCATACTCTCCTAGATAATGAGATTAAGGACGTGCTGTCTGAGGCAGGAATTCCAGCTATCCCGTTTTCCACCCACTCTGCTTTTCTGACAGGGAGACGAAGGGATAGGTGTAGCTCTCCCCCTCTCGTCTCTCTCACTCCCTCTTTTTTTTCTCCATCTGTGGAATGATAAGAGTAGGTTGGAGAGGTCTTACCTGCCCGGGCAAAATTACTGTTCATTTTTGGCTAAAGAAAGATAACTTATTAAGTTTATTTGAACAGGGTACAAAAACATAAGTCTCAGTACACATGAGAAAATATGTGTTGTACCATATTTATCTAACAGCTCATTTAGTTCTGCAGTCCATACCCATGATATACCCCACAACCCCAAAAAATGGCACCTGCAAGTCCCTCGCAAAGGACATTCTTTACAGAGATGTTGTTGACCTGAGTAATCCAATGTTTAGTTGGTGTGAACCAACAGGACTGCAGGACAATACATCCATGCTTGTATGACGGTCTGTGTGCATGCATTTGTGTGAAAACACTGAGTGTCTGCATGTAGAGCTGTGCAACAAACTCCAGAGGCCCCACACAACGCCATGCATCCCCCGTGCCTCCTTCCCCAGTGCTGTTGCCTCCTGCAGGTATAACTGTTGGTGTGGTGGTATGGAGGGCAGAGGGTGGTAACTTGAGCCACAACGTGTGACAGCCACACCAGCACCCTGCCCATTCACCCAGAATGACTGGCCTGGTTGAAACCAAACAGTCCCCATTGTCCTCGCGTCCCCTCCCCTCCCGTGGCTGCTTCCGCTGTGAAAGAGGAGCCACCGGAACACACGTTGTTTCCACTCCTCTTGAGGTGCATCTTACTGAGTCTTACTGAATAGTTGTCATTCCTCCTAAACATGGATGACTTGTGATGGAAACCCGCGTTGCTCTTTTCCCATGCAGAGACATTAGCATGCATTTCTCTCAGCAGTTTGACAGGAATTTCAAAGCAGTGAGTGTGAGAAGCATACAGATATATATATATATATATATATATATATATATATATACACTATATACACACACACACACACACACACACACACACACACACACACACCACACACACACACACACACACACACAGGCAGCAAGGCTGAGATATCAGGCACGAATGGCAAAGCTTTTGGTTGGGAAAGACCTATAGAGAAGTAGAGGGGGTAAGGATGTGTGGACACGTGGTCCTGTGGTAACCTCCACTGCATTCCTCCCTCTCAGGCACTCACTGCATTCCTCCCTCTCAGGCTCCCTCAGGCACTCACTGCATTCCTCCCTCTCAGGCACTTGCTGCATTCCTCCCTCTCAGGCACTCTCTGCATTCCTCCCTCTCAGGCACTCGCTGCATTCCTCCCTCTCAGGCACTTGCTGCATTCCTCCCTCTCAGGCACTTGCTGCATTCCTCCCTCTCAGGCACTTGCTGCATTCCTCCCTCTCAGGCACTTGCTGCATTCCTCCCTCTCAGGCACTTGCTGCATTCCTCCCTCTCAGGCACTCTCTGCATTCCTCCCTCTCAGGCACTCGCTGCATTCCTCCCTCTCAGGCTCCCTCTCAGGCACTTGCTGCATTCCTCCCTCTCAGGCACTCGCTGCATTCCTCCCTCTCAGGCACTCGCTGCATTCCTCCCTCTCAGGCTCCCTCTCAGGCACTCGCTGCATTCCTCCCTCTCAGGCACTCGCTGCATTCCTCCCTCTCAGGCACTCTCTGCATTCCTCCCTCTCAGGCACTCGCTGCATCCCTCCCTCTCAGGCACTCGCTGCATCCCTCCCTCTCAGGCACTCGCTGCATCCCTCCCTCTCAGGCACTCGCTGCATCCCTCCCTCTCAGGCACTCGCTGCATCCCTCCCTCTCATGCACTCACTGCATTCCTCCCTCTCAGGCACTCACTGCGTTCCCTCCCCTCGCAGAAAAGGGAAAGATTCTGCAGTGCAGGGGAAACAGAATGTCATGCGAAACGGATTTACTTTTCTTAGAGTTTTGGGAACGTGGCGCAAAAGTCATTGGTTTGTGGTGATTTATTTTTCATCACAAACTGTTATTAATGAACATTAGTGTTGGTGTTCAGATTTGCATGAGTGCCCCATAAGAATAATTTACCCATAACAGTGGATAATCATTACATACATATTTTTTGTCTTGTCTTAATTTCTCTCTCATTCTCTTTTCTTCTCTCCTTTCCCCCCTTCCACTCACAGTTTCACACACTATTGTGCTCTGGTGTATCGGTCTCTGTACAGAGGTAGACGGACTGTACTGCAAATCTTGCTTTGTCACTATGCAGCATGCTTAAGCTCTATTTGTACAGGACTGGTATTACTATGGAACGTCGATTATGTAATTATTACCCCAACATGTGTGTTTTTCCAGTTGCTAATTCGGACGGGATTAGTTTACCAAACTGCCCCCGTAATTATATTTCATCCTCATAAAAAGTCTACAGTTATGAAGGAAGTCTGGAGGTTCTTCTAGGCATGATGATATTTCAAATGTCTAGGGACAGCCTAATATTGGCCTAAGTTTGGAGAAAGGCAAAATATTAATGCATATCAATAAGTACCATGAACTGTAACCTATGCAGACATTTAATTACCTGACGTATTTGGCAATTTAACAATTCATTGGCACGATATTGTCCACTTCATCTTTTAGAAGAGAAGTATGGCACTAGGAAAGCTGATATGTGGCAAAACAATTAATTATTCTGTAGGCTACGTGCATAGCACATTGTTTTAAACACATTTAAATACATTTGTTCCCATGTTCTTACCCAAACTGGGTGCAGCACCTGTTAAACTCCGAAATATCCCTCAAAACACAGGGATAACTATTCTCACTGTCACGTTCTGACCAGTAAAGGGGTCATTTGTTATTGTAGTTTGGTCAGGACGTGGCAGGGGGGTATTTGTTTATGTGGTTCCGGGTGTGTGTTTATGTAGAGGGGTGTTTGGTTTGAGTATTCTGGGGTTTTTGGGTTATGTTCTATGTGTTGTATTCTAGGTTCTATCTATGTTGTCTATTTCTTTGTGTTGGCCTGGTATGGCTCTCAATCAGGAACAGCTGTACATCGTTGTTGCTGATTGAGAGTCATACTTAGGTAGCCTGTTTTCAAATGTCCCTTTGTGGGAAGTTGTATTCGTGCACTGCTATGTTTAGCCTGCAGAACTGTTAGCTGTCGTTCGTGGTTTCGTTTTGTTGTTTTTGTGTGGCGTTTGTAATAAAATAAATATGAGCATTCATGTACCCGCTGCATTTTGGTCCACTTCCTACGACGGCCGTTACACTCACAGGATAATCAGAGAACCTGGGAGTTTGACTAAAAACAGGTTTTTAAGCCTGGGATAATAACCTTCCTTCCAAGTAAAAACTACTGACATGGCAGATTTGGACGGGATGAAAATGATGGATGTGGTGATTTGTGCTCATGCACATACAGTGCACTTGGAAAGTTACAGCCTTATTCTAAAATGGATTCAATATTTGTTTCCCTTATCAATTTACACACAATAACCCATAATGACGAAGCGAAAACAGGATGTTAGACATTTTTGTAAATGTATTAAAAATAAAAAACAGAAGTACCTTATTAAAATATTAACACTGACATCCCAACACACACAACATGCACACACATGCGCACACACATGCATACTGTCACCACACACAGGCATTTTCACACTCAACATATAAGCTGCTGCTATTGTCTATTATCTATCCTGTTGCCTAGTCACTACCTAAATATCTACCTAAATTACCTTATACCCCTGCACATCGACTCGGTGTTGGTACTCCCTGTATATACAGTTGAAGTCAGAAGTTTACATACATTTAGGATGGAGTCATTAAAACTTGTTTTTCAACCACTCCACAAATGTCTTGTTAACAAACTATAGTTTTGGCAAGTCGGTTAGGACATCTACTTTATGCATGACACAAGTAATGTTTCCAACAATTGTTTACAGACAGATTATTTCACTTATAATTCACTGTATCACAATTCCGGTGGGTCAGAAGTTTACATACACTAAGTTGACTGTGCTTTTAAACAGCTTGGAAAATTCCAGAAAATGATGTCATGGCTTTAGAAGATTCTGATGGGCTAATTGACATAATTTCAGTAAATTGGAGGTGTACCTGTGGATGTATTTCAAGGCCTACCTTCAAACTCAGTGCCTCTTTGCTTGACATCATGGGAAAATCAAAATACACTGCTCAAAAAAATAAAGGGAACACTTAAACAACACAATGTAACTCCAAGTCAATCACACTTCTGTGAAATCAAACTGTCCACTTAGGAAGCAACACTGATTGACAATAAATTTCACATGCTGTTGTGCAAATGGAATAGACAAAAGGTGGAAATTATAGGCAATTAGCAAGACACCCCCAATAAAGGAGTGGTTCTGCAGGTGGGGACCACAGACCACTTCTCAGTTCCTATGCCTCCTGGCTGATGTTTTGGTCACTTTTGAATGCTGGCGGTGCTTTCGTGGTAGCATGAGACGGAGTCTACAACCCACACAAGTGGCTCAGGTAGTGCAGCTCATCCAGGATGGCACATCAATGCGAGCTGTGGCAAGAAGGTTTGCTGTGTCTGTCAGCGTAGTGTCCAGAGCATGGAGGCGCTACCAGGAGACAGGCCAGTACATCAGGAGACGTGGAGGAGGCCGTAGGAGGGCAACAACCCAGCAGCAGGACCGCTACCTCCACCTTTGTGCAAGGAGGAGCAGGAGAAGCACTGCCAGAGCCCTGCAAAATGACCTCCAGCAGGCCACAAATGTGCATGTGTCTGCTCAAACGGTCAGAAACAGACTCCATGAGGGTGGTATGAGGGCCCGACGTCCACAGGTGGGGGTTGTGCTTACAGCCCAACACCGTGCAGGACGTTTGGCATTTGCCAGAGAACACCAAGATTGGCAAATTCGCCACTGGCGCCCTGTGCTCTTCACAGATGAAAGCAGGTTCACACTGAGCACGTGACAGACGTGACAGAGTCTGGAGACGCCGTGGAGAACGTTCTGCTGCCTGCAACATCCACCAGCATGACCGGTTTGGCGGTGGGTCAGTCATGGTGTGGGGTGGCATTTCTTTGGGGGGCCGCACACAGCCCTCCATGTGCTCGCCAGAGGTAGCCTGACTGCCATTAGGTACCGAGATGAGATCCTCAGACCCCTTGTGAGACCATATGCTGGTGCGGTTGGCCCTGGGTTCCTCCTAATGCAAGACAATGCTAGACCTCATGTGGCTGGAGTGTGTCAGCAGTTCCTGCAAGAGGAAGGCATTGATGCTATGGACTGGCCCGCCCGTTCCCTAGACCTGAATCCAATTGAGCACATCTGGGACATCATGTCTCGCTCCATTCACCAACGCCACGTTGCACCACAGACTGTCCAGGAGTTGGCGGATGCTTTAGTCCAGGTCTGGGAGGAGATCCCTCAGGAGACCATCCGCCACCTCATCAGGAGCATGCCCAGGCGTTGTAGGGAGGTCATACAGGCACGTGGAGGCCACACACACTACTGAGCCTCATTTTGACTTGTTTTAAGGACATTACATCAAAGTTGGATCAGCCTGTAGTGTGGTTTTCCACTTTAATTTTGAGTGTGACTCCAAATCCAGACCTCCATGGGTTGATAAATTGGATTTCCATTGATTATTTTTGTGTGATTTTGTTGTCAGCACATTCAACTATGTAAAGAAAAAAGTATTTAATAAGATTATTTCTTTCATTCAGATCTAGGATGTGTTGTTTAAGTGTTCCCTTTATTTTTTTGAGCAGTATATATGAAGCAAGACCTCAGAAATGTTATTTTAGACCTTCACAAGTCTGGGTCATCCTTGGGAGCAATTTACAAACGCCTGAATGTACCACGTTCATCTGTACAAACAATAGCACGCAAGTTTAAACACCTTGGGACCACGTAGCCAACATACCGCTCAGGAAGGAGATGCGTTCTGTCTCCTAGAGATGAATGTACAATGTTGCAAAAAGTGCAAATCAATCCCAGAACAACAGCAAAGGACCTTGTGAAGATGCTGGAGGACACATACAAAAGTATCTATATCCACAGTAAAACGAGTCCTATATTGTCATAACCTGAAAGGCTGCTCAGCAAGGAAGAAGCCACTGCTCCAAAACAGCCATAAAAAAGCCAGACAACGGTTTGCAATTGCACATGGGGACAAAGATTGTACTTTTTGTAGAAATGTCCTCTGGTCTGATGAAACAATGAAACAAAAATATTACTGTTATGTTTGGAGGGAAAAGGAGGACGCTTGCAAGCCGAAGAACACCATCCCAACCGTGAAGCACGGGGGTGGCAGCATCATGTTGTGGGGGTGCTTTGCTACAGGAGGGACTGGTGCACTTCACAAAATACAGTTAGGGAAAAAAGTATTTTATCCCCTGCCGATTTTGTACGTTTGCCCACTGACAAAGAAATGATCAGTCTATAATTTTAATGTTAGGTTTATTTGAACAGTGAGAGACAGAATAACAACAACAAAATCCAGAAAAACACATGTCAAAAATGTGACAAAATGATTTGCATTTTAATGAGGGAAATAAGTATTTGACCCCTCTGCAAAACATGACTTAGTACTTGGTGGATAAACCCTTGTTGGCAATCACAGAGGTCAGACGTTTCTTGTAGTTGGCCACCAGGTTTGCACACATCTCAGGAGGGATTTTGTCCCACTCCTCTTTGCAGATCTTCTCCAAGTCATTAAGGTTTTGAGGCTGACATTTGGCAACTTGAACCTTCAGCTAGCTCCCTCCACAGATTTTCTATGGGATTAAGGTCTGGAGACTGGCTAGGCCACTCCTGGACCTTAATGTGCTTCTTCTTGAGCCACTCCTTTGTTGCCTTGGCCGTGTGTTTTGGGTCATTGTCATGCTGGAATACCCATCCACGACCCATTTTCAATGCCCTGGCTGAGGGAAGGAGGTTCTCACCCAAGATTTGACAGTACATGGCCCCGTCCATCGTCCCTTTGATGCGGTGAAGTTGTCCTGTCCCCTTAGCAGAAAAACACCCCCAAAACATGTTTCCACCTCCATGTTTGACGGTGGGGATGGTGTTCTTGGGGTCATAGGCAGGATTCCTCCTCCTCCAAACGCGGCGAGTTGAGTTGATGCCAAAGAGCTCCATTTTGGTCTCATCTGACCTAAACACTTTCACCCAGTTGTCCTCTGAATCATTCAGATGTTCATTGGCAAACTTCAGACAGGCATGTATATGTGCTTTCTTGAGTAGGGGGACCTTGCGGGCTCTGCAGGATTTCAGTCCTTCACGGCGTAGTGTGTTACCAATTGTTTTCTTGGTGACTATGGTCCCAGCTGCCTTGAGATCATTGACAAGATCCTCCCGTGTAGTTCTGGGCTGATTCCTCACTGTTCTCATGATCATTGCAACTCCACGAGGTGAGATCTTGCATGGAGCCCCAAGCCGAGGGAGATTGACAGTTCTTTTGTGTTTCTTCTGTTTGCAAATAATCGCACCAACTGTTGTCACCTTCTCACCAAGCTGCTTGGCGATGGTCTTGTAGCCCATTCCAGCCTTGTGTAGGTCTACAATCTTGTCCCTGACATCCTTGGAGAGCTCTTTGGTCTTGGCCATGGTGGAGAGTTTGGAATCTGATTGATTGCTTCTGTGGACAGGTGTCTTTTATACAAGTAACATACTGAGATTAGGAGCACTCCCTTTAAGATTGTGCTCCTAATCTCAGCTCGTTACCTGTATAAAAGACACCTGGGAGCCAGAAATCTTTCAGATTGAGAGGGGGTCAAATACTTATTTCCCTCATTGAAATGCAATTAATTTATAACATTTTTGACATGCGTATTTCTGGATTTTGTTGTTGTTATTCTGTCTCTCACTGTTGAAATAAACCTACCATTAAAATTATAGACTGATCATTTCTTTGTCAGTGTGCAAACGTACAAAATCAGCAGGGGATCAAATTATTTTTTCCCTCACTGTAGATGGCATCATGAGGATAGAAAATTATGTGGATATATTGAAGCAACATCTCAGGACATCAGTCAGGAAGTTAAAACATGGTCGCAAATGGGTCTTCCAAATGGACAATGACCCCAAGCATAGTTCCAAAGTTGTGGCAAAATGGCTTAAGGACAACAAAGTCAAGGTATTGGAGTCGCCATTACAAAGCCCTGAACTCAATCCCATATAAAATTTGTGGGCAGAACTGAAAAAGCGTTTACGAGCAAGGAGGCCTACAAACCTGACTCAGTAACACCAGCTCTGTCAGGAGGAATGGGCCAGAATTCACCCAACTTATTGTGGGAAGCTTGTTGAAGGCCAACTGAAACATTTGACCCAAGTTAAACAATTTAAAGGCAATGCTACCAAATACTACTTTAGTGTATGTAAACTTCTGACCCACTGGGTGCAGATTAGGTGCAGATTAGGTGCAGATTTATTGGACTACTGGAAATTATTATACACAAACAATAAGCAATAGCCCAGCAACCTTTGATGGCCAATATGATTTGGATGAAGGCAACTCCTCTCTAAAGTGCATACTTGGCCAGCGTGCCACTTTCTCTCTCTTCCTCCCCCTCTCTTCTCTCTCCTCTCTCTATTTCTCTGTCTTTCTCTCCCCCCCTTGCTCTTTCGCTGGCGTTTTCTCTCTATCTCAGTCTCAGGGTGACTGTCTAGCGTGGGTTTTTAACCCAGCTGGATGTGGTGTGGGGGAAAACCCGTACAGTTGCTGGCCACCCTCCTCCTGCACATCTGCTGGTGGTTAGTGTAGCCGCCAGGAGCTAATGCATGTTAAACAAGGCTGTGGTCGACAGCACTGTGCGGTCTAGTCTACTATATTACTACCATATTATATATAGCCTGGTCCCTGATCTGTTTGTTCTGTCTTGTCAACATTGATAGGATTAGGGTGCAGGGAATTAAAAAAATACAAAATGTTAAAAGAACATATAAGTGAGTTATTTCAGCTAAACTTCTGGGATTGCTAGTCTTGGTTTTCTCTACAATGTGTTGGACTTTGACAGACAGGCCCTGATATTAGCCGAGTCACCATCCAACCTCTGTGTGAATGGCAAGATGCAATACGGTATTACTGTAGACTTTGGCTTTGTGCCGTTACACTAGATCACATGGTGCCTGCCCTAGCCTTGCTGGCATGCCTGCTTCCACAACCACTGATCACACACACTGCACAATATCATTGACATAACATCTCTGTACTTCAATATGTGAACCAGCATGTCCGTTAATTTAATTGCTGGTTGGGACATTTAACATTCTGTGTGGATTTCAAAACCCTAGAGGCAATTTATTATGTGATTACACTTACATAATGATGATGAAGATGGTGATAATAATATGTGGACTGACTTGTTAGGTCACTTAATAAAGTGGAATAAAATAATTGCCTATATGAGCTCTGCTTTCATGATTTGAGGCTGCATGCTGATATGGCTGTTTTAGGAAATCAACAGGGAGTATCACTTTGTCAGGGCCTTTTATGAATTTGAAAAATAAAACTGAAATTAAATCTTTCAAATGAGCAGTACATTTCTCCAATGAATATACAGTGTGAAGAAAAAGTATGTGAACCCTTTAAAATTACCTGGATTTCTGCATAAATTTGTCATAAAATGTTATCTGATCTTCATCTAAGTCACAACATTAGACAATCACAATCTGCTTAAACTAATAACACACAGACAATTATAATTTTTCATGTCTTTATTGAACACACTGTGTAAACATTCACAGTGCAAGTTGGAAAATGTATGTGAACCTTTGGATTTAATTAACAGGTTCACCCTCCTTTGGCAGCAATAACCTCATCCAAACATTTTCTGTAGTTGCGGATCAGACATGCACAACGGTCAAGAGGAATTTTGGACCATTTTGGACCAAATAATAATAATCACAGAGGTTGTAGAGGGTGCAACAGGTCAGCACCTCATGAGTAAATGTCAGTTGGCTTTTCATAGCCAAGCATTCAGAGTTAGAGACAGCAGGTGTGGTAGAGAGAGGGAGTCGAAAACAGCAGGTCCGGGACAAGGTAGCACGTCCGGTGAACAGGTCAGGGTTCAATAGCCGCAGGCAGAACAGTTGAAACTGGAGCAGCAGCACGACCAGGTGGACTGTGGACAGCAAGGATTCATCAGGCCAGATAGTCCTGAGGCATAGTCCCAGGGCTCAGGTCCTTCTGAGGGGAGGGAGAGGGAGAGAGAGAATTAGGGAGCATTCTTAAATTCACACAGGACACCGGATAAGACAGGAGAAATACTCCAGATATAATAGACTGACCCCAGCCCCCCGACACAAACTATTGCAGCATAAATACTGGAGGCTGAGACAGGAGGGGTTGGGAGACACTGTGGCCCTGTCCGACGATACCCCCAGACAGTGCCAACCAGGCAGGATATAACCCCACCCACTTAACTTCTGTTGAGCTTCAATTGGCGGACAGATAGCCTGATATTCTCCTGCAAAATGTCTTGATAAACTTGGGAATTCATTTTTCCGTCAATGATGCTGTAGCAAGCTGTCCAGGCCCTGAGGCATTAAAGCAGCCCCAAACCATGATGCTCCCTTCACCATAGTTTACAGTTGGGATGAGGTTTTGATGTTGGTGTGATGTGCCTTTTTTCTCCACACATAGTGTTGTGTGTTCCTTGCAAACAACACAACTTTATTTTAATCTGTCCACAGAATATTTTGGAACATCCAGGTGCTCTTTTGTGAACTTCAGGCGTGCAGCAATGTTTTTTTTTTGGACAGCAGTGGCTTCTTCCATGGTGTTCTCCCATGAACACCATTCTTGTTTAGTGTTTTTACGTATTGTAGACTCGTCAACAGAAATGTTAGCATCTTCCAGAGATTTCTGTAAGTCTTTAGCTGACACTCTAGGATTCTTCTTAACCTCATTGAGCATTCTGCGCTGTGCTCTTGCAGTCATCTTTGCAGGACGGCCACTCTTAGGGAGAGTAGCAAGAGTGATGGCATTTCTCCATTTATAGACAATTTGTCTTACCGTGGACTGACTTTTAGAGATACTTTTGTAACCGTTTCCAGCTTTATGCAAAGCAAAAATTCTTAATATTAGGTCTTATGAGATCTCTTTTGTTCGAGGCATGGTTCACATCAGGCAATGCTTCTTGTGAATAGCAAACTCAAATTTCGTGAGTGTTTTTATGGGGCAGGGCAGCTCTAACCAAAATATCCAATCTCGTCTCATTGATTCGACTCCAGGTTAGTTGACTTCTGACTCCAATGAGCTTTTGGAGAATTCATTAGCCTTGGGGTTCACATTCTTTTTCCAACCTACACTGTGAATGTTTAAATGATGTATTCAATATAGACAATAATTTGTGTGTTATTAGTTAAAGCACACTGTGCTTGTCTATTGCTGTGACTTAGATGAAGAACAGATCAACATTTATGCAGAAATCCAGGTAATTCCAAAGGGTTCACATACTTTTTCTTGCCACTGTGTGTGTATATATATATATATATATATATATATATATATATATATATATATATATATATATATATATATATATATATATATATATCTATATATCTATATATATATATATCAAATTATTAGGAATAAAAAGTCCTGGAACTGATTGGCATACGCAATGTCTTATGTCTGTCTCCAGACTTTCGCATATCAACTTGTTTGAACTGTTAGATGAAACAAAAGTGGGATATGCTTAACACCCCGCCATCCTACAATCTAAACTCCATCTCACACAAATTATCAAGGAACCTACCAGGTACAACCCTACATCCGTAACCATGGGCACCCTCTTAGATATCATCCTGACCAACTTGCCCTCTAAATTCACCTCTGCTGTCTTCAACCAGGATCTCATCGATCACTGCCTCATTGCTTGCGTGCGTAATGGGTCCATGGTCAAACGACCACCCCTCATCACTGTCAAATGCTCCCTAAAACATTTCAGCGAGCTGGCCTTTCTAACCGACCTGACCCGGTTATCCTGGAAGGATATTGACCTCATCCCGTCAGTAGAGGATGCCTGGTTTCTCTTCAAAAGGGCTTTCCTCTCCATCTTAAATAAGCATGCCCCCTTCAAAAAATGTAGAACTAAGAAAAGATATAGCCCTTGGTTCACCCCAGACTTGACTGCCCTTGACCAGCACAAAAACATCCTGTGGCGTTCTGCATTAGCATCGAATAGCCCCCGCGATATGCAACTCTTCAGGAAAGTCAGGAACCAATATACTCAGTCAGTTAGGAAAGCTAAGGCTAGCTTTTTCAAACAGAAATTTGCTTCCTGTAGCACTAATTCCAAAATGTTCTGTGACACTTGTCACGTCCTGACCCTTGTAAGATGTCATTTTCTATAGTAAAGTAGGTCAGGGCGTGACAGGGGATGTTTTGGGTGGTTTTCTATGTTTTCTATTTCTACGTTTAAGTTCTAGTTTTTCTATTTCTATGTTGTTGTTTTTTGAGTTGATCTCCAATTGGAGGCAGCTGGTCCTCGTTGCCTCTAATTGGAGATCATATTTAAGTTGGTTTTTTTTTCTATTGTGTTTGTTGGTAGTTGTTTTCCGTTTTGTTGTCTGTTGCCTGACGGAACTGTTTGCTGTCATTTTTGTTTCTTTGTAAAAGTGTTTAGTTTTCATTAAAGTATAATCATGAGCACTCAACATGCCGCACCTTGGTCCCCTTCATATGACGACCGTTACAACACTGTAAAGTCCATGGAGAATAAGAGCACCTCCTCCCACCTGCCCACTGCACTGAGGATAATATAAATAAAAATAATAAAACGTACAAGACCGATATCACCCCAAATTAAAGGGAGACCAAAGAGTTAGATTGTCATCACCGATAAATCTACGATAATCAAGAATTTCAATAAGCATTTTTCCACGGCTGGCCATGCTTTCCACCTGGCTACCCCGGACAACACCTCAGCACCCTCTGCAGCAACCTTGCCTGGTTCACCAACTACTTCTCAGATAGAGTTCAGTGTGTCAAAACGGAGGGCCTGTTGTCCGGTCCTCTGGCAGTCTCTATTGGGGTGCCACAGGGTTCAATTCTCGGGCCGACTCGTTTCTTTGTATATATCAATGATGTCGCTCTTGCTGCTGGTGATTCTCTGATCCACCTCTACGCAGACGACACCATTCTGTATACATCTGGCCCTTCTTTGGACACTGTGCTAACAACCCTCCAAACGAGCTTCAACGCCATACAACACTCCTTCTGTGGCCTCCAACTGCTTTTAAAATGCTAGTAAAACTAAGTGCATGCTCTTCAACCGATTGCTGCCCGCACCCTCCCGTCTGACTAGCATCACTACCCTGGACGGTTCTGCCCTAGAATATGTGGACAACTACAAATGCCTAGATGTTTGTTTAGACTGTAAACTCTCCTTCCAGACTCACATTAAGCATCTCCAATCCAAAATTAAATCTAGAATCGGTTTCCCATTTCGCAAAAAAGCCTCCTTCACTCATGCCGTCAAACATATCCTTGTAAAACTGACTATCCTACCGATCCTTGACTTCGGTCATGTCATTTACAAAATAGTCCCCAACACTCTACTCAGCAAACTAGATGTAGTCTATCACATTGCCATCCATTTTATCACCAAAGCCCCATATACTACTCACCACTGCGACCTGTATGCTGTCGTTGGCTGGCCCTCACTACCTATCCATCGCCAAACCCACTGGCTCCAGGTCATCTATAAGTCTTTGCTAGGTAAAGCCCCGCCTTATCTCAGCTCACTGGTCACCATAGCAGCACCCACTCGTAGCACGCGCTCCAGCAAGTATATTGCACTGGTCATCCCCAAAGCCTACACTCCCTTTGGCCTCCTCTCCTTCCAGTTCTCTGCTGCCAGTGACTGGAACGAATTGCAAAAATCTCTGAAGAGTCTTGTATCTCCCTCTCTAACTTTAAGCATCAGCTGTCAGAGCAGCTTACCGATCACTGTACCTGTACACAGCCAATCTGTAAATAGCACACCCAACTACCTCATCCCCATATTATTACTTACCCTCTTGCTCTTTTGCACCCAGTATCTCTACTTGCACATCATCATCTGCACATATATCACTCCAGTATTAATGCTAAGTTGTACTTATTTTTGCCTATATGGTCTATTTATTGCCTTACCTCCCTACTCTTCTACATTTGCACACACTGTACATAGATCTTTCTATTTTAATTTTACTTTGTGTTATTGACTGTACGTTTGTTTATGTGTAACTCTGTGTTGTTGTTTGTGTCGCACTAGTATGCTTTATCTTGGCCAGGTCGCAGTTGTAAATGACAACTTGTTCTCAACTGGCCTACCTGGTTAAATAAAGGTTAAATAAAAAAAGAACCATTACCACCTCCATCAACCAGCCTGGAGTGGATCAACCAGTCAAGGTTGTCAGAGAGGAAAATTATAGGCCGGTGCAAAGCGCAAGGCGACAGCCCCAGTTTGGCACCATTGTTCTTTCCACTCCTGCTATTAGCTGTGTCATTTCTTACGCGATCTTAGATGATCTCTTCAGTCACCCATTTTATAGTCGAGCCATGATTAACGACCAACATTTGCGCTCTTCATCAGCGTACTGTACAATCCACTAATAGAGCGCACTCTGTCTGAATACAAATACTGCTGTCATGCTGCGACATGTTCACTGTATGTCTCTGCTGCATTTTCCTTAAGTGTAGCTGTAGTCTCACTAAGGGCCACTGCTTTATTGGTTTCACTGTGGTTCATAGATACCACAAGAGGGCCTGGACAGCTGGCAGCTAACCATACTACTGTACTAAAAGATACCCATCTACCTGTTGAGTGACGGGGTGTGTGCGAGTGTTGAAAATCGGGACGCAGCCACAGACGTCCATCTTGAGGGTATACTGTATACACAGAGCCCAGTGGCTTCTGATAAAGATGTTCCCTCTAATGCGGCAGTGACATTCCGTTCCCCATAATGACTAGTGCTTGCAAAGTCCCCCTCTGGGATAAGAACAGGGTCGAGGGATGGGTTACGGCAGAAGGAATGGTAGAAGGGAGGAAGGGAGTAGCTCTCTGTTTCTTTATTCTATCCAGTTGAATGATAGCTTAAGGAGCTGTAGCATTCTCATGTCATCTCCTGCTCTCTCATTGTCAGAACACTTAAGCTTATTGCTTCTGACGTGACCTTTCAGAGATGGGGGGAGAGCATGCGAGAGAGACAGAAAGGGAAGGAGAGGAAGACCAAGAGAGTGAAGGAAGAGAGGAGAGGGAGAGAATGAGACAGCATCTCCAGACTCCGCATATTCCTCCACCCTACTCTATTGCACTGTCTCTCTGACTTTCCATGTCTGACACTTTTATTGGGGTGATGGATAATGGCCACAGTGGCTCATGGATCTGCGTACCCTCATCCAGTGGAGTAAAGTACTTAAGTAAAAATACATGAAAGTACTACTTAAGTTGTTTTTTAGGGTATCTGTACTTTACTTTACTATTTTTTTTTTTTACTTTTACTTCACTACTGTCGTGACTTTACTTTCATTAATGTGATGACTGTTATTTATCGAATCAACTAACTATGTTTCATTATTACCTGTGTCGTGTCTGGACTATCATTAAATGTGAAGACTTATTTATATCAAATCAGTTCTCTAGGTTTAATTATTACGTGATTAAACTAATCATGTAAACATGAATTAACTAGGAAGTCGGGGCACCATGGAAAATGTTGAGATTTACGGAGTTATAATTTTCCGAATATAACTCTTCATATATTTTAATATCTGATCAATTAGTCATTCTCATTAATGTATTATTATTGCCTCATCAGTTCTCATTACTGAACATTGCAAACCTTTGGATATCTTAACGAACCCTAGTTTCCATAATGAATCAGCAATATACAAATTGGCTTAATTATTTATTTACTAACTAACTAAATAATCACAGATATACATAACATACAAACAGTAGATATTGGGGTTACTACATGATACAAAGAAAAAGTCCCTAGCGGACGAAGCCGATATGACGGTTTGGTAGACAAAGGAAAGGGGTGGGGACTGAGAAAGAGAGGGAAAGACAACATGGATTCACTGCACACAGTGAATAATTGTACTCATTGACACGCTAATACTTTGCACATGAACGGCCGCTCATCCTGAAAGAAATTGCAATATACATATTTACGCTTGTATGTCGTTGTTGTCTCTCCGTTGAAAACACTCGATCGCCCTGTAGAGTTCATCAGAGTCTCTGATTAACTTTCCCAGAAGTCACAATGTCATTCGTAGTTGTAGGTGGCTAGGATGGGTACTTCAGAGTACCATTCGGAATTTTTCTTATAGATAGATGCTTCAGCGGTTGTCGGTATTCTCGTTCTAGGTTTACGTAATTTCTAGCTGCAGACTAGTAATTTGTGTCATCTACAATTTGCTCCTTCTTTGGTGAATCGATAGCCATGTAGCCAGAACTACAGCTCTATGGTCTCCGTAGCCTATAGAATTGTAGCCATTCCAACGTGCAGTTCTATGATGCCTGATGTAATGCCTGGGCTCACGGGGTTGTGGCCGCTGACTAGTTAAAACTTTATCACTAAAGAAGTATCTCGTTTAGAAGGCCAACGTGACATTACAACTTCTCACAAATAGTTTCTTATTCAATCATATATTTTACATTCATACATTCAGGTAGAAAACTAATAACTGAGAAATGTACACTTCCAAAACTAACATTATTCTGTGCTACCGTCCTTCCTGATGTCACAAAATAAAACAACTTCGACAGGATTGTTCTTTAAATACCCACGGACCATTCCCACATTCTCAAAAATATAAATATTGTTTAATCCTCTAATTTTGGGGAATAGGAGTTGAACTAAGGGAAGATCTTTGTTCAATAGGTTTATTTCCCCTCTCTTTCTGCATGACCAGGGGGAGAGAGTCTCTGCTAGGAGTTTATGACCTGTCATAAAGTCATACAACTTGTGGTGGGAGAGAGAGCGAGAGAATCAAATCAAATCAAATGTATTTATATAGCCCTTCGTACATCAGCTGATATCTCAAAGTGCTGTACAGCAACCCAGCCTAAAACCCCAAACAGCAAGCAATGCATGTGAAAGAAGCACAGTGGCTAGGAAAAACTCCCTAGGAAAACGCCCTAGAAAGGCCAAAAACCTAGGAAGAAACCTAGAGAGGAACCAGGCTATGAGGGGTGGCCAGTCCTCTTCTGGCTGTACAGGGTGGATATTATAACAGAACATGGTCAAATGTTAAAATGTTCATAAATGACCAGCATGGTCAAATAATAATAATCATAGTAGTTGTCGAGGGTGCAACAAGCAAGTCCGGTGAACAGGTCTGGGTTCCATAGCCGCAGGCAGAACAGTTGAAACTGGAGCAGCAGCACGGCCAGGTGGACTGGGGACAGCAAGGAGTCATCATACCAGGTAGTCCTGAGGCATGGTCCTAGGGCTCAGGTCCTCCGAGAGAAAGACAGAAAGAGAGAATTAGAGAGAGCATATTTAAATTCACACAGGACACCGGATAAGACAAGAGAAATACTCCAGATGTAACAGACTGACCCTAGCCCCCCGACACATAAACTACTGCAGCATAAATACTGGAGGCTGAGACAGGAGGGATCAGAAGACACTGTGGCCCCATCCGATGATACCCCCGGACAGGGCCAAACAGGCAGGATATAACCCCACCCACTTTGCCAAAGCACAGCCCCCACACCACTAGAGGGATGTCTCCAACCACCAACTTACCGTCCTAAGACAAGGCCGAGTATAGCCCACAACGATCTCCGCCATGGCACAACCCAAGGGGGGGCGCCAACCCAGACAGGAAGACCACGTCAGTGACTCAACCCACTCAAGTGACGCACACCTCCCATGGACGGCATGGAAGAACACCAGTAAGCCAGTGACTCAGCCCCTGTAAAAGGGTTAGAGGCAGAGAATCCCAGTGGAAAGAGGGGAACCAGCAAGGCAGAGACAGCAAGGGCGGTTCGTTGCTCCAGCCTTTCCGTTCACCTTCACACTCCTGGGCCAGACTATACTTAATCATAGGACCTACTGAAGAGATAAGTCTTCAGTAAAGACTTAAAGGTTGAGACTGAGTCTGCGTCTCTCACATTGGTAGGCAGACCATTCCATAAAAATGGAGCTCTATAGGAGAAAGCCCTACCTCCAGCCGTTTGCTTAGAAATTCTAGGGACAATTAGGAGGCCTGCGTCTTGTGACCGTAGCGTACGTGTAGGTATGTACGGCAGGACCAAATCGGAAAGATAGGTAGGAGCAAGCCCATGTAATGCTTTGTAGGTTGGCAGTAAAACCTTGAAATCAGCCCTTGCCTTAACAGGAAGCCAGTGTAGGGAGGCTAGCACTGGAGTAATATGATCACATTTTTGGGTTCTAGTCAGGATTCTAGCAGCCGTATTTAGCACTAACTGAAGTTTGTTTAGTGCTTTATCCGGGTAGCCGGAAAGTAGAGCATTGCAGTAGTCCAGCCTAGAAGTAACAAAAGCATGGATTAATTTTTCTGCGTCATTTTTGGACAGAAAGTTTCAGATTTTTGCAATGTTACGTAGATGGAAAAAAGCTGTCCTTGAAACAGTCTTGATATGTTCTTCAAAAGAGAAATCAGGGTCCAGAGTAACGCCGAGGTTCTTCAGTTTTATTTGAGACGACTGTACAACCATCCAGATTAACCTGTTAGGGCTAGGGGGCAGTATTTGCACGGCTGGATAAAAAAAATGTACCCGATTTAATCTGGTTACTAATCCTACCCAGTAACTAGAATATGCATATACTTATTATATATGGATAGAAAACACTCTAAATTTTCTAAAACTGTTTGAATGGTGTCTGTGAGTATAACAGAACTCATTTGGCAGGCAAAACCCTGAGACATTTTCTGACAGGAAGTGGATACCTGATGTGTTGTATTACCTTTAAACCTATCCCATTGAAAAACACAGGGGCTGAGGAATATTTTGGCACTTCCCACTAGATGTCACCAGCCTTTACAAAGTGTTTTGAGTCTTCTGGAGGGAGATCTGACCGAACAAGAGCCATGGAACGATGATGGCCCATTAGACACCTGGCGCGCGAGTTCATGTTGGGTACCCTCGTTCCAATACGTTATAAAAGAGTATGCATTCGTCCACCTTGAATATTATTCATGTTCTGGTTAAAAAAGGCCCTAATGATTTATGCTATACAACGTTTGACATGTTTGAACGAACGTAAATATATTTTTCCCCTCGTTCATGACGAGAAGTCCGGCTGGCTTAGATCATGTGCTAACAAGACGGAGATTTTTGGACATAAATGATGAGCTTTTTTGAACAAAACTACATTCGTTATGGACCTGTGATACCTGGAAGTGACATCTGATGAAGAGAATCAAAGGTAATGGATTATTTACATAGTATTTTCGATTTTAGATCTCCCCAACATGACGTCTAGTCTGTATCGCAACGCGTATTTTTCTGGGCGCAGTGCTCAGATTATTGCAAAGTGTGATTTCCCAGTAAGGTTATTTTTAAATCTGGCAAGTTGATTGCGTTCAAGAGATGTAAATCTATAATTCTTTAAATGACAATATAATATTTTACCAATGTTTTCTAATTTTAATTATTTAATTTGTGGTGTTGACTTGACTGCCGGTTATTGGAGGGAAACGATTTCCTCAACATCAATGCCATAGTAAAACGCTGTTTTTGGATATAAATATGAACTTGATAGAACTAAAAATGCATGCATTGTCTAACATAATGTCCTAGGAGTGTCATCTGATGGAGATTGTAAAAGGTTAGTGCATCATTTTAGCTGGTTTTATGGTTTTGGTGACCCTGTCTTTGAATTGACAAAACATTACACACAACTCTTGTAAATGTACTGTCCTAACATACTCTAAATTTATGCTTTCGCCGTAAAACCTTTTTGAAATCGTAAAACGTGGTTAGATTAAGGAGATGTTTATCTTTCAAAGGGTGTAAAATAGTTGTATGTTTGAAAAATTTGAATTTTGACATTTATTTGGATTCAAATTTGCCGCTCTTGAAATGCACCTGCTGTTGATGGAGTGCACCACGGGGGGGACGCTAGCGTCCCACCTAGCCCATAGAGGTTAATTGTCAGATTCAACAGAAGATCTCTTTGTTTCTTGGGACCTAGAACAAGCATCTCTGTTTTGTCCGAGTTTAAAAGTAGAAAGTTTGCAGCCATCCACTTCTTTATGAATGAAACACAGGCTTCTAGCGAGGGCAATTTTGGGGCTTCACCATGTTTCATTGAAATGTACAGCTGTGTGTCGTCCGCATAGCAGTGAAATTTAACATTATATTTTTGAATGACATCCCCAAGAGGTAAAATATATAGTGAAAACAATAGTGGTCCTAAAACGGAACCTTGAGGAACACCGAAATGTACAATTGATTTGTCAGAGGACAAACCATTCACAGAGACAAACTGATATCTTTCCGACAGATAAGATCTAAACCAGGCCAGAACTTGTCCATGTAGACCAATTTGGGTTTCCAATCTCTCCAAAAGAATGTGGTGATCGATGGTATCAAAAGCGGCACTAAGATCTAGGAGCACGAGGACAGATGCAGAGCCTCGGTCTGACGTCATTAAAAGGTCATTTACCACCTTCACAAGTGCAGTCTCAGTGCTATGATGGGGTCTAAAACCAGACTGAAGCGTTTCGTATACATTGTTTGTCTTCAGGAAGGCAGTGAGTTGCTGTGCAACAGCTTTTTAAAAATTTCTTTAGAGGAATGGAAGATTCGATATAGGCCGATAGTTTTTTAAATAATTTCTGGGTCAAGATTCGGCTTTTTCAAGAGAGGCTTTATTACTGCCACTTTTAGTGAGCTTGGTACACATCCGGTGGATAGAGAGCCGTTTATTATGTTCAACATAGGAGGGCCAAGCACAGGAAGCAGCTCTTTCAGTAGTTTAGTTGGAATAGGGTCCAGTATGCAGCTTGAGGGTTTGGAGGCCATGATTATTTTCATCATTGTGTCAAGAGATATAGTACTAAAACACTTTAGTATCTCCCTTGATCCTAGGTCCTGGCAGAGTTGTGTAGACTCAGGACAATTGAGCTTTGGAGGAATACCCAGATTTAAAGAGGAGTCCGTAATTTGCTTTCTAATGATCATGATCTTTTCCTCAAAGAAGTTCATAAATGTATTACTGCTGAAGTGAAAGCCATCCTCCATTTGCGAAGGCTGCTTTTTAGTTAGCTTTGCGACAGTATCAAAAAGAAATTTCGGATTGTTCTTATTTTCCTCAATTAAGTTGGAAAAATAGGATGATCGAGCAGCAGTGAGGGCTCTTCGATACTGCACGGTACTGTCTTTCCAAGCTAGTCGGAAGACTTCCAGTTTGGTGTGGCGCCATTTCCGTTCCAATTTTCTGGAAGCTTGCTTCAGAGCTCGTGTATTTTCTGTATACCAGGGAGCTAGTTTCTTATGACAGATGTTTTTAATTTTTCGGGGTGCAACTGCATCTAGGGTATTGCGCAAGGTTAAATTGAGTTCCTCGGTTAGGTGGTTAACTGATTTTTGTCCACTGACGTCCTTGGGTAGGCAGAGGGAGTCTGGAAGGGCATCAAGGAATCTTTGGGTTGTCTGAGAATTTATAGCACGACTTTTAATGCTCCTTGGTTGGGGTCTGAGCAGATTATTTGTTGCGATTGCAAACGCAATAAAATGGTGGTCCGATAATCCAGGATTTTGAGGAAAAACATTAAGATCCACAACATTTATTCCATGGGACAAAACTAGGTCCAGAGTATGACTGTGGCAGTGAGTAGGTCCAGAGACATGTTGGACAAAACCCACTGAGTCGATGATGGCTCCGAAAGCCTTTTGGAGTGGGTCTGTGGACTTTTCCATGTGAATGTTAAAGTCACCAAAAATTAGAATATTATCTGCTATGACTACAAGATCCAATAGGAATTCAGGGAACTCAGTGAGGAACACTGCATATGGCCCAGGAGGCCTGTAAACAGTAGCTATAAAAAGTGAGTGAGTAGGCTGCATAGATTTCATGACTAGAAGCTCAAAAGACGAAAACGTCATTGTTTTTTTTTTGGTAAATTGAAATTTGCCATCGTAAATGTTAGCAACACCTCCGCCTTTGCCGGATGCACGGGGGGTATGGTCACTAGTGTAACCAGGGGGTGAGGCCTCATTTAACACAGTAAATTCATCAGGCTTAAGCCATGTTTCAGTCAGGCCAATCACATCAAGATTATGATCAGTGATTAGTTCATTGACTATAACTGCCTTGGAAGTGAGGGATCTAACATTAAGTAACCCAATTTTGAGATGTGAGGTATCACAATCTCTTTCAATAATGGCAGGAATTGAGGAGGTCTTTATACTAGTGAGATTGCTAAAGCGAACACCGCCATTTTTAATTTTGCCCAACCTAGATCGAGGCACAGACACGGTCTCAATGGGGAAAGCTGAGCTGACTACGCTGACTGTGCTAGTGGCAGACTCCACTAAGCTGGCAGGCTGGCTTACAGAGAAGGGGGGAGCCACGATATACACCTTAAAGGGCCACGTCATGACACCTGATTAAATTAATCATGTAACAATTAACTGATTAGGAATTTGGGGCACCACAAGAGCGGTTATTTAAAGGGTTACCATCTCCCAAATTAAATTCCAAAGGTCTTTTATTTATCACATCCATAAAAAAGTCAACGTATTAATCACAACCTCTAAATGTACATTTCTTTACCAATCCTTTTATGCGCTGTGGTCGACAGGGACGGTTCCGTCAGGCTGACGCTCTCTGTCCTCACCCGGGGCGTGGCTACTTACTATGCAAAGTTTATAGGAGACAATTATCTCTTATGGCTCCTAAAATCACATTCCTATCTTAACAAAAATACTTAACGTAAATATCACATTTACATAAGTATTCAGACCCTTTACTCAGTACTTTGTTGAAGCACCTTTGGCAGCTATTACAGCCTCAATTCTTCTTGGGTATGATGCTACAAGCTTGGCACACCTGTATTTGGGGAGTTTCTCAGATTCTTCTCTACAGATAGGGAGAAGAATCTGAGAAACTCTGTCAGGTTGGAGGTTGTGTGTCGCTGCACAGCTATTTTCAGGTCTCTCCAGAGATGGTCTATCGGGTTCAAGTGGCTGGGCCACTCAAGGACATTCAGAGACTTGTTCCGAAGCCACTCCTGCATTGTCTTGGCTGTGTGCTTAGGGTCGTTGTCCTGTTGAAAGGTGAACCTTCGCCCCAGTCTGAGGACCTGAGCACTCTGGAGCACGTTTTCATCAAGGATCTCTCTGTACTTTGCTCGGTTCATCTTTCCCTCGATCATGACTAGTCTCCCAGTCCCTGGCGCGGAAAAACATCCCCACAGTATGATGCTGCCAGCACCATGCTTCACAGTAAAGATGGTGCCAGGTTTCCTCCAGACGTGATGCTTGGCATTCAGGCCAAAGAGTTCAATCTTGGTTTCATCAGACCAGAGAATCTTGTTTCTCATGTTCTGAGTCTTTTAGGTGCCTTTTTGCAAACTCCAAGCGGGCTGTCATGTGCCTTTTACTGAGGATTGGCTTTTGTAGAGATGGTTGTCCTTCTGGAAGGTTCTCCCATCTCCACAGAGGACTTCTGTCAGAGTGACTATCGGGTTCTTGGTCACCTCCCTGAACAAGGCCCTTCTCCCCCGATTGCTCAGTTTGGCCGGGCGGCCAGCTCTAGGAAGAGTCTTGGTGGTTCCAAATATCTTCAATTTTATATAGAAAGGTTTGTGCCTTTCCAGATCGTGCCCAATCAATTGAAATTACCACAGGTGGACTCCAATCAAGTTGTAGAAACATCTCAGGGATGATCAATGGAAACAGAGTGCACCTGAGCTCAATTTCGAGTCTCATAGCAAAGGGTCTGAATACTTATGTAAATTTGCTAAAATGTCTAAAAAGCTGTTTTATTTTTGTCATTATGGGATATGGATTGATGAGTAAAAAATAGAATTCAATCAATTTTAGAATAAGGCTGTAATGTAACAGAATATGGGAAAAGGGAAGGGGTCTGAATACTTTCCGAATGCACTGTATATTACATTTTTACAAGAGCTATATACGCTACCCTTATATTCTCAATCCTAATTATATAGGCCTACTGTATGTGTAAAACAGCCGAAGTGATAGAGCAACGACCCTTAAATAAAAACAAAAATGTCTGTGGGTGGGGGGGGGGGGGGGGGGGAGGTTGGTTTTGCAGGTTTACTCACTCTAGATTGTCAGTACTGCATGCCATCTTTGCTATCGTAAGTTGAACTTCTGTATCCCTTCATGGGTAGTGTAGTGTAAGACAAAGTTTTACTGGCAGTCATTATCGGCTGTTAAAATATATGCTCCTTTTTCTTCCTTTTTGCCGGAATATAATAGGATATAATAAGGACTACATGAAATATGTCTCTCTGCCTATAGGCAGCATGTGATGGACATAAATAACTGGTATTGCGATATTTACAGAAGGTATTTGATTCTTCATGTTTTCTCCTTTTTTCGAACAACTGGATCCAGTGAACTGAGCAGGCTGGGCTGACATGTGTATAGCCTTTGCAAGGACTTTCTTAGTATGAGCATGAATCTGTAATATTGTGCTGTTATTATTTATATTCATATTATCTGTAAATATTTTATTTTTCTGATTTGTTTTCCATGTTATTTGGTTAGTTCCCTCTTACAAAGCATCCACATAGACATGCACTATTAGACCGATGGGGCTTTGTATGTGTGAGTGAAGTGTGGCAATATTGAATTATGTTGTCATGGGACTGCCCATATTTCCTTCTAGCCTGTGCCTATTGGCGGCCAAAAGTTGCCTTAGGACGCAAAGGTGCGTCAAAAGTCATGGAGATAGTTTGATGGTCTTAGTGATAACAGACCTCCTAGATTGAGGGGGGGGGGGGGGGGGGGGGGGCTAGTGGGTGGAATATTATGACAGTTAAAGGTTTACACAGTCCAGCTACATTATGCTTAACAGTGCAAATAGTATGGTACAGTTGAAGTCGAAAGTTTACATACACTTTAGCCAAATACATTTAAACTCAGTTTTTCACAATTCCTGACATTTAATCCTAGTAACAATTCCCTGTTTTAGGTCAGTTAGGATCACCACTTTATTTTAAGAATGTGACATGTCAGAATGATAGTAGAGAGAATAATTTATTTCAGCTTTTATTTCTTTCATCCCATTCCCAGTGGGTCAGAAGTTTACATACACTCAATTAGTATTTGGTAGCAATGCCTTTAAATTATTTAACTTGGGTGAAACGTTTTGGGTAGCCTTCTACAAGCTTCCCACAATAAGTTGGGTGAATTTTGGCCCATTCCTCATTCCGCTGTTGTAACTGAGTCAGGTTTGAAGGCTTCCTTGCTCACACACACTTTTTAAGTTCTGCCCACAAATTGTATATAGGATTGAGTTCAGGGCTTTGTGGTGGCCACTCCAATACTCCATCCTAAGTGTATGTAAACTTCCCACTTCAACTGTATATGGACACTTAATCATCATGGTGCTTTTTGATGGTAAGTTTGCAAACATTGGTTGTGGTAAGTATAATTGAGTCGTGGGTATCATTATGGTAAGTGTCCCCGTCGATGTGGAAATTCCTCCTCCGTGCTTCACGGTGGGAACCACACATGCAGACATCATCCGTTCACCTACTCTGCGTCTCACAAAGACACAGCGGTTGGAACCAAACATCTCAAATTTGGACTCATCAGACCAAAGGACAGATTTCCACCGGTCTAATGTCCATTGCTCATGTTTCTTGACCCAAGCAAGTCTCTTCTTCTTATTCGTGTCCTTTAGTAGTGGTTTCTTTGCAGAAATTCGACCATAAAGGCCTGATTCACGCAGTCTCCTCTGAACAGTTGATGTTGATGTGTCTGTTACTTGAACTGTGACGCATTTATTTGGGCTGCAAGTTCTGAGGCTGGTCACACTAATGAACTTAGCCTCTGCAGCAGAGGTAACTCTGGGTCTTCCTTTCTTGTGGCGGTCCTCATGAGAGCTAGTTTCATCATAGCGCTTGATAGTTTTTGCGACTGCACTTGAAGAAACTTTCAAAGTTCTTGAAATTTTCCGGATTGACTGACCTTAATGTCTTAAAGTAATGATGGACTGTCGTTTCTCTTTGCTTATTTGAGCTGTTCTTGCCATAATATGGACTTGGTCTTTTACCAAATAGGGCTATCTTCTGTATACCACCCCTACCTTGTCACAACACAACTGATTGGCTCAAACGCATCAAGAAGGAAATACATTCCACAAATTAACTTTTAACAAGGCACACCTGTCCATTGACATGCATTCCAGGTGACTACCTCATGAAGCTGGTTGAGAGAATGCCAAGAGTGTGCAAAGCTGTCATCAAGGCAAAGGGTGGCTACTTTGAAGAATCTAAAATATATTTTGATTTGTTTAACACTTTTTGGTTACTACAAGAATCCATACTGTATGTGTTATTTCATAGTTGTGATGTCTTCACTATTATTCTACAATGTATAAAATAGTACAAATAAATAAAAACTGTTGCATCGAAGGTGTGTCCAAACTTTTGACTTGCTCTGCATATACAGTGAGGGGAAAAAGTGTTTGATCCCCTGCTGATTTTGTACATTTGCCCACTGACAAAGAAATGATCAGTCTATAATTTTAATGGTAGGTTTATTTGAACAGTGAGAAACTGAATAACATAAAAAAATCCAGAAAAACGCATGCCAAAATATGTTATAAATTGATATGCATTTTAATGAGGGAAATAAGTATTTGACCCCTCTGCAAAACATGACTTAGTACTTGGTGGCAAAACCCTTGTTGGCAATCACAGAGGTCATACGTTTCTTGTAGTTGGCCACCAGGTTTGCACACATCTCAGGAGGGATTTTGTCCCACTCCTCTTTGCAGATCTTCTCCAAGTCATTAAGGTTTCGAGGCTGACGTTCGGCAACTCGAACCTTCAGCTCCCTCCACAGATTTTCTATGGGATTAAGGTCTGGAGACTGGCTAGGCCACTCCTGGACCTTAATGTGCTTCTTCTTGAGCCACTCATTTGTTGCCTTGGCTGTGTGTTTTGGGTGATTGTCATGCTGGAATACCCATCCACGACCCATTTTCAATGCCCTGGCTGAGGGAGGGAGGTTCTCACCCAAGATTTGACGGCCCATTGTCCCTTTGATGCAGTGAAGTTGTCCTGTCCCCTTAGCAGAAAAACACCCCCAAAGCATAATGTTTCCACCTCCATGTTCGACGGTGGGGATGGTGTTCTTGGGGTCATAGGCAGCATTCCCCCCTCCTCCAAACACGGCGAGTTGAGTTGATGCCAAAGAGCTCCATTTTGGTCTCATCTGACCACAACACTTTCACCCAGTTGTCCTCTGAATCATTCAGATGTTCATTGGCAAACTTCAGACGGGCATGTATATGTGCTTTCTTGAGCAGGGGGACCTTGCGGGCGTTGCAGGATTTCAGTCCTTCACGGCGTAGTGTGTTACCAATTGTTTTCTTGGTGACTATGGTCCCAGCTGCCTTGAGATCATTGACAAGATCCTCCCGTGTAGTTCTGGGCTGATTCCTCACCGTTCTCATGATCATTGCAACTGATTGAGAGGGGGTCAAATACTTATTTCCCTCATTAAAATGTAAATCAATTTATAACATTTTCGACATGCGTTTTTCTGGATTTATTTTTGTTATTCTGTCTCTCACTGTTCAAATAAACCTACCATTAAAATGATAGACCGATCATTTCTTTGTCAGTGGGCAAACGTACAAAATCAGCAGGGGATCAAACACTTTTTTCCCTCACTGTATATATATAGATACAAATTGTTGGGGGGGGGGGGGACGTTGATCTCGCTTGCGGGCCACCAGTTGCCCATCCCTGGTTTAGCCCATTTGAACTTTACTGGTGCCACGCAGAAAAGAACGGAGTCTCGCAATGCACATTATGGCAGCACACAATTGACTTTCTGAGTAATTTGCCTATTCCAATTTGCTATGGCCTATTTCAATAAATATGTGATACAGAACGTAAGAGAGGAATGTAGGCCAGACAGAATTGGGGAATTCCACACCAAAGCAGATCAAACATTTCCAGACAGAAAATATTCCCTCTCTCATGGGATTCATAGCTTAAACCTATTAATTTTTTAATAAGGACAGTTGACTATCTTTTTTAGCTGTCTGAAAAATGTAGCCTTTATTACCTTCTCTCTCTATTCGATAGGCTATATGAATATGAAGCTTCATCGTTTTATGCATGGCTTTCTCCTGATCAAATAATGAATGTATCAAAGTTCCATTTCAAAGTTATTTGAATACCCTAAAAACGTAAGGTAGCCCGGGGAATAATATTGAGAGAGAAAAAACAAGATCAATATTCTACACAACATTAGAATGACAAGTTCAATCAAGTTAAATCTATTAAGAGAGAAATGATCCATGCAGGCCAAGAAAATCGCTTTAAGCAAGGTTGAAAACCAAATGGCCAATAACATATCCTTATTCCTCCTACTGGCCTATTATAAAAGCTTTAAGACAAGTTAAAGTGATGAACAGTTGCTTATTTCCCAAATACTCTAGCCTACGAAGGTGTTGTCGTTGTGACTTTCAAATATAATAAGAATGGAAGTCTATAGCCTAAGCATAGGTTATTCTCAATCACAGCTTTATGACAGTTTGAACAAACAATATTTTTTCTTTTTCTATTATTTAATAAGGCAAATAAACCAAATCTTATCCAGTTCTGAAGACAGTAGACCGCTTCTATCCAGCTTCTATGTCACTACAATAAGACATCCCGTTCCTCATCACTGCTCTCTCACGGCGTGCCACGCCGTCCGACTCACACGCACACACGCACGCTCCATGCTGAAGCTCCTCCACCAGAAAGGAATATTAGAAAAGATTTGCCTGCTCTTTTTCCTCTGCCCAGGCTTTCAACTACGTTATCTTTCATCAAGATTCGTTGAGTTGCATTCGATCTTATCACCATAAAAATAATTACATATTTTTGGTTGGCCAATAGGGGGCAATATCATTGTATATCACAATGTTTTATGGGTACATAATCACCATAGGACAAAGGTTGACATCGCCCTACCATAGTATCTTGGCCTTATGTGTTTTGTGTGAGAGAGTTGGTGGTGTGCCACGTGACTGTTTCCTAGTACTGTTTGTGTAGTTGTGTGCGAATTAGTGTGTGTGTGGTCCTAGGCTGCATAATGAAGTCTTTTCCATCTTTGGGGAGAGGTGGATGCACTTCATTAACGTAGATGTCAATTACTTCATCTCCCACCCAGAACAGAGCAGGAGAGAGAAAAGACACAACCTTCATTAACGCCAAGCTAAACTATAGCACATGCCACCCAGGATGAAGATTGATTGCAGCCTTTTCAGCTGTTATATCTCGCTTAACACAAGGCAAACGGAGGGCTGAGCTTTCTCTCTCTCTCTCTGTGTGTGTGTGTGTGTGTGGTGTGTGTGTGTGTGTGTGTGTGTGTGTGTGTGTGTGTGTGTGTGTGTGTGTGTGTGTGTACACACACAGAGGACTCACTTTCCTCTCCCTGGCCCAAGTGAGACAATGTAATCACTTTGGCCTGCCTGACATTCATGGATATTTATGGGTTCTGAAGGGGTTCAGAATAAAACTACTGTGACTGTGTCCCATTTTTTAAATGGCTGCAAAAGACTATTCTGGTGTTGAAAAATGCCCAGACTAATATGTTCCGCAAGAAAGAAGTAACAAATAAAATCTGTTTTGATGGTGAAATTGAGAGTTTGATGCTGAAAGTGCTGTGTCAAAGATTGAACATAATGAGCACAAAAATTTGAATTAGTATGTGAAATTGAATAATGCTGGGCTTGGACTTGAAGACTTATAATGATAGATTGGACCAGTGCATATTAAACGCAGGGGGCCGACTGAGGACTGTTTGACGTCATCGCCCCCACCGCGACATGACTCATCACTTTATGGACGGCCTGAGTGTTCTGAATGTTCCCCCAATGACTTTTTGACAAGGGCCGAATTTAATGTCTCACTTAACCTCTATGGGCTAGGTGGGACGCTTGCGTCCCACCTACTCAACAGCCAGTGTAATCTCGTGGCGCGTTATTCAAATTCCTCAAAAATGCAAAAACTTCAATTTTTCAAACATATGACTATTTCACAGCATTTTAAAGACAAGACTCTCCTTTATCTAACCACACTGTCCGATTTCAAAAAGGCTTTACAGCGAAAGCAAAACATTAGATTATGTCAGCAGAGTACCAAGCCAGAAATAATCAGACACCCATTTTTCAAGCTAGCATATAATGTCACATAAACCCAAACCACAGCTAAATGTAGCACTAACCTTTGATGATCTTCATCAGATGACAACCCTAGGACATGATGTTATACAATACATGCATGTTTTGTTCAATCAAGTTCATATTTATATCAAAAACCAGCTTTTTACATTAGCATGTGACGTTCAGAACTAGCATACCCCCCACAAACTTCCGGGGAATTTACTAACAATTTACTTATTACTCACGATAAACGTTCACAAAAAGCATAACAATTATTTTAAGAATTATAGATACAGAACTCCTCTATGCACTCGATATGTCCGATTTTAAAATAGCTTTTTGGTGAAAGCACATTTTGCAATATTCTAAGTACATAGCCCAGCCATCACGGGCTAGCTATTTAGACACACAGCAAGTTTAGCCTTCACCAAAATCAGATTTACTATTACAAAAGTTTGATTACCTTTGATGTTCTTCGTCAGAATGCACTCCCAGGACTTCTACTTCAATAACAAATGTTGGTTTGGTCCCAAATAATCCATCGTTATATCCAAATAGCGGCGTTTTGTTCGTGCGTTCCAGACACTATCCGAAATGGTAAACCAGGGTTACGAGCATGGCGCATTTCGTGACAAAAATGTTCTAAATATTCCATTACCGTACTTCGAAGCATGTCAACCGCTGTTTAAAATCAATTTTTATGCAGTTTATCTCGTAAAAAAGCGATAATATTCCGACCGGGAATCTGCGTTTCGGTAAATAGAGGGAAAAAAAGAAAGACGGGGGCGACCTGTGCACGCGCCTAAGCCCACTGTCCCTTGATCGGCCACTTGACAAAGGCGATAATGTGTTTCAGCCTGGGGCTGGAATGACGACATTCAGCTTTTTCCCGGGCTCTGAGAGCCTATGGGAGCCGTGGGAAGTGTCACGTTACCGCAGAGATCCTTTGTTTTGGAAAGAGATGTCAAAGAAAGCCAATAAATGGTCAGACAGGCCACTTCCTGTAAAGGAATCTCTCAGGTTTTTGCCTGCCATATGAGTTCTGTTATACTCACAGACACCATTCAAACAGTTTTAGAAACTTTAGGGTGTTTTCTATCCATATCTAATAAGTATATGCATATTCTAGTTACTGGGTAGGAGTAGTATACAGATTAAATCGGGTACGTTTTTTTATCCGGACGTGTAAATACTGCCCCCTAGCCCTAAGAGGTTAAGCTTTAACCCCCCTTCCCTGAAATGAAAATAAATGGGACCAGCATGATATGAGGGGAAGGGGAGAGTGTCTTCATGGAGGCATTCAGTCTTCATGGTCCTCACTCCCTTTCTGACAACTGAACTGATGCCTCGGCTGTGAAGACAAGCAATTTTTCTTTCTCTTGGCGTCCCTTTAGCTATTGTCTCAGGAAGTTCACTACCCTACCCAATTTCTCAGCTAGCCCCCCTAGTGTAAAGGAAAGAATAAGAATATGTACATAAAGATATATGGATGAGCGATGGCCGAACGGCATAGGCGAGATGCAGTAGATGGTATAGAGTACAGTATATACATACAGTAAGGGAAAAAAGTATTTGATCCCCTGCTGACTTTGTACATTTTCCCACTGACAAAGAAATGATCAGTCTGTATTTGACCCCCTCTCAATCAGAAAGATTTCTGGCTCCCAGGTGTCTTTTATACAGGTAATGAGCTGAGATTAGGACCACACTCTTAAAGGGAGTGCTCCTAATCTCAGATTGTTACCTGTATAAAAGACACCTGTCCACAGAAGCAATCAATCAATCAGATTCCAAACTGTCCACCATGGCCAAGACCAAAGAGCTCTCCAAAGATGTCAGGAACAAGATTGTAGACCTACACAAGGCTGGAATGGGCTACAAGACCATCGCCAAGCAGTTTGGTGAGAAGGTGACAACAGTTGATGCGATTATTCGCAAACAGAAGAAACACAAAAGAACTGTCAATCTCCCTCGGCCTGGGGCTCCATGCAAGATCTCACCTCGTGGAGTTGCAATGATCATGAGAACGGTGAGGAATCAGCCCAGAACTGCACGGGAGGATCTTGTCAATGATCTCAAGGCAGCTGGGACCATAGTCACCAACAAAACAATTGGTAACACACTACGCCGTGAAGGACTGAAATCCTGCAGCGCCTACAAGGTCCCCCTGCTCAAGAAAGCACATATACATGCCCGTCTGAAGTTTGCCAATGAACATCTGAATGATTCAGAGGACAACTGGGTGAAAGTGTTGTGGTCAGATGAGACCAAAATGGAGCTCTTTGGCATCAACTCAACTCGCCGTGTTTGGAGGAGGAAGAATGCTCTCTATGACCCCAAGAACACCATCCCCACCGTCAAACATGGAGGTGGAAACATTATGGTTTGGGGTGTTTTTCTGCTAAGGGGACAGGACAATTTCATCGCATCAAAGGGACGATGGACTGTCAAATCTTGGGTGAGAACCTCCTTCCCTCAGCCAGGGCATTGAAAATGGGTTGTGGATGGGTATTACAGCATGACAATCACCCAAAACACACGGCCAAGGCAACAAAGGAGTGGCCCAAGAAGAAGCACATTAAGGTCCAGGAGTGGCCTAGCCAGTCTCCAGACCTTAATCCCATAGAAAATCTGTGGAGGGAGCTGATGGTTCGAGTTGCCAAACGTCAGCCTCGAGACCTTAATGACTTGGAGAAGATCTGCAAAGAGGAGTGGGACAAAATCCCTCCTGAGATGTGTGCAAACCTGGTGGCCAACTACAAGAAACGTCTGACCTCTGTGATTGCCAGCAAGGGTTTTGCCACCAAGTACTAAGTCATGTTTTGCAGAGGGGTCAAATACTTATTTCCCTCATTAAAATGCAAATCAATTTATAACATTTTTGACATGCGTTTTTCTGGATTTTTTTGTTGTTATTCTGTCTCTTACAGTTCAAATAAACCTAGACTGATCAATTCTTTGTCAGTGGCAAACATACAAAATCAGCAGGGGATCAAATACTTTTTTCCCCCACTGTATGAGATGAGTAATGTAGGGTATGTAAACATTATATAAAGTGGCATTGTTAAAAGTGGCTAGTGATACATTTATTACATCCAATTTTTAATTATTAAAGTGGCTAGAGATTTGAGTCAGTATGTTGGCAGCAGCCACTCAATGTTAGTGATGGCTGTTTAACAGTCTGATGTCCTTGAGATAGAAGCTGTTTTTCAGTTTCTCGGTCCCAGCTTTGATGCACCTGTACTGAGCTCGCCTTCTGGATGATAACGGGGTGAACAGGCAGTGGCTTGGGTGGTTGTTGTCCTTGATGAGCTTTTTGGACTTCCTGTGACATCGGGTGGTGTAGGTGTCCTGGAGGGCAGGTAGTTTGCCCCCGGTGATGCGTTGTGCAGACCTCACTACCCTCTGGAGAGCCTTACAGTTATGGGCGGAGCAGTTGCCATACCTGGCGGTGATACAGCCCGACAGGATGCTCTCGATTGTGCATCTGTAAAAGTTTGTGAGTGTTTTTGGTGACAAGCCAAATTTCTTCAGCCTCCTGAGGTTGAAGAGGCCCTGCTGCGCCTTCTTCACTACGCTGTCTGTGTGGGTGGACCATTTCAGTTTGTCCTTGATGTGTACACCAATGATCTTAAAACTTTCCACCTTCTCCACTACTGTCCCGTCGATGTGGATAGGGGGCTGCTCCCTCTGCTGTTTCCTGAAGTCCACGATCATCTCACTTGTTTTGTTGACATTGAGTGTGAGGTTATTTTCCTGACACCACACTTCGAGGGCCCTCCCCTCCTCCCTGTAGGCCGTCTCGTTGTTGTTGGTATCAAGCCTACCAATGTAGCGTTGTCTGCAAACTTGATGATTGAGTTGGATGCGTGTATGGCCACGCAGTCATGGGTGAACAGGGAGTACAGGAGAGGGCTGAGAACACACCCTTGTGGGGCCCCAGTGTTGAGGATCAGAGGGTGGAGATGTTGTTTCCTACCCTCACCACCTGGGGGCGGCCCGTCAGGAAGTCCATGACCCAGTTGCACAGGGTGGGGTCGAGACCCAGGGTCTCAAGCTTAATGACGAGTTTGGAGGGTACTATGGTGTTAAATGCTGTAATGCTGTAATCGATGAACAGCATTTTTACATAGGTATTCCTCTTGTCCAGATAGGTTAGGGCGGTGTGCAGTGTGATTGTGATTGCGTCGTCTGTGGACCTATTGGGGTGGTAAGCAAATTGGAGTGGGTCTAGGGTGTCAGGTAGGGTGGAGGTGATATGGCCCTTGACTAGTCTCTCAAAGCACTTCATGATGACGGAAGTGAGTGCTACGGGGCGATAGTCATTTAGCTCAGTTACCTTAGCTTTCTTGGGAACAGGAACAATGGTGGCCCTCTTGAAGCATGTGGGAACAGCAGACTGGAATAAGGATTGATTGAATATGTTCATAAACACCCTAGCCAGCTGGTCTGCGCATGCTCTGAGGATGCGGCTAGGGATGCCGTCTGGGCCGGCAGCCTTGCAAGGGTTAACACGTTTAAATTTTTTACTTACGTTGGCTGCAGTGAAGGGGAGCTCGCAGGTTTTGTTAGCGGGCTGTGTCGGTTGCACTGTATTGTCCTCAAAGCGAGCAAAGAAGTTGTTTAGTTTGTCTGGGAGCAAGACATCGTGGTCCACGACGGGGCTGGTTTTCTTTTTTTAGTCTGTGATTGACTGTAGACCCTGCCACATACCTCTCGTGTCTGAGCCGTTGAATTGCGACTCTACTTTGTCTCTATATTGACGCTTAGCTTGTTTGATTGCCTTGCGGAGGGAATAGCTACACTGTTTGTATTCGGTCATGCTTCCGATTAAAAGCAGTGGTTCGTGCTTTCAGTTTTGCGCGAATGCTGCCATCGATCCACGGTTTCTGGTTGGGGAAGGTTTTAATAGTCGCTGTGGGTACAACATCACCGATACACTTGCTAATAAACTCGCTCACTGAATCAGCGTATTCATCAATGTTATTGTCCGACGCTATGCGGAACATATCCCAGTCCACATGATCGAAGCAATCTTGAAGCGTGGAATCCGATTGGTCGGACCAGCGTTGAACAGACCTGAGCACTGTTGTTTCCTGTTTTAGTTTCTGTCTATAGGCTGGGAGCAACAAAATGGAGTCGTGGTCAGATTTTCTGAAAGGAGGGCGGGGGAGGGCTTTGTATGCGTCGCGGAAGTTAGAGTAGCAATGATCCAGGGTTTTACCAGCCCGGGTCGCACATTCAATATGCTGATAAAATTTAGGGAGCCTTGTTTTCAGATTAGCCTTGTTAAAATCCCCAGCTACAATAAATGCAGCCTCAGGATATGTGGTTTCCAGTTTACATAGAATCCAATGAAGTTCTTTCAGGGCCGTCGATGTGTCTGCTTTGGGGGGATATACACGACTGTGATTATAATTGAAGAGAATTCTCTTGGTAGATAATGCGGACGGCATTTGATTGTAAGGAATTCTAGGTCAGGTGAACAAAATGACTTGAGTTCCTGTATGTTGTTATGGTCACACCACGTCTCGTTAGTCATAAGGCATACACCCCCGTCCTTCTTCTTACCAGAGAGATGTTTGTTTCTGTCGGCGTGATCCGTGAAGAAACCAGGTGGCTGTACCGACTCTGATAACATATCCCGAGTGAGCCATGTTTCCATGAAACAAAGAACGTTACCATCTCTGATGTCTCTCTGGAAGGCAACCCTTGCTCGGATTTTGTCTACCTTGTTGTCAAGAGACTGTACATTGGCGAGTAGTATACTCGGGAGCGGTGCGTGATGTGCCTGTCTACGGAGCCTGACCAGAAGACTGCTCTGTCTGCCCCTTGCGCCGTTGTTTTTTGTCGCAGGCTGGGATCCGATCCATTGCCCTGGGTGGTTGACCAAACAGAGGATCCACCTCGGGAAAGTCTTATTCCTGGTCGTAATGTTGGTAGGTTGACGTTGCTCTTATTTCCAATAGTTCCTCCCGGCTATATGTAATAAAACTTAGGATTTCCTGGGGTAACAATGTAATAAATAATACATAAAAAAAACAAATACTGCATAGTTTCCTAGGAACGCGAAGCGAGGCGGCCATCTCGGTCGACGTTGGAACATAGATTCTCAAAGGCAGGCAATCCAGCTCATAAAGTTATTCATATATAGGTAAGAGCTACCGAATGTCATTTTTGTGAGTTTGGACATTTACAAGTGAATGTGAACGAGAGACATTTTGCAAATGAACAAAGTTTTGACGCATCCTTGTCTGAAGGAAAAATAGTGCTGGCACTGGAGCAGTATGTGCACATGCTGTGTCTGTGTGGAGTCTGGAGTCGCTAGGGCAACGTGCCTGCCTGATCTGATCTGAGAATATATGGAAGGAGCAGACGGGTTGAGAACGGCAAAGAGAAAATATGTTAGTTAACAGTGGCAGCTGTACAGATAACTCATCCAAAGGGCTTTGACTTCTCAAACACGGCAGACAACGAACACAATGTGATGTCCCGTCACCCTATTAATTCAGCCACTTACTTAGATAACTAACAAGTTAAACTTAGGGGTTGCGTTAATGCAGAATTCTGTGTTTTTCACGCAGATAAAAAAGATGACACAAAGTATCTTGCTGCATTTTATAAAAGCAGATCTAAAATGCTTCTTATTGTAATTTCTGCTCGACATTAGACTTTTCTGCTTCAGTTGCACTTCTCCACTTGGATGAGAATTCACATACAGTATTCTATCTGCAGACAGCACTCTGACTGATGTGCAGCTACTTTTCTACGGTACATTTCTCTGTGTAGCCAGTTTACTATTCTCTGGTAAAATGCCAGATTAACTTTAAGAAAAACATTAGGAAATGTAGCTTTATTTATGTATTTAACCTTTATTTAACAAGGGAAGTCAGTTAAGAACAAATTCTTATTTACAATGACGGCCTGCCAAAAGGCAAAAGACCTCCTGCGGGGACGGGGGCTGGGATTTCATTTAAAAAAATATATATATATTCCTCACCGCAGTGACAAAAACCGACCAGAGTTCTCTTGGAAGATAATACGGCTGCATTTGATTGTGAGGAATTCTAGGTCCGGTGTTGTTACAATTACACCTTGAGTCGTTAATCATGAAACATAGACCCACCACCTTTCTTCTTCCCTGAGAGATGTTTATTCCTGTCGGCGCGACGCACAAAGAATCCCGGTGGCTGTACCGACTCCGACAGCATGTCTCCAGATAACCGTGAAACAGAGTATGTTCCAATCCCGGATGTCTCTCTGGAAAGCAACCTTAGCCCCAATTTCGTCTACTTTTTTTTATCTAGACACTGGACATTAGCGAGTAAAATACTCGGAAGCGGTGGGTGATGTGCACGCCTCCGAAGTCAGAGACCAGAAGGCCACTCCGTCTACCTCTACTGTGGCGACGTTGTTTTGGGTCAGCCTCTGGAAACAATTAGAATGCCTTGGGTGGTTCAAACAAAGGATCCGCTTCTGGAAAGTCGTATTCCTGGTCGTAGTGCTGGTAAGTTGACGTCGCTCTGATATCCAATAGTTCTTCCCAGCTGTATGTAATAACACTTGAGATTTTCTGCCCTAACATTGTAAGAAATAATACATAAAAAACTAAATACTGCATAGTTTCCTATGGACTAGAAGCGAGGCGACCCTCTTTGTCGGCGCCATTCTTGATAACGACTTCACGGCTCTCCTGTGAAGTTGCGACTTGCGACATACACCTAGTTTCCTGACTCGGGTCACATATGTTCTGGTAATTACAGTGCCTTCAAGTATTCATACCCCTTGACTTATTCCACATTTTGTTGTCTTACATCCTGAATTCAAAATGGATAAAAAAAAAAAAATCTCACCCATCTACACACAACACCCCATAATGACAAAGTGAAACATGTTTATTTTTTTTGCAAATGTATTGAAAATGAAAATCAGAAATATCTCGTTTGCATACAGTACCAGTCAAAAGTTTGTACACACCTACTCATTCAAGGGTTTTTCTTTATTTTTACTATTTTCTACATTGTAGAATAGACTAGTGAATACATCAAAACAATGAAATAACACATATTGAATCATGTAGTAACCAAAAAAGTGTGAAAATATATTCTATATTTGAGATTCTTCAAATAGCCACCCTTTGCCTTGATGACAGCTTTGTACACTCATGGCATTCTCCCAACCATCTTCACCTGGAATGCTTTTCCAACAGTCTTAAAGGAGTTCCCACAATATGCTGAGCACTTGTTGGCTGCTTTTCCTTCACTCTGCGGTCCAACTCATGGTGGGAACCACACATGCGGAGATCATCCATTCACCTACTCTGTGTCTCACAAAGACACGGTGATTTGAACCAAAAATCTCACATTTGAACTCATCAGACCAAAAGGACATAAACTCAGCAAAAAAAGAAACATCCCCTTTTCAGGACACTGTCTTTCAAAGATAATTCGTAAAAATCAAATTAACTTCACAGATCTTCATTGTAAAGGTTTTACACACTGTTTCCCATGCTTGTTCAATGAACCATAAACAATTAATGAACATGCCTTAGGCATGCTGCAAGGAGGCATGAGGACTGCAGATGTGGCCAGGGCAATAAATTGCAATGTCCGTACTGTGAGACGCCTAAGACAGCGCTACAGGGAGACAGGACGGACAGCTGATCGTCCTCACAGTGGCAGACCACGTGTAACAACACCTGCACAGGATCGGTACATCCGAACATCACACCTGCGGGATAGGTACAGGATGGCAACAACAACTGCCCGACTTACACCAGGAACGCACAATCCCTCCATCATTGCTCAGACTGTCCGCAATAGACTGAGAGAGGCTGGACTGAGGGCTTGTAGGCCTTTTGTAAGGCAAGTCCTCACCTATGGGCACAAACCCACAGTTGCTGGACCAGACAGGACTGGCAAAAAGTGCTCTTCACTGACGAGTCGCGGGTTTGTCTCACCAGGGGTGATGGTCGGATTCGCGTTTATCGTCGAAGGAATGAGCGTTACACCGAGGCCTGTACTCTGGAGCGGGATTGATTTGGAGGTGGAGGTTCCGTCATGGTCTGGGGCGGTGTGTCACAGCATCATCGGACTGAGCTTGGTGTCATTGCAGGCGATCTCAATGCTATGCGTTACAGGGAAGACATCCTCCTCCCTCGTGGTACCCTTGCTGCAGGCTCATCCTGACATGACCCTCCAGCATGACAATGCCACCAGCCATACTGCTCGTTCTGTGTGTGATTTCCTGCAAGACAGGAATGTCAGTGTTCTGTCATGGCCAGCGAAGAGCCCGGATCTCAATCCCATTGAGCACGTCTGGGACCTGTGGGATTGGAGGGTGAGGGCTAGGGCCATTCCCCCCAGAAATGTCCGGGAACTTGCAGGTGCCTGGGTGGAAAAGTGGGGTAACATCTCACAGCAAGAACTGGCAAATCTGGTGCAGTCCATGAGGAGGAGATGTACTGCAGTACTTAATGCAGCTGGTGGCCACACCAGATACTGACTGTTACTTTTGATTTTGACCCCCCTTTGTTCAGGGACACATTATTCCATTTCTGTTAGTGACATGTCTGTGGAACTTGTTCAGTTTATGTCTCAGTTGTTGAATCTTATGTTCATACAAATATTTACACATGTTAAGTTTGCTGAAAATAAAATGAATGCAGTTGACAATGAGAGGACGTTTATTTTTTTGGTGAGTTTATTTCCACCGGTCTAATGTCCATTGCTTGTGTTTCTTGGCCCAAGCAAGTCTTCTCTTCTCATTCGTGTCCTTTAGTAGTGGTTTCTTTGCAGCAATTCGACCGTGAAGGCCTGATTCACGCAGTCTCCTCAGAACAGTTGATGTTGAGTTGTGTCTGTTACTTGAAATCTGTGAAGCATTTATTTGGGCTGCAATCTGAGATGCAGTTAACTCTAATGAACTTATCCTCTGCAACAGAAGTAAATCTTCCGGATTGACTGATCTTCATGTCTTAAAGTAACGATGGCCTGTCGTTTCCCTTTGCTTATTTGAACTGTTCTTGCCATAATATGGTCTTGGTTTGTTACCAAATAGGGCTGTCTTCTGTATACCACCCCTACCTTGTCACAACACAACTGATTGGCTCAAAGGCATTACAAAGGAAAGAAATTCCACAAATTAACTTTTAACAAGGCACACCTGTTAATTGAAAAGCATTCCATGAAGCTGGTTGAGAGAATGCCAAGAGTGTGCAAAGCTGTCATCAAGGCAAAGGTTGTCTACTTTGAAGAAACTCAAAAATATATTTTGGTTTACACTTTTTTGCTTACTACATGATTCAATGTGTTATTTCTGTAAGGCTTGGGTGTAGTGGGTGAGGAGTCAGGCGCAGGAAGCAGAGAGTACAGGGTAGTGTTTTTTAATGAACACAACGGCGAACACACACCACCCCACAGCGATCCAGACCGCACACAAAACCAAAGTGCCCCAAACACAGGGGACAGAAAATAGTCGGCGCAAAACACGCACTAGCACCATAAACGCAATGAGCGTGTACATAAGCAACACACAGATCAATAATCCCGCACACAGAGCAGGCGGGCCTACTGGCTAAAATAGCCCAGCTAATCAGCCCAACACAAAAACCGGTGCAAACAATAAACGGAAAGGGGGAAAAAGGGAATCAGTGGCAGCTAGTAGGCCGGTGACGACGACCGCCGAGCGCCACCCGAGCAGGAGGGGGAGCTACCTCCGGTAGGAGTCGTGACAATTTCATAGTTGTGATGTCTTAACTATTATTATACAATGTAGAAAATAGTAAAACTAAAGAAAAACACTTGAATGAGTAGGTGTGTCCAAACCATTGACTGGTCCTGTGTATATTCCTATTTTTTTTTACTTTGACATGAAAGCAGGATCTCGCATTTCCAATGTTGACATGGGGTTGTTGACTTGTAAAGGTGTGCGTTTATGCTTGTCCATCAACCCTGTACACCTCCTCTGACCTTTCTGCTTCTCCCTGTCACTGTGTTACTCAAATATCCTATACTCATCTGCCCCTTTTCATTCCGGTGTCTAAAATGGTGCCTAATTCTAATTAGTACTTACTGATTTTGTCTTTTGTCTTCTCTTTTCTCTTCCCCCTCTTTGCCATCGGAAGATCATAGAATGATCAATGCAGGTAAGTTATGCTCTGCTAACTTTCTTTACCAGCTACTATCCTCTTGCCTGAAAGGGGGATCGGTCACACATGAATGCCATCTTCATAATGCATAACAAGCACATGTCAGTGTTTCCGCTATATTCATTTAGCAGTGGTGGCAAAATGTGTTCAAATGCAGGACACTAGCTTTAAAACTGTAAAAATGTACCTCCGCCCCATGACATAATGTGTAGAATTGCAGGAGAAAAAATGTCTGTGGCCCTATGCTAACTTTACCATCGCTGGTGAAAAAAATCATTGGGGTAACACTGCATTTATTTAACCAGAATATTTTCCAGGATCAGAAAAAACAGTTTGGGTATTTTAGTTTGGCATCATCTCGTAATAGCATAAAATAGGCATATCTTAACAAGACGACAGTACAGTGATTTCCCAGAAAAGACATGACAATTTCTTCTGCCCTTTATTTCTCAATCATAACCCTAGCTCCATTATAGAAGAAATTGCCAGTTCCATCAAAGGTGGTCATGTGAGAAAGACTGTGTTTGAAAAGGCAGCGTAATAATTGTCCCTCTCTCTCTCTCCTTATAAAATGTTATCATTTTAAATGGGCCAGGGCCTAATTGAAAATGACCGTTAATGAGTGTGTGAAAAGATCAATGCCTTCTCCACACACACAACCTGCCATTGAGTGCTGTGAAAAGATGGAGTGCCCCCTTCAGTCAAGCTATCGTCCCTGCTTTTTCCTAATGGGAATGAACATTTTTCAGCCTGGGAGAGTCAAGGAATGGACAAAAGGATGGAGGAAAGTCATGAGAGGGACAGGAGAAAGGGGGACCTGTGAGAGGAAAGTGTGTGTGTGAGTGTGTGCATGTGTGTAGCAATGCAATCTTAAAGGAATACACAACCCTGTGTGTGTGTGTGTGTGTGTGTGTGTGTGTGTGTGTGTGTGTGTGTGTGTGTGTGTGTGTGTGTGTGTGTGTGTGTGTGTGTGTGTGTGTGTGTGTGTGTGTGTGTGTGTGTGTGTGTGTGTGCACGCTTGTTCTCAAATGAGGTGGAGGCTCTCAGACTAGGGGGACAACAGAGGTCAGGGTCGTGGAGGTGTGCTGTGTCTAACCAACCCTTCAGACCCTTCCAGAACCTCACACCTGCTGCCGCGTTTGTCTGGGGACCTCATTAGCCGTTCTCCCCAAGCAACCAGATACAAAAAAACACCTGGAGGTTGGAATGCAACACGGGTACCTAGCAGAATGTATGTTGTCTTGGTATAGCTTTTATTCCTATTGGAGGAATGCAATTATGACACTTTCTTATCTCTACATCCATGGCTGACATCAGTTGTTCTTTTGAGGTATTTTCCGCCCTTTTTTGACCATTGTAGGAGTGTCTGGTCACAGAACACTGCTTTGTGTTCTTTTCACCTGCATTGGAAGATGGATCCCTCAAAGCCCAAGTAGAAGATTGATAAAACATTGTGGTATCAGCTGCGTGGGTCTGCTGGCAGACGGACCCCCATTGGGAAAAGGGATACCAAGTCAGTTGCACAACTGAATGCATTCAACCGAATTGTGTCTTCCGCATTTAACCCAACGCCTCTGAATCAGAGAAGTGCGGGGGGCTTCCTTAATCGACGTCCATGTCATCGGCGCCTGGGGAGCAGTTGTTGTGAGGGTTAACTAGGCCCATGTAATTTAGCTAGCCATGTCAAAGCAGTGCCATTACAAATGCACACTGGTGAAGATTGCATGCATTTTGAAGAGGGGGATACTGAGGGCTTACTATGTCTCGGCCAGAGAAGCAAGATGGAAATGTAGAGAACAATGTCAAATCTATCTTTCCTCCGCTCCAGCAATCACCCCATCTCTGGGCTGAAACTCCATTAACCTCTATGGGCTAGGTGGGACGCCTACTCACAGCCAGTTGAATCCTGTGGCGCGTTATTCAAATACCTTAGATATGATATTACTTAAATTTTTCAAAAATATGACTATATTACACCATTTTAAAGATAAGACTCTCGTTAATCTAACCACACTGTCCGATTTCAAAAAGGCTTTACAACGAAAGCAAAACATTAGATTATGTCAGCAGAGTACCCAGCCAGAAATAATCAGACACCCATTTTTCAAGCTAGCATATAATGTCACATAAACCCAAACCACAGCTAAATGTAGCACTAACCTTTGATGATCTTCATCAGATGACAACCCTAGGACAGTATGTTATACAATACATGCATGTTTTGTTCAATCAAGTTCATATTTATATCAAAAACCAACTTTTTACATTAGCATGTGACTAGCATGTGACTAGCATTCCCACCGAACACTGCCGGTGAATTTACTAAATTACTCACGATAAACGTTCACAAAAAGCGTAACAATTATTTTAAGAATTATAGATACAGAACTCCTCTATGCACTCGATATGTCCGATTTTAAAATAGCTTTTCGGTGAAAGCACATTTTGCAATATTCTCAGTAGATAGCCCGGCATCACAGGGCTAGCTATTTAGACACCCAGCAAGTTTAGCACTCATCAAAGTCAGATTTACTATAAGAAAATTTTTATTACCTTTGTTGTCTTCGTCAGAATGCACTCCCAGGACTTCTACTTCAATAACAAATGTTGGTTTGGTCCAAAATAATCCATTGTTATATCCAAACAGCGGCGTTTTGTTCGTGCGTTCTAGACACTATCCTAAAGGGTAAATAAGGGTGGCGAGCATGGCGCAATTCATGACAAAAGAATTCTAAATATTCCATTACCGTACTTCGAAGCATGTCAACCGCTGTTTAAAATCAATTTTTATGCCATTTTTCTCATAAAAAAGCGATAATATTCCGACCGGGAATCTCCGTTTAGATAAACAGACAAAGGAAAAGAAAGCATTTGGTCGAAGCGGGCACGCGCCCAAGCCCATAGTACTCTGAGTGGCCACTTGCCAAAAGCGATAAAGTGTTTCAGCCAGAGCCTGCCTCGATATCGTTCAACTTTATCCCGGGCTCTGAGACCCTATGGAAGACGTAGGAAGTGTCACGTTATTGCACAGATCCTGAGTCTTCAATAAAAAGAGCCAAGATGAAACACTACTTCTCAGACAGGCCACTTCCTGCTTGAAATCTTCTCAGGTTTTGGCCTGCCATAGGAGTTCTGTTATACTCACAGACACCATTCAAACCGTTTTAGAAACTTTAGGGTGTTTTCTATCCAAAGCCAATGCATATTCTAGTTACTGGGCAGGAGTAGTAACCAGATTAAATCGGGTACGTTTTTTATCCAGCCGTGTCAATACTGCCCCCTAGCCCTAACAGGTTAACAGCTTTTTAATGTGACTTTCAAACACTGGAGAAAGCAATTTATTTGGCAGCATTTTTTGTTGTTGTTGTGAATCACTTTGCTCACTAGCCACAACACAGCTGAGCTTAGCCATTGTTCAAGTATTGAGCTCTGCTTTCAGGGCAACAACTGTCAGTCACAAGTGTTTGACCTTGATGGATTACGAGCTTACAGAACAGGGCTGCAGACAGCTGAGCGAAAATGAAAGAAAACTTAACATCCAGAGGACCTATCATCCTTTCTCTACCTTCTCTGCCTTTATATCTGCTGCTAAAGCCACTTCCTATCACTCTAAAATGCAAGCTTCTGCCTCTAACACTAGGAAACTATTTTCCACCTGCTCTTCCCTCCTTAATCCTCCAACCCCTCCCTTCTCCCTCTCTGCGGACGACTTTGAAAAGAGGTTTGATGTTTGATGACATCCGCTGCTCATTCACTAAGCCTATTATTGATATGATACCAGGCCAAGTATCACGATACAATGGCGGCAAAAATCAGTAGCCTAGCATCCCGTTTGCGCTGTTTGTTCCCGTTTTCTAAGTGTTATGGACATGTGCTACACAAAAAACCTGCCACTGATATTCACACATATTGAATTTCACTTCACACTGTTCACTATATAATAGAATATTGCCTCGAATGGCTAATTTGCTCATATTTGCAAAGTTCTACCTGTGATTTGGCTGTAGAAATGGGAGGAAGGAATATACATGCATAATGATCTTCATCTCATTGTGGCAGTAAGGGGAAAACACTACATGAAACCTTCTACTATTCAGTTAACACACACTCTCCCTCCCTTACACACTCTTTCTGTCGCCCTCTCTCTCATAAACACACACCTCTCTCTCCCAAACATACACACACTACTCCCAATTTGAAAAACGTTAGACACCAAACAGAATGTAAGGAGCACCAGAAAGAGAGAGATTTTTGATATAGTCAGCTTATTTGAATCCTACCTTTGAAGCACATTTCATGAGTAACAGACCCTGTTCCTTTTTTCATGTGCCAATCAAATTTGCCAAGACCTACTGACAAGTTAGAAGGTTGTTAGCTTGCTAGGAATTAGTGACCCGGGATTAGTTTAAAACGACCCGCAACGTGGTTTGTGAAATTATAAATAATCTGTGCGGAATCCCGCAGGAAGAAATGAAGGTAGGTGCGGTTATCTTTGATCTTTTTGAGCCAGAGACAAGCCATTTTCCTTGCTGTAAAGCTGCATGCCTGTAGCGAAGCTGTTTTTCCTCTCTGACACTGCTGCGTGACAGCGGACTTGCAAAGCCTATACTCAGACGGGCCTGTGTCCTTGGATGAAATTATATACAATGTATCAACTTTGCTCGCTCTGTGCACTGCTTCAAAGTATCAAATGTAACAACAGAAGACTGATCAGGGTCTCCATCCCCTCTCGCCATCAAGGCTAAATTATATTTTAAAAACTGATGGAGGAATAGATGTGCAGGAAGAGCGGAGAGAGAGAGAAGCAGGTGAGTGATGGCTGGTAGGGGATGTGGCTGGCTGATCACAACTGCCACACTTGATATGCACATGAAAGTGAAGTGGACATTATTGGACCAGTGCACACAAGAGACTAGTTTCTGTTGCTTAAACATTTTCCTGAACTTATAAACAACCAACTTTATACAATTGTTATAACCGGCCCCAGCAGTTCTTTAGATCGGTATGGCTGAAAATGTTGGTAGTGTCATAAGAAACGGCACTGAGGTATTCTAAAATGTTGTTATCATAAGTATCATGACGTTTTGGTACCGTGATATTATTCTGGTACCATGGTATGCCGTGCATTACTACAGCCTATTGAGTCCACTGATCCCACTCACACAGAACTACCCTACGCCTTGACCTCTTTCTCTCCTCTCTCTCCAGATGAAATCCTGTGACTAGTGAAGTCCGGCCACCCGACAAACGACCCCATCCCCTCCTCCCTTCTCCCATTCCTCATCAGCTCATCCTTGACCACTGGCTGCCTCCCCTCTGACTTCAAAATGGCCCGAGCCGCTCCCCTCCTTAAGAAACCAATACTCGACGACTCTGACTTCAAAAACTACATACCGGTATCCCTTCTTTCCTTTCTTTCAAAAACACTTGAGCTTGTCTCTGACCAACTCTCTCTCTATTTCTATCACAACACTCTTGGACACTTGGATTGCATCCTACCTGGCAGGCCACTCCTATCAGCTGACATGGAGAGGATCTGTGTCTACACAACGTACTCTCACAACTGGTGTCCCTCAGGGCTCGGTTCTAGGCCCTCTCCTCGTCTACCTATACACCATGACACTTGGCTTCGTCATATCCTCACATGGTCTCTCCAATCATTGCTATGCAGATGAGATGTGCTTCTACACCTGCATTGCTTGCTGTTTGGGGTTTTAGGCTGGGTTTCTGTACAGCACTTTGTGACATCAGCTGATGCAAGAAGGGCTTTATAAATACATTTCATTGATGACACTAAAGTACTTATCTCCTTCCACTATTCTGACACCCAGGTTGTGACACGCATCTCTGCATGCCTGGCAGATATCTCACCTTGGATGTTGGCCCACCACCTCAAGCTCAACCTCGACAAACCGGAGCTGCTCTTCCTCCCGGGAAGGCCAGCCCGCTCCAAAACCTCTCCATCAAGGTTGACAACCCCACAGTGTCCCCCTCCCAGAGTGCAAAGAACCTTACCATGACCTTGGACAACACCCTGACATTCTCTGCAAACATCAAAGCAGTGACTCGCTCCTTCAGGTTTATGCTCTACAACATCTGTAGATTACGGCCGTCCTTCACAAAGGAAGCAGCGCAAGTCCTAATCCAGGCACTTGTCATCTCCCTTCTGGACTACTGCAACTCACTATTGGCTGGGCTCCCTCCTTGTGCCATCAAACCGCTGCAGCTTAACCAGAACACTGAAGCCTGCCCGGTGTTCAACCTTCCGAAGTTCTCCCATATCACCCCGCTCCTCCGCGCACTCCATTGGCTTCCAGTCAAAGCTCGCTTCCACTACAAGACCATGGTACTTGCCTACAGAACAGCAAGAGGAATTACCCCTCCCTACCTTCAGGCAATGCTCAAACCCTACACTCCAACCCAAGCACTCCATTCTGCCACCTCTGGTCTTTTGGCCCTCCCACCTCCTACTGGAGGGTATGGGAGGGTAGCTCCTGCTCAGCCCAGTCCAAGCTCTTCTCTGTCCTGGCACCCCAATGTTGGAACCAGCTTCCCCCTCAAGCTAGGACGGAAGAGTCCCTGCCTATCTTCTGAAAACATCTGAAACCCTCCTTCTTCAAAGAGTATCTTACTAGCTCTGACCTTGCTGATAGCTACTTTTTTGAGGAAAATATACTTAGTATGACTGTGATATGTGGCTGTCCTACCTAGCTATCTTAAGATGAATGCACTAACTGTAAGTCGCTCTGGATAAGAGCTTTTGAAAAATGACTTAAATGTAATGGATAAATTTAGGCAATGGCCTTATCATTATTATCTAACCAGTAGGTTCAACCAGTAGGTTCCATCCAGGTCAAACTACCCTTTTCAAGGCCCAAAAAAGTAGCTTCAGTTTAATACAGTCTGAGTCATGTAATAGGCCTATTCCATTCCTATGGTCCTCAGAACTGCTGCAAGCAGAAGGCTAAATGGAATATGTTTTATGACCTTATAACGCATTAGTCATAACTTGGTTTTAGTAACTGTACAATGAAGGGTTTGTTCCTTTAAAAAACATTTTTATTTAACCTTTATTTTACTAGGCAAGTCAGTTAAGAACACATTTTTATTTACAGTGATGGCCTAACCCGGCCAAACACTCCCCTAACCCAGGCGACACTGGGCCAATTGTGCACTGCCCTATGGGACTCCCGATGACGTCCGGTTGTGATACAGCCCGGGATCTAACCTGGGTCTGTAGTGACGCCTCTAGCACTGTGATGCAGTGCCATAGAACGCTGCGCCACTCGCGAGGCTCAGTATCAGTCCAAGAGTATTACCAAACAATAGATGGCCTGTATACTAATCATGTAATTGCATTCATCACTATTTGTATTGTTGAATGCACCGAGATGCCCGTTATTAAACTACTAGCACACGGCACAGACACCTATTCATACCCCACAAGACATGCCACCAGAGGTCTCTTCACAGTCCCCAAGTCCAGAATTCCACATCAAGTAACTCATGCAGGCAGTAAAATCAGATTTTCTTTTTAAATGACAAAAAATACACCTTCCCGAACCGCAGGGACTGTGAAGATACACACAGGCACAGACACACACGCATGATAACATACACACTATACACACACAGTTACACATGTATTTTGTGTTGTAGCTACTGTATGTGGTGATAGAGTAGTGGCCTGAGGGAGCACACTTAATGTGTTGTGAAATGTAATGTTTTAATTTGATATAACTGCCTTCATTTTGTTGGACCCCAGGAAGAGCAGCTAATGGGATCCATAATAAATCCAAATACCAGAAGAAACAACATCATTATTCTAGGGTGTTATATGGTTACAGGGAGTCAATGGTATAACATAGACACAGTGAAGGGCAATGAAGACTTGTGCCAGAACTACAATGACGACGTCCAATTTTATCACAAATGCCCCCAAGAATGTGTACAATAATTTTCAAAGCTTAATTTATTTTCCGATAAATCTTTCTCTGAAGTATTTCCAAGCCTTTAAAAACAGAGCCACTGTTTTATTTACTCTACCAGTTGTGAGTACAGTGTTAAAGGGACGTACATGGGGAGACTGGCTACTTTAGGTTTGGCAGCATGGCGTGGTTGTTCTCTCCTCTCCCCCTTGTTGTTTGACCTCCTCCTGTCAGGTCAGTGCGAGGCCCCCAGCCTTCCCATGAGCTTGGCCTTGCATTAGGTCAACAGGGAGCATCCATTTATCAGACCCTGGCTGCAACAGACAACATCCCAGCAGTGTGGCAAAGCTGAACCATTGTATAAGCTGATGCGCTTCCTGTGATTTATCACGCTAACTCGCTAGCATCAAAAGTCAATAGCTAGCGTGCCATATACAGAGGTCTGTCTGTCCATAGGGGGGAGTGAGTTCACTGTGAGTTGAACACCTCCACCGCTCTCTGATGTCAGTGACTTGTGTGTCTGTTTACATTCCATAGAATGGATAAGCCTGCAGTGCTGTGTAACCACCAGGGACTATGCTGTCCGTGGAGGCTGTTCTGGGATCAGGTGTGTGTTTGAAATGCTAGGGGTCCCCTTGTAAGCAGAGAGGGCTAGGCTGGTGGAGATCCAATGTGTTCAACATGTGTCTTCTATGGCTTTCTGTTTATTTCTAGTCCTGGACGAACCTCATGTACAGAGGTCAGTCATTTGGCATGTGTTTTTTGAGTGTGTGTGTGTGTCAGGGTTTCCATTAGGAAAAAACACTATTCCTTGTGTTAATGTTATATATGCAAAACGTTATATCCTATTGTTTTACTGGTTTGAAGGCTTGAAGTTCTGGCTATCTTGTGTTAGGTTCTAATTCTCAGAGTAAAAAACTCAATTTGAAATTTCAAACTCTGATTTCTGAGAATAGTCCCATAACGTTGGTGCTGTGCAACTTCATCAACAAGCTGGCAAACTATTGTTAGGTTCTAATTCTGAGTAAAAACTTACAAGACACTATGAAAGCTCAAACCAAGTTTATTCTTCCCAGTGGATCAATACAGCTGCATTAGACAAGGACATATTCACACAAGCACTGATATTTAAACCTTTCTCCTAGGCTGAGTCTCTTCCTACACATCTGAACAAACATTGTACCTTTATTGCTAGGCAGGACACTAAGTGATACGGACCATAAACTTTTCTTTCTCCCTTAACGTGACCTGACCTGACCTCGACCCTCTTCATCACTAATCCATGGCTCTCTCCCCTTATCAATGCCTGCCACGTGACCGCTTTCCCTGCACTCAGTCCATTCCTAGCTTAATCATCACTAATCTCAGAGTAAGTTGCAAGTTAGTTGAAAAATGGCGCCGACAGAGATTGTCGCCTCGCTTCGCGTTCTTAGGAAACTATGCAGTATTGAATTTTTTTATGTATTATTTCTTACATTGTTAGCCCAGAGAATCTCAAGTGTTATTACATACAGCTGGGAAAAACTATTGGATGTAAGAGCAACGTCAACTTACCAACAGTACGACCAGGAATACGACTTTCCCGAAGCGGATCCTCTGTTTGGACTCAAAACAACAACGCCGCAGAAGGGGCTGACGGAGCGGTCTTCTGGTCAGGCTCCATAGAAGGGCATATCGCTCACTGCTCCCGAGTATACTACTCGCCAATGTCCAGTCTCTTGACAACAAGGAAGACAAAATTCGAGCAAGGGTTGCCTTCTAGAGAGACATCAGAGATTGTAACATTCTCTGTTTCACGGGAACATGGCTCACTCGGGATATGTTATCGGAGTCGGTAAAGCCATCCGGTTTCTTCACGCATCGCGTTGTCAGAAACAAACATCTCTCTGGTAAGAAGAAGGGCGGGAGTGTATGCCTTATGATTAACGAGTCGTGGTGTGATCATAACAACATACAGGAACTCAAGTCCTTTTGTTCACCTGACCTAGAATTCTTTACAATCAAATGCCGTCCGCATTATCTACCAAGAGAATTCGCTTCGATTATAATCCCAGCCGTGTATATCCCCCAAGCAGACACCTCGACGGCCCTGAAAGAATTTCATTTGACTCTATGTAAACTGGAAACCATATATCCTGAGGCTGCATTTATTGTAGCTGGGGATTTTAACAAAGCTAATCTGAAAACAAGGCTCCCTAAATTTTATCGGCATATCGAATGTGCGACCCGGGCTTGAAGTATTCTGTATCATTGCTACTCTAATTTCCGCGATCCATACAAAGCCCTCCCTCGCCCTTCTTTCAGCAAATCTGACCACGACTCCATTTTGTTGCACCCAGCCTATAGACAAAAACTAAAACAGGAAACGCCCGTGCTCAGGTCTGTTCAACACTGATCCAACCAATCGAATTCCACGCTTCAAGATTGCTTCGATCACGTGGACTGGGATATGTTCCGGATAGCATCGAACAACAACTTTGATGAATACGCTGATTGGGAGGGCGAGTTTATTAGCAAGTGCATTGGTGATGTTGTACCCACAGTGACTATTAAAACCTTCCCCAACCAGAAAACGTGGATTGATGGCAGCATTCGCGCAAAACTGAAAGTGCAAACCACTGCTTGTAAACATGGCAAGGCGACCGGAAACATGACCAAATACAAACAGTGTAGCTATTCCCTCCACAAGACAATCAAACAAGCTAAGCGACAGTATAGAGACAAAGTAGAGTCGCAATTCAACAGCTCAGACATGAGACGTATGTGGCAGGGTCTACAGTCAATCCTAGATTACAAAAGAAAACCAGCCCCGTCGCAGACACGGGCGTCTTGCTCCCAGACAAATGAAATAACTTCTTTGCTCGCTTTGAGGACAATACATTGCCACTGACACGTCCCACTACCAAAACCTGTGGGCTTTCCTTCACCACGGCCAACGTGAGTAAAACATTTAAACTTGTTAACCCTCACAAGGCTGCCGGTCCAGACGGCATCCCTAGCCGCATCCTCAGAGCATGCGCAGACCAGCTGGCTGGTGTATTTACGGACATATTCAATCAATCCCTATCCCAGTCTGCTGTTCCCACATGCTTCAAGAGGGCCACCATTGTTCCTGTTCCCAAGAAAGCTAAGGTAACTGAGCTAAATGACTATCGCCCCGTAGCACTCACTTCCGTCATCATGAAGTGCTTTGAGAGACTAGTCAAGGACCATATCACCTCCACCCTACCTGACACCCTAGACCCACTCCAATTTGCTTACCGCCCCAATAGGTCCACAGACGACGCAATCGCAACCACACTGCACACCGCCCTAACCCATCTGGACAAGAGGAATACCTATCTAAGAATGCTGTTCATTGATTACAGCATTACAGCATTCAACACCATAGTACCCTCCAAACTCGCCCTGTGCAACTGGGTCCAGGATTTCCTGACGGATCGCCCCCAGGTGGTGAGGGTAGGAAACGACATCTCCACCCCGCTGATCCTCAACACTGGGGCCCCACAAGGGTGCGTTCTCAGCCCTCAACTGTAATCCCTGTTCACCCATGACTTCGTGGTGATGCACGCCTCCAACTCAATCATCAAGTTTGCAGACGACACTACAGTGGTAGGCTTGATTACCAACAATAACGAGACGACCTACTGGGAGGAGGTGAGGGCCCTCGGAGTGTGGTGTCAGGAAAATAACCTCACACTCAATGTCAACAAAACAAAGGAGATGATCGTGGACTTCAGGAAAGAGCAAAGGGAGCACTCCCCTATCCACATCGACGGGACAGTAATGGAGAAGGTGGAAAGTTCCTTGGCGTACACATCATGGACAAACTGAAATGGTCTACCCACACAGACAGCGTGGTGAAGAAGGCGCAGCAGGTTGAAGAAATTTGGCTTGTCACCGAAAACACTCACAAACTTCGACAGATGCACAATCGAGAGCGTCCTGTCAGGCTGTTTCACCGCCTGGTACGGCAACTGCTCTGCCCACAACCGTAAGGCTCTCCAGAGAGTTGTGAGGTCTGCACAATGCATCACCGGGGGCAAACTACCTGCCCTCCAGGACACCTACACCACCCGATGTCACAGGAAGGCCAAAAAGCTCATCAAGGACAACAATCCAGCTATCATCCAGAAGGCAAGGTCAGTACAGGTGCATCAAAGCTGGGACCGAGAGACTGAAAAACAGCTTCTATCTCAAGGCCATCAGACTGTTAAACAGCCATCACTAAGATTGAGTGGCTGCTGCCAACATACTTACTCAAATCTTTAGCCATTTTAATAATTAAAAATTGGATGTAATAAATGTATCACTAGTGACTTTAAGCAGTGCCACTTCATATAATGTTTACATACCATACATTACTCATCTCATTTGTATATACTGTACTCTGTACCATCTCTGAATCTTGCCTATGCCTCAGGGCCATCGCTCATCCATATATTTTTATGTACATATTCTTATTCATTCCTTTACACTTGTGTGTGTATAAGGTAGATGTTGTGAAATTGTTAGAATACATGTTAGATATTACTGCACGGTCGGAACTAGAAGCACAAGCATTTCGCTACACTCGCATTAACATCTGCTAACCATGTGTATGTGTCCAATAACATTTGATTTGATTTGATCCATGGCTCTCTCCCCTCATCAATGCCTGCCACATGCGATCGCTTCCCTTCACTTAGTACATTCCAAGCTTAATTGCACACACTATATACCTTCCTCCTACAGATAACCATTAACTTCTGGTGTAGACCCTCTAACCCTAAGCACTCAATATTTCAATAGGATCCCTGATATAATGTAAACGGTATACATTACCCTCTCTACACCAGTGACATGAATAAGTATATGTCATATTTTCAGAACCCAACAGTTGTTATGACATGTATTATCTGAATTAGGACCACAGAATTATGCCTACGGAGGAGCGGCTTCTATAGAGAAACTTTGAATGTCTTTGAACTTCCGAGAGTTGGCTCAAAGCTGCAATATGTAACTTTTGGGGTGACCCAATCAAATTCACAAAGAAATATGAGTTATAGATCTGTCATTCTCATTGAAAGCAAGTCTAAGAAGCGGTAGATCTGTTCTATGTGCGCTATTTCTATGCTTCCTTTTCTTCAGTTTAGTTTTGCATCTTTTCCTTTCGGTTTTGTACACCAGCTTCAAACAATTGAAAATGCTATATTTTTGGTTGTGGAAAATTTATTTCACAGCGGTTTATATGGTACAATGATTCTCTACACTATACTTGCTTGTTTTGTCACATAAACTTGAATTAGCAGAACTATTAGAATATTTAGCAACCAGGAAATGGTAGAGCAATTTCTGCATATTGCACTTTTAACTTTAGCTAGCTAACAAGCTTGTGTGGCACCAGAATTAAAAACACATCTTACCTTTTTGTAGTAATAAATCCAATGTGAAACATGTTAACTATAGTATCCTTTACTAGCATTGAAAAAGTTAATCCATTCTTCTCTAATTAAAATTCCTAATTTATGAATTATGCTTGTAACGTTAGTAGCCTACACACGCACACACACTGGCAAAGATTTTCATCTGGCAGGCAGACACTGGAATACATTTCTGAGTGACAGTGTGGGAGCAGCTTGAGGCTGGCTGTGGTTGAGTTGTGCATCAGGACGAGTCGGTAGGGCACTCAGATGGACTAATCGGTCCTATCCTGTCACTCTGACTGATGTCAGCTGTCAATGTCACTGCATTTTGAAGTGGTTCATGATGTCCGTTCATAAGCTTTTATGAACTGTTAAGAGATAGCTGCATTATAGCAAAACAACACTTGACACACACAGCACAAATACAACCCTCTCATAGTCACTGCTCTGCTCTGCCCGGCTCATTTTCTTTATTGGGTCAAGTGTTTGGCTGTTTAGACTCCCTCTCAATTATAGTACCAACTCTTAATGCAATTCTCTCTCTCTTTCTCTTCGCTATTATTTGGAAGCCTTTGAGGTTTAATAGAGCACAGCGATAGTATTTTTCTCCACTCGCTATCCAAGCCTGGCCAGTGAGCCTATGTAATCTGGGACAGAGCTATTCTGTGGGTCTATTGCCCTCTGATGGCTGCTAGCAGCACTGGTCTCCTCTGTAGCACAGCCAAACTGATCTGGGTTCAGCTTTTAGAAAGGGAAAGCGGTAATCCTAGTCAGGTAATGTGTTTTTGATCATCTGGCATACAGACAGCAGCCAGTTCAGGTTGAGTCAGGTAGACAGTGGTCTCTAGTGACAGCCTTAACGGATTTGGTTCTGGGTACCCTGATTAGGTAGATAGATTGAACTATGCACAACAACCATGGTTTTGATTTGTTGTTAATTATGATTGCCCTTCGTGATTACACACTGTGGATAAACATGTTTGTTTTGTATGGTGTTAGCTGGCTAAGAGTGAGGAATGTGGGCTTCAACTCTGGTTGATAACTATGTGTGTTGTGCCTGGCAGCCTCTCAAGAATTGGGGAAACTCCTTGTGATGTGTGCGCCGATGGGTACCATACATGCACCACAACCAGGTAGCCTAGGGGTTAGAGTGTTGGGCCAGTAACTGAAAGGTTGCTAGATCGAATCCCCGAGCTGACAAGGTAAAAATCTGTCGTTCTGCCCCTGAACAAGGCAATTAACCCACTGTTCCTAGGCCGTCATTGTAAATAAGAATTTGTTCTTAACTGTCTTGTCTAGTTAAATAAAAAATACAAGGTTTTGAATAGTTGTTAATAAAAAATGCTTGTCTGATTACCCACTTTGGAAATTAATAGGACCTGAGCCCTAGGGCTTTATAAATACATTTGATTGATTGATTGATTTGGGTAAGCATGTTTGTTTTGTGTGGTATTAGTTGGCTAAGAACGATGAATGTTGAGACTAGGTGTTTGGTGCCTGGCTGCCTCTCAGAAGTGGGGAGAAGCATTGTCGTGACCAGTGACATGTGGTGAGGTCTGGGGCTGTGCATGCACTTTCTATTGTGCCCGCCCCGTTTCCCGTCTCACGCACGCACACACACACACTCATAAACCAGATTGCTACAGTGTTTATTGATATGACATGATCACAAAGATAACCTTCAAACAACCACATCCAACCGTCAAACAGCAGCAGGTAGGGGCGCAACCGTTAGGCACACATTCATGGGGCCCTAATAGCTTGTGCCCCATGCAACTGCCCTGCACAAACAGGTGACTTTCAGCACCACAGACAGCGACCCCAATGCCAGTGAGTAGGTCGAACGTTACTAGACAGAGCTACACACACTATACCTAGTAGTCAGCGCTACTGATTTGAGATATATACTTACGCAATAGACATGTAATGTATTAATAACAGACGGCGGTACTGTAAATAAACACTGACACTTACGTTTACTTGTGAACAAAGGCCATCCCTCAATCCTTCCTGGTAAAGACATCAGTGACTGAACTGTAAAACTCTTCCCTGTTGGCCCTATGTTTTAAATCACTTGTTCTCGATGGGATGGAGACGATGCCACAGTTCTGACTGTGCATTTATCCATTTCAGCGCAGAAAATGTCCTCTCAACGGATGCTGCTGTGGTTGGTATAGCGAGGACCAGATGCAGTAACTTTGTCACCTCGGGGACAGTCTGTGTCAGGTCATTCTAGAACAAAAAGCTGAGGAGCTTTCCAGGTGATTTGTCTCATACCATTTATGAACTTTACAATCCAACAAGATCAGCCTTAAGTATAACGAAATCGAATTTTGGCATATTTTGACAGACTTTTGTGACATTTTATTCATATTTTTTCAGTCCACTAAGCCAATGAAATTAAGTTCACCAATGTGGTCAAACCTGGCTCTCATCTGAACATTGGTATTGTCCAGTATGTTGTAGTAGATTTGTGCCCTCTCCTTACCAATCGTCAGTTTACTATGAGTTTTGCTTCCTGCCAAGCCCAGTTAATTGCATTTCTGCTCAAATCGCTCATGGAAACTATCAGCCTTGTCACTGCCGTTCCAGTGCCGCAGATACGGGTACGGCAGAAACCCATATCCATCGCTTTGTTCTGCAGAACACGGAAGAGCGTGTCTGTGTCATTGAAAACATAAGCAAAAAGCAAACACGGTGGTGTTCTTTAAATCGGTTGATAAGTCTTTTTATTTCAGCAAATGCATTTCATAGTTCCACATAGTTGCCCCTGGGCCTGTTTGATGAGCTGACACTCATCGTTGCCACGAAATGCCAACTCCTGTTTACCTAGGTAGCATGACGTAGCATTAATTAGCTAGGTCTTTCAAAGTCTCACGGTTCTCTGTTACCTTTGCTTTGTGCGTGCTGATGTTCAGTCACCATTGTTAATTCAATGCCGGATCTCTCTGTGAACTGCCAAATATCTTAAGAGCTTTCTGGCTTTGGATGTGAGACACAGATTTCTCATCCTTGTTCGGTGCTATAGGCAAGTTGTTTACGTTGCAGTAACTGGCTCTTGTCCACACACTGTCTCTGGTGGAAAACAGCAGGCAGGGCAAGCAGTAGTCGGCTGTTAGCAGCACAGATACAGAGCCAGTCTTTCCATTGATACCACTTAGATTGAAATGATCATGTTATTTTCTGTCGCTTCCTTTGATTTGGGTCCCTAAACTCAGGTGTTGGTCTTCTTTCTCTTATCACCCTCAGTTTTTCTAGAAAATACAATGTTTTAAACTGTTTGATGCAATATGTTAGCCATCCTGATCAGCTTACTTTAGCTACCAGTAAAACAAACGTAACCACTAAAAGGCAGGAGATGCCCATAGGCAGGAGCTAGCTCTGCCTTTCCTTCTGCCTATCCCATCACTTTTTTCATGCCAATACGCATGCACATTTATTATGAGTGCAATAAAAATGAATGGGACACTTTTGACACATGAAAGGCAGCGAGCTCTGGGCCTGCCTTTCGACGTCAGTTATCTGGCAGTATAAGGTAGAAACAGGCCAAGTCATGTCAATGCCTTGCATTGAGTTTGACACATGAAAGGCAGCGAGCTCTCGGCCTGACTTTCGTCGTCCGTTAGCTGGCAATATAAGGTTGAAACACGCCAAGTCATGTCAATGCCTTGCATTGAGTTTGGCTTTTGAAGGGCGGGAGAAAGGTACAAGGCTGACTTTCCCCTGGCATCCTTGTGCATTTTGTATCAGATCACTGCAAATTTGTCAAGTACTAGTTCTCAAATCGATTTTGTCATGCAGAAAAAACATGAATATGATAAAATGATTATTTATAAAATGTAATTTAATAAAAATAAATTTATTAATTTTTCATTACTGTTCTTTTTTCATTAATTTTCTGCCTACCCTGACCGCACGTCAATGGTCGTGACATTGGGTGTGCGTGTGCGTGCAGGACCACTGCCAGGCATTTGGATGCCCTCACCTGCCTTTGTCCTGCCGGATCTTGTTTGAATGAATCCCTTATACCCACACTGACTGTGTGTCTTGGTCTCCTTGCCTATTCCCTCTGCAGCAAGAAGCCGGCCGGCATTCTCACACCCTCCCATGACCACATGTTCATCTGCCCGTGTGAATACTACTGTGAATCGCTCACTTACTTTTCCCCGTCTATCTTGTTATTTCTTTCTCACTCATTCTCTCTTTTTGCTTGATAATTGGAGCCTCATTTCAAAGGTATTTTCTTTCCTCAGGCGTGTGACTTAGAAGTCCATGTTCATCACATCTGAAGGAGTTCTCTCCAATCCCTTTAAAGTGTGAAGATGTGGCATTTCTACACTGAACAAAAATATAAACACAACATGTGAAGTGTTGGTCACATGTTACATGAGCTGAAGTAAAAGATCCCAGAAATGTTCCATATGTACAAAAAGCTTATTTCTCTCATTGTGTGCACATATTTGTTTACATCTATGTTAGTGAGCCCTTTGCCAAGATAATCCTTTGCCAAGATAATCCATCCACCTGACAGGTGTAGAATATCAAGAAGCTGATTAAACAGCATGACCATTACACAGGTGCACCATATGCTGGGGACATTAAAAGGCCACTCTTAAATGTACAGTATTCTCACACAACAACATGCCACTGCTATCAAAAGTTTTGAGGGAGCCCACAATTGGCATTCTGACTACAGGAATGTCCAACCGAGCTATTGCCAGAGAATTGAAGGTTCATTTCTCTACCATAAGCCGCCTCCAAATTCGTTTTTGAGAATTTGGCAGTACATCCAACCGGCCTCACAACCGCAGGCCACGTGTATGGCGTTGTGTAGGCAAGCGCTTTGCTGATGTCAACGATTGGAACAGAGTGCCCCATGGTAGAGGTGGGGCTATGGTATGAGCAGGCGTAAGCTACGGACAACAAACACAATGGCATTTTATCAATGGGAATTTGAATGCACAGAGCTACTGTGACGAGGCCTATTGTTGTGCCATTCATCTGCCGCCGTCACCTTTCAGCTTGATAATGCACGGCCCCATGTCACAAGGATCTGTACACAATTCCTGGGAGCTGAAAATGTCCCATTGAGCATGTTTGTGATGCTCTGGATTGACAGGTACGACGGTGAGTTCCAGTTCCCGCCAATATCCAGCAACTTCGCACAGCCATTGAAGAGGAATGGGACAACATTCCACAGGCCACAATCAACAGCCTGATCAACTCTATGTGAAGGAGATGTGTCACGCTGCATGAGGCAAATGGTGGTCACACCAGATACTGACTGGTTTTCTGATCCACGCCCTACCTTTGTTTTAAGGTATTTGTGACTTAACAGATGCGTGTCTGTATTCCTGTCATGTCAAATCAATAGATTAGGGCCTAATGTATTTATTTGAATTGAATGATTTCCTTATATGAACTGTAACTCAGTAGTCTTTGAAATTGTTGCATTTATATTTTGTTCAGTATATTTTATTTGTTTGGTAATGTTTGTTGTTTTTGGTGAAACATGACTTGTGCACTACATAATACGATTGCATACTAAGTAGTGTGCTTGTGTGGAACGTCAGTGTCCTTGTGACACTTCCATTGAAGTGGCAGCTTGCATAAATTGCAAGGTGCTTTTCAAGATGTCCACCAGAGGGAGGTGATGCATTGGCAGTGAAATGGATATGATCCTCTCCTCTGCTCCTCTCTTCTAAGAGCCCCTAGTATCGATCTCTCCAATCCCTTTAAGGTGAGACCTAGAAAGCCCAAACCAAGACTAAATCTATCCAGTGGGACGTTAAGTGGGGTGTGGGGGGGGGCAATCTGGTGTAGTGTGTGTTGCAGCCCCCCTCTTCTCTGTCTTCCACACCCCAGATTAAGAGACCACCCCATTTTCGACCCAGAAAATACCACCCCCCTTCCCACTGCTACCCTCCACACACACCGCCCCATAGCCCTCTGGCCCTGTGTCCCCCACCCCATCACCCCTTAATTGCACATATCGCCCCCATTTCCTCCCCATGACGTCTGCCTGAGTCCCCTGGGAGAATAGGGTGAGGAGTCCATTTGCAGCTCTTGTCAGGGGGGGGTTGAAGTCAGAAGTTTACATACACCTTAGCCAAATACATTTAAACTCAGTTTCACAATTCCTGACATTTAATCCGAGTAAAAATTCCGTCTTAAGTCAGTTAGGATCACCACTTTATTTTAAGAATGTGAAATGTCAGAATAATAGTAGAGAGAAGGATTTATTTTAGCTTTTATTTCTTTCATCACATTCTCAGTGGGTCAGAAGTTTACATACACTCAATTAGTATTTGGTAGCTTTGCCTTTAAATTGTTTAACTTGGGCCAAACGTTTCGGGTAGTCTTCCACAAGCTTCCCACAATAAGTTGGGTGAATTTTGGCCCATTTCTCCAGACAGAGCTGGTGTCAGGTTTGTCAGGTTTGTAAGCCTCCTTGCTCGCACACGCTTTTACAGTTCTGCCCACAAATGTTCGATAGGATTGAGGTCAGGGCTTTGTGATGGCCACTCCAATACCTTGACTTTGTTGTCCTTAAGCCATTTTGCCACAACTTTGGAAGTATGCTTGGGGTCATTGTCTATTTGGAAGACCCATTTGCGACCATGTTTTAACTTTCTGACTGATGTCTTGAGATGTTGCTTCAATATATCCATATAATTTCCCTCCTTCATGATGCCATCTATTTTGTGAAGTGCACCAGACCCTCCTGCAGCAAAGCACCCCCACAAGATGATGCTGCCACCCCTGTGCTTCACGGTTGGGATGGTGTTCATCGGCTTGCAAGTCTCCCCCTTTTTCCTCCAAACATAATGATGGTCATTATGGCCAAACAGTTCTACAGTTCAGATCTTAGTCCCCATGTGCAGTTGCAAACCGTAGTCTGGCTTTTTTATGGTGGTTTTGGAGCAGTGGCTTCTTCCTTGCTGAGCGGCCTTTCAGGTTATGTCAATATAGGACTCGTTTTACTGTGGATATAGATACTTTTGTACCTGTTTCCTCCAGCATCTTCACAAGGTCCTTTCCTGTTGTTCTGGAATTGATTTGCACTTTTCGCACTAAAGTACGTTCATCTCTAGGAGACAGAACACGTCTCCTTCCTGAGCGGTATGACGGCTGCGTGGTCCCATGGTGTTTATACTTGCGTACTATTGTTTGTACAGATGAACGTGGTACCTTCAGGTGTTTGGAAATTGCTCCCAAGGATGAACCAGACTACAAGGTCTACCATTTTTTTCTGAGGTCTTGGCTGATTTCTTTTGATTTTCCCATGATGTCAAGCAAAGAGGCACTGAGTTGGAGGGTAGGCCTTGAAATACATCCACAGGTACACCTCCAATTGACTCAAATGATGTCAATTAGCCTATCAGAAGCTTCTAAAGCCATGACATAATTTTCTGGAATTTTCCAAGCTGTTTAAAGGCACAGTCAACTTAGTGTATGGAATTGTGATACAGTGAATTCTAATTGAAATAATCTGTCTGTAAACAATTGTTGGAAAAATTACTTCATGCACAAAGTACATGTCCTAACCGACTTGCCAAAACTATAGGTGGTTAACAAGAAATTTGTGGAGTGGTTTAAAAACAACTTTTAATGACTCCATCCTAAGTGTATGTAAACTTTCGACTTGATGCGTGTCACTCAAGCCCCAGTTTGAGGTGACCCAGCTACAGTATCCCATTAGGAAATGAAGCCAATTTGAACCCCCCTGTGTAGGCAAGGCCCTCTCAATGATTCACACACAACAAAATGCCGCTGTTCTTGCCTACTTTTGGGCATTATACTAATAGGAATGTAATAACAAGAGATACAGTATTACCACTATTTCAGAATTAAGCGCCCGCCCCTAGCTACTGGAATATGAGAAGTGTCAGATGCACTTCCTTTTTAAGAACCACGTTGCATCCCCCGTGATCTAGGTTCCATGGCACCAATTACCATCTTGACACTGATGAATTTCGATGTTGACACATTTTGGGCTGTGGTGCCGAGTTCTTGCTGATGCCCGAGAGCGCCACGAGGCATGTTTGTGACATTGCAGAGGAATAGATATGGAGCATATGGTCTTTATGACGAAGGCTTGTGCATGTTCTACTTTAGCTCTAATGAAATTACGCGCCGCGTAACTCGAGTGGGAGGAAGCCTCTGGAAAACCATGAGAACACTAAGATCCTATGGTAAAAAGACTGTTTTGCCTACAACGTGTTGGCAGTATGCTATTGATGTCATAGGTGTCGTAAGGATTGGACCAACGCGCAGCGGGTAAAGTGCTCATCTTCTTAATTTATTAGAAATAACACTTAAACAAAAGAAACAAACGACGAAACAGTCCCATAAGGTGCACAGACTATACAGGAAATAACCATCCACAAAACAAGTGAAACAAACCTCAACTAAATATGGCCTCCAATTAGAGGCAATGATAACCAGCCGTCTCTAATTGTATGTCCTACCAAAAACCCAACATAGAAATAGAAAACTAGATTTAAACATAGAACCTAAACCCAAAAAAACAAACACCCCCTGCCACGCCCTGACCAAAGTAAAATGACAAATAACCCCTTTTACTGGTCAGGACGTGACAGTACCCTTCCCCCCCCCCCCCCCCCCCCCCCAAAGGTGCAGACCCAGAATGCACCTCAAAAACAAAAACCCCACAAAAACAACCCCAAACTTAAAGGGAGGGTGGCCACCGTCAATGACGGTCCCTGTGCTACACCCCCCCTTCCCAATCCTCCCACTACGGAGGTGGCGTTGGCTCTGAGCGTAGCTCCCGTTCAGAAGACTCTAGGCTGGGGAGCGTCGCTGGAGCCTCCTGGCTGGGGAGCGTCGCTGGAGCCTCCGGGCTGAGGGGAGCGTCGCTGGAGGCTCCGGGCTGAGGGGAGCGTCGCTGGAGGCTCCGGGCTGAGGAGAGCGTCGCTGGAGGCTCCGGGCTGAGGAGAGCGTCGCTGGAGGCTCCGGGCTGAGGAGAGCGTCGCTGGAGGCTCCGGGCTGAGGAGAGCGTCGCTGGAGGCTCCGGGCTGAGGAGAGCGTCGCTGGAGGCTCCGGGCTGTGGAGAGCGTCGCTGGAGGCTCCGGGCTGGGGAGAGCGTCGCTGGAGGCTCCGGGCTGGGGAGAGCGTCCCTGGGGGCTCCGGGCTGGGGAGAGCGTCCCTGGGGGCTCCGGGCTGGGGAGAGCGTCCCTGGGGGCTCCGGGCTGGGGAGAGCGTCCCTGGGGGCTCCGGGCTGGGGAGAGCGTCCCTGGGGGCTCCGGGCTGGGGAGAGCGTCCCTGGGGGCTCCTGGCTGGGGAGCGTCGCTGGAGGCTCAGGGCTGAAGAGCGTCGCTGGAGGCCTCCTGCGTGGAGCTGGGACCGGTCTCCCCGAACTGGGAAGACTTACAGGAGATTGGGTGCGCAGATCGGGCACAGGGCACACTGGGCCGTGGAGGCGCACCGGCGGTCTGGAACTCAGGGCTGGCACACCCCGTCCTGGCTGAGTGGTCCCTGTAGCCCGGCACGGGCGGAACGCTGGCACAGGGCGAACTGGGCTGTGCTGGAGAGTGAGGGCTGCCGTGCGTAGATCAGGGTAAGCTGGACCGAGGAGACGCACTGGTGGCCAGATGCGCTGCACCTGCGCACTTCTCCCTGGCTGCCGGCCAACTCTCGCCCGGCAACGCTGCGGAGCCCTTATTGGCCACACCGTACTGTGCGTGCATATGGGCGACACCGTGCGCATTTCTGCATAGCTTGGTGCTCTCCTCGTCACCCACTCCCCACGGTAAGCACGGGGAGTTGGCTCAGGACTCCACCCTGACTCTGGCCAACTCCCCGTGTGCCTCTCACACTTGCCTTTGGGCCTATACAGCGCCTCATAATAGCGCCACTCTGCCTTTGCTGCCTCCAGTTCCTCCTTCGGTCGCCGGTACTCCCCAGCCTGCCTCCAGGGCCCCTTTCCATCTAAAATCTCCTCCCATGTCCATGACTCCAAATATTTCTCCTGCTCTTCCTCCTTCCGCTGCTTGGTCCTTTTTTGGTGGGTGGTTCTGTCATAGGCATCGTAAGGATTGGACCAAGGCGCAGTGGGTAAAGTGCTCATCTTCTTAATTTATTAGAAATAACACTTAAACAAAAGAAACAAACGACGAAACAGTCCCATAAGGTGCACAGACTATACAGGAAATAACCAGCCACAAAACACAAGTGAAACAAACCTCAACTAAATATGGCCTCCAATTAGAGGCAACGACAACCAGCTGCCTCTAATTGGAGGTCCTACCAAAAATCCAACATAGAAATAGAAAACTAGATTTAAACATAGAAATAGAAAACATAGAACCTAAAGCAAAAACACTGAAACACACAAAACAAACACCCCCTGCCACGCCCTGACCAAACTAAAATGACAAATAACCCCTTTTACTGGTCAGGACGTGACACATTATGTCATAGACAATTGATTAAAGAGAAAATCCACTGGCGGCACTGAGTTTCGTGCAAACACAAAACCAAACAATTAAACATAGAAGAAGTGGTGTAAAGTACTTCAGTAAAACTACTTTAAATGACTACTTAAGTGTTTTTTGGGGGGTATTTGTACTTTACTATTTATATTTTTGACTACTTTTACTTCACTTCATTCCTAAAGAAAATTTTCCCTGACACCCAAACGTACTAAGCATTCATTTTTAATGCTTAGCAGGACAGGAAAATGATCCAATTCATATACTTCTCAAGAGAACATCCCTGGTCATCCCTACTGCCTCTGATCTGGAGGACTCACTAAACAGAGAACATCCCTGGTCATCCCTACTGCCTCTGATCTGGCAGACTCACTAAACACGAAATTGTGTGTTGAGTGTTGGAGAGTGCCCCTGGCTATCTGTAAATTTAAAAAACACACGAAAATTGTGCCATCTGGTTTGCTTAATATAAGGAATATTAAATGATTTACTTTTGATACTTAAGTATATTTAAGCAATTACATTTGCTTTTGATACTTAAGTATGTTTAAAACAAAATATATTTTTACTTAAACTCACGTAGTATTTTACTGGGTGACTCACTTTTGCTTGAGTAATTTTCTATGAAGGTACCTTTACTTTTACTCAAGTATGACAATTGGATACTTTCTCCACCACTGCGTATAAGCTGGAAAAGTATTGTTTTGTTTAAAAAAAAAACGATTTCACTTGACTCATTAATGTCTTTGTGAGTAATTTGGAAATGGCTTGTGAAATCTTGAGTTATACATTTATATTTTCCATAAGTCTGTTCCTCCAATTATTTCGCGAAATTAAGCATTAATCAATTGTAAGTCAAATTGAATAAATTGGTTTGGGGATTTATTTAGCTGTGTACCTTATGAGGTGACTGTCCCCCGTGGTAAGCCCATTCCAAAATAGATTATGGTGCTCTAATTATATATTTGCATCCTGGCTAAACCTTGAAACCAAGTGAACGTATTTTTTTTACCCCCCCTTTCAATGTCATCTTCATTCTAATCCTTTTCCCTTTTCCTTTAATGGCAGTAAATGTAACAAGGAAACATTGTTATCGGGCTCTTTCTATTACTATGTACACTCTAGGCTAAACGATTGTGTACTCAAAGCAAAAATGTTCTCGCTCGCTTTCTGTTGGAATATTAAACAGGCGTCTGTTAAAGAGACATTATTATGACTTCCTCGTCATGTAGAAGTTCGGGAAGAAGAGCAGTGAATAAAATAGAGAAGAATGGAAAAAAATCTATTTAGGGCCTATGGTGTTTGGATGCAGGGAGGTGGGTGGGTGAGAGAGAGTGAGAAGGATGGAGGGAAATACTGTAAGGGGGCATGGGGATGGGGCGTAATTGGCACTTTTGTCTGTCTTGTCACATGCCTGTTTAATTGGCGTGCCGAGAGGTCAGTTTTAAAATGAGCAGGGATTTGTAGGGTGTGTGTGTGTGGTTTGTGCACATATTTGTGAGAGCACGTGTGTGTATTTGGGTGGGGCTTTCACCGAGCCAAGCTTTGGTGTGTCTCTTGAGGACACCAGAGCATCAACTCATCAGCATAAAGCATTAAACATTTAGACTGACCTACAAAACATTGCAGCCCCTCACTCATCAGCACAGATTTCTGCCTGCATGCCTGCCTTGCTTGAGGAGGAGTACCCTCTTTTCATAATTACCAAACACCCACGCGTCTTTGCAATTATCAGCTCCATTTCTCTTGTTTTCTGTGGGATAATGAAGATGGAACGAGCCAACGTGGAGGGAGGGGGGTGTCATTCGCTACAATAGACAACATAATGCAATTTGGACAAGTGACAAACCTTATGCTTGATGGTGTGCTTTAGCCACCTTGAACTCACCAATGAATCAATTCAAGCTCTTTGTTAACTTTTCTGTGGCAATGCTACTTGTTCAAAACTTGTACTCACACATCATAGAGTCATTGGCTTAACATTACTAGTTTATGGCCTTCAAGTTGTTGATTTTGCCAATTAATAGTTGAACAATGATAAACACATATAAGAATAGTTTTTATTTAGGGAGTGTTGTCGATGGGGAAATGGCTACTGCTTTTAAAATGTTCATTATAGAAAGTTTATTAGCATCATTCTCATGTCACGATACTGCTTATATTATCTGACGCAAATGTCCTTTGTTAGCCAATGAACAGCTAGCTGAGTGTGTGGCAAGGTGGTGTTGTGTCAATAGAGAGGGAGAGAGAAGGGGGGGAAAGACGGATGCTGTTTTTTCTCTCTTTGTCCATCATTCGGCCTGAATGTGTGACGGACGGGGTGATGGAAATTGATTTCCGAGTGAATTATTCGGGGGCCCTCAGCCTCTGAGAGACAATAACCTTTTACCAAAGTGCCACGGTCTCTTCTCTCTCCTAGGAAGACATCTTAATTTGTTCATTTCAATATGCCAGGCCCATTCTCGGGCCTCTTCCAGCTCCGCTGTCGGCAGAGCGGACCAGCTGTTACCTGTCTATTATAATTTAGCAGTCTGATCGATTAAATGGAGAGTGATGCGTTGAGAGAAAGGGGAGGGGGACATAGAGCTATAATGACTAGAGTGAAGAGATTTTTTTTTTAGAAGTACCTGTCTGTTTATATATATTTCTCTGATTGATAGAATGGAGAATGATTAGGAGTTAGGAGGGAAATATAGAACTACAGTGACTAAAGTGAGGTGATACATGTTTTCTCTAGCTGTTCCTGTCTCTTACACTAACTGCCTAACCTACTCCTAACTTGTTTTTTAAATGATATGAGCAAAAAAAGATATTATTTGGGACGGCAAGCCCGCAAAATGAAATGGGCCTATTTATATAATGAGGGCAGAAATGATTCAATATTAAAGCAATTGGCCTCTCGCTACAGGCTTCAGTCATTCAAAAACTATACTTAAATCCGAAATGGTTCTCGAGCAGATTAGTAAGAATGGCTCACCCTATGTTCAAGAATGGCCTTTTTCCCCTTCATTCAGATTACGACCTCTCACTTTCGGTTATTTGAAAATAGAATAAACTCCAAAATATCGCTATTTTTAAAGCAAGTCATTTCAGTTTAATCCACCAGAAAAGACAGAACAAATATTATTGTTAAACACAAAAATACTAATTGATAATTAAAAAAAATATACAGTAAAATCTTTGTAAATTATATAAATAGGACTGGTGGAGTTATGTCATAAGTGCATTTAACAAAATATATGGAAATGTCTGCTCTATCCAAAATCACAACCAACTGATTGCAGCATTACCGCAAAAATGGAGGAGGCAAGTGGAAGGGGGAGAAAGGAAGGAACTTGTCTGTCGGCCATGCATTAAAGACCAAAATTAGTTAAAGAAAAATGTGATTCATAAAAAAGTATACCAGTTTAATTTAAGAACCCAAAAATATACAGCTGCGCCGTACTGTTTGCAAAATAGTTGGGAGGAGACTTCGATGTCCCGTTTCAATGGCACATGGTTTATGATCTGATACACAAAACGACGCCGGATTCAAAAGTTTGAGTTTTCCGATTTAAATTATTATCCAAAATTCTTGCAACCAATAGAATATTATATGGGGGATAAAACCATCCCAGCTCTGCAGATTTTTCTGCGTAGAGACCGAATCATTAGGTCACTTGTTTTGGTACTGCCCATATGTAGCTTGTTTTTGGTCGCAGGTTCAGCAGTGGCTGAACATTTACTTGGAACTAACTCTGCAAACAAATATAACTACTGGGTGATTTGAAAAGTCATAATCAATCGATCAATAATATACTACTCTTAGCATAGGTGTTTGTTTTTAATTTAAAATCTGTAGAGACTATGAGAATGGAAAGGTTCAGAACTTTTGTGAAACATCACAGCACAGTGGAAAAATATATGGCAGCTAGAAATCAGACCTGGATGGTCTTCAGAGATAGATGGGAGTGGCTGAAGGTAGCTGAAGGGTGGGAATAAAAACAAACAAAAGATAACTAATGTAAATTATACTCTCCGTGAAATCTATGTATAAGCTGGAAGTGGAAGCGTAAGTATTGTTGTCCATTAGTTTACTCCAATTACGGGAGGGGTGGTAGGGTTAGGGGAAAATAATAAAGAAGTTAAATATATTTCAAAAATATATATATTTCAAATGATATATTTACAAGAAATATATAAAGACTGAGGGGGTAAATGGTTGTTGTTCTTTCCTAGCTGTAGCCTACCTGACTGTTAGAATCTAACTATCTAATCCAACTGATAGAATGGGGAATGGTATGTAAATAGAAGGGAGAAATAGTGGTTGTTCTTCTCTAGCTGTACATGACAATTACAATCTAGCTGTGTGATCAATCGATAGAATAGAGAGTGATGCGTGTGGTTGAAGGACGTAGAGCTAGATTGTCTAGAGAGTGGGGATAAGTGGTTGCTGTTGTTCTAACATGGAATGGCGCCAAGAGCTAAAAGGATGGAGGTGCTATTTTATTGACCAAGCTGGGCAGACGGTGGATTGGCCAATTGAGTCAACATATTGACCCAGTGGTTTGTGTATGTATGGGCTGTACAGTGACAGACTGACTGAAATGGAGAATCAAGGTTATGTTTTGTATTGCAAGGCTTTTAATCTATAATCCTGCAATAAATTGGGATTGTCAAAGTACACTGCCTTCATTGTTGATATGGCACATTGCAGATTGCAGTAGACATTCATAAATATTCAAGATTGATGCTCTCTACTATGTTTCTCTCCTGCAATTCCATTGTAGTCAATAGAACCCATTTTGACCATGGAACATGACGATACAAATGCGTAGTCCCAGTGTCCTATAATGCGATTAATTATTAACACAATAGCAATGTCGAGTTAAAAGCAAAATAGTTAGCGTAACAGCAGTGTAATGCACTATTAAAACATTGCACTGTGCTTCTTGGCTCTAGCATTGCTAGCCTGCCTCACCTTTAAGAGCCAGTGAGAGCACTACTATCTGCCTCGGCCCAGAGGACATGCAGGTTCTGGCTCTGGCCAACCTTGGTCCAGATGGGTCCAGGAGCAGAAGGTCCTGGATCATGTCCAGGGTGTAGAAGGAGTCCTGGCCAGAGGAGGGAGGACCTCTCCCCTGTATTAAGGTGAGAAAAAAAAAATGAACAGCCCCCTCTGGCCCTGTCTCAGGAGCTGGCCCTGTCTCAGGAGCTAGCCCTGCCTGTCTGGCTGGCTGCTAGAGCGACAGAGTGATGGGGAGCTGACATGAACTCCCAGGCCTGCCAGCACTACACACACAAGCACAAGATCACACACACACAACAAAAGGACAGACTCACAGGCTGATGCATGCACACACACACGGACATGTGCACGCACACACTCAACGAAAAGACAGCAGGGGCTGATCGGTTATACTGCTCAATTTCTCTCTTTCACTCTCGTTCTCGAATCTTCTCGTTCTTTCTCTTTCTGACCGGCTGGCTGTGGTACCATTTACACCAGTACATTATTCACTCACTCTATCTTTGTAGGGCTCCCGAGTGGCACTTCATCTCAGTGCTTGAGGTGTCACTACAGACACCCTGGTTCGTATCCAGGCTGTATCATAACCGGCCGTGATTGGAAGTCCCATAGGGCGGGGCACAATTGGCCCAGCGTCGTCCGGGTTTGGCCGTCATTATAAATAATAATTTGTTCTTAACTGACTTTCCTCACCCCCCCTGAGTCCTTTTGTTTGGCTTTCCTCAGCTCCACACTGCCTTCCCAGCTCCCTTATGTTTTTACATTTTTTGCTGTCTCCTTCTCATTCCCCTCTCGGTTTACCTTTTCATCTTAGTCCAGTCCCCTTCTCTCTGTCCTCTTCCTCCCTCCATCTCCACCTCTCCTCTCACTGCTCTCTGACAGAGGCAGCTAACGACCACACCAGTGCCACACACATGAAAAATGGCCTTTCTGACCTCCCACCACACTCTTTCTCTCCCTTGCTCCCTATATCTACTGCCCTGCTCTTTGCCTCCTCCATCCCTCTCTCTCTCTCCCTCTCTCTCTCCTGTCTCTGACTCCCCTTTTCCCCTGAGATCTGATTGCCTGCAGTAGTTTGTTTGTGTGTGCGTCTCTGTGAACGTGTGTGCTCGTGCTTGTGTGTCTGTGTGTGTTTATATGTGTTCCAAACCCCCTTCCACTCCCTCTGTTATAATAGAGAGCATTACTCAGAGACCAGGCCTGTGGGAGCAAGTAACTGTAAGCCACAGGTCTACAACCCCCACCACCATCCACCCGGACCCGGACCCCGCCCCCCCAATGCCCAACTGCCGGGGCGTAAAAACAGCAGTAGGTCTCCTAGCCGAGCCACCTCAGCAAGGTCATTCATCACACACTAATGAGCCCTGATGAACCTATTCCCTTCAACCGGGTCTATTTTTACCACCAGTCACTCCACTTGAACGGAGGGTGCCCCAGATCCTCAATCACACACTACATCGCACACATCCAGACCATTTTCTAGCTGACGTGTGTACATGCCTCAGTCTGACACCATGAACGGTAATGAACAAGTAACGACAAACCCTTTTAAGGGTTCCAAGGTGGTCTACTTAAAGGGATGGTGACCAAGGTCACGTGAGTGAGCTTTGACACTGAAGTGAGCTGATGGGCCAGGGAACTCATTTGTTGCCTTGATCAGGGTGGGTTTTCCTCCGGGGTCGTGAGGTTGGAGAGTGGTGGAGAGGGGAGATTGCTAGGGTCATATAACAAAATCTGGATTTGATTGTCACCAGTGGGATTTCTATGTGAAACTGGAGAGGAGGAATGGGGGGAGGGTAGAAACAGAAAAGCAAAGTAGGCTTTTGAAAAATGTGATTTCTCTCTACTTTGGATGCATAAGGCATTATCCACGGCCTCTGTGCTACGCCGGTGTTAAAATTGCTGCTAAGTTATCATGCAGGAAATGTAGTACACAAGAGAAAGAAATGAAAGGGAATAGGTAAAGCCGACAGAATGCAAATGCCCGCAAGTGTTAGGATAGAGGGAGATGAATGACAGAGAAGGGGTGGCAGAGCTGTTTTCCTTGGTTTTGCTCGTGGAAATATGGTGACACTGACCCAAATGATCAAAAGCACTGTGCAATTGTGAGCCATGCCAAGCGGCCTCCTTTGCTTTGGCTATAAATTAAATCTCACAAATTACCATATTTCTCGCCACGCCACAGTTTCTGCATGCTGTGTGTTACCGTAGCAACAGTGCAATAATTCAAACTGCTGCCACGTCGGATAGGGGCATGTGAATTTAGTAGGCGGTAGAGAGGCCTGTAGGTTCTATCTGCTCTAGTTCTACGATTAGACAAGGATATGAGGGAGACTACCATAGTAAAGTAGTTGGACTAGTAGCATCAAATTTGTTAGATATGTTGACTGTGTGCCATGTGCGTGCATGCATGGTGACAGGGGGTGTGTGACTTCTGGTGTGTTGTGATTTTCTAGGTGTGTGTGATACATGTGCCTGGCTGAATGTGCAGCACTCTACTCTTTGCAAATGATCGATGCAGGCCTCAGTTTCAGCCTTTACCCGCTTCCCTAGCAAACCACTGGGCCCTTGTTGGCTTGTCACTTCTCTGGGCTGCCAGGTAGGATGTGAAATTTGCCTCATGGCTACGACTATCCCCATTCCCCACTACAAGTCGTCTGTCTATTTTAACTCCAGGCTTAAATACCCACTCCAGGCTGCCACTGCCACTCGTGCTGCAGGCCTCTAACTACTCAACTGCCTCTGCCATCGTTTTGGTCGTCGTTGTTATTCCTCATCATTTGCCTAGTTTATCGGTTTTTATATTTTTTTATAATGGATGAGTTCACTAGCCGTCGCCACGCCAAACTCACTGTCGAGTGTTAGCGTTTGTTTTCTTCATCTCTCCCTCTAGAAGACAGACGAGTGAACAGCTGCGCGAAAGTGCGACGTCTCCTTCTCGCCATTGATTGAGTCACGGCTGTCGTGGCGTGGGTGATGAAGACGGAGAGTGAGTAGTGGGGAAGATAATGTAATGACGTACAGTACTTATTCCTCTCACACCTCTCTTTACCCCCTACATCTCCCTTCACATGTGGTATAGGTCTTGGCTAACACCCAGGGGGAATTCTCAACAATCTGAAAGTGCCTGCATGGAGCGCCGAAGTCCATACACAGATTGTTTTTGTTAAGTCTCGTCTTTTTCACATTGATGCAGTTCAGTGATGAAGTCTGGAATTGCTGTTCACAGAAAAACACCTCTGCAACTTGAATGTTGTATACATCCTACAGGGAATTCTGCCAATTGTTTGAGATGTTTCATTTGCTGGTGACTGGAAGGCAAGCAGGAGCTGCTATTCACATTCTCTGTATCTTCTATACCGCAGAATAGCTGGCCAGGTTGTCAGTTATGAACCAGACCTGGGTTTAAATACATGGGTATTTGAGTATTTTCAAATACACAACCCAAAACAAGTACTTTTATTTGAGTATTTGAATGGTTATTTGTAACAACCAAACAAAAAGATATTCCAATACTTATTTCAAATACTATTTTAACATACCTGGGTTAAATGCATGGAAGTGTATTTGAGTCAGTGTTTTTGAGTATTTCAAAAATACTAGGAAGATGTGTGTAAAAATTTAAAAAGCAGATGCTGAATATCCCTTTGAGCATGGTGAAGTTATTAGGCTTTGGATGGTGTATCAATACACCCAGTCACTACAAAGATACAGGCGTCCTTCCTAACTAATTTGCCGGAGAGGAAGGAAACTGCTCAGGGATTTCACCATCAGTCCACTGGTGATTTTATAACAGTTAGAGTTTAATGGTTGTGACATGAGAACTGAGGATGGATCAACAACATTGTAGTTACTCCACAATACTAACCTAAACGAGAGGGAAAAGAAAGAAGCCTGAATAAAATAAAACAGAATAAAAATATTCCAAAACATCCATCCTTTTTTCAACAAGACACTAAAGTAATACTGCAAAAAAATGTGGCAAAGAAATTAACTTTTTGCCCTGAATACAAAGCATTATGTTTGGAGCAAATCCAACACATTACTGAGTACCATGTCATATTTTCAAGCATGGTGGGGGCTGTATCATGTTATGGGTATGCTTGTCATCAGCAAGGACTAGTGAGGTTTTTTGGGGATAAAAAGAAACGGAATACAGCTGCGTACAGGCAAAATCCTAGAGGAAAACCTGCTTCAGTCTCCTTTCAAGCAGACACTGGGAGACTAATTCACCTTTCAGCGGGACAATAACCTAAAACACGAGGTCAAAACTACACCGGAGTTGCTTACCAAGACAACATTGAATGTTCCTTTTGACTTAAATCAGCTTGAAAATCTATGGCAAGACTTGAAAATGTATGAAATAAAAAAATGACATAATTAACAAAAAATGTCAATTAAATCCATTTTAATGCCACTTTGTAACACAACAAAATGTGGAAAAGGGAGTGTGAATACTTTCTGAAGGCATTGTATTTGAAATGGTATTTGAACCCAGGTCTGCTATGAACCCTAAATGAATGCCTGAGGAGTGGGTACACCCTTAGATAGGAGATTGACCAAGCACACTATCAATCGTATGCCATTGCATGTCATAATAGACTATGGAACATAACAATTATTTTTATTTAACCCTTATTTTACCAGGTAAATTGACTGAGAACACATTCTCATTTACAGCAACAACCTGGGGAATAGTTACAGGGGAGCGGAGGGTGGATGAATGAGCCAAGTGGAAGCTGGGGGTGATTAGGAGGCCATGATGGTATGAGGGCCAGATTGGGAATTTAGCCAGGACACCAGGGTTAACACCCCTACTCTTACGATAAATGCCATGGGACCTTTAGTGACCACAGAGAGTCAGGACACCCGTTTAATGTCCCATCCGAAAGAAGGCACCCTACACAGGGCAATGTCCCCAATCACTGCCCTGGGACATTGGGATTTATATATATTTTTTATTAACCAGAGAAAAGAGTGCCTCCTCCTGGGCTTCCAACACCACTTCCAGCAGCATCTGATCTCCAATCCAGGGACCGACCAGGACCAAACCTGCTTAGCTTCAGTGGAAAGCCAGCAGTGGGATGCAGGGTGGTATGCTGCTGGCTTATTGAATAACCCCATGCATACATAACAACAATAACTGCCACATAGGCAAGTATAAAGACTCAAACATAGCTATGTTATGGGGCCTTAAAAGTGGAAGAGTTTATCAAGGTTTAACACCGACCCTTGACTCTAGTAGGAAGTGTATTTTGTGTCCAAGCTTTAGAGAAATAGTCTCTTTGGTTGCCATGGCTCAATATAAGAGATGAGAGCAAAGGGACTGTTGTGTGTCCTTAAATGTCTTGGCTTTGATTGGATGGGGCAAGGCCTACAGCAAATATCAAGTGCTCCTCACAACAATCTCTCAGCACCTGTGCCCTGGCAGTGTGTCTCCAAGCATTAAGAAGTATATTCTTGAAACATCTTTTCCCGGCCCTGTCCACAAAATGTTGGCAATTTGTTTATACACCTTTTGGTATTTCAATGAAAGAGTGTTTGTGTCTGTGTGTGTGTGGTTGTCTGTAGAAGCTGCTTTGACAGACAGTTGGTGGGTTTCAAGGTTAGGAAGACATATTCCTGTCTTAGAGCTGTGTTCAGGCTGATTCACCCTCTGCCCAGCAACAGCTTGTCTCTGGGCTGATGAAAGTAGCCTGTTTCCCGCCGTCTCCAGAACACCTGTGTCAATGAGACCCCGCAACCCCCTGGCTCAGTCTACTGCAGTCACAACAGGATTGTTTCGCTCAATACTATTATGGCTCTTGCCAGAAGTTTTGCTTTGCCATTTCTGATTTATTCTACAATTCAAACATGACGATTATCCCAAACTCCCGTTCCACCTACACCGAAAGACGTGGATGGAAATCTTCCCTTTCATATTGTGAACTTTGCCAATGAACAACTTTACCAGCACCTGATATCACCTTTTCTACGGGAACAGCTGAGCCCCTCGGGGAATGTACACAGGAAATGCTGCAGCACCGCTGAGACCGGTGGTAACTCCAACAAGCTGCTTGTTACCTTCATCCTGCTTGAAACCCTGCTTGTTACCTTCATCCTCCTAACCTTGAAACCCACCAACTGTCTGTGGCGATGTACACCCCTGTCCTGGCACAAACACCACAAAGCAAGCTAAACAACTAAGCCCGAACTGTGGTAAGACCGTAAGGAAGAATTCAACAATAAACTGTGATTTATGTTGATCAAGCTTTGAATCTTTTTAGAGATCTGTTTCTGTCTGCACTCGACTCTCTGGCTCTGACGAAACAATTTGAATCAAACAGTGGTCAGGGAAATGGATCACTTCCGAGATCGTAGACCTAATAAGGAAAAGGGATCGCTACCTGGCCAGATTCAGAAGGACAAATCTACCACAAGATTATGACGGTTATATTAACTGTAGAAAACAGGCAAGATACAAAATGGATAAGGCCAAATCCCAACATTATACAGACGCTGTTAACCCCTGGTCGGGTGGGAAGGACATCCAGCGAAAAATCCTATCGTCATTAGCATAACGAAATGTAATATTTTTTTTTTCAAATATAGGACTATGTTATATCATTTTATAGATACACCTCTCCTGAATCGAACCACGTTGTCCGATTTCAAAAAGGCTTTACAGCAAAAGCAAAACATTAGATTATGTTAGAGGAGTATATCGTAAAAGTAGCCACATAGCCATTTTCCGACCAACCACATGCATCACAAATAACCAAAAAACAGCTAAATGCAGCACCTTTGACAATCTTCATCAGATGACACCCCTAGGACATCATGTTACACAATACATGCATTCGTTTGTTCGATAAAGTTCATATTTATATATAAAAACAGCATTTTACATCGGCGCGTAACGTTGACTAATTATTTTCCCTCAAATGCATCCGGTGAAACAGCGCTACAATTTACTAAATTACTATTCGAAAACATTTTTAAAATGTAATATTGTCATTCTAAGAATTATAGATGAATATCTCTTGAAAGCACCTGTAATGCCAGATTTAAAAATAACTTTACTGGGTAATCACACTTTGCGATAAAAGGGGATGCGATACTCAGAAAATAGGCTACCGTTACAGGTCAGCGCCATCTTGGAACAATCGCATATCAAATCTAGTCTTGTATACTATTGTCAATAATCCCTTACCTTTGATTATCTTCATCAGAAAGCACTTCTAGGAATCCCAGGTCCACAACAAATGTATTTTCGTTCGAAAAAGTTAATCCTTTATGTTCCAATAGCTTGTTCTTGTTAGCGCGTTCTGAAGGCTGCACCAAAAGTTCCGTCGTGCGCGGGACTCCACTTTCAAAAAAATGAATTGTTTTTTTATTTAGGTTCGTTCAAACATGTCAAACGTTGTATAACATAAATCTTTAGGGCCTTTTTCAACCAGAGCTCCAATAAGATTGCGCCGGCATCATAATGGTGATGGCCCTCTCCGTGTGACCACGTTCCACTGCGTCTCATTCATTCAGTTTTCACAGTAGAAGGCTCAAATCACCTTGTAAAGACTGGGGACATCTAGTGGAAGCAATAGGAAGTGCTCAATGAACCATTGCTCACTGTGTGATTTACAGGCAAACTGATGAAGTTGAGTCCGCAATTCAGAATTCCACTTCCTGTTACGATCGGTCTCGGGGTTTTGACTGCCATATGAGTTCTGTTATACTCACAGACACCATTCAAACAGTTTTAGAAACTTTAGGGTGTTTTCTATCCACAAGTATTAATTATATGCATATCCTAGCTTCTGAGTTTGAGTAGGAGGCCGTTTAAAATGGGCACAACTTTTTTTCAAAAATCGCTGTAGCGCCCCCTATCCTAGGCGAACGACAAGAGGTTAATGACAACTTACATCAGCCTCATAAACTGTGGAAAATGTTTAAGAGGACATTGGCTCAAAAACTCCCCATAAGGTAAAATCCTGTAGTATTGGCCTGGATATTGATGATGTTTTATGTTATGACCAGGCAAAGGTTGCAAATTATTTTAACAAATGTTTTACCACTATAGGCTCATCTCTGGTTAAGAAGTTACCTATCTGCTCTGGAAACTATGTCCAGTCTTTCATTTACAACTTTGACGATAGCAAAGGTATCACAAATTATCTCAAAACAGCCCGTGTGTGTAACGTTCGTCGTTATGGGTGGACCAAGGTGCAGCGTGAGTTGGGTTCATCATAATTTTATTTAAGGTGAACCAGAAAAAAACTATTAACCTGTTATGGCTAGGGGGCAGTATTTTCACGGACGGATAAAAAACGTACCCGATTTAATCTGATTAGTACTCCTGCCCAGAAACTAGAATATCCATATAATTATTAGCTTTGGATAGAAAACACTCAAAAGTTTCTAAAACTGTTTGAATGGTGTCTGTGAGTATAACAGAACTCATTTGGCAAGCCAAAACCTGAGAAGATTCTGTACAGGAAGTACCCTGTCTGACCATTTCTTGGCCTTGTTGATTATCTCTATCAATTACAGGGGATCTCTGCTCTTACGTGACACTTTCTACGGCTCACATGGACTCTCAGAAGGCGGCAAAATGCTGAATCGTGGCTTTGCAGGCTCTGATTGAAACAAAGTAGCGCGTTTGGGTAGTGGCTGGTTACAGTACTGTGAGACTCAGGCTCGTGCCCGCGTCGACCGAAAGCTTTGTTTACTTTCCTCTGTTTAGCTAAACGGAGATTCCCGGTCGGAATATTATCGCTTTTTTACGAGAAAAATGGCATAAAAATGGATTTTAAACAGCGGTTGACATGCTTCGAAGTACGGTAATGGAATATTTAGAAATCTTTTGTCACGAATTGCGCCATGCTCGCGACCCTGATTTACCATTTCGCATAGTGTCTGGAACGCACGAACAAAACGCCGCTATTCGGATATAACGATGGATTATTTTGGACCAAACCAACATTTGTTATTGAAGTAGCAGTCCTGGGAGTGCATTCTGACGAAGACAACAAAGGTAATGAAACTTTTGTAATAGTAAATCGGAGTTTGATCAGGGCTAAACTTGGTCGGTGTCTAAATGGCTAGCCGTGATGGCTGGGCTATCTACTGAGAATATTGCAAAATGTGCTTTCACCGAAAAGCTATTTTAAAATCGGACATATCGAGTGCATAGAGGAGTTCTGTATCTATAATTCTTAAAATAATTGTTACGTTTTTTGTGAACGTTTATCGTGAGTAATTTAGTAAATTCACCGGATGTTTGCGGGGGGGGGGTATGCTAGTTCTGAACGTCACATGCTAATGCAAAAAGCTGGTTTTTGATATAAATATGAACTTGATTGAACAAAACATGCATGCATTGTATAACATAATGTCCTAGGTGTGTCATCTGATGAAGATCATCAAAGGTTAGTGCTGCATTTAGCTGTGGTTTTGTTTTTTGTGACATTATATGCTAGCTTGAAAAATGGGTGTCTGATTATTTCTGGCTGGGTACTCTGCTGACATAATCTAATGTTTTGCTTTCGCTGTAAAGCCTTTTTGAAATCGGACAGTGTGGTTAGATTAACGAGAGTCTTGTCTTTAAAATGCTGTAAAATAGTCATATGTTTGAAAAATGGAAGTTTTCGGATTTTAGAGGAATTTGTAATTCGCGCCACGCCCATCATTGGATATTGGAGCAGGTGTTCCGCTAGCGGAACGTCTAGATGTAAGAGGTTAACAACACAATGGACGAAAAGTCTTGCAGGCTATACAAAAACAAGATCCCACAACTGAAGGTGGGAAAAAGGGCTGCCTAAGTATGAATCCCAATCAGAGACAACGATAGACAGCTGCCTCTGATTAGGAACCATACTCGGCAAACACAAAGAAATATATGACATAGAATGCCCACCCCATATCACACCCTGACCTAACCAAACCGAGAAAAACGGCTCTCTCAGGTCAGGGCGTGACAGTACCCCCCCCAAAGGTGCGGACTCCCAGCCGCAAACCTGAACCTATAGGGGAGGGTCCGGGTGGGCATCTACCCATGGTGGGGGCTCCGGTTCGGGGCGTAGCCCCCGCTCCGCCCGCTGATTCCACTGCTTTTGTATCACCGGACCGCGGATCATCGCTGGAGGCTCTGGACTGCAGACTGCCGCTGGAGGCTCTGGACTGCAGACCGCAGCTGGAGGCTCTGGACTGCAGACCGCAGCTGGAGGTTCCGGACTGTGGGCCGTCTCAGGAGGTTACGGACTGTGGGCCGTCTCAGGAGGTTCCGGACTGTGGGCCGTCACAGGAGGTTCCGGACTGTGGGCCGTCTCAGGAGGTTCCGGACTGTAGGCCGTCTCAGGAGGTTCCGGACTGTAGGCCGTCTCAGGAGGTTCCGGACTGTAGGCCGTCTCAGGAGGTTCCGGACTGTAGGCCGTCTCAGGCTCCGTGCCATGGATCGTCACTGGAGGCTTTGTGCCATGGATCATCACTGGAGGCTCCGGGCCATGGATTATCACTGGAGGCTTTGTGCCATGGATCATCCCTACAGGCTCCGGGCCATGAATCATCTATACAGGCTTCTTGCCATGGATTATCACTGGAGGCTTTGTGCCTTGGCTCATCACTACAGGCCCGGGCCATGGATCATCACTGGATGCTTCGTGCCATGGATCATCACTGGAGGCTTCGGACCATGGATCATCACTGGAGGCTTCTTACGTGGAGCCGGAACAGGTCTCACTGGACTGGGGAGACGCACTGGAGGCCGGGTGCGCAGAGCAGGCACAGGATATACTGGGCCATGGAGGCGCACTGGAGGTCTGGAGCGTAAGGCTAGTACAACCCGTCCTGGCTGGATGCTTACTTTAGCCCGGCAAGTGCGGGGCGCTGGCACAGGACGAACTGGGCTGTGGAGGCGCACTGGCGACACAGTGCGTAGAGCTGGCGCAGGATATCCTGGACCAAGGTGGCGTACTGGAGACCAGGAGCATTGAGCCAGCACACTCCATCCTGGCTGAATGCCCACTCTAGCACGGCAAATGCGGGGCACAGGCACAGATCGCACCGGGCTATGAATGCGCACTGGCGATATAGTGCGCATCACAGTATAACTCGGTGCCTGACTGGTCACGTGCTCCCTACGGTAAGCACGGGGAGTTGGCTCAGGTCTGAACCCTGACTTAGTCAATCTCCCCGTGTGCCACCCCCCAAAAATGTTTTGGGGCTGCCTCTCGTGCTTGCCTCGTGGTTGGTATAATGCCTCGTAATATCGTAGCTCTGCACTTGCTGCCTCCAACTCCTCCTTCGGACGGCGATACTCCCCGGGCCTTGTCCAGGGTCCTGTTCCATCCAGGATTTCCTCCCAGGTCCAGTCCTCCTGACCACGCTGCTTGGTCCGTTGGTGGTGGGATCTTCTGTAACATCGTTCGTAAGGAGGAGACCAAGGTGCAGCGTGGTAAGTGCTCATGATTAATTGTATTATTTTATTTTTTTTATTTTTATTTATTTATTTCACTTTTATTTAACCAGGTAGGCAAGTTGAGAACAAGTTCTCATTTACAATTGCGACCTGGCCAAGATAAAGCAAAGCAGTTCGACAACATACAACAACAGAGTTACACATGGAGTAAAACAAACATAGTCAATAATACAGTAGAAAAACACGTCTATATACAATGTGAGCAAATGAGGTGAGATAAGGGAGGTAAATGCAAAAAAAGGCCATGGTGGCAAAGTAAATACAATATAGCAAGTAAAACACTGGAATGGTAGATTTCTAGTAGAAGAAAGTGCAAAGTAGAAATAGAAATAATGGGGTGCAAAGGAGCAAAATAAATAAATACAGTAGGGGAAGAGGGAGTTGTTTGGGCTAAATTATGGATGGGCTATGTACAGGTGCAGTGATCTGTGAGCTGCTCTGACAGCTGGTGCTTAAAGCTAGTGAGGGAGATGTGTTTCCAGTTTCAGAGATTTTTGTAGTTCATTCCAGTCATTGGCAGCAGAGAACTGGAAGGAGAGACGGCCAAAGGAGGAATTGGCTTTGGGGGTGACCAGAGAGATATACCTGCTGGAGCGCGTGCTACAGGTGGGTGCTGCTATTGTGAGCAGTGAGCGGAGATAAGGGGGGACTTTACCTAGCAGGGTCTTGTAGATGACCTGGAGCCAGTGGGTTTGGCGACGATTATGAAGCGAAGGCCAGCCAACGAGAGCGTACAGGTTGCAGTGGTGGGTAGTATATGGGGCTTTAGTGACAAAACGGATGGCACTGTGATAGACTGCATCCAGTTTGTTGAGTAGGGTATTGGAGGCTATTTTGTAAATGACATCGCCGAAGTCGAGGATCAGTAGGATGGTCAGATTTACGAGGGTATGTTTAGCAGCATGAGTGAAGGATGCTTTGTTGCGAAACAGGAAGCCAATTCTAGATTTAACTTTGGATTGGAGATGTTTGATGTGAGTCTGGAAGGAGAGTTTACAGTCTAACCAGACACCTAGGTATTTGTAGTTGTCCACATATTCTAAGTCAGAACCGTCCAGAGTAGTGATGCTGGACAGGCGGGCAGGTGCAGGCAGCGATCATTTGAAGAGCATGCACTTAGTTTTACTTGTATTTAGGAGCAGTTGGAGGCCACGGAAGGAGAGATGTATGGCATTGAAGCTCGTCTGGAGGGTTGTTAACACAGTGTCCAAAGAAGGGCCAGAAGTATACAGAATGGTGTCGTCTGCGTAGAGGTGGATCAGAGAATCACCAGCAGCGAGAGCAACATCATTGATGTATACAGAGAAAAGAGTCGGCCCGAGAATTGAACCCTGTGGCACCCCCATAGAGACTGCCAGAGGTCCGGACAACAGGCCCTCGGATTTGACACACTGAACTCTATCAGAGAAGTAGTTGGTGAACCAGGCGATGCAATCGTTTGAGAAACCAAGGCTATTGAGTCTGCCGATGAGGATGTGATGATTGACAGAGTCGAAAGCTTTGGCCAGGTCAATGAATACGGCAGCACAGTATTGTTTCTTATCGATGGCGGTTACGATATCGTTTAGGACCTTGAGCGTGGCTGAGGTGCACCCATGACCAGCTCTGAAACCAGATTGCATAGCGGAGAAGGTGCGGTGGGATTCTAAATGGTCGGTAATCTGTTTGTTGGCTTGGCTTTCGAAGACCTTAGAAAGGCAGGGTAGGATGGATATAGGTCTGTAGCAATTTGGGTCACGAGTGTCCCCTCCTTTGAAGAGGGGGATGACAGCAGCTGCTTTCCAATCTATGGGAATCTCAGATGACACGAAAGAGAGGTTGAACAGGCTAGTAATAGGGGTTGCAATAATTTCGGCAGATAATTTAAGAAAAAAAGGGTCCAGATTGTCTAGCCCGGCTGATTTGTAGGGGTCCAGATTTTGCAGCTCTTTCAGAACATCAGCTGAATGGATTTGGGGGAAGGAGAAATGGGGTAGGCTTTGCCGAGTAGCTGTGGGGGGTGCAATGCTGTTGACTGCAGTACGGGTAGCCAGGCGGAAATCATGGCCAGCCGTAGAAAAATGCTTATTGAAATTCTCAATTATAGTGGGTTTATGGGTGGTGACAGAGTTTCCTATCCTCAGTGCAGTGGGCAGTTGGGAGGAGGTGTTCTTATTCTCCATGGACTTTACAATGTCCCAGAACTTTTTTGAATTTGTGTTGCAGGAAGCAAATTTCTGCTTGAAAAAGCTAGCCTTGGCTTTTCTAACTGCCTTTGTATATTCGTTTCTAACTTCCCTGAAAAGTTGCATATCACGGGGGCTGTTCGATGCTAATGCAGAACGCCACAGGATGTTTTTGTGTTGGTTAAGGGCAGTCAGGTCTGGGGAGAACCAAGGGCTATATCTGTTCCTGGTTCTAAATTTTTTGAATGGGGCATGCTTATTTAAGATGGTGAGGAAGGCATTTAAAAAAATAACCATGCATCCTCTACTGACGGGATGAGGTCAATATCCTTCCAGGATACCAGGGCCAGATCGATTAGAAAGGCTTGCTCGCTGAAATGTTTCAGGGAGCGTTTGACAGTGATGAGTGGAGGTCGTTTTACCACTGACCCATTACGGATGCAAGCAATGAGGCAGTGATTGCTGAGATCTTGGTTGAAAACAGCAGAGGTGTATTTAGAGGGCAAGTTGGTTAGGATGATATCTATGAGGGTGCCAGTGTTTACGGCGTTGGGGTGGTACCTGGTGGGTTCATTAATAATTTGTGTGCGATTGAGGGCATCAAGCTTGGATTGTAGGATGGCTGGGGTGTTAAGCATGTCCCAGTTTAGGTCACCTAGTAGCACAAGCTCTGAAGGTAGATGGGGGGCAATCAGTTCACATATGGTGTCCAGAGCACAGCTGGGGGCCGAGGGTGGTCTATAGCAGGCGGCAACGGTAAGATACTTGTTTTTAGAGAGATGGATTTTTAAAAGTAGAAGTTCAAATTGTTTGGGAACAGACCTGGATAGTAGGACAGAACTCTGCAGGCTATCTCTACAATAGATTGCAACACCGCCCCCTTTGGCCGTTCTATCTTGTCTGAAAACGTTGTAGTTAGGGATGAAGATTTCATAGTTTTTGGTGGACTTCCTAAGCCAGGATTCAGACACGGCTAGGACATCCGGGTTGGCAGAGTGTGCTAAAGCAGTGAATAAAACAAACTTAGGGAGGAGGCTTCTAATGTTAACATGCATGAAACCAAGGCTATTACGGTTACAGAAGTCATCAAAGAGAGCACCTGGGGAGTAGGAGTGGAGCTAGGCACTGCAGGGCCTGGATTCATCTCAACATCACCAGATTAACAGAGAAGGATGAGGATAAGGGTATGGCTAAAAGCTATAAGAATTGGTCGTCTGTGACGTCCGGAATAGAGAGAAAAAGAAGCAGGTTTCTGGGGGCGATAAAATACCTTCAAGGTATAATGTACAAAGGTATGGTAGGATGTGAATACAGTAGAGGAAAACCTAGGCATTTAGTGATGATGAGAGAGATATTGTCTCTAGAAACATCGTTGAAACCAGAAGATGTCATAGCATGTGTGGGTGGAGGAACTGAGAGGTTGGATAAGGTATAATGAGCAGGGCTAGAGGCTCTACAGTGAAATAAGTCAATAAACACTAACCAGAACAGCAATGGACAAGGCATATTGACATTAAGGAGAGGCATGCTTAGCCGAGTGATCAAAGGGTCCAGTGAGAGTTAGATAGGTAGCAAGCTGGTAGATGATGGAGGGAAGTCTGTTTTTAGCCACCTCGTGTGTTTCCGTCTGTAGATTAGTGGGGTTCAGCGTGGTAGGGGGAACCAGTCCAATTGGCAAAATAGTTATAGTTATAGTGGCCCAAAAAAAGTTGTCCGATAGACCTATTCAGATAGCAACCGATAAGATAGCTAACGAATTAGCGGGCCCAGATGGGCGTTCAGGTTACGTCGCGACGGAGGGGCCAGTTGGATAACTCCCTCGGGCAGATAACGTCGGTGGTCCACTCGTGAAGGCCCGATGGGGCTCCGCATCGGCAGTAAAAACGGGTCCGGATAGGTGGTTGTAGCCCAGGAGTGGCTGAAGGAACTCTTCAGCTGGCTAGCTCCGGAATAATTTATGTTAGCTCCAGGACCGACGTTTGCCAATAGTCACTCAGGTAGCTGCAAGCTCGCTGCAAGATCCAGGTGTAAATGTCCAGAGCCTGCGGTAGAAATCCGGGGATATGGAGAGAGAATAGATCCGGTATGCTCTGGTCTGAGTCGCGCTGTACAAAAACTGCCGATAGCTTTTCGAGCTAATGGATAGCTGAGGACCGCTAACCGTGGCTAGCTGAACTCCAATGTTAGCCAGTGAAATGGCTAACCTCTGGCTAGCTTCTGTTGTGGATTTCAGATTTGAGGTAAATAATATATATATATATTTTTTTTTAAATTGGTGAGGCGGGTTGCAGGAGAGTGTTTTGAGGTTGAGTTTTTAGAAAAAAAATATGTAAAAAGAAATGCGAAGAAAGTATGTAAATATATATATACACGGGACACGACCGGAGGAGAACAAAGAACGTCTGAACTGCTACGCCATCTTGGATAGAGATTATATTATATTATATATTATATTATATAGATTATTATAACTCAGAACATTCAACAAAAAAAGGAAAACAAACGTCACGTTCTGCAGGCTTACTCTGAGCTGTACAAAAACAAGATCCCACAACTGAAGGTGGGAAAAAGGGCTGCCTAAGTGTGATTCCCAATCAGAGACAACGATAGAAAGCTGCCTCTGATTAGGAACCATACTCGGCCAAACACAAAGAAATATATGACATAGAATGCCCACCCCATATCACACCCTGACCTAACCAAACCAAGAAAAACGGCTCTCTCAGGTCAGGGCGTGACAATGTGGTTTCACTCCACAAGAAGAGCTGTAAAACAAATGAAGGAAACTACAGGCCTGTGTCAATCCTCAGCACCTTATCCAAAGTTGTTGAGAGATTCGTTTTTAATCAATTTGAGGGATACCTTCTTGAGCACAAACTTCTTTCTGAACTACATTCTGGATTTAGAACAGCTCATTCCACTGATACTTGCCTTATCCACCTTTTTGACCACATTAAGCAGGAAAGTGAGAAGGGGAACTATACAGCTATGGTCATGTTAGACTAACAGAAAGCTTTTGACACTGTGGACCAATGATATTCTCCTGATGAAACTGAAATGCATTGGTCTAAATTATGTGGCAGTGAATTGGTTTAGGTCTTATCTGACCAACAGAACACAAGTATGTAATGTTGGTGATGTCAGAGGCCAAAGAAATATCCAGTGGATTACCACAGGGATCCATTTTAGGGCCTCTCTTATTTCTGATATACATTAATGATATGCCAGATACAGTTAAGTGCAAACTCCTGCTTTATGCTGATGACTCAGCCGTACTGGTATCAGGGAATGATACAGTTTAAATAGAGGAGACCCTGAGTAAGCAATTGCATTTTGTTAGAGATTAGCTGTCTGATAAATTGTCACTACATTTGGGAAAAACTGAGTCGATTTTGTTTGGAACAAGATGTAGATTGCTTAGGGCTGACAAGTTAACAGTAAACTGTGCAGGCAAGGAGATTGAATCTAAAACAAGTGTATCTTATCTTGGTGTGTCCCTAGATTAATCCCTTTCTGGAGTCCTGATTGCTGCTAAAATTCTTTCTAAAATGGCAAACAAATTGAAATGTTTATATCGTAACGCTAGATATTTTTAACATTAAAGTTAAGAAACTGCTTGTCTCAACCTTGATTCAGTGTCATTTTGATTATGCCTGCTCTGCTTGGTATAGTGGGCTATCAAAAAATGCTTAAAAAGAGAATGCAGGTCATGCAAAATAATGTTATCAGGAATATGCTGAATGTCCCCCCTAGGACCCACATAGGGGTACAGGAGTTCCGGGAGGTAGGCTTGTTGCCTTTGGAGTCCAGAGTGGACCAACTTAAATTTAATCATATGTTTGACATCTTAAATGAACGTGCCCCAGGTTACATGAAAAAACACATTGATATGGTCTATAACCAACACAGTCACAATACCAGAGCCACTTTTTAGGATGTCAATATAAATGAATGTATTTATGGTTGTTTGTAATTTTGTCTTGTCTTTTAATCATTACATGTTAGTTAGTTTTACCATCGAGGACCACTTTGGAAATAAGCGTTTTAATTAATACTTTCAAGTGATATCCTCTGGGTTCACATTGTGCATTTTGTTGTACATATCTGTTGCCCAAAATAAATTAAATTCAACAACAGACAGAGGGAGAAACCTCTCCACTGGACATGCTGCTGCTGTAACACATCACAGGGGAGATTATCTACTCTGACTTTTGTAACAAACACGTTTCTTCACAATGACGCCATATGTCCGTCTTTACACTGTCTGCAAGGAACACGTTTAATTTCATCACTATGGTGCCATACTCTTCATCTTCTTCATTTAAAAAAAATATATTCTGCCAACCCTGGCCTCATTTCCCAGTATCCTATTAAAAGGAATGCAATTATTTATGAAAACACGAAGCTGTCTTGCAAGAGAAGTTGAATGTGAGGCGTCTGATTAGGAATATAAATAATTTATAGACATTTCTTCAACTAAGGGGATTACGTGCCAATTCAGCTTCCCTCTGCCCTCTATCTAAGAGGATCTGACTTTATGGAGAATGAGCAGGGAGTAGAGGATAGAGAGAAAGAGGTATGAATTAGAGAGACAGTTCATTACTGTAAATGAAAGGGTCCCAGCATATGAAAGCTTGTCACTGTCAGCTTTGATAAGTAAAAAGTGGCTTGTGTGTATGCATGTACGTGAAGAAGTCTATGTGGAGAAGTGTACGTGCATGTAGACATGCCATACTGTTGTTAAAGTGCATTCAGAAAGTATTCAGACCCTTTACTCACTACTTTGTTAGTGATTACAGACTTGAGTCTTCTTGGGTATGATGCTACAAGCTTGGCACACCTGTATTTGGGGAGTTTCTCCCATTCTTCTCTGCAGATCCTCTCAAGTGCTGTCAGGTTGCATGGGGAGCATTGCTGCACAGCTATTTCCAGGTCTCTCCGGAGATGTTTGATCAGGTTCAAGGACGGGCTCTGGTTGGGCCACTCAAGGACATTCAGAGACTTGTCCCAAAGCCACTCCTGCGTTGTCTTGGCTGAGTGCTTAGGGTTGTTGTCCTGTTGGAAGGTGAACCTTTGCCCAGTCTGAGGTCCTGAGCGCTATGGAGCAGGTTTTCATCAAGGATCACTCTGTACTTTGTTCCATTCATCTTTCCCTCAATCCTGACTAGTCTCCTAGTCCCTGCCACTGAAAAACCTCTCCACAGCATGATGCTGCCACCACCATGCTTCATTGTAGGGATGGTGCCAGGTTTCCTCCAGAGGTGACACTTGGCATTCAGGCCAAAGAGTTCAATCTTTGTTTCATCAGACCAGAGAATCTTGTTTCTCATGGTCTGAGAGTCTTTTATGTGCCTTTTGGCATACTCCAAGCGGGCTGTCAAATCAAATCATGTGCCTTTTACCTTTTACAGAGGAGTAGCTTCTGTCTGGCCACTGATTGGTGGAGTGAGGCAGAGATAGCTGTCCTTCTTGAAGGTTCTCCCATCCCCACAGAGGAACTCTGGTGCTCTGTCAGAGTGACCATCAGGTTCTTGGTCACCTCCCTGACCAAGGCCCTTCTTATGTCAAGCTTCTGTAGTCAACTCTTTTCATTTTGTTTTGTTGACTGGCTCCTGTATGGTATGATAAATAGGTTCTGCCACATTTTTATTTAGTTCTGAGTGCACTCACAGAAATCCATTTCTCATGCTTTGGTCGGTAGGTTCGTCCTGTGTGTGGGGTTGGTAGATATCCCTCATGCCATTTGCACTGTTTGCATTGGAGATAGAATTTCACAATCTTACCAGCAGCCCTGTGACTTTTAAAGCTTTACTTTAATTTATCGTTGGGAGTGCAGCTCCTCGATGCCACTCTTCATCCCTTTGCAGTTCACAACCTCTAACCCTGACTGCTTGGTATCCATGTCATGCCCTGACCATAGAGAGCCGTTTTATTCTCTATTTTGGTTAGGTCGGGGTGTGACTAGGGGGAGTGTTTCTATCTAGGTGTTTTATTTCTATGTTGGCCTGGTATGGTTCCCAATCAGAGGCAGCTGTTTATCGTTGTCTCTGATTGGGGATCATATTTAGGCAGCCATTTCCCCACTGTGTTTTGTGGGATCTTGTTTTGAGTTAGTGCATGTAGCACCTCTGATGTTACGGTTAGTTGTTTGTTTCCTTTTGTTTTGTAAGTTTTACTAAATAAAATATGTGGAACTAGAGCACGCGGCGCCTTGGTCCGTCTCTCCACACAACCATGACAGAAGATCCCACCACAACAGGACCAAGCAGCGTGCCTAGGAGGAGATGGCATCCTGGACTTACAAGGAGATCGAGGAGAAAATATCCTGGACTTGGGAGGAGATCATGTCAGGACACAAAAGCCTTCCGTGGAAGCAGACGCAGGGAGAGAAGGTAGGACAGCAACGCACCCTGGGGTTCGCGGCCACAAGGACAGCCCAAAAGACAGCCCGAAAATATTTTTTTGGGGGGGGTCACACGGGGTGGTCGGCGGAGAGTGAGCCAGTGACAACCTGGGAGGAGATAGAGAGGTGGTCGGTCGACCCAAGGAGAGTACCAGAGCCCACCTGGGAGTCAATGGAACAGTGCGAAGAGGAATACCGGAGAATGGAGTTGGCTAAGAGTATGCGGCAACGCAGGTGTTTGGAGGACCGTGTCACCAGTCCGGTGCAACTTGTGCCGGTCCCACACATCAGGCCTCCAGTGCGCCTCCCCAGTCCGGTACATCCTGTGTCCCCTTCTCGCACTCGCCCTGAAGTGCGTGTCCCCAGTCCGGTGCGTCGTGTGCCAGCTCCCCGCACTCACCGTGCGAAGTGTGTCATCGTTCCGGTACAATTTGTGCCGGTTCTACGCACCAAGTCTCCAGTACGCCTTCACAGCCCAGTACGTCCTGTGCCAGCTCCTCACACTCGCCCTGAAGTGCGTGTCACCAATCCGGTGCCACCTGTACCGGCCCCACGCACTAGGCCTCCAGGGCGCCTTCCCAGTCCGGTTCGTCCTGTGCCTGCTTCTCGCACTCTCCCTGAAGTGCGTGTCACCAGTCCGGTGCCACCTGTGCTGGCTCCACGCACCAGGCTTCCAGCGACGGTCCCCAGTCCAGAGCTTGTGGCGACGGGTCACAGTCCGGAGCTTCCGGCGACGGGTCACAGTCCGGAGCTTCCGGCGACGGTCCCCAGTCCGGAGCTTCCGGCGACGGTCCCCAGTCCGGAGCTTCCGGCGACGGTCCCCAGTCCGGAGCTTCCGGCGACGGTCCCCAGTCCGGAGCCTCCGGCGACGGTCCACAGTCCGGAACCTCCGGCGACGGTCCACAGTCCGGAGCCTCCGGCGACGGTCCACAGTCCGGAACCTCCGGCGACGGTCCACAGTCCGGAACCTCTGGCGACGGTCCACAGTCCGGAACCCCCTGCGACGGTCAACGGTCCGGAGCCTTCAGCGGGGGTCAATGTTCCGGAGCCTCCAGCGGGGATCAACGGTCCGGAGCTTCCAGGCAAGGCGTCCAGTCCTACTCCAGGGCAGGAGCCTCCCTCTGCGCCGGTGCCCAGTCCAGGCACGGCATCCAGTCCCGCTCCAAGGCCGGAGCCTTCCTCTGCGCCGATGCCCAGTCCAGGCACAGCGGCCAACTCAGCTCCAGGGCCGGAGCCTTCCCCTGCGCTGATGCCCAGTCCAAGCACGGCGGCCAACTCAGCTCCATGGCCAGAGCCTTCCTCGGCGTCAGTGCCCAGTCCGGGTGCGGCGTCCAACCCAGCTCCATGGCCAAGGCCCTCTTCTGCGCCGATGCCCAGTCCGGGCACGGCGTTCTACCCGGCTCCATGGCCGGACCCGTGGTCTGGGCGGGGGCAAAGACCCGCACCGGAGCTGCCACCGACACTCGTCACCCCCCCTACCCTCCCCAGCTGGTTTAAGGTTTTGCGGCCGGAGTCCGCACCTTTGGGGGGGTACTGTCACGCCCTGACCATAGAGAGCCTTTTTATTCTCTATTTTGGTTAGGTCGGGGTGTGACTAGGGGGGGTGTTTCTATCTAAGTGTTTTATTTCTATGTTGGTCTTGTATGGTTCCCAATCAGAGGCAGCTGTTTATTGTTGTCTCTGATTGGGGATCATATTTAGGCAGCCATTTCCCCACTGTGTTTTGTGGGATCTTGTTTTGAGTTAGTCCATGTAGCACCTCTGATGTTACGGTTAGTTGTTTGTTTCCTTTTGTTTTGTAAGTTTCACTAAATAAAATATGTGGAACTCAGAGCACGCGGCGCCTTGGTCCGTCTCTCCACACAACCATGACAATCCATCCCATTGTAGGCTACTCTGACAGGTCATTGTCAGGGGAAAAAGCTTTCAGTTGAACTACTGTGGCCATTCAGTGTCTCACACTGTCTGTTACCATGACACAACATCTGCAGTAACTACTCACCTATGTGCATTTGATAACTTGAACAACATGCACTTCACATTAGTATCCATGGCATAGACCATGGGTGCAAAGATCCTGCTGGTTTTCGTTTGCCTTTTAGCTGGGAAACCAGGTGCATTCAGTCACCAACCAATCAGTGGCAATCATTGATCAAGGAACAAGCAAACTAACGATAGCTAGCCGGGCTAGGGAACTGGAGGTGCCTGAATTGTGAAGTGCACCTCTGGCATAGACTGTGTAACTTCGCCCTAATGCTTCCTAGGTGACAGATCGCTGCCTGGGCCAGAGACTGACACCTGAATCAACCCCCAGCTCCATCACTGTACCTCTGCATTGTCAGGGCTGTCAGAGCCAACAACAACTGCTCTCTACATGGATCACTGACACCGTCTGTAACCTGACACACCCCATCCTCCAGTGCCACACTTACATTCACGCTCCACATGCCCGCCACATGAAAGAGCATGAGGCTCCAACTTGCTCAGCTCTAGCTACAAAGCTCCCGCAGTTCTTTCCTACATTACCCTCCTCCCTTTTTTCTCTCTCTCTCTCTCTGCAAACCCATTGGAATAATTTCTTCAAGGGCCATTAAGAGAAAAGTGCCTGGGATAAAAAAATGAATTAACAGGGCGAGGCAGCAAAGCAAAGAGGGTATTAAACGCTCAGATCATTATTGTTAGCACTAATGGGGGGGGTTAGAAAGCACAGGGCTAATGAATGAGTGGCTGCTGCTAGTTAGTTCTTCTCCATTAACGAAGTAGTGTAGCAGTGGTGGCAGGGATGCCTAGGGGGCAAGACTGCTAAGCCTTCAGGGTACTGCCACAATGGGAGTGGTGTGAGAGGACCAAGATCAACCCTTAGGTTACGACCATAGGTGCCAAGAAATGCCATCTTGGAGGGGTCCATTAAAAGAAATATGGAGATGGGTGCTAATGGAAGAGGAGAAGGGGAGGGAGGTGATGACTGGATGCCTGTGCTGGTGGTGAGGAGTAGTAGACAGCAGAATAACGTCCCATAGCAACAATCCAGCCAACGATACAGCTGTACCAATAATGACCAGGGTCAGCTGTAGACAGCTGCCAAATTAGTCAAGAATGGCTATTAAAGCAGCAGAGCTTGACCCAGAACAACTCCAGTTTCTTCTGCAACGAGTGGGCTGAGATCAGCCCTGGGCGTCACCGTCACGCTCATTGATTGCAACTGGAGGGATGAACACGTCATTCACTCACTGTCCTGTGTGTGTCAAGGCGTGAGTCATGGTGTATAGAAAAGACCACCCTGCTTTGGAACATTGGTACCTCCCCATTCCCACTTAGATTTCACTATAGATCACTATCCCCAGACTCAACAATCTGTCTGTTCTGCTCGCTCTTCCTCTGTGACTCCTAAACCCAATGAAGGATAATGATGTTAGCCATGCACAGCTACAATCCCTCCCGTATCCAAATTTGTGGACGCCACCTTGGACACCCTGTTGATTGGAAAGTCTGGGAATCTGCTGAACACCAGAACGCTGTAATTTATGGGGATTGGAGCTAATACTGAGGCGAGACAATTCGCACACCTGCTAGTGGAACTGGATAGGGCGTAACGTCTGAGCGTCTCCATGGGCTTGATGGAACGGCTGGATTCACAAGCCAATTTGACCATCTCAATTTAGCTCTTCCCTGCCTCCTTTTGGGTTATGGACAAAGCTCATTTCTCATCTATAATTCATGTCACTTCAGACACTGTCTTCATGTCACAACTGCACACACAAACATTGAACACAAACAACCCTACCCTTTTTACTGTAATCGAAGTTGTTACTCGGGTCGGCGTGCAGCTGTTTCAAATGGTCTTTAATCAATTCGCTCGAGACGTTGGTCGTCTGGAAGACCAGGACGTGCGCTCTACTGCTCTCACATGTACTCTGATCCGAATCTTTTCGTCACCAGTCACCAATGCAAACGGTGCATCTTGCCCTCCGAGAATACAGAGACATAACACAAGCTGCATGCTACAGTGCCTTCAGAAAGTATTCATACCCCTTGACTTATTCCACATTTTGATGTTACAGCCTGAATTCAAAATTGATTAAATATATTGTTTTTGACACCCATCTACACACAATGCCCCACAATGACAAAGTGAAAACATGTTTTTAGAAATATCTAATTTACATAAGTATTCACACCCCTGAGACAATACATTATAGAAAAATCTTTGGCAGCTAAGAGCTTTGCACACCTGGATTGTGCAATATTTGCACATTATTCATTTAAAAATTATTCAAGCTCTGTCAAGTTGGTTGTTGATTGATTTAAGTCAAAATTGTAACTAGGCCACTCAGGAACATTCAATGTCATCTTGGTAAGCAACTTGTGTTTTAGGTTATTGTCCTGCTGAAAAGTGAACTTGTCTCCCAGTGTCTGTCGGAAAGCAGACTGAACCAGGTTTCCACTAGGATTTTGCCTGTCCTTAGCTCTATTAAGTTTATTTTTATCATAGTGAGTCCATGCAACTTATTATGTGACTTGTTAAGCACAATTTTACTCCTGAACTTATTTAGGCTTGCCACAACAAAGGGATTGAATACCTATTTACTCAAGACATTCAGCTTTTAATTTTAAATTCATTAGTAAACATTTTGAAAAAATCATTCCACTTTGACATTATGGGGTATTGTGTGTAGGCCAGTGACACATCTACATTTAATCCATTTTAAATTAACAAAATGTGAAAAAAGTCAAAGGGTGTCAATACTTCCTGAAGTCACTATACCTCCTCTTGATTGGCCCATCATCATGTTAAAGATGGGGTCAGTCCAACTCCTTTGGCTCCTTAATGGAAATTGCCATTTCAAAGCACTCTGACAGCGATGTTAACCTTTCGCAATATCAGCGGCATTAAAAACTGATCAGAGATGAGCGTTGATGTAAACTGAGGATTTTATTTGGGTCGTGTTGGCTTTTCATTGAGTGCTCCGAAGAGCAACAGCTCAGTGGCGCCCTCTACTGAATGGATTCCACATGGTTTAGGTACTGTAGATCACTGTAGGAAGATCATTTGATTGTTGCTTTCCGTACCACATCCTAAGAGAGAGGGGGAGAGGGAGAAAGAGAGAGATAGAGAGGTTGTTTTTATTTTTCCCAGTCAGCCTTGATGTGCAATGGAAGAGGGCTTAAGCAGACCTCTGGGCTGAAGTAGCCTACCTGGCTAAGGTATCATGTTGCTCGTGAGGGCAGAGCTGACAGAGACCTGGGTGACCCTGTGTTCTCTGAGAGGTTACCTCCAGACTGCAGGACCAGAGCAGATCCTCACCATGTCTGTGTGTGTGCGTGTATGTCAGAGAGAGACTGAAATAAATGCATAGTGTGTGTGAGTGTTTGAGAGAGAAATGTGAATGGTTAGTGTTTGTTTGTAGGTGTGGCACAATGAGTTTGTTTGCTGATGCCATTTCTGTGCTGCAGCTACTTTATGCATCAGTGTGCGTGTGTCTATGCATGTCTGTGTGTGTGTGTGTGTGTGCGTATTCATTCATGTCTATGTATTGTGTGTGTGTGTGCGCATTCATGTGTGAGGCATTGATCGGGTGAAAGAGAGTGAGTGAAAGAACATAAATATTTGATATATGCCGCCTTGCATCTGTATTGCTCGGATGATCACTTGCTATTGTGTTGGTGTAAGTAGATATTGATGTATGGTGGTGTTTCAAAACAAGGCGGGACCGCCCCACGATTTTGACCTCATAAGTATCTGAACAGAAATTTCAATAGTTCTTTAAAAAAGCACATCAAATTACAGGCTATGGATTTAGGTGCAAATTTGTTCTTGCCAGATCTGCGGAATATTCATTTGTCTGTTATTTATCACGGGGGAAAGGGGAACAAACACGTGGCACAATGTCATGAAAGTGAGCGAGGCAAACAAAAATCAACAGTTTGAATATGTTTTTAATTGAATATGGGCTTATTCATGTGAAGCGTATAGGCGGGGTTCTACAAAGGCACATTGCCAGCAGATTGGAAGTGTGTTGGCCCAATTAGCATTTTCAAATTGGCTAATATTTCGATTGACTTAAATGTATATTATTTGATTCCCCCTTGGTTTATTAATTCACGTCATTAAATGTTAGTTTTTTTGTGTGTCAGAAACCTTTCAAATTGATTTTGACTTTAGTGGGAGTTTCTTTCTCATTCAGATTAAACGAGGGGGTTGACATCTTTGACAGCAATCCCTCTAGTTTTTTTTTTATTTATTGCACTGTTGCTGCCCTCCACCCCAACAGGACTCAAGTATTCCCTAAAGCTTTTATTTTCCCTCATCTTTCCCCTTCTCGCTCCCCTCTTTGTTAGAGACAGACCCTCTCTTTCACTCCCCCTCTCCTCACCACGCTGTCTTTTCGTTAGGGCTGAGGCAGGCAGGGAGAAGCACTGCTCCGAATAGTGACGGTGATCAGGAGACGACACACTCAGCCGCTGTTGTAAAATGCAAGAGGTGTACCAAGTGTCAGGCGCCACCGCTCGCCTTCTCTTCCTCCATCTCTCTCTATCGCTCTCCTGCTCTGCTCTGGTTGTCTCTATCTGCAGCTCGCTGGCTGGCTTCTCTCTCTCTCTCGCTCGTTGGCTGGGGCTTGGCTGGCCGAGCAGCGAAGTGTATTGACACAGTGGACTACCGGCAGCCTGGGGATTGTGTGCGTTGTGAGTACTCTATGAATACGTGGAGCTCCAAGTTGTTGTTTTGGCTGCCAGTGAATGGCCTTGTCCCTTGGAGGAACAACTTGAAGGTGATCGTCAGCAGCAGAGTCCAGGACGAGCAACCAGGAGTAGCTTCTGAAAGAGGAACAGACAGGAGGAATGGATGCTTGAGAAAAAGGAGAGAAAAGACCGAGATTGAGCCAGCTTCTCCTCAATGAGCAGCTTCTTCTCAATGAAAAATTTGTGAATAAGCGACTGTTTTTCAGAAAAGGAGAAAACCAAGTGACACTCTCGGACAGAGGGAAGTAACAAGAACCCCCCCCCCCCCACACATAATTTGTTTTTAGATGAATATGCCATTGGGTGGACACGAGGAAAGAAAGAGAAACACAGTCTTCAGTGATTCTGTTAATTTCTTATCTGGCATAAGTCTTTCTCTCTTTTTTTCTCTCTGTTTCTTTGTGTGTTTATTTTTCTTCAGTTAGTGTCGGCTGTGGCTTGTCACTTCTGTATAGCCGGTCTCTGGCGGAACAGCGCTAAGGAGAAGACGACTTGTGCTAAGGGACAGAGAAGGGGGACGTAAATAGTTTCCCTCCCAACTTCCCGCCACTCTCTACTTTTTTTTCTGACCTGCTTTCTCCGGACTCCAGGGGTGGCCCCCAAATGCGAGTGGCAAGGGAGCCATATTGTTTTTGAAACAAGGAAAGGGGGTGGTGGAAAAAAATATCCCCCTTCACACTCCTGAGAGCATATGGTTTAGCGAGTGGTGGCCAGCTGCTTACTAGCCACCCGCTAATTACGCTAACGTGACAACAGGGGCAGCTCTGTGCTCGGAGGAGACAGTCGTGCTACTGCTGGCTTTATTTTGGTGCTGACTGGAGCTATACGGAACAATAAGCTTGCGGGCACAAAGAATACAAAGAAGCAGTTGTTCTTGTTTTACTTCAAGCGTTTTGTAAGGAAAAGAAAAGGAGGCTGCTAATGAATGTCTTTACAGCTCCAGAGCCGCCAGAGCTCTAGCCCCAAGGCTCCCAGTTTATCAGCCACAGGAGGCTGAAGGAAGATGCTCTCCGCCAAGTCACCAGGGGCTACTCTTGACGAATGCTGTGGCAGTGCAGTGGTGCCTTGTTCGTTTTGTCCTGAGGGCTGCCGGGAGACCAGTGGGAAGTGGAATTGTTGACCAAGGCGGTGAAGAGATCAAGGAGGCTCCTTACTGTGGAATTACTGTACCTTTTTGAACTTTCAGGTGCACATACGTGTGGTTGGTGCACGCGTACACACACACACTAGTTCACACATACACTTTCATACTGTATGTTTACTCACTCCCCACACATACAATCTGTCGTGGTCCCCTTCCAGTGCTTGGATTAAAATGGAGGTAGTGTGGGCAGGTGGGGGGCTGTAGGAGCGGAGGCCCAGACCCGTCTGTCCTTTTCCCACACATGGATGTTATTAGTTTCCAAAATTAGTTGCCTGGAAACCTCTAAAAGCTTCTGGCCACGTCTTTCTGAAAGCAAATGCAACTCCCTCCCCAACGGCGGATCACAGCTTGAGTCAGAGCTGAATCTACCAGCGATTACCCAGCCTATCATTCTCTCCTCCTCTTCTCTCGTTTCGCGTGTCCTTTTTATTCCGTGGTTCTTCTTCTCCCACCCTGTTACTCGTACCTCCCCGTTGGGGGGGGACCCTGGAAGTGGAGTATGACCAGCTGCCATTACCCCACGCCGCCCCCGGAGCGGGACCGGATGTACCAACACAAGGTGTCCCTGATGGTGCGATACTTTATGATCCCCTGTAACATATGTCTCATCCTGCTGGCCACCTCCACGCTGGGCTTCGCCGTGCTGCTCTTCCTCAACAACTGTACGTCCATCAATAGTACTACTACTACTACACACACACACACACACACACACACACACACACACACACACACACACCCTGCTACAGTACAATGTACTCCCTCGGTCCCTCTGTAGCCACCATGTGTTTGTGTGTCTTGGTCAATAGTATGAAGGCTTTACGTGAGTGCATTTGCTTGCCAGATGTATATGTATACTTGGGGGAATGCTGAATGAGTATGCAAGGATAGCTTTTGGTACAAGAAAAGTAATGGGTCAGTAGGATCTTAATTGACATAGACTGTAAAACACCATACAGTGTCTGAAGTCTCTACCTCAAGATATGAAAGACTGGTCCACTTGACCTCTGCCGGTGCTATCTGAAAGGCTGAGGCTGAATGAAGTGTGTGTGTGGGGGGATATCTCAGCTGCTAAAAGTCAGCTTTCCTTCAACGCCCAGCCCAAGCAGCCTTCCTTTTGAGTCCTTTCTCTCCCCCAAAGCCTTTGGCATTTACTTTGAACTGTGGGATAAAGTAGCCAGATGAAATGACTTTGGACGAGAGAGAAAGCTCTTGGCATGGAGAATGTCTCCACTTGGAGTGGTTATCGGCCTAAATTGAAAATGGCCTGATGGTGAGTAAGCTTCTTTCTGTGCTTTGCCTGGTGGCTGGTAGATGAGCAGCAACATTACCATTAAGCAACACTAGAGTGACCTTTTGGAGAGCGAGTGCGTTTGCGGGTGACATATTGTCTGTAAGTTGGATAATGGGGACTATCTGTCTTCGAAGTTACGCTTAATTGGTTTGTGTTTTACCTGAATTACAGTTTTCAGTAAAGTCTTCAAAGCTTTATATCAATGAGTGTTAATTTGGCTCTGTGCAACGGGATTAAAATAGCAACACCCCAGTATCACTGGAGTCCCAATTTGTTTCCTGACACCCACATAGGTGTTCCACTACAGTACCTGACGTATGCATTTTCAGCACTGCTTATTCAGTGTCATGTGCAGGCTATTTCTGAGTACTAGAATCCTGTGTCAGTTGTGTTGTCTGAGCAAAAGGTTCAAGACTAATCAACACCCAGTCAAATACAGTTTAACACTGAAGGCGTTTAAAACTGTCTAGAGTATAATTAAAATAGAATAATGCATTAGATCTTGATTAAAGGGGCGGTGCAGTTAAAAGTAATTTCCTGTTTTTTTGGTTAATATTTCCATACTATGAGGTCCAAATAACACTCTGAAATTGTGAAAGAGCTGTTTGTAAAAAATGCCTGGAATTTCAACCTGTTCAGGTGTGATGGAATTTTTGGCCCAGATCATGACATCACAATCTGATCTGAATTTTCTAACCAATTCATTTTTTATTTACATATGTATCCTTCTACTTTTAAATGGATATGCGGAGTCTAGACAATCCTATACGTCAATCAAGGCTGTGTATGTAAATATGTAATCATTTGTATCGACACCCACACAATCAGACTGAGCATTTCAATGGCACAAGGAAGGAAATTAAAAATAATATATTTTGATTTATTTTCATGAAATAAATACACACAATTCAATTTCAATTCAGAAAGTACTCCAAATTCCAGTTCAAAATGTTTCTCATTGAAGAAAAGTGTAATTTCCGTGTAATTCCTGAATTGACTGGAATTGAAATAGAAATTACCCCAACCCTGGTACTATTTGACTATAACAGTACATAACACAGGCATTATTGCAGCAGGGACATGTATAAGGGAGAAGACAATTAGCTAACGCACCGATTTGGAAAGAAAAACCCTACATGGGGGTGGGATGGGATCCAATCTCTTTTGCTGTGTAGAGGTTGTCCTCATCAACGGATATTTCATTCATCATATGCCTATTTCAGGTATTTCATTTAAATGTATTCGTGAAAAGGGTAACTAGGATAATAATGAAACAAAACCTGAGTATGTTTCTGCATAAAATACCAATTATTATTGTTCATTCTGGTGAGCTGTATTGGACCTTTCATCACGCAGATACTCTATTAAAACCTGTTCGATAAACCCAAGCCAGAGGAGTATCATCTCTGCTTTTTTTTGGAGCAACTCAATTACCATGGCTCACCCCATGGGAAAGTCCTAGAGTCTTCCCTTAACTAAAAAACCCTTTCTAACTCTCTCTCTCTCTTTTATTTCCTCCAGACAAACCTGTTCACTTCACACCAGCCCAGCCTCCTGACGGTAAGTCCTCTGGGAATTCTCTCACTAACATTACCCTACCTTCACCGGCTGATCACATCGTTTTGGCTCCCCTACCAATAATGACTTCACTTCTCTCTGGCTTTGAAGCGAGCTTCTTCACCCCTCTGAAAGCTGATGCTTTCAGTTTGAACCACCACCACCACCTTAGCATGGGAGACACGTCGCCGCTTCTGGTCTTTGATAACTTCATTTGTCTCTTACATGCTAGACTAGAGTGTTTCCAGCCTCATGACTCAGTAATACTAGTAGTCCTTCCTTCTTCCCCATTCAGAGCCTCACTCCTCTCCTCCCTTTAGCTGTTGCCAAATGTAGGCCAGGGACACACGGAGGTTCCAGTTGTTCCACTACGCCCAGTCCTGATATACGCCTCACTTTCCGGCGTAATTCCACAGATGGGAATCTCTATGCAGGGCTATTGTTTCAGTTGTTTGCTGGGCGTGCTACGAGAGCCATTAATTTATTGGCAAATGGCGGACCTCCAGACTCTTTAATTGGAGGGAAACAGCTGGTTTCTGGCTCGGTCATGAATATTTAGGGTGGCAGGTAGCCTAGCAGTTAAGTGCGTTGGGCCCGGTAACCAAAAGGTTGCTGGTTCAAGTCCCCGAGCCGACTAGGTGTTAAATCTGTCTGTGCCATTGAGCAAGGCACTTAACCATAATTGCTCCTGTTAGTCGCTCTGGATAAGTGATGTAAATGCAACAAACTCTTGAAACACTGTTTGGTAGTCCCTGGATTTCTGACAGACATTCAGACCAGTGGACTCCTGGTAGTGCTGAGATGTGTAGCTTTACACACAGTGTAGGGGCTACAAACCAAAGGTTGGCTAAAGATCCGAGCCTCTATCTACAGAAGCTGTGAATAAAAGCACTGCTGGGGGCTAGACAAATCTGTCCAATAATTGCTCAATCACTACCTTCATAGGTTGGCCATTGGCAAAAGCTGTTTGTCAGAAAGGGAGCTGTTGTGTTAAAATGTATCAATTTATAGCGGCTTTAGACAATAGATGTGATTGTCTCGCTGAGCCATGACAATTACTTTTGTCGATGTGAAATAGTGTCCGCGGTATACGGCTGCAGAGTAATTGAGCTTGATTGAAGCGTTTCTCAACTTCGCCTCACCTTAATACCTGGTGAGACGAGAGAGATGTCTCCGGTTTAATTTTTCAGCTCCCTCAATCAAAGCGAGATGCTCCAAAGGTCCAGTCACGCAGCATCATGAACCGCCGCAGATATTTGTTTACTTTTTAATGACACACGAGATGGCTTCGACAAGTGATTTTGCTCTCGAGGAGAAGAGCTTTCGTGTCACCGAGCCAAGTTAAGTATGTGCGGGTCAGAAACTGAGGGCAGTCAAGTGAGGCAATACATCTTTCCCCCTCCCTCTGCATTTTCCCTCAGAAAACGATGGCTCTTATCGATTGCCGCCGCGCTCATATGGAAGTTTTGGCTTGTCTGAAGGGCGCAGTTTGTTTCTGCACTAGTCAAGCGTTTAAAAGGCTCTGCTGCCAGCCTTAATTACATTTCCAATAGTTGTGTAGGCTCTCAGTCAGCGGCAAAGGGTTGTTTTTATGGAAACATAAAGGAGAAGCAGTAGCTGTCTGCGGTCTTCAGTTGGCTCTGAGGGACACAGTGTCTGCGGGTCATTTAGTTTCTGTTGAGAATAGTGGGCCAATTAGAGATGGCCCTAATACACTAGCCACTCTCACATTACTTGCTGAATGTTGTCCTGTGGGGACATTGTGGTAGATGCTCCAGTTCCAAGGCTTGTATGTAGCTCCACCATTAGTCAAATCTGTTCTAAAGAAGGGGGCCATTCCACTGAACTTGTCCTCAGTTCCAAGGTCACACTCCCATATACTTAATTAACCAAAATCAGAGAGAAGATATTAAAGATTTTTATTTAAATATCCTCTTCGTTTCTGAACTTGTTATTATGCAGACGATTTCTCCTAGTTAGTGAGGAGAGATGGAGAGGTGTTTTTTATTGGTAGATCAGAACTAGAACTCCTATAGATTGCCACTGAGGTTGTGCTGTCTTTGCATCACAAGTCGAGAGCAGTTGCACAGTATTTGTGGTGCACACCACCTTCAGTTAGACGGCAGAACCTACCCAGTAAATGAGTGCTAATCACCAGCCGAAAAGTGAGTCACAAAGCACCCTTTAATTAGTCTCTCTGCTGCAGCTCAAAGCGCCATTTTTTGCACTCAGTACACAATAATTACTGCCTGTCGTCTCCAGATAATAATAAGACAGTTGTGACAGAGATTTACCCAGCCACAGAGAGCAAAGTCTCAGTCTGTCGCTCGAGGTAGAACGACATGGGTTGGACTCTGGTCCGATTGCTATAATGGCTATTATATGGTATTAATATGATTATTATATTTGATATTATGGCTTTCAAGCCAGTGACTCAAGCACCAGTTGGTCGGGTCCTGGCATTTGTCTTGCCACCTCTTGTCAGTCAGATTTAAGTAGAGTCAATGTACTCTCAAGTGAAGTGATGACCAACTGGTGACAGAGAGGTCTACTCTCCCTCAAAAAAATGTTATCTGGGGGAAATTGGGCCACAAAGACAAAACCAAGAAAACCAAATGGGAAACCTGAGCTACCTACAGTCAGGATTCATCTAGCTAGCTGTCTCCCACACACCTCTCCTGGCAGTAATGAATACACAAGCTGTGAATCCTTCAATTTGGCGTTATTCACCGAGAGTGTCCTCTGGAGGATACTCTGTACCAGCAGACATGGATGTTTGAATTGAAAAGTGATTTGATCGAGGACTGAGAGGGTTTCTGCAACGAAGGGGAAGGTGATTGTAGGCTTACTTACCCTCATCCCAGAACACTTCTGCCTCTCAAAAGATGTGACAAAACTTTCTCTGTAGCAGTTTTGAAAGATTCCCATCCCCTCCCCTCTCTCCACAAACTCCACTTCGATGAAAAACTGAGGAGAAAAAAACAGTTGAAGCTTTCCCTGTGTTCTTGACAGTACGCCTCACTCAGAGAGGCATAGAGGCAGAATTCATTATTACAGTTGCCTATTTTACTAAAATCTTCTTGTGTCATAGATTTATCACAAAAGAGGCCACACATCAACCTCATCTTTTGGGGGTGGGATACTGAGGATGGGGTCATATCAAGATATCAAAGGTAGCAGGACTGTAAACGCTCCTCTATACCCCAGATTATTATTTTGTTCAGTGAGAAACGAGATTGGCTTGTCATTCCTAGCCCTCGACGAGAACCATCAGCGGGTTTTTTGCCTTGACGTTATCAGGGCAAAGTTTGTTGCCCTCCAAAAGTATACAGACGCATCCACCCAAAACTGCCCTCTGTACCTCTCTTCCCCGGAAAGTCTGTCTCTCTTATGTACTTCTGTGGAGTCAGCAGACGCTTGCATAAGCATCTTTCCATACACACGCAGCGCTCGACTGGAAGCGATTTTCGGCAACCAGGAGGAACAAATCAGGCGAGTTTTGACATCTCCCCCCGTCATCAGCCATCAGACTCTCTGACAAGGCTCCCACTCAGCCTCACTGAGCAGAGGTGTGATGCGCCTCCGAGTATTGATTTGCGCTCTGAGAAAGGAGAGGCAGAAAAAACAGAAAAATATGTGGGTCAAAAGGAACATGCCTAGACTGGCAGGGATTCACCGCTGAGCCGATTTGTTCCTGATTCCTTGGCCAACAGCAATTGTTGATACTGGCAGACAGGGTATTTTGACATGCCCAGACATGTCGGCCCGATCAAACTTGCCTTGCCCTCGCGAAACCACCACGAACAGCCAGTGTATGGAGGTGTTGTAGCATGTCAGAGAGTGGGTAGATCAACTCCTGACAATGATGGGGTTGGATTTCTGGACAACAGACATCTAGCCTATCCCTGTCATACCTGAAGTCTGAAATACAGTCAGGTTCATAATTGTTGGCACCCTTGATAAGATGAGCAAAAAATACTGAGCTATATTTTCAAAGAAATGGGAAAATTGTATTATTTTATCCTTATACAGAGAAAGAGATTTTCAGTGGTATAAAGTACTACTTAAGTCGTTTTTGGGGTATCTGTACTTTACTATTTATATTTTTGGCAACTTTTACTTTAACTTCAATACATTCCTTAAGAAAATAATGTACTTTTTACTCCATACATTTTCCCTGACACCCAAAAGTACTCGTTACATTTTAACAGGAAAATGGTCCAATTCATCCCTACTGCCTATGATCTGGTGGACTCACTAAACTATGTCTGAGTGTTAGAGTGCTCCCCTGGCTATCCGTCAATTTAAAAAATAAAATACAATTATGCTGTCTAGTTTGCTTAATATAAGGAACTTGAAATGATTTATACTTTTACTTTTGATACCTAAGTACATTTTAGCAATTCCATTTACTTTTAATACTTAAGTATATTTAAAACCAAATACTTTGACTTTTACTCAAGTAGTATTTTACTGGGTGACTTCACTTTTACTTGAGTAATTTTCTATAAATGTATCTTTACTTTTACTTAGTATGACAATTGAGTACTTTTTCCACTACTGGAGATTTTGTTGAACAAGTAATAAAAAAAAGATGTGGGTCAAAATTTTTAGCACCCCTATTTTCAATACTATAGTACCCTCCCCTTGCAAGGATAACAACACTGAGCCTTTTTCAAAAAGGTTTTATGAGATTGGAGAACACGTTGGGAGGGATCTTAGACCATTCCTCCATACAAAATCCTTCCAGATCCTTGATATACTTAGTCTGCTCTTATGGACTGCCCTCTTCAATTCAAACCACGGGTATTCAATAGGGTCCAGAGACTGAGATGGCCATTGCAAAATGTAGATTTTGTGGTCAATTAGGTTGGGGTTATTGTCTTGCTGGAAGATCCACTTGCGGCCAAGTGTCAGCCTCCTGGCAGAGGAAACCAGGTTTCTGACAAAAATGTCCTAGTAGCCTACTTGGTAAAGTTCATGGTTCAATTAACCTTAACAAGGGCCCAAGGACCAGTGAAAGTAAAATAGCCCCATAACATCAAAGATCCACCACCATATTTTACAGTAGGTATGAATGGAGTACCTATTTCAGGTACTCCCAGCAGTGCTATCTATGGTCAGATGAAATTAAAATAGAGCTCTTTGGCCAGGAGGCTGACACTTGGCAGCAGTGTTCCAGCAAGACAATAACCTAGGGATGCAACGATTCACAAATACTCATCGGTGCAGGTTCAAATGTTTAAGATATGAGTGCATCAGTCTGTGGGAGCCCAAACCAATCCAAATGAAGAATGCATTGGTCAGAAAACTGATTTAAACCTTATTAATCGGTTCACTAATGTTGTTTTACTCATTGTATTATTTCTGAAAATAACTCTTATATGTTGACTAAATGAATGGGTCCTCTCCTTCAGTTCAGTAGTATATCAAACCTTTATGCATGTAACTGCCTATGACTGTCGGATAACTGATGCTCCTGCCAACGAGAGGTAGGCTTATCCCTAGTCTTGTAATATGCAATTCATCTGGCACCTTCAGCATTCAGATGCTTGTAAAATGGCTTTCATCATTTCAAATCATAGGTTGTCACTGAACTAATAAATCCTATGTAATTTCCTGGTAGTTGTTACTAAATGCACTGTAGAAAATTGTGTTTTACCAGAGTTGTGTAGCCTACTAGAGTGGACCCAACTCGTATCCAACTGCTGATTGGGGTTTTCGATCATTCAGATTTTATTTCGATTGTTCAGGTTCACCATAACACATAGTTTTGGTAGTTTTGCTTTAAACAGTTAGTGTATTTGGTCATTTTTACATGAACAGGATAATTTCATAAAGGACAACAATCAATTCGCATTCATTGCTCGGAGCAGTAGAAGCTCTCTGTCAAATTCCAAATGGTCTAAACCATTTGCTTTCGAGACGGGTAAAATCCAAAACTGCATTATATTAATTGGCTAAATGCCGTGCTAGTTTCTAGACATAAATATTGACATAATACTAGCTCAAAACATTTTCAATCTGCAAAAAACGAAATCAGTGGGTGATGATGAGTTCAGATAAGAAGTGGGGGGGACAAAAACCATACATTTCCCCCAGCCCTAACCTGATAGTGAGGTGGTAGATGCTCAGTCTGCCCAAGGGCTCAGCTCAGGTGCCGAATCATTTCAAACAAAAAAATATCGTTACTGTATTGTATCGGAGCCCATGCATCTAGACGCGTATCGAATCATTAATGAAAGGAGAGATGCACATCCCTACAACAGCTCCAAGCACTAATCAAAATCCACAAAGAAATGGTTGACCACAAAATCCATTTTTTTCAGTCTACAGACTTCAACCCCATTGAAAACATATGGTTTGAGTTGAAGAGTGTATAATAATAATAAGTACCATTAGAGCAGATGAAGGATATCAAGGATCTGGGAAAATTATTTATATAGGAATGGTCTAAAATCACTCTCAACGTGTTCTCCAATCGCATAAAACATTTTAGAAAAAGGCTCAGTGTCGTATCCTTGCAAGGTGAGGAGGTACTGAAAGGTATTGAAAACAGTGGTGTCAATAACTGAGCCCTATTTTTATTACTTAAACAAAATCTCTTTCTCTGAGAAATTGTATTAGTATAAAATAATATTGAGCAGACAATGTATACTAAACAGAAATATAAACGCAACAAGTAACAATTTCAAAGATTTTACGGAGTTACAGTTCATATGAGTGTCATGTTTTTCAAAAGGACGGGACCAAAGCACAGCGTGCGTATAGTTCCACATATTTATTTCAAAGTGAAACTTAACAAAACAACATAGACCAAAATGAACGTGTCGTTCGTAGCACACAGTGCACTAAACAAAACAATATTCCACCAAACACAGGTGGAAAAAAGGCTACCTAAATATGATCCCCAATTAGAGGCAACGATTACCAGCTGCCTCTAATTGGGAACCATACAACTCACCAACATAGAAATACAATGACTAGAACACCCCCCTAGTCACGCTCTGACCTAAACACCATAGAGAAGCAAGGGCACTCTATGGTCAGGGCGTGACAATGAGGAAATCAGTCAATTGAAATCAATTCATTAGGCCCTGATCTATGGATTTCACATGACTGGGAATATTCAGACCTCTTGACTTTTTCCACATTTTGTTAGGCTACAGCCTTATTCTAAAATTGATTAAATGTTTTTTTTTCCTTTATCAATCTACACACAATACCCCATAATGACAAAGCAAAAACAGGTTTTTAGAAATGTTTGCTAATTTATTACAAATAAAAAATGATAATTACATTAGTATTCAGACCCTTTACTCACTACTTTGTTGAAGCACCTTTGGTAGCTATTACAACCTTGAGTCTTCCTGGGTATGATGCTACAAGTTTGGCACACCTGTATTTTGAGGAGTTTCTCACATTCTTCTCTGTAGATCCGCTCAAGCTCTGTCAGGTTGGATTGGGAGCGTTGCTGCACAGCTATTTTCAGGTCTCTCCAGTAGATGTTTGATTGGATTCAATTCTGGGCTCTGGTTGGGCCACTCAAGGACATTCAAAGTCTTTTCCCGAAGCCATTCCTGCATTGTCTTGGCTGTGTGCTTAGGGTCGTGGTCCTGTTGGTATGTGAACCTTCGCCCCAGTCTGAGGTCCTGAGAGCTCTGGAGCAGGTTTTCATCAAGGATCTCTCTGTACTTTGCTCCGTTCATCTTTGCCTCTATCCTGACTAGTATCCCAGTCCCAGAAAAACATCTCCACAGCATGATGCTGCCACCACCATGCTTCACTGTAGGGATGGTGCTAGGTTTCCTCCAGACATGACGCTTGGCAAACAGGCCAAAGAGTTCAATCTTGGTTTCATCAGACCAGAGTATCTTGTTTCTCATGGTCTGAGAGTCTTTAGGTGCCTTTTGGCAAACTCCAAGTGGGCTGTCATGTCCTTTTACTGAGGAGTGGCTTCCGTCTGGTCACTCTACCATAAAAGCCTGATTGGTGGAGTGCTGCAGAGGTGGTTGTCCTTCTGGAAGGTTCTCTGATCTCCACAGAGGAACTCTGGAGCTCTGTCAGAGTGACCATCAGGTTCTTGGTCACCTCCCTGAACAAGGCCCTTCTCCCCTGATTGCTCAATTTGGCCGGCCGGCCGGCCAGCTCTAGGAATAGTCTTAGTGGTTCCAAACTTCTTCCATTTAAGAATGATGGAGGCCACTGTGTTTTTGGAGACTTTCAATGCTGCAGAAATGTTTTGGTACCCTTCCCCAGATCTGTGCCTCGACACAATTCTGTCTCGGAGCTCTACGGACAATTCTTTCGACCTCATGGCTTGGTTTTAGCTCTGACATGCACTGTCAACTGTGGGACCTTATATAGACAGGTGTGTATCTTTCCAAATCATGTCCAATCATTGGACTCCAATGTAGAAACATCTCAAGGATGATCAATGGAAACAGAATGCACCTGAGCTCAATTTCGAGTCTCATAGCAAAGGGCCTGAATAGTTATGTAAATAAGGTATTTCTGTTTTTTTTTTTTTATTAATTTTGCAAAACATCCCAAAAACCTGTTTTCACTTTGTCATTATGGGGTATTGTGTGTAGATTGCTGAGGATTTTATTTAATCCATTTCAGAATAAGGCTGCAACGTAACAATGTGGAAAAAGTAAAGGGGTCTGAATACTTTCCGAAGGCACTGTATGTCCATCAGGATTTCTTAGGTTTCCTTTCCTAGGATATAGGGGCTTGCCAGATAGTGACACTAAATTGAGTCAGTGTAGCCTACGGAATTGCTTTGGGGACAGAGCCGTTTATTTGACTCCCCAATTTGCATTTGTAGATTATCTGCAGATAAATTATGAAAACATTTGATGAAGATGGTGAATCATCACTGCAGGAACAATAACTAGTGGAGAGTCTCATTCTGGTCCAAATATGATAATTAGGGCCCTCACGGAATCCAGGCATTACAACTGAATTTGACAATTTTCAAAAATGTATTGACCTTAGTTAGGGAATCAACTAAATGTATAAAAACATGTATTAATTAGCCAAAGTGTATCATAAGACATGAACACAATGCATCAATGATTTGTATCTCCTGCAACTTTCTGAAGAGGCAATGAAAATCCCCCTATCTGTGTGTGTGGTGTGCTTGTCTATCACTTTGTGTAGCCGTTAGCGATGATGCTAATGAAAACAGTCTTCTGGTAAATGGAAAGGCTTTCCCAAAAACCTTCTCAATTAAATGTTATCCACAAAGTAGCCTATGCTTACCTGGAAGAAAGATTATTTTAATCTATCCAGTGGGTAATTGTTTTGCAAACTATAGCATCACATGTGCACTACAAAACCACTGTTAAACAACAGCCGCTTGCAAGGTGCACACTTGAATTAAAGAGTAACTACAGCCAAAAATAAATAATTCTCCGATTTTTTTCCAGACCTCAAAAGTGGTCTCCTGATGTGGTTAAAGCATTGTTGGGGACTTACAACATCCAAATGTGTTGGGTTTTTTTCTATAAAAACGTTGAAGAACCGTAACAAGGCTAAAGAAAACGGTGAAAACAGAATTTGGGAAAGAACAGAATGGAATCAGGCAAAAAATAGACCACATTTTATAAGGCCCTACCTAATGATATTGTTTTATGAATTAAGCTCATGTAAAATCATAAAGATATGCTGTACTTAGTTCCTTCAGAAAGTATTCACACCCCTTGACTTTTTCCATATTTTGTTGTTACAAAGTGGGATTTTATGTCAACGATCTACACAAAATACTCTGTCAAAGTAGAAGAAAAATTCTAGCATTTGTAAAAAGAAATATATATATGAAAAATAAAACACTAATAATAGTTAGTGATTAGATAAATTGATTAGATAAATGATTAGATAAATATTGAACCCCTGAGTCAATATGTGTAAGAATCAAATTTGACAGCGATTACGGCTATGAGTCTTTCTGGGTAAGTCTCTAAGAGCTTTGCACACCTGGATTGTACAATATTTGCACATTGTTCTTTTCAAAAATCTTCAAGCTCTGTCAAATTGGTTGTTGATAATTGCTAGACAGCCATTTTCAAGTCTTGCCATAGATTTTAAAGCTGATTTATGTCAAAACTGTAACTAATGACAAAACCGTAAATAGGCCACTCAGGAACATTCAGTGTCGTCTTGTCCTGCTGAAAGGTGAATTTGTCTCCCAGTGTCTGCTGGGAAGAAGACTGAAGCAGGTTTTCCTCTGTACGTTGCTGTATTCCATTTGTTTTTATTTTTAAAAACTCCCTAGTCCTTGCAGATGACAAGCATACCCATAACATGATGCAGCCACCACCATGCTTGAAAATATGAAGTGTGGTACTCGGTGATGTTGTGTTGGATTTGCCCCAAACATAATGCTTTGTATTCAGGACATAAAGTGAATTTCTTTGCCACATTTTTGCAGTATTACTTTAGTGCCTTATTGCAAACAGGATGCATGTTTTGGAATATTTGTATTCTGTACAGGCTTCCTTCTTTTCACTCTGTCATTTAGGTTAGTATTGTAGAGTAACTACAATGTTGATGATCCATCCTCAGTTTTCTCCTATCACAGCCATTAAACTCTGTAACTGTTTCAAAGTCACCATTGGCCTCATGTTGAAATTCCTGTGCATTTTACTTCCTCTCCGGGAACAGAGTTAGGAAGGACACCTGAATGTTTGTAGTGACTGGATGTATTGATACACCATGCAAAGTGTAATTAATAACTTCACCATGCTCAAACGGATATTCAATGACTTTTTAAAAACTTTTTTTACCCAGCTACCAATAGGTGCATTCTTTGCAAGGCGTTGGAAAACCTCCCTGGTCTTTGTGGTTGAATCTGTTTTTGAAATGCACTGCTCCACTGAGGGACCTTACAGTAATTGAATGTGTGGGGTACAGAGATCGTCTTTCAAAAAACATTTTAAACACCAATATTGCCCAAAGAGTGAGTCCATGCAACTTATTATGTGCATTGTTTAAACACATTTTTCCTCCTGAACTTATTTAGGCGTACCATAACAAAGGGGTTGAGTGTTATTGACTCAAGACATTTCAGCTTTTCATTTATAATTACTTTGTAAACATTTCAAAAAATATAATTCCACTTTGACATTATGGGATATTGTGTGTAGGCCAGCAACACAAATGTAAATGTTATCAATTTAAAATTAAACCTGTAACACAACAAACTGTGGAAAAAGTCAAGTGTTATGAATACTTTCTGAGGCACTGTTAGGCTGTTGACATAACCCTTTTTTTTCAAGATAATATAAGCTTAATTTTTCTGTTTGAATAAAATAGATAATTTGAAGAACAAAAATCATTGTGTCAATTCATATCTAGCAGGAAAACTCTAAATAAGACTTTAATCTCAAGACAAGCCAAGTGTAATGTTCTCTTACATAGAAAATAGTCCTGATCATATAGACCTAGACCTAGACTAGTGGTTCCCAGCTCCGGTCCTTGAGTACCCCCAACAGCAAACTTTTTTGTTGCAGCCCCACGCAAACATATAGTACCTGACTCAACTCATTGAGGGTGTGATGTTTAGTTGACAAATTGAATCAGGTGTGCTTGTCCGGGGATACATTTAAACTGTGTCCTGTTGGGGGTACTCCAGGATCGGAGTTGGGAACCACTGACCCATTTTCAGTCATTTACAATTAATTTACAACAAATGTTTCCAATCTGGGAGGTAAACTCTATAAAATATTCAATAATTTCACTGTGTAGTTCGGATGGAATCAAGACAATATAATGTACCAGAGGCCAGCAAAATAGAGCTCTTTCTGCAAAATATTTCGAACCCATGGGAGGCAAAACCCCTCTGGCCTGGGGTTGCCTGGCTGGCTACTTTTTCTATTTGGGTGGCTACGTGTGGAAAAGACTGTAGTCTGTTGGAGTAGTTATAGAGTGTGTGTACAGTATGTAGGGCCCTATAAAATCCACAATACATAGAACGCGGACGGATTCACAGAATCCAGACAATAAAATGGAATTCAACAATATTTATAAATGTGCTGAACTTCGTAGGGAATCATCTAAATGTATTGAAAATGTATGAATTTGCCTAAGTTTGTCATACTTTCTGAAGAGGCAAAGAGATTCCCCCTGTGCAGTGGAATTTAAGGGTAACTACACTCAAAAATCAAACCCTTGTACCTAACAACATCCTAGCAATGCTACCTTGTCAGGTTCTCTGTCAGTATTAACCGATATTACCTAGGGCCAGGACAATACCAGTATTGCAATATTTTTTCCATGCCAAAAATGAAACACGAAGCACACCAAACTCTTTTGTCCTTTCAAAACCAGCTGTATGTAATATTGTGTGCTATAGCTTGGGAAATACATAAATGTGACTCTGGATGACAACATAATGATGTTTGTTTCCAACATTTGGGCTGTTTTCCTAAAGAAGTTAAATCCGCTTCTTGTTTTGTTTCCTTGCCACACTACTAATGAGTATTGTGATACTGGTATCGTCCCGGCCTTAATATTAGTTAGCTGTAGCCACTAGCACAAGATTTCTGGTATTAACTACATCTACTTAACCAAGACATATTTTCAGACCACACATAGAGACAGAAACACGCATTCAGACAGACATCCGGCACACATGCAATGCTAATGTTTAATATAAGTAAGTAGTGTACTTCTTCGATACTACAAAATCAATAATGGCTCGGTACTAGAATCTTGTTATTTCTGGTTCTTCTATCAAATGTCTCATGTTTGGAAATCAACTAAATGTATTGAACTTATTAGAAAATGAATTTATTTGCCCAAGTTTAGCCTAGCATAAGACATGAACAGAATGCATCAGTGATTCGCAACTTTCCGAAAAGGCAACGGCACTGGAATGCCCCTGTCTGTGTGTATGGTGTGCGTATCTCTATCACTAATGATAACCATCTTTCTGTAGATGGAAAGGCTTTTCCAAAAACCTTCTTAATTAAAAGTTAACTATAAAGTAGCCTACGCCTACCTGGCAGAATCATGATTATTTGCATCAATCCAGTGGCCATTTTGTTTTGCAAACTCCATCACGTGCACTACAGAAACACTGCTAAGCAAACAGTGCTAATTGCACGTCCACTTAAATTAACACTAATTAGATTTTTCCCAGACCTCAAAAGTGGTCGCCTGATGTGGTTTAAAGATGGAATCCTCAGTAGGGGGGAAACAGCACAACTGGCCGCCCCACTACCGTTGTTAATGTTTTTGTTGCTGAGCTGGGGAGCGCCACGCAGCATGGTAAACAATATTGCAGTACATATTGTGCTCATCTAATCGCGTGTGTAATGATGTTTGAGGGGAAATAAGTGTTCATTGTTTGCAGTAACTTCTTTGTTGTTGCAATATCGCAAATTAAGGATTCCAGCTTTGAGCATTGTTGTGGAGTTATTTTACTATTAAAAAGTGTGATTTTGAAAGCAAAAAAAATGAACACAGACAATTTTGTCCTCCACGCTATCTTGTATTTGCAGTTTAATTTTGGTATCGTTTAAAGTTTTGGTATTGAGCATCGCCATACTAAACCTTGAATCGGTATCAAAGTTAAAATTCTGGTATCGTGACAACACTAAACGTAAGCTCATGTTGCAATAGGCTCTACAACATACACACATAGAGAGAATGCTGAAGAACAAGGCCTCTGGTGTAAGGGGTTCTTGTTACACACATACACACCCATCCCACACATGTGCGGTGTATTATATTAACCATGAGGAATCCCTTGGTGTCTTGACAGGAGTGATCTCTTCCAGCTGTCTCTCTGAGCTCAATCTGCTCTCTTCAAGCACATCTTAGCCTCGTCAGGAACCAGGCTTCCCTAATCCCTGCCTTGCTTGGGAGGAGCTACAACAGTGCGTGAGGACCGCCGGGAAATCAGCTATTTAAAACCCCATAAAAATATGGTCATGTATGCCATGTTTATGGTGACTTTAATTTGCAGACTATCGGCCACACTTGATACACTAAACTTTTACCATAGCCTGTTGGTAGACACGCCATAACGTCTCTTTTTTTAGTAGAGTGTTCAAGTAGAGGAGTTGTAATGCCTTCTTCGACTCGATTGGTCAGAAACCGTGACGAACATAACACGTGATGCAGCACCCTTTGTACGAGCATGTGGGAAGCCAGCAGACCATTCTTGCCATTCGGCTAATACTAAATTCTCCAGACCTCCAAAGGAGTAGCGTGACAACAACGTAATGTGGAGGTATGGCTACGCTAGACTAAGCACGTCTCAACAGACACACATATAAGTATGTACACACACACACACACACACACACACACACACACACACACACACACACACACACACACACACACACACACACACACACACACAGCCACGGACCCTGGAGTCACTCTGACACTGACGACCCACTGATTGTTTATGTGTGTGCTTGTATGTATGTATGTATGTATGTATGTATGTATGTATGTATGTATGTATGTATGTATGTATGTATGTATGTATGTATGTATGTATGTATGTATGTATGTATGTATGTATGTATGTATGTATGTATGTATGTGTGTATGTGTGTGGAAAGTGAGGCAACACAAGTTTAATTACTGTCAATTAGTCATGGCTGAACTCCCTGGCCCCCTGAGGTGCACTGGGGGAGGGCAGGACAAACAGTGTGTCTGCAGGTCCTGAAATAACGAGCTGACCTGAGGGAGGCCTCCCAGCCGCTGTGTGTGTGTGCACGTTTTTCTGTATGTGTGCGTGTGCGTGTGTGTGTGTGTGTGTGTGTGTGTGTGTATGCGCTTGTGTGTTTTCTCGGATGCGTGTTTGCTCATATGTATGAGTGTGTGTTTGAGAGTGAAAGGGGGAGAGGGAGTGAGAGAAGCGAGATCAAAAATTGACAGTATTATATACACTGCTCAAAAAAATAAAGGGAACACTTAAACAACACAATGTAACTCCAAGTCAATCACACTTCTGTGAAATCAAACTGTCCACTTAGGAAGCAACACTGATTGACAATAAATTTCACATGCTGTTGCGCAAATGGAATAGACAACAGGTGGAAATTATAGGCAATTAGCAAGACACCCCCAATAAAGGAGTGGTTCTGCAGGTGGTGACCACAGACCACTTCTCAGTTCCTATGCTTCCTGGCTGATGTTTTGGTCACTTTTGAATGCTGGCGGTGCTTATACTCTAGTGGTAGCATGAGACGGAGTCTACAACCCACACAAGTGGCTCAGGTAGTGCAGCTCATCCAGGATGGCACATCAATGCGAGCTGTGGCAAGAAGGTTTGCTGTGTCTGTCAGCGTAGTGTCCAGAGCATGGAGGCGCTACCAGGAGACAGGCCAGTACATCAGGAGACGTGGAGGAGGCCGTAGGAGGGCAACAACCCAGCAGCAGGACCGCTACCTCCGCCTTTGTGCAAGGAGGAGCAGGAGAAGCACTGCCAGAGCCCTGCAAAATGACCTCCAGCAGGCCACAAATGTGCATGTGTCTGCTCAAACGGTCAGAAACAGACTCCATGAGGGTGGTATGAGGGCCCGACGTCCACAGGTGGGGGTTGTGCTTACAGCCCAACACCGTGCAGGACGTTTGGCATTTGCCAGAGAACACCAAGATTGGCAAATTCGCCACTGGCGCCCTGTGCTCTTCACAGATGAAAGCAGGTTCACACTGAGCACATGTGACAGACGTGACAGAGTCTGGAGACGCTGTGGAGAACGTTCTGCTGCCTGCAACATCCTCCAGCATGACCGGTTTGGCGGTGGGTCAGTCATGGTGTGGGGTGGCATTTCTTTGGGGGGCCGCACAGCCCTCCATGTGCTCGCCAGAGGTAGCCTGACTGCCATTAGGAGCTGAGATGAGATCCTCAGACCCCTTGTGAGACCATATGCTGGTGCGGTTGGCCCTGGGTTCCTCCTAATGCAAGACAATGCTAGACCTCATGTGGCTGGAGTGTGTCAGCAGTTCCTGCAAGAGGAAGGCATTGATGCTATGGACTAGCCCGCCCGTTCCCCAGACCTGAATCCAATTGTGCACATCTGGGACACCATGTCTCGCTCCATCCACCAACGCCACGTTGCACCACAGACTGTCCAGGAGTTGGCGGATGCTTTAGTCCAGGTCTGGGAGGAGATCCCTCAGGAGACCATCCACCACCTCATCAGGAGCATGCCCAGGCATTGTAGGGAGGTCATACAGGCACGTGGAGACCACACACACACTACTGAGCCTCATTTTGACTTGTTTTAAGGACATTACATCAAAGTTGGATCAGCCTGTAGTGTGGTTTTCCACTTTAATTTTGAGTGTGACTCCAAATCCAGACCTCCGTGGGTTGATAAATTGGATTTCCATTGATTATTTTTGTGTGATTTTGTTGTCAGCACATTCAACTATGTAAAGAAAAAAGTATTTAATAAGATTATTTCTTTCATTCAGATCTAGGATGTGTTGTATAAGTGTTCCCTTTATTTTTTTGAGCAGTATATTTACATGACTGGAGAAATAGTCAATGAGTACCGTTAACATCTTCCTTTATTTCACTGAGGAGCAGGCTCCTTATAAAGTGAAGGGTGTCGGACATCCTCCATCATACCGGCTCTGTCAGTCAGAAACAGTTATGACATACACTAAATATACAAAAGTATGTGGACACCCCTTCAAATTAGTGGATTCAGCTATTTCAGCCACACCCATTACTGACAGGAGTATAAAATCAAGCACACAGCCATGCAATCTCATAGACAAACATTGGCAGTAGAAGGCTTACTGAAGAGCTCAACTAAATGTATTGAAAATGTATGAATTTTCCAAAGTTTGTCATATGAATCACTGATGACTTTCAACGTAGTACCATCTTAGGATGCCACCTTTCCAACAATTCAATTCATCAAATTTCTCCCCTGCTAGAGCTGCCCTTGTCTACTGTAAGTGCTCTTATTGTGAAGTGGAAACATCTAGGAGCAAAAATGGCTCAGCCGCGAAGTGTTAGGCCACACAAGCTCAAAGAATGGGATCGCCGAGTGCTGAAGCGCGTAGCGCGTAAAAATTGTCTGTCCTTGGTTGCAACACTCACTACTGAATTCTAAACGGAATCTGGAAGCAACATCAGCACAATAACTGTTTTCCATAGCCGAGCAACAGCACACAAGCCGAAGATCACAATGCCAAGCATCGGCTTGAGTAGTGTAAAGCTCGCCGCCATTGGACTCTGGAGCAGTGGAAACGCGTCTGGCAGTCCGACGGACGAATATGGGTTTGGCGGATACCATGAGAATGCTACCTGCCCCAATGCATAGTGCCAACTGTAAAGTTTGGTGGGGGAAGAATAATGGTCTGGGGCTGTATTTCATGGTTCGGGCTAGGCCCCTTAGTTCCAGTGAAGGGAAATCTTAATGCAACAGTATACAATGACATTCTAGATGATTCTGTGCATCCAACTTTGTTTGGGAAGGCCCTTTCCTGTTTCAACATGGCAATGCTTCCGTGCAGAAAGCAAGGTCCATAAAGAAATGGTTTGTCGAGATTGGTGTGGAAGAACTTGGCCTGCACAGAGCCCTGACCTCAACCCCATCGCACACCTTTGGGATGAATTGGAACACCGACTGCGAGCCAGGCCTAATCGCCCAACATCAGTGCCTGACCTCACTAATGCTTTTGTGGCTGAATGGAAGCAAGTCCCCGCAGCAATGTTCTCAGGTGATAAGCACAAAACAGAATACAACTACCCACAATCCACAATAAAAACAAACCCCTAATTATAGGACCTTCAATCAGAAGCAACGAGGAGCCGCTGCTTCCAATTGAAGGTCAAGAACAAAACTGCACATAGAAACAGAGTGACTAGAATAAACATAGAAAATGCCCTAACATAGAACATATACCAAAACTCTAGACCACTCTAATCAAACACCCCTTGTCTATACACATAGACTAACAATCCCCGAAACATATAAACAAAATACTCCCTGCCACGTCCTGACCATACTAAACACTAACAAATAACACCTTTACAGGTCAGAACGTGACATTCACATACTTTTGGTCATGTGGTGTACTTCCATATTCGCAGTACAATTGTGTCTATATTCACATGCCAGTGATCCAGTATTGAAATTGAAATTCCCCTCAACCCCTCGCTCGGCTGCTCCCCTTCCCTCTCACACTTCCCTTTTAATCTTCACATCTCTCCATCCCCCTCTCCTCCACCCCTCCCTTTCTCATCATCTCCTATTCTCTACTGTGGCCCTCAGGGCTTGTCTGCCCTGGGCAGGGTTTAAAGGCCCAATGCAGCCGTTTTTAATCTCAATATCAAATAATTTCTGGGTAACAATTAAGTACCTTACTGTTATTTTTAACAAATTAAATTGTGGTCAAAAATAAACAATAGTAGGTTCTTAACAATGAGCAATTTTTCAAGAAAGAATTTAGCTAGGGCTGTCTGGGAGTGATCTGAGTGAGGGATTAGTTGGACGAGCGTAATGGGAGGGATATGTAACCCGAACTAGCTGTTATTGGCAGAGAACTCTCTTTATTGATCTATTAACTTATTCCGCCTGGTGATGTCGCCAGGCAGGCCAAAACTTCTCTTTACAAATGTTTCTTAATAAAATGGCATTATCATTTAAAAAAAATGTCACTATTATTCCAGCCTCATAGTGTGGAAATGTATATAAAACACAGGAAAATCACTTTTTGGACTGCACTGGGCCTTTTTAAAATGCCGGTTTCACCATAGGCAGATAGAGTTGTTGGGGCGGGCGGGGGGGATATGGGGCTGGATTCTAGTGCCTCTTATACACTGGATAAAAGGGATCTTCCCTCACTCCTCTCCTCTGTTTTCTTTTAGATTATTTTATTTTTATTTCCTCCTCTTGTGTCATAGATAAGTGTAGATACACTTGATACAGTGCTTACAAACTGCTTGGCAACAGTGTTCTGCAAAATGTCAAACCAACTGAGAGCAGTGAATAGTTAATCTAATCTGTGGCTATGGGAGTCAATATTACCATTGTGTTTGAATCTTGTAGACAAGGCTGTGGCCTGACTGCTAATATTTCCTAATATTTTGTTGGTTTCAACTTGTGTGACAGTTTAGGATGACAAACTCAAACATCTGAAGCAGGGACATTTTGTCGTTTCTCCTATTCCAAGTGCTTCATGCCTTTTCGTTGAGTAATTGTGCCGTCATTATGCAAATGTTGCACGTAGTCGTCAACTGGTTAATTGCTGTCAGCGTTGTTGTGCCGTCTCAATCATCTCTCGTCGATTTACACCTGATTTACTTCATACGCTTGTCAAAGCATATCATGATTTGACTGTTTTGACTCTTCCCACAATAGCAGGCTCAAGTCCATTAAGCGTACACTACTACTCTATTGTATTTCTAGACGATATCGTCCTCTCAAACCCATTTCAGCTCTCAAGCTGTTTCAAATGCCATGGAGGCTCCAGCACAGCTCTGACGCAAAGCTTTGTCTTTGAAAGCCCGGAGGTCAATTGCCACAAGAAAGCAAGAGCTAAAAGCAGGGGGAAAATGGCATGCTGGTAGACACACACACACACTTGCACCCTTACGAACGCATGCACACACCTATACACACACACAAACCAGGATATAGATTTGTGTGGCTTCCTGAGGCTCTGTGAGTTTTGTTACACTGGTTCATGCTGGTCCCCTTGCAAAAGATGATATATGATATGGAAGTGCCGCCTCGGTGAAGGGCTTCTCAGCCAGCAGCACACAGACACGCTCGCACACAGACAGACGGACAGACAGACATGAGAGAGACATGTCATAGATTAGAATCTGACCTCATTCCCTCTCGTTCCTCCAATTTCCCATTCGTCTCACAAACACCATCAAAGAGGCTAAGAATCTTTGCAACATCTAGTAACAAGCATGTCACATGAAGAGAGCAAACGTTCATAAATGTTTACAGACCAGGGGTTATATAAGCAAACATACACCAAATAATGCATGGGAAGCGTATGTACCGTATAAACCTCAAGCCTCCTTTGTGGTTCTGTGGTTGGAAGTCTTTCTCTACTCTAACCCTCTGCTATTCAAGTTTTAATGAGAGGACAAACCTATAGGCACACCACACACTCTCTCACCGCCAGCCTCCTAACCCCATCTCACTCTCCTGCACACACTCGTACACTCATGCACACGCACACACACGCACACACACACACTCTCACGTGTAGATACGTACACACACACACACACAGTAACTCGCTCTCACACACACACACTTTCTCTGACATTCACACATTCATCCGACTCCCAGCATCAACCTAAAGTAACACACTCAAATCACCGAAAAACAATCTGCTTTAACTCTAAACCCCCCTTACAAAAGTCACACCAGCAGCACAGGGGGCACCTAAAATTGTCCCGAAATGGCAATAATGGACCTCAAATTCCCTCCATGTTGATTTGTTAGCTGTTCATTTTTCACTGACACTAAGGCCACTGACGGAAGGATGGGTAATGGATCCCGCCCCAGAGATGAGGTTTAGACAGGTTTAGGGGGTGGGCGTTGCAGGGGGTGTGGTCAGCCAGTCGGCGGGCTGAATTTTCTCAAATTTCTCCATGGAGCTGTGAGAAAATGTTACAGTTGTAAACCAAATTACATACTGCTAAATTCATTTTTGGGGGGTATTTTAAATTCTCCCTGACTGTCTAGCTTTTATTTTGGTGATTGTTAGTTCCCAATGATTATATTATTCCAAATATATTATATATATATATACAGTATCTCACAAAAGTGAGTACACCCCTCACATTTTTGTAAATATTTGAGTATATCTTTTCATGTGACAACACTGAAGAAATGACACTTTGCTACAATGTAAAGTAGTGAGTGTACAGCTTGTATAACAGTGTAAATTTGCTGTCCCCTCAAAATAACACAACACACAGCCATTAATGTCTAAACCGCTGGCAACAAAAGTGAGTACACCCCTAAGTGAAAATGTCCAAATTGGGCCCAATTAGCCATTTTCCCTCCCCGGTGTCATGTGACTCGTTAGTGTTACAAGGTCTCAGGTGTGAATGGGGAGCAGGTGTGTTAAATTTGGTGTCATCGCTCTCACACTCCCTCATACTGACTGGTCACTGGAAGTTCAACATGGCACCTCATGGCAAAGAACTCTCTGAGGATCTGAAAAAAGAATTGTTGCTCTACATAAAGATGACCTGGGCTATAAGAAGATTGCCAAGAAAGACCCTGAAACTGAGCTGCAGCAGGGTGGCCAAGACCATACAGCGGTTTAACAGGACAGGTTCCACTCAGAACAGGCCTCGCCATGGTCGACCAAAGAAGTTGAGTGCACGTGCTCAGCGTCATATCCAGAGGTTGTCTTTGGGAAGTAGACGTATGAGTGCTGCCAGCATTGCTGCAGAGGTTGAAGGGGTGGGGGGTCAGCCTGTCAGTGCTCAGACCATACTCCGCACACTGCATCAAATTGGTCTGCATGGCTGTCGTCCCAGAAGGAAGCCTCTTCAAAAGATGATGCACAAGAAAGCCCGCAAACAGTTTGCTGAAGACAGGCAGACTAAGGCCATGGATTACTGGAACCATGTCCTGTGGTCTGATGAGACCAAGATAAACTTATTTGGTTCAGATGGTGTCAAGCGTGTGTGGTGGCAACCAGGTGAGGAGTACAAAGACAAGTGTGTCTTGCCTACAGTCAAGCATGGTGGTGGGAGTGTCATGGTCTGGGGCTGCATGAGTGCTGCCGGCACTGGGAAGCTACAGTTCATTGAGGGAACCATGAATGCCAACATGTACTGTGACATACTGAAACAGAGCATGATCCCCTCCCTTCGGAGACTGGGCCGCAGGGCAGTATTCCAACATGATAACGACCCCAAACACACCTCCAAGACGACCACTGCCTTGCTAAAGAAGCTGAGGGTAAAGGTGATGGACTGGCCTAGCATGTCTCCAGACCTAAACCATATTGAGCATCTGTGGGTCATCCTCAAACGGAAGGTGGAGGAGTGCAAGGTCTCTAACATCCACCAGCTCCGTGATGTCGTCATGGAGGAGTGGAAGAGGACTCCAGTGGCAACCTGTGAAGCTCTGGTGAACTCCATGCCCAAGAGGGTTAAGGCAGTGCTGGAAAATGATGGTGGCCACACAAAATATTGACACTTTGGGCCCAATTTGGATATTTTCACTTAGGGGTGTACTCACTTTTGTTGCCAGCGGTTTAGACATTAATGGCTGTGTGTTGTGTTATTTTGAGGGGACAGCAAATGTACACTATTATACAAGCTGTACACTCACTACTTTACATTGTAGCAAAGTGTCATTTCTTCAGTGTTGTCACATGAAAAGATATACTCAAATATTTACAAAAATGTGAGGGGTTTACTCACTTTTGTGAGATACTGTATATATATATATATATATAGGTCCATTATTTTTTCTACATACTTTATATCTGGTTTTAGTCAGCAGTGAAAAAATGAAAGAAATCTCTTGAACCAGGGTTTGGGGTGAAGCAGTGTGAATGTAATGGTGGTGTTGATCAGACTATTTATAGGAGAAGCGGTGAAAGATGTATCAATTATTGAAGCGTGTGTGTGCGTGCGTGTGTATACACTGGAGGAGTTCTCGTTGAAGAGAGAAGACTGGTACCAAGATGAATAATAAAGAGATGGAGGGGAGAGAGGGAGAGAAGACTGGTGCAGTATAGGTGTGCAGGAGATGGTCACAGACTTATGTTTTTGTGGAGAGAAGTGTAGTTCAGGTGTGTCTCTGTACCCGTGGCTTATAATGACTGAGGCCAACATTTAATTGGAGAAAAGGTCTATTAAGGTATCTCCCTATATATAGCTTAGCTGGCCTTATCCCTGTCTCAAATCCTGAATCATGAGACCGGGCTTTTGACTTGATACAATAGCAAGGCCTAGATGGATATTCAGCTAATTTTATTAATATTATATGGGTTTTATATAGCGCTTTTCATGATGTCCATATTAATTAAAACAATAACAAAAGCTGAGGGATGGGATATAACCACTCTAAAATGTAAGGCGAAAGCTATGTATACAATGACTGACCATCCGTGATATAAAACCTCTAGTTTTAACCACGTGTTCAGGCTATACGGTGTTTGTTTACATTTACTTTGTTTACTAACAGAGTATAACAAGCTTATATTTGGGGATCTGATGGGGTACAACGGTTGAAATAAGCTCAAGATGCATTTATAAGTTATATTCTTCAAGAGTCAGTGGGTATATATTATTAATTCATAAGTGCAAATATTGGATGTAGCAACTAAGGATTCAAGCTTTAACGACATCCATGAAAACTGCATTGTGCAATATTGAAACTGTCAATAAATGCTCGCTAGTGTTAACGTGCATTGACGTCAGTTGGCTATGTAAACATCATTTATACTGAACAAATATATAAATGCAACATGCAATAATTTCAACGATTTTACTGAGTTACAGTTCATATGAGGAAGACAGTCAATTTATATAAATTCAGTAGGCCCTAATCTATGGATTTCACATGACTGGGCAGGGGCGCCGCCATGGGTGGGTCTGGGTGGGCATAGGCCCACCCACAGGTAAGCCAGGTTCAGCCAATCAGAATGAGCTTTTCCCCACAAAAGTGCATTATTACAGACAGAAATACTCCTGAGTTTCATCAGCTGTCCGCGTGGCTGGTCTCAGACGATCCCGCTGGTGAAGAAGCCGGATGTGGAGGTCCTGGGCTGGTGTGGTTAGACATGGTCTGCGGTTGTGAGGCTGGTTGGACGTACTGCCAAATTCTCTAAAACGACATTGGAGTCGGCATATGGTAGATAAATGAAAATTCAATTTTCTGAAAACAGCTCTAGTGGACATTCTTCCAATCAGTGTGCCAATTGCACGCTCCCTTAACTTGAGACACATGTGACATTGTGTTGTATGAGAAAACAGCACATTTTAGAGTGGCCTTTTATTGTCCTGAGCACAAGGTGCACCTGTTTAATGCTCATGCTGTTTAATCAGCTTCTTGATATGCCACACCTGTCAGGTGGATTTGTGCACAACATTTGAGAGATAAGCTTTTTGTGTTTATGGAACATTTCTGGGATCATTTATGCGACAAACACTTTATATGTTGCGTTTATATTTTTGTTCAGTATAATTTAATTACCACTTATCTTCTAGCTGTCTATCTGTGTTGTGAGAATTTCTGACGCCGTTTGCTCTTGTCACACTCCCTGTGTATTGTTTCTGGCACGGATGCGTGCACACACAGACACACACACAGACACACACACACACACGTCCAGACCATCGGGGTCCTGCCATCCCATTCATTCTAATGACAGCCTAAATGACGGTCGGGTGTGACCGCGCATAGCGCCTATGTCATTGTGCACCGTGTTAAACTTGCGGGCAGGTGGCCGCCCAGCTATTAGGTGTTACTTCACACGCTCACAAAGAACAGAGCCTGGGAACACGAGACTATTTAAAACAGTAATGACAGGTTAGAACGGTCTAATATAACTGTTCCAATTCAATCTATTAGCGGTTAGCAAATGGGCATAAGGCTTGTTTTTCTTCGGAGGCCAGAAAAGAGCTGGTAAGGTGGACATTCTTGTCTGTCTAAGACTACAGTGATATTATTTATATGCAGACCTCAAGAAATACGCTGAAGTCACTTGATTCTGTGTGTCATGTGGCCCTTAGGTTTATTACTAACAAAAAGCGTCTGACACACTGTGATCGCTATAGTGCTTTTATCAAGGCACAAGGCGAGACCCAGATGCAGACACAGGAGGCAGATGGTTGGAGTCTTACAATGTTTAATAATCCAAAAGGGTAGGCAAGATAATGGTCGTGGACAAGCAAAAAGGTAAAAACCAGATCAGAGTCCAGGAAGTACAGAGTGGCAGACAGGCTCGAGGTCAGGGCAGGCAGAAAGGTCAGGCAGGTAGGTACAGAATCCAGAAAACAGGCAGGGAGGACTAGCAAAAGGAGAATAGAAAAGGAGTACGGGGAAAAACACGCTGGTTGACTTGACTAAACATACAAGACGAACTGGCACAGAGACAGGAAACACAGGGATAAATACACTGGGGAAAATAAGCGACACTTGGAGAGGGTGAAGACAATCACAAGGATAGGTGAAACAGATCAGGGCATAACAGCTTTGGCTGGTCTTCCTTGGCTCTACGTAGGATTAAACATTGGTATACTCTGATATACAAGGCCATTTTGGGAAAACTGCCACTTTATCTCTGTCCTTCTTTGATAATGTCTGAAAATAAATACCAGTTACGATCTCATTCCTACTTACTTTTAATAGTTCCAAAAATCAGAATGGATCACCTCATAGCCTATCCAGTTGTTTTTGGACGTTCTCTCCAATCTGTAACGCATTAGCTAAGTTAGCGCCGGCGCTAGTCCGCTTCTGTCAACGCCATTGGTAGCAGTTACCGCTCGTCTGTTTAATGCTCCCTGACGTTATCCCCAATGATATGTTAGCATAATATACTAGTGTAATCAGCCTTAGTTGCCTGTGATTTGGGCTAATAAGCGTAGCGTGCCGTGTGGAGGGGTGCGGGAGGTGTGATATCTGGAGAGCTCGTCAGTGAATCAGAGACAGTTTTCTGTGGAATCCCGCACCACTACAGAGAGAGACGGAGAGAGGTAGTGAGAGCGAAAGGGTTGGGGGAGAAGAGGAGATTGAGAAGATGGGAGGTGTAGAGATAGAGACTGGGGTAATGAAGCTGGGGGTGACAGAGAAAGCAAGAGAGGAAGAGAGCGAGGGGGAGTGCGAGTGCAAAGGTGAGCATGAGAGATCCGTCCAAGTAAGCAAAAGGAGGGAGACTGACGGTTTGAAAAAGAGTGTAATGCCCAGGGACTCTTCAGGGGAAGAGTTGAGAAAGATAATCAAAAGTTATTTAAAAAAAACATATTTTTTTCTAGTTGGGGGGGGTGTGTTTTCCCACTATCTAATCTCTCGCCACACACCTGTCTGTTGAGTTGAGACCACACAGATACACAGGAGGGAATTCTTCAGAGAGGAAGACACACACACACACACACAACACGCATTGTCCTGGGGAGGATGGTGAATCAGCAGTAGGTTTTTAGCTCTGTTCCAGTTTACTGCACACACCATTACACACACAGAGACCCCTGGGCGCCCTGTACTGTCTCACTACTACACTACAGACTGTTGTGCTCCCCCGCTGTGCAATGGGCCAGAGCTGCAGCTGAGCCTCTTAACACACATCAGCGGTCAGCAGCTCTGTCCGAATCTTCCAACCATGTTGTCTCAACGCTGAGCAGCTAGCTGTGCTACGTTGAGAGGTGTCCTGTGAGCCTGTGCACGCATGCATTTGCAGTTGTGTGTGTCCCTGCATTTATAGACAGTAGCAGTCAAAGGTTTGGACACACCTACTCATTCCAGGGTTTTTGTTTATTTTTACTATTTTCTACATTGTAGAATAACAGTGAAGACATCAAAAATATGAAATAACACATATGGAATCATGTAGTAACCAAAAAAGTGTTAACCAAATCAAAATATATTTTATATTTGAGATTCTTCAAAAAGCCACACTTTGCCTTGATGACAGCTTTGCACACTCTTGGCATTCTCTAAACCAGCTTCACCTGGAATGCTTTTCCAACAGTCTTGAAGGAGTTCCCACATATGCTGACCACTTGTTGGCTGCTTTTCCTTCACTCACTCTGCGGTTTAACTAATCTGAAACCATCTCAATTGGGTTGAGGTCAGGTGAATGTGGAGGACAGGTCATCTGATGCAGCACCATCACTCTCCTTCTTGGTCAAATAGCCCTTAAACTGCCTGGAGGTGTGTTGGGTCATTGTCCTGTTGAAAAACAAATGATAGTTCCACTAAGTGCAAACCAGATGGGATGGCATGTCGGTGCAGGTAGCTATGCTGGTTAAGTGTGCCTTGAATTCTAAATAAATCACAGACAGTGTCACCAGCAAAGCACCCCCACACCATCACACCTTCTCCTCCATGCTTCACGGTGGGAACCACACATGCGAAGAACATCTGTTCACCTACTATGCGTCTCACAAAGACACGGCGGTTGGAACCAAAAATCTCAAATTTGGACTCATCAGACCAAAGGACAGATGTCCTCTGGTATAATGTCTATGGCTCATGTTTCTTGGCCCAAGCAAGTCTCTTCTTCTTATTGGTGTCCTTTAAAAGTGGTTTCTTTGAAGCAATTTGACCATGAAGGCCTGATTCACGCAGTCTCCTCTGAACAGTCGCTGTTGAAATGTGTCTGTTATTTGGGCTGCATTTTCTGAGGCTGGTAACTCTAATGAACCTAACCCCTACAACTGAGGTAACTGGGTCTTCCTTTCCTGTGGCAATCCTCATGAGAGCCAGTTTCATCATAGTGCTTGATGGTTTTTTGCGACTGCACTTGAAGAAACTTTCAAAATTCTTGAAATGTTCCTTATTGACTGACCTTCATGTCTTAAAGTAATGATGGACAGTCATTTCTCTTTGCTTATTTGAGATGTTCTTGCCATAATTTGGACTTGGTCTTTTACCAAATAGGGCTATCTTCTGTATAAAACCCCTACCTTGTCACAAGAAAACTGATTGGCTCAAACACATTAAGAGGGAAAGAAATTCCACAAATTAACTTTCAACAAGGCACACCTGTTAATTGAAATGCATTCCAGGTGACTATGTCATGAAGCTGGTTGAGAGAATGCCAAGAGTGTGCAAAGCTGTCATTAAAGGCAAAGTGTGGCTACTTTGAAGAATCTCAAATCTCAAATATATTTTGATTTGTTTAACACTTTTTTGCTTACTACATGATTCCTTATGTGTTATTTCATAGTTTTGATGTCTTCACTAGTATTCCATAATGTAGAAAATAGTAAAAATAAAGAAAAACCCTTGAATGAGTAAGTGTGTCCAAACATTTGCATGGCACTGTGTGTGTGGTGTGTGTGTGTGTGTGTGTGTGTGTGTGTGTGTGTGTGTGTGTGTGTGTGTGTGTGTGTGTGTGTGTGTGTGTGTGTGTGTGTGTGTGTGTGTGTGTGTTTACACACTATTGATCCTGTCAATACCCTAGCGTCCACATGCTCCCATTGGCACCACACTGAAAATCTCCCTCTGTGTACGCATGCACGGACACAAACACACAACCCTTTTATGCCCAAATTAGAACACACACAGTCCTTATCATCTGTTCATTCCAAGCCATTGCAGAGCTGCTCACTGCTTTATTTAAAGTGAAGTGCTCAGTTAACGCAGAATGTAATGAGAAAGAAACAAGTCTCTCTCTCCCTCTCTTCCTCTCTCTGCCACTCAGAGGCGTCAGCATGGAAATGCCGCCTTGGACGAGGGCACCTGCTAATTATGTTGTGGGCTGACTTCTCTTCCACTTGTCAAAGAGAAAAGCAAACCGTACTGTAGTGCACCTCTCCCGTGGGTGTGTGTATATGTGTCCTGTGAGGGTGTCCACTCTCCAAGTAACACCATTATCGTAATACCTCGTTGTGTTTGTGTGTTTGTTTTTTATAAAAAAGGGGATGTTTGCATGACATAGCACTCTGTTGTTGACAAGCCAAATGATATCTCTCCCTCTTTCTCTCTCCTTGAAGGGGGAGGAAATTGCTTGTTTAACTGGTGTGTGTGTGGGTTGGGGGGGGGGGCTCCATCTGTTCCCTACACAGTGGAAAACATGTCTGGGAGCGGGGGCGCTCCCATCCGCAGCTGCTCCAGAGCCCTCTACCACCCCACCACGGCCCTGCTAGAGCCGAGGGAGGGAGGGAGTGTGTGTAAAGGATAGCGTGTGTGTGAAGGATAGCGAGAAAGGGAATAGAAAAGGGATAAAGAGGGATAGGGGTTTTGTGTTTGCATGAGAGAGAAAGATAGCTGGTCCCAAATCGCTCCCTACTCCTCCACTTTCCACCTAACACCTTGATGTTAGCGTTTCCGAATGGTCTAGATAGGTTTCACCTTACAGATCTGCAAAACATTGAAGGATAAGGGTCAAGGGGTGGGTGTATAAATAGAATTGGGCCCAGCTGAAAGAAACTAGGCTGGGTCCCTGGGAGCTAGTATGTGCTGCAAGGATAGCCTAGCTGTGCTAACTGGCAGTGTGGTAGTAATATGGTTTCAAGTGGCCGGCTGAGACAGAGAGGAACAAAGATCAGCTTTGATCAAAGCCACAGTGACACGAAAGACTGGCCCTTTCTTCAATTATAGGCAAGGCTACAATGGTCCTTTTCTTACCTCTTACAGATATAGTAACATGTGCACACACACATAGCACATAAATAATAACCCTCTCCCCCTACACACATACTCATGAGCACACACACACACACCCTACTTTAATAGTACCCTTTAATGATATCATAGAAAATGGGCGAAAGAAAATGGGCCATTCCACTCCCCAGCGCTACGGACCTTCAAAGGGCCCTTCATTAGTGAACAGGACACACAGAGCACAGTGAGTGTGGGGATCTAAGTAACCCCAGTGGATTGGATTAACCAAGTGGTGAACTGATGGGCAGGAGATTGGTGTCAAGGCCATTCTCACTACACTGGGCCCTGCAGATTGAAATTCCACCTCACCCCCCATCTTCTTCAGCCATTCACTCCCTTCCCCACATTAGACTTGTGCTCTCCTCTCCTCTCCTCTCACCGTAGCATTGGTCTCCAATGGGTTACATACATTTACTGTCTGACACACTCAGCCTCCCAGAGCTCATCCTCATAGAAATGCTTGATAATATACAGTGCATTCGCTACGTTACAGCCTTACTCTAAAAATGCAAACACAGGTTTTTAGACATTTTTGCAAATGTATAAAAGATAAAACATAGAAATATTCAGACCCTTTGCTATGAGACTCGAAACTGAGCTCAGGTGCATCCTGCTTCCTTTGATCCCCCTTGAGATGCATCTACAACTTGATTGGAGTCCACCTGTGGTAAATTCAATTGATTGGACATGGTTTTGAAAGGCACACATCTGTCTATATAAGGTCCCACAGTTGACAGTGCATGTCAGAGCAAAAACCAAGCCATGAGGTCGAAGGAATTGTCCGTAGAGCTCCAGGACAGGATTTTGTCGAGGCACAGATCTGGGGACGGTACCAAAATATTTCTGCAGCATTGAAAGTCCCCAAGAACACAGTGGCCTCCGTCATTCATAAATGGAAGAAGATTGCAACCACTGAGACTTTTCCTACAGCTGGCCGCTCAGCCAAACTGGCAATCAGGGGAGAAGGGCCTTGATCAGGGAGGTGACCAAGAACCCGATGGTCACTCTGACAGAGCTCCAGAGTTCCTCTGTGGAGATGGGAGAACCCCTGCAGCACCTAAAGACTCTCAGACCATGAGAAACAAGATTCTCTGGTATGATGAAGCCAAGATTGAATTATTTGGCCTGAATGCCAAGCATCACGTCTGGAGGAAACCTAGCACCATCCCTAAAGTGAAGCATGGTGGTGGCAGACTAGCCAGGATTGAGGGAGAGATGAACGGAGCAAAGCACAGAGATATCCTTCATGAAAACCTGCTCAGAACCTCAGACTGGGGCGAAGGTTCACCCTCCAACAGGAAAACAACTCTAAGCACACAGCCAAGACAATGCAGGAGTGGCTTTGGGACAAGTCTCTGGATGTCCTTGAGTGGCCCAGCCAGAGCCCGGACTTGAACCCAATCGAACATTTTTAGAGAGACCTGAAAATTGACATGTTTCGCTCCCCATCCAAGCTGACAGAGCTTGAGAGGATCTGCAGAGAAGAATGGGAGAAATTCCCTAAATACAGGTGTGCCAAGCTTGTAGCGTCATACCCAAGAAGACTTGAGGCTGTAATTGCTGCCAAAGGTGCTTCAACAAAGTCCTGAGTAAAGAGTCTGAATACTTATGTAAATGTCATATTTCAACAAACAAAAAAATGTGCAATTATTTCGAAAAACCTGTTGTTGCTTTGTCATTATGGGATAGTGTGTGTAGATTGATGAGGGGGAAAAAATGATTTAATCCATTTTAGAATAAAGCTGTAACGTAACAAAATGTGGAAAAAGTCAAGGGGTCTGAATACTTTCCGAATGCACTGTAGATCTAAAGCTATATGGATCCTCAATGCTTCAATATGCAACACTAAATGGATCCTCAATGCTTCAATATGCACCACTAAATGGATCCTCAATGCTTCAATATGCACCACTATATGGATCCTCAGAAAAAATGATGTAGATCGTTCTAGTAATCAATTAATATGTGATGCGGATGCTTTTCCTATGCAATTTTATATCCATTCTCAGAAATGGGCAGAAATGTAATGATAGGGCTTTGATAGGACCATGCCTCAGGACTACCTGGCCGTGCTGCTGCTCCAGTTTCAACTGTTCTGCCTGTGGCTATGGAACCCTGACCTGTTCACCGGACGTGTTACCTGTCCCAGACCTGATGTTTTCAACTCTCTAGAGACAGCAGGAGCGGTAGAGATACTCTGAATGATCGGCTATGAAAAGCCAACTGACATTTAGTCCTGAGGTGCTGACCTGTTGCACCCTCGACAACCACTGTGATTATTATTATGACCCTGCTGGTCATCTACGAACATTTGAACATCTTGGCCATGTTCCGTTATAATCTCCACCCGGCACAGCCAGAAGAGGACTGGCCACCCCTTATAGCCTGGTTCCTCTCGAGGTTTCTTCCTAGGTTCCGGCCTTTCTAGGGAGTTTTTCCTAGCCACCATGCTTCTACACCAGCATTGCTTGCTGTTTGGGGTTTTAGGCTGGGTTTCTGTACAGCACTTTGAGATATCAGCTGATGTAAGAAGGGCTTTATAAATACATTTGATTTGAAATGTGATTTGATATATAGGTCATCATAGTAATGCTATGTAAACCTTCATAGAAAATTCTAATTAGATACTCAGAAATGATTGAATATGCAATTCTACGTAGTTTCTCATAGACATGTAATGCTCTAAGGATCGTCATTAGAATTGGTTTGATATGTAATGTGATCTGTGCATAGGTTGCATTCCATGCATTATTGTGTAGTGGCAGCAGCTCATTTTGGTTGCAGAAACATGTCTCTTCATGTGGTCTGTCTCCTTATGAAGGAAATGTATGTGATGAATTTGGCTGGAATGTGCTGTATATTCATAAGCACGTCTGCCCATGCCAAAGACAGTGGGAAAACAAGAACACAAAATTAATGTGTTTGTTCAATGTTTGTTGTCTGCGTGAATTTGCCTATTGTCATGTATTTTTTGCAGTAAACCGCTGTTTGTGTGCACATGTTTGGCTGAGTGTGTGTATGGGTATGTATGTCTCTCTCTCTCTCTGTGTGTGTGTGTGTGTGTGTGTGTGTGTGTGTGTGTGTGTGTGTGTGTGTGTGTGTGTGTGTTTTTGCATTTTCAGTATTGTATTTCCCCCAATATGTGCGTCCATTCGTGGCCAACTACAGCAGCATGCTTCATTCAGAATGGGCTAAGCGCTGCCAAAGAGGGAAAATTAAGACAAATGAAGAGAAGCGCATATTTATCCACATTCCCCCAGAATCCCTGTCTCTTTTCCACTTTATCCTGGCAGGAAATATTACAAAGCCTCAACATTGAGGCGCGAGAGTATAATGAAAAGCACATAAGCGTGGAAAGCTTCGCCTACTTTTGTGTTGATGGCAATTAATTTTCTAGCGGCCGCGATCGTTAATGCTAGCTGCCGGTGCATGGGACACATCCTAGAAATGTGAATATATGTCCCCCATCCAACATCCATCCACTCTCCCACTCGCTGGCGTGTACAACTGCATCTTACGGCCCCATATTGCTGCTCTCTTTCCCCGGCTGAGAGGGAGTGAAGTTCAGAGTGATGGATAGGTAGCATGGGCTTGCTTTGATTCTTTGAAAATAACACAATCATATGCTACGTTCACCTCTCAGGGTTATTAAGAAACAGAGAGTGATGGAGAAGAGAAAGGGAGGGGGAAAAAGAGAGGGGGCGGCTTGACAGCCTCTAAATTGAGCTTGGCAGATCTGAAGTACCAGGCTCCTTCTGATGGGCTTTATTTGGTGCTTACTCCTCTTTGGTGTGTGTGTGTCTCAGAGTGTGTCTCAGTATGTGTGTTACTCCTCTTTGGTGTGTGTGTGTCTCAGAGTGTGTCTCAGTATGTGTGTTACTCCTCTTTGGTGTGTGTGTGTCTCAGAGTGTGTCTCAGTATGTGTGTTACTCCTCTTTGGTGTGTGTGTGTCTCAGAGTGTGTCTCAGTATGTGTGTTACTCCTCTTTGGTGTGTGTGTGTCTCAGAGTGTGTCTCAGTATGTGTGTTACTCCTCTTTGGTGTGTGTGTGTCTCAGAGTGTGTCTCAGTATGTGTGTTACTCCTCTTTGGTGTGTGTGTGTCTCAGAGTGTGTCTCAGTATGTGTGTTACTCCTCTTTGGTGTGTGTGTGTCTCAGAGTGTGTCTCAGTATGTGTGTTACTCCTCTTTGGTGTGTGTGTGTCTCAGAGTGTGTCTCAGTATGTGTGTTACTCCTCTTTGGTGTGTGTGTGTCTCAGAGTGTGTCTCAGTATGTGTGTTACTCCTCTTTGGTGTGTGTGTGTCTCAGAGTGTGTCTCAGTATGTGTGTTACTCCTCTTTGGTGTGTGTGTGTCTCAGAGTGTGTCTCAGTATGTGTGTTACTCCTCTTTGGTGTGTGTGTGTCTCAGAGTGTGTCTCAGTATGTGTGTTACTCCTCTTTGGTGTGTGTGTGTCTCAGAGTGTGTCTCAGTATGTGTGTTACTCCTCTTTGGTGTGTGTGTGTCTCAGAGTGTGTCTCAGTATGTGTTACTCCTCTTTGTTTTTTCGGTGGCACGGGAGTGAACGAAGGAAGGGAAAGGAGGAAAGGGAGGAGGGTTAGGTCGCATTTTACATCTTTTTTTTCATCTCCCTCTCTTTTTCTCTCACCGCCTGGGAGAAGAGCCAGGGAGAGAGGGAAAGGGAGAGAGAAAAAGAGAAAATGAAGTGATTTGTGGAAGTATTGATCTCTGAGCCATGGTTATTGATTAGAGCGTGGAGAGAGATGGAGGGGATGGAGAGCTTTGTCTGAAAGAGGAGCGATAGAGGTGGGGGGGGGGGGGGGTGCCCTGACTGTCTACTGGGGCCCAAGGGCTGCTTTATAGGGGGCTCTTTATAGGGCACCAAATTAGGGCACTCACAGGTAGGCGGGAAGATAAATTCTTATAGGGCAATTTTATGGACCTGCTTTTTTCTATTTCATTACCAAGAGGTTTGGCACTGTAAAATCCCATTATCAAATCTCTCAAGTAATTTCAAATGGCAACATCTCAGATTCAGCACCATTTTCACAGTCCTCTTTGTCAAACAAACTAAGTAAAAGCCAAAAACAACACAAACCATACAAGGTTGAGCATCTTCCATCTTCAAACCACCTTAAAATTAGCCTGATCTCACGATAGCTCTCATTCTGTTTCACTTCAAACAGAATGGTGAGTGTAGCAAGGCTACCACCTTAAAATTCCCCCTCTATCTAAAAATCATCCTTCTATCCTATTCTATCCCAAAGGTGATTAGGAAGAGCATGGAGAAGCATATGGGGGACTTTTCTCTTTTTATCCAGTGAAACCATTTTTGCAACAGATAGAGCTACAGGCACACACACACTCACTCACTCCCCCAGGTTCCTCGTAGTACAGAGTAAAGCCATCTGCCACTGGCTTGGGCCTTCTCTAGGAAGGACCCCTGAAGTCCCTCACCACCCCCGTTGTAGAGCCAGCATGGAGAAGCAGTTTCCTCCTCCACCCTTGTCTTTGTTGGAAACTGAGGGGAGTTGCAGAGCCATGGTGGAGATGAGGCTGTTTTTGGAGATGGGAGAATGCCTTTGGTCCCCATACATTGACACACTGACTGAGAGGCAGATTCCTCCTCAGTATTTTCTCTTCAACATCCTCTCTCTCTCTTTTTCATGTAACATAGAAAGCTTGATGATGAAACACTGGGGGAAGAGACGGAGAGAGAAATGGAGCGAGAGCACAAGAGCAAAATGGGAAATGTAGTGCGAGAGAAAACGTTAAGGGATAAGGTTAGATTCCATGAGGCTGTGAATCTCACCGTAAGCAAAAACCCTAAAGCAACACGGCAACGTCTGTTTGTGAAAAGATACACACCATACTTGGGGGAGTTATTTGGGAGGGCTTGGAAGTTATGTTCAGATGGTGAGAGGGAAAGAGAGAGCACTCCTCTCCAACAACTCGGTGGATGAGTTGAATAATTGAATCTCGCGTAGCAGTGTGTGTGCATGTGGCATGTGTGTGTAGCTGGCAGGCGCCGGTGATTTAGTCATGTATATTGCATCAAGTTGTCATCTTTTTAGAGCCGCGGTGCTCTCCACTTTCCTTTGTGCCGGAGATGAAGGGTGACAGGATAAGGGCCACATCTCCATTATTTAAACTGGGGACCAGGGCCCATCCATTCCGACTCTCACTCTCTCTCTCGCTCTCTGAGGTGTCCATGAGGAAGACGTCCTCCCAAATCCCACTCTTCCTTCCTCTCTTTCTCTCTCTCACACATTCACTCTTCCTCTCCCTCTCTCCAATTATATGCCCCTGTCTTTCTCTCCCTTATTGTTCAGCCTATCTCCTCCTCTGCCTCTCTCTATCTCCCTTTTTCACTCTCTATCTCCCTCTCTCCCACTGTTCTCTCTTTGTCTCACTGGCACACAACGATGCAAAGTATTCTGGCAGCCTCATTTTGATGAAGAGTTATCACCGATGGGGTTTGATCCCTCTGATACTACGCTGTACGTTGTCACCATGAGCGTGACAGAACAGATGTCGCGGGGTTCCATATTTCGGGCCTGATTTACCGTACCATTTGTTTGCACCTGTTATGATCAAAAGGGAATATAACATTAAAGTGTGGAGTGAAAGGGTAAATACATTTAGTTTGATTTTTCTCAATTTGTATTCCCACTTGAAAGTAACGGGTGCAAAATTGTGTGCTGGTGCAGTACGCCAGGTAAATTTGACCCCATGGAATATTGGTCATAACAGGTTTTTATGACTGCATATGACATCTTATGTCATGCTTATTATAGCCTTATGGGGGGGTTATGATGATAGAGTAGCCTGTTGGAAACACTGAGAGAAAACATGCCTGGGGTTAATGCATGGTTCTGTTCAGGAGCAAGTTACATTTTACGCTCCTATTTATACTGAACAAAATATAAACACAACATGTAGTGTTGGTCCCATGTTTCATGAGATCAAATATAGATCTCAGAAATGTTCCCATATGCACAAAAAGCTTATTTCTATAAAATTTTGTCCACAAATTTGTTCACATCTCTTTTAGTGAGCATTTCTCTTTTGCCAAGATAATCCATCCACCTGACAGGTGTGCCATATCAAGAAGCTGATTAAACAGCATGATCATTACACAGGTACACCTTGTGCTGGGGCAATAAAAGGCCATTGTAAAATGTGTTGTGTTTTGTCACACAACACAATGCCACAGATGTTTCAGGTTTTGAGGGAGTGTGCAATTGGCATGCTGACTGCAGGAATGTCCACCAGAGGTGTTGCAAGAGAATTGAATGTTAATTTCTATACCATAAGCCACCTCCAACGTCGTTTTAGAGAATTTGGCAGTATGTCCAATCGGCCTCACAACCGCAGACCACGTGTAACCACGCCAGCCCAGTACCTGGCTTCTTCATCTCGCCTAAGACCAGCCACCCTGACAGCTGATGAAACTGAGGAGTATTTCTGTCTGCAATAAAGCCATTTTGTGGGCAAAAACGAATTCTGATTGGCTGGGCCTGACTCCCCAGTGGGTGGGCCTGGCTCTCTAGTGGGTGGGTCTATGCCCTCCCAGGCCCACCCATGGCTGTGCCCCTGCCCAGTCATGTGAAATACATAGATTAGAGCCTAATAAATGTATTTAAATTGACTTATTTCCTTATATAAACTGTAACTCAGTAAAATCTTTGAAATTGTAGCATGTTACGTTTATATTTTTGTTCAGTATAGTTGTATTTTATTTCTTCTGATTCTTTGCTCTCTTTTCTCTCACTCTTTCTCGGTCTCCCTTTAACCTCTCACCATCTTCTCTTGCTCTCTGTCTTTATCTCTTTCAACTCTGTCCATCTGGTCTTGTGCACTCTTCGTCCTCTCTCCCTCCATCTCCCCTCCCTCTCTCTGTCTGGGTCTGGGAAACTGTGTGGGAGTGTTTGTTGTGCTGCAGTGTGTGTTTGTGTGATAAATTATAAGTTGATGCAGGTGTGAGCCAGGTCAGCAACCCCGGCACAGCTCAGGAAGCTCAATGAGCGGGAGGGGAATTGATTGGCCTTTTATACGTGGAAATGAGAAAATACAAGCGCGCACACACACACACACACACACACACACACACACACACACACACACACACACACACACACACACACACAATCTCAGTCCAGAAGGGGAATGAAAAAGGTAATAGACCTTGCTCGTTGAAATAATGTCGTAGAAAGGAGGGAAAGAAAGTTTTTGAAATGTCTGGGGGGTTTTTTTCTTCTTCGTGAGCAGATGTTTACTCACTCGCTATGCTTTTTTATGATCAATAATTGACTGCATCAGTCCCCTGGGAGCTTGTAAGTAAAATATCAATGGACGTTTTAGGCAGATGTATTCTACAGGCCGTTTTGTTCATTTATTTATTAAATGTATTCACTCCCTGAACTTGCTTCCCGACTCTCAGCGTACATCCTTACACAAAATTAGATTCTTCTAACCCAAAATGGAATCTAAGAGCGAGTGCTTAGGGGCCGCTCGGGCATTCACTGGCGGAACGGCAATAGAAAAACAACTTTTCCTAACTTAGCATTTTCCTAATGACCCCAACCTGCGAGTGAGTCGTTCCCATTTTGAAACCAGATGAAACAACTGGCGAGCAGAAATGCGTTATTGAATGGGTCAGTTCTTTGTAAGAGCTACATCTGTTTCTCCTTTGTCATGAGTGTTAGTTTTCAAGGGGTCATTGTGCAGAAACAACTGTGCCACAATGGTCATGGCCTGGTCAAAAGCACGGAGAATGTGATTAATCGCATCAATCACACATTGATGCATTTCGTAGAGACGTGGATAGGTCAACACTGCAACACAACTGAGGTGCTTTTGAAGGCAACACAGTGGGCCAAAGAACAGGGTCATCACAATGTGTCTGATCAATGTTTCTACCTGACACCAAAAGATGTGTGGAACATCCAAAGCGCTCTAGCCTCCGCCACCAGGCTTGGTGAGAATGACAGCATCAGCGTTGACAGACTGGTCAAGTCTGACCTTCAACAGGAGGTCATTTTCTACCAACCACTGTTCCACTCCACCAAACAAACACTAATCATTGTACTGCGAAGGGATTGGCAGAGGGAGCAACTTGCCAAAGATAGAAACGTAATGGTTTTCCTGGATGCAACCTACAAAGTAATCACAGCTTATGGTTACACATTTTATGCATTAATCATTCAGCATCATGGGCGTGGAATTCCTGTTTCTTACTTCATTGTATGTGAGGAGACTACAGATGTGCTGGAGGTGTGCTTGCAGTAGTTCAAACAGGCTATACCCCAGGATTTTAAAAGAATCCTGCATGTGACCAATATCAAGGAGCTTGTGCATTTTAAATAGAGATGCTGATGTGTTTTCATTTAGATGTGTGATGTTCGACAGAGACCTGAAAGAGGTGTTTCCAGAGGCTAGCATTCTGGTTCCATGTCTTGCAGGTGTCTCAACCGGTGTTTAACAGAACATGAATTCAAATAAAACATCTATTAATCATGGTTGGCCACGATTTAGAATGTTGGAATTTGCTCCCATTCAACTCATGACTTGAAATTTACATTGAATTTGCCACACTCCACAAGATGTAGAATTTGAGTGACAGGAAGTAGAATGTAATTCAGTCAAAGATGCTGGATATAATGACAAGATGCTTTTATCTTCTCCTCCCTAACAATGGGAATTTCACTGAATTCAATTGTATTTACTTACATTCAAATTCTAATTGCAATTCTGTATCCTGTTTACTACTTCAATTAAAATTCCTTTAAAATTCAAGAATTTAATTGGAATTTAAAACATTCTCAATGTAATTATGAATTGACCCCAAACCTGCTATTATTGATATAGTATGCATTTAGGCTATGCATTTAGGCAATGCATTTAGTCAATGCACAGATGGATGGTCAAGAGAGACTGAGGCCATTTTGACAGGAATACTGTTGTCCGATCAGTGGTTGCCATGAAGAATTGGATAACAGTAAGATCACACAATACTCATAGCTTGTTTAAAGTTGTAGCATGTAGTTTTGCCCTTTGCTGCCCTCTTTAGCAACACTATACATTTTAACATAATACATTTTCTAATAGCGGCAAATCTGGAAACATACAAAAAGTACAAATGGTGCATAAAGTCCAATGCATACTGATCCTTTAACTCTAGAACCACTGGGCCTCGAGGGACCCCCCTTAAAGCTAATGAGCAGTCATTCTGACTGAAACATTCTAACAGTGTAATTAATACATTTAATTTATGCTATCTCAAAAATAATAATTTGGTTGTGTCTATGAAAGCCTCGGGTAACATTAGAATAAGATTTTTATTTCAAATTACACAATAGCATTTTCATTAGGTTTTATACTGCTTGTTACAGTGCCAGTCAAAAGTTAGGACACACCTACTCATTCAAGGGTTTTTATTTAGTTTTACTATTTTCTACATTGTAGAATAATAGTGAAAACATCAAAACTATGAAATAACACATATGGAATCATGTAGTAACTAAAAAAGTGTTAAACAAATCAAAATATGTTATATTTGCAAAGAGAGATGACAGTCTGTTAATCCTGGGACCCTTAGTGTTACGCGGAGTGGAACAGGGAAACCCAAGAGCAGACTCAGACGAGGAGACTGGGATGAAGTAACCAAGGTATTTATTGAAACACAGGAGGAAGATGGAGTGCAGGCCAGGGGAAGCTCTGGGGGGTTGCTGGAAACCAGGTGCGGAGGCTGAGGCTGGAGCGAGAGGGGTTGGCACAGGGTAAGCAGGTCCAGAGGGGAATCCAAGGGAGCAGTAGAGTGGGGAATCCAGGGCAGAGTAGGATGAGGAGATGTGGGACTGGAGACAGGGACCAGAGTCAGAGCGGGCAGAACTGTAGCGGAGAAGAAAACCATTTCAGGCAAGGCACAACAGGATAACAGGATCTAAATAGTAACAAACATCTAGAAACGTAGACTGACTGAGCAGAGATTATGATCTGGCAGTGTGGAAGTGGAAGGACTGAGTATTTGTCGAGGTCTTGATTATGGAACAGGTTGCAGCTGGTGGGGATCTGCTCTGACTCCAGCACACCTGTCTCCACCCACACAATCACACACACAGAGAGAGAGAGGGAGAGGGAGAGAGCACTGGGGGAGTGGCGGCAGGTCAAGGAGACACATGATGAGCAGTAGAGGGTGTGGCAGGGGCAGATGTAACACTTAGTGGGACTATCATTTGTTTTTCAACAGGACAATGACCCAACACACCTCCAGGCAGTTTAACCTGTTGGGGGTAGGGGGCAGTATTGACACGGCCGGATAAAAAACGTACCCGATTTAATCTGGTTACTACTCCTGCCCAGTAACTAGAATATGCATATAATTGGCTTTGGATAGAAAACACCCTAAAGTTTCTAAAACTGTTTGAATGGTGTCTGTGAGTATAACAGAACACATATGGCAGGCAAAAACCTGAGAAGATTCCTTACAGGAAGTGCCCTCTCTGACAAGATCTTGTTCTTCTTGTCTCTGTTTATTGAAGACTGAGGATCTTTGCTGTAACGTGACACTTCCTACGGCACCCATAGGCTCTCAGAGCCCGGGAAAAAACTGAATGATATCGAGGCAGCCCCAGGCTGAAACACATTATCGCTTTTGGCAAGTGGCCGATCAGAGGACAATGGGCTTAGGCGCGTGCACGAGTCGACCCCGTGCTTTATTTTCTTTCGTCTTTTTACCTAAACGCAGATTCCCGGTCGGAATATTATCGCTTTTTTACGAGAAAAATTGCATAAAAATTGATTTTAAACAGCGGTTGACATGCTTCGCAGTACGGTAATGGAATATTTAGATTTTTTTTGTCACGAAATGCGCCGTGCTCGTCACCCTGCTTTACCCTTTCGGATAGTGTCTTGAACGCACGATCAAAACGCCGCTGTTTGGATATAACTATGGATTATTTGGGACCAAACCAACATTTGTTATTGAAGTAGAAGTCCTGGGAGTGCATTCTGACGAAGAACACCAAAGGTAATCAAACTTTTCTAATAGTAAATCGGAGTTTGGTGAAGGCTAAACTTGCTGGGTGTCTAAATAGCTAGCCCTGTGATGCCGGGCTATCTACTTAGAATATTGCGAAATGTGCTTTCACCGAAAAGCTATTTTAAAATCGGACATATCGAGTGCATAGAGGAGTTCTGTATCTATAATTCTTAAAATAATTGCTATGCTTTTTGTGAACGTTTATCGTGAGTAATTTAGTAAATTTTTAGTAAATTCACCGGAAGTTTGCGGGGGGTATGCTAGTTCTGAACGTCACATGCTAATGTAAAAAGCTGGTTTTTGATATAAATATGAACTTGATTGAACAAAACATGCATGTATTGTATAACATCATGTCCTAGGGTTGTCATCTGATGAAGATCATCAAAGGTTAGTGCTGCATTTAGCTGTCTTCTGTGTTTTTGTGACATTATATGCTAGCTTGAAAAATGGGTGTCTGATTATTTCTGGCTGGGTACTCTGCTGACATAATCTAATGTTTTGCTTTCGTTGTAAAGCCTTTTTGAAATCGGACAGTGTGGTTAGATTAATGAGAGTCTTGTCTTTAAAATGGTGTAAAATAGTCATATGTTTGAGAAATTGAAGTAATAGCATTTCTAAGGTATTTGAATAACGCGCCATGGGATTTCACTGGCTGTTACGTAGGTGGGACGAAATCGTCCCACTGGCCTTTGACGATCTTCAGATGACACTCCTAGGACATTATGTTATATAATACATGCATGTTTTGTTCAATCAAGTTCATATTTATATCAAAAACCAGCCTTTTACATTAGCATGTGACGTTCAGAACTAGCATACCCACCACTAACTTCCGGTGAATTTACTAAATTACTCACGATAAACGTTCACAAAAAACATAACAATTATTTTAAGAATTATAGATACAGAACTCCTTTATGCAATCGCTATGTCTGATTTTAAAATAGCTTTTCGGCAAAAGCACATTTTGCAATATTCTGAGTAGATAGCTCGCCATCACGGGCTAGCTATTTTGACACCTACCAAGTTTGGCACTCACCAAACTCAGATTTACTATAAGAAAGATTGGATTACCTTTGCTGTTCTTCGTCAGAATGCACTCCCAGGACTTCTACTTCAATAACAAATGTTGGTTTGGTTCAAAATAATCCATTAGTTATGTTCAAATATACTCTGTTTTGTTCGTGCGTTCAAGACACTATCCGAAGGGTAACGAAGGGTGACGCGCCCGGCGCGTATCGTGACAAAAAAATTCTAAATATTCCATTACCGTACTTCGAAGCATGTCAACCGCTGTTTAAAATCAATTTTTATGCGATTTTTCTCGTAAAAAAGCGATAATATTCCGACCGGGAAACCCTGTTTTCATTCAAAGACTAAAAATCTAAAATGGACTCTTCTCGTGCACGCATGCGCCAGTCTCATTGTTCTCTGATCGACCACTTACCAAATGCGCTACTGTTTTTCAGCCATGGCCTGCAAAGTCATCATTCAACGTTCTGGCGCCCTCTGAGAGCCTATGGGAGCCGTAGGAAGTGTCACGTTACAGCAGAGATCCTCAGTTTTCAATAAAGAGAGTGTAGATGGCCAAGAAATGGTCAGAGAGGGCACTTCCTGTTCAGAATCTTCTCAGGTTTTTGCCTGCCATATGAGTTCTGTTATACTCACAGACACCATTCAAACAGTTTTAGAAACTTTAGGGTGTTTTCTATCCAAATCAAACAATTATATGCATATTCTATTTTCTGAGCAGTAGTAATAACCAGATTAAATCGGGTACGTTTTTTATCCGGCCGTGCAAATACTGCCCCCTACCCTAGAGGTTAATAGTCTCCGGTTCTCTCTTTATTGTGTCCCCATTGTCTTGTCATTCTTCAATGTAAAGTTCCAGAAGCCTCATCACCACATACTCCGACACTCGCTCACCTGCTGCCCGATGTGGAGCTTTTCCCAAATATTGAAGGCCGTTTAGCATGTAAAAATTGTGCACACTCTCACTGTGTAGCCTACTCCAAGTGGGCCAGAGTACAATAGAAGGGCCCGCCCTGTTCTTCATTCACAATGGGTGGTTACGTTCTCCTCGCTCATCAACTCACCCATTCACTCCCTTTCCCATACTTTATTTAATTTATTTCATCTGTTATACAGTATGTGTGAAATTAGTTTCGGTATAGTGTAGGTTTAGGTTCAGTTTCGAAGTGATTACTGGCTGGACACTGTACTATCAACTGTTGGGAGAAGGAAGGGCAATGAGGGAAAACCATTAAAAAAATGACATGCCCTCCTAAAACTGGTTATAACTCCAGTAAAACTCTAACACCGACAGTGTGCTATATAGACTTATTTAGGAAAATAAGGAGGGGGGCATGACTTTAATAATGGCAGAGTAACAAAAAATAGAAATAATGAAGAGTCAAAATGACTGTTTTAGTAGTTGTAGTGTTAACTAAATGTGTATTAGTGAAAGATGATCACTGGATAAGCAATCAATAATTTTTCACACTGTTGACTGTTGTGGTGTCTTAGGGCTACTAGGAGTCGCTCTCTTCTGGTGTAAGGCAACAGCGCCGATCCAAACGGTGCTGTCCTTCAAATGTCTTTCCTGGATTCCTTCCATCCTCTTATCTTCTTCTTAAAAGGCATTGGAGGATAAGATCTGAGGTCCCACCATTTGGACCATGATCTCCAATGAGAGGAGAGAAGAGAGGCAAGGAGAGAAGAGGGTGCAAGAAATTAAGGAAAATCTTTTGAGATTCACCTCTAGATTCGCTTTTGGCCCTAGTCCATTCAAAATTCAGCACATCCCCCTCCCTTCTCCCTCTGTTTGAATGAGCCCTCTGATGTTTCAATAGTGTTTCAGCAAGAGAGCCCTCCCTTGTTACCTAATAATCCTGTTTCCTAATTTGGTATACATCATTGCCTTTGGTACATTTCTCCCTTTACATCCAGAGACTACATGGACAAAACACAGCAGGGGGACATACATATGCCAGTTTCCGTGGTCAGAGAAAGAGGGCAGACACAATGTTTGTCAGGGTAAAACGAAGGAGAAAAGGACTAAGAAAATACTATACCCTGCTTGTGTTTATGAACACACACCTTTTTGCACATACAAATGTGAGTGCAGGAATGTGGTAATGTACTGCACTTTGAATTAATAATGCCAGAGTGACTCGGCCTCTTTCTTTTGTTCCCACCTTGTATGTAGTCAGACATATTATGGAGCTTCCAGTTAACACACTGTCTGTACAAAATGTTTGTGTGCATAGTTGTTTGTGTCATGTATTAGATGTAATTTGCTTCTTGATGAAATTGAAAGATGCCAGCATCGTATGGTGTGAAACAGGAGTGCCCAACCCATCTACTGCAGAGCTACTGTAAGGTCTACACCTGTTGTATTCAGTGCATGTGACAAATGATTTGATACTGTGTGTGCAGGCTTTAACATCTGCACTGCTAAAGTATGTACAGTACTTACAGGATTGTGTGAGAACTGGAAATCAAATGTCTGTGTTTATTGATGTACATGATTAATTCAACTATATATTCCCTAAACCTGACTCATTAAAGACGTCAGACAATTACAAAGCTTATTTCATTATATTTTGTCCTGTAATATGTTCTCGCTTTCTGTCATGTACTGGTCCAACACATTTCTGAAATGGCTGAGCAGATGTCCTCCCAGACCAATGATTGTGTTATTGTATATCACTTTTGAGTGAACAGTTAGTACTGTAGTGTATCACTATATAATTCTATTGTTATTAATTGCATTATCATACATTTACTTCAACTGTTGCACCCCAGCAAGCTTTCTATCTGGCTTGGCCCAAGGGACATTTATTTATTTAACTAGGCAGCTACTTTAAAATGTATAAATGTACTCGCCAACATCCCGATGTCCCTGCCTAGATCAGCAGCTTCAGCTGAAACAAAACAACATTTAAACTGGTAAAGTGAAGATAAATAATCATTATTGCAACCACCACAAAATACATGAATGGTGAGCTTCCCTGAATCCATCAAACTTCTATTTCACATTTCAGAGAAAATCCTTAACAATACCCTCTGTGATCTTATTCGTTCTGTCTTTTCTGGTGAATTAAATTGAAATTGCAACCAACTTTCTATGGCTTGTTTTAAAAATAGCGATATTTTGAAGATTATTACATTTTCAAATAACCGAAAGTTAAGATCAGATTTCAACAGCTAACATTTCGATGGCAATAATAAATAGATAAGCCGGCAGTGGACAACCTTGTTTTACTCCTCTTGACAGTTTAAAACGTTCTAAGATGTAGCCATTATTTACTATTTTACACCTAAGGTTACTAAACATAACTTTAACCCATTTTATAAAGATATTCTCCAAAATGTATATAAAAACTCCAGTCATACTTTAACAAAAACCTTTTCGAAGTCAGCTATGAATACCAGGCCTTGTTTCCCCGATTTTTCATAGTGTTCTATTGTTTCCAGTACTTGTCTTATATTATCTCCAAGGTATCGTCCATGTATAAAACCTGTCTGATTAGGATGAACAATATCCGACAATACCTTTTTAATTCTATGCATTTTTCTAGAATTTTAGCATCACAACACTGAAATATTGAAGATGAAAAAATAATGTGGTGCATTTTTCCCCATATTCCATCCAGTTCGCTTTATTTTTGTCATATATTACACTTGATCTTTCTTGATCCTCCATTTATTTTAGTTTTTCCTCCAACTTATTTTGAGCCTCTATGGTACAGTTTGTATTGCTATCTATCTGTACTGTTAACCCTTCCATTTCCTTTGTTAATATGGACACTTTTGGCCTAAATTGCTTTTGTATAGAGAACAGTACCAAATTGCATGGCCTCTAAAAGCACATTTAAGAGTGTCCCATACAATAAGGGGATGTGCTGTACCTACAGTATGTTATGTCCGAAAAAGTCAGTTATAAATTATAAAGAGATATGCTGTCACACCCTGATCTGTTTCACCTGTTCCTGTGATTGTCTCCACCCCCTCCAGGTGTCGCTTATTTTCCCCAGTGTATTTATCCCTGTGTTTCCTGTCTCTCTGTGCCAGTTCGCCTTGTATGTTTAGTCAAGTCAACCAGCGTGTTTATTTCCGTACTCCTTTTGCTATTCTCCTTTTTCTAGTCCTCCAGTTTTTGACCCTTGCCTGTTTCTGGATTCTGTACCCGCCTGCATGACCATTCTGCCTGCCTTGACCACGAGCCTGTCTGCCACTCTGTACCTCCTGGACTCTGGTTTTGACCTTTTTGCCTGTCCACGACTATTATCCTACCTACCCCTTTGGATTATTAAACATTGTAAGACTCCAACCATCTGCCTCCTGTGTCTGCATCTGGGTCTCACCTTGTGCCTTGATACATGCTGCTGTCAGCTCCTTTAAAATCTATAAATGTACTCGCCAACATCCCGATGTCCCTGCCTAGATCAGCAGCTTCACCTGAAACAAAACATTTAAAGTGGTAAAGTGAACTTCTTTTTTTACTTTTAACCCCTTTTTTGTGAAATCCAACTTAAATAAACATTATTGCAACCACCACAAAATAAATGAAGGATAAGCTTCCCTGAATCCATCAAATCAAACGGATCTCTGGCTTTTTACTCTTGGTCTGGCGCAGGTAAGCAAATAGGCTATTTGCAGAGAGCTTCTCAGGACTCCCACACCTCCTTATCAACTCCCTACACTAACCTTGTACCTGACAAACATGTAAAACAAATAATGATCCTCCATAATATCATCTTATCTACCTTTCCATAACTTTCAATCGTATATGCCATATCTAGACTATAGCAGACCAAAAGAGAACACTTCAAATAATTAATCTGACTCATTAAAATTCATTCAGGTGGTGAACATAATATTAACTTTAGTATTTTAGCCAGTTGTCACAATAGCAGCTTCAACGTTAGATGATAGTTTAGCTAATTATTTATTAGCTAATCTATCATCTAACTTCCACATCAACAAGTATAGACATTTTTGGCTTGTTAAACAAACTAACCAGTAGAGGTTTCCGCAGGCTGGAATTCACACAGGCTAATTTAGTTTAGGCTAATTTAATTTAGTTTTTTTATATAAGTGATAAATTACAAACAATATATCCAAAATGTGCTTACCTTGAGTTCAGTCATCGTTGATTCGTGAGGTAAAACCATTTCGCACCACCAGTGGGATTCCCTTCAGGCGCAACAGGCTCGTGAAGCTAGCCAAGCGCATCTCTCAAAGCTAGCCAATCAGAAACTAGGGTTACCAGTTGGCACCGTTCCCTGGTTTGCACTTGTAGGACTTTTCTATTGGTCCCATTGCAACGAGCAAGCTTAATCGAGTACAGCTAAAGTATTTGAAAATATTTGAAATAGTATTAGAACCCGTCAATCGCGATTCTAGAGAAGTAAATCACTATTCTTGGTACCCGTGTAAAGTTCAGGGATAACCCTTTCACTTATTTATTCATCTCCTCACTCCGGATCCTCTCTGCAAAAACCAAACAAAACTTGTGGAATATTTTAAAACAAAAGCTATACAGTGAGGGAAAAAGTATTTGATCCCCTGCTGATTTTGTACGTTTGCCCACTGACAAAGAAATGATCAGTCTATAATTTTAATGGTAGGTTTATTTGAACAGTGAGAGACAGAGTAACAACGAAAAATCCAGAGAAACGCCTGTCAAAAATGTTATAAAATTATTTGCATTTTAATGAGGGAAATAAGTATTTGACCCCCTCTCAATCAGAAAGATTTCTGGCTCCCAGGTGTCTTTTATACAGGTAACGAGCTGAGATTAGGAGCACACTCTTAAAGGGAGTGCTCCTAATCTCAGCTTGTTACCTGTATAAAAGACACCTGACCACAGAAGCAATCAATCAATCAGATTCCAACCTCTCCACCATGGCCAAGACCAAAGAGCTCTCCAAGGATGTCAGGGACAAGTGTACACCTACACAAGGCTGGAATGGGCTACAAGACCATTGCCAAGCAGCTTGGTGAGAAGGTGACAACAGTTGGTGTGATTATTCGCAAATGGAAGAAACACAAAAGAACTATCAATCTCGCTCGGCCTGGGGCTCCATGCAAGATCTCACCTCGTGGAGTTGCAATGATCATGAGAACGGTGAGGAATCAGCCCAGAACTACACGGGAGGATCTTGTCAATGATCTCAAGGCAACTGGGACCATAGTCACCAAGAAAACAATTGGTAACACACTACGCCGTGAAGGACTGAAATCCTGCAGCGCCCGCAAGGTCCCCCTGCTCAAGAAAGCACATATACATGCCCGTCTGAAGTTTGCCAATGAACATCTGAATGATTCAGAGGACAACTGGGTGAAAGTGTTGTGGTCAGATGAGACCAAAATGGAGCTCTTTGGCATCAACTCAACTCGCCGTGTTTGGAGGAGGAGGAATGCTGCCTATGACCCCAAGAACACCATCCCCACCGTCAAACATGGAGGTGGAAACATTATGCTTTGGGGGACAGGACAACTTCACCGCATCAAAGGGACGATGGACGGGGCTATGTACCGTCAAATCTTGGGTGAGAACCTCCTTCCCTCCTCCTCCTTCCCTCCTCCTTCCCTCAGCCTTCCCTCAGCCATTGAAAATGGGTCGTGGATGGGTATTCCAGCATGACAATGACCCAAAACACACGGCCAAGGCAACAAAGGAGTGGCTCAAGAAGAAGCACATTAAGGTCCAGGAGTGGCCTAGCCAGTCTCCAGACCTTAATCCCATAGAAAATCTGTGGAGGGAGCTATAGGTTCGAGTTACCAAACGTCAGCCTCGAAACCTTAATGACTTGGAGAAGATCTGCAAAGAGGAGTGGGACAAAATCCCTCCTGAGATGTGTGCAAACCTGGTGGCCAACTACAAGAAACGTCTAACCTCTGTGATTGCCAACAAGGGTTTTCCCCCAAGTGCTAAGTCATGTTTTGTAGAGGGGTCAAATACTTATTTCCCTCATTAAAATGCAAATAATTTTATAACATTTTTGACATGCGTTTTTCTGGATTTTTTTGTTGTTATTCTGTTCTCACTGTTCAAATAAACCTACCATTAAAATTATAGACTGATCATTTCTTTGTCAGTGGGCAAATGTACAAAATCAGCAGGGGATCAAATACTTTTTTCCCTCACTGTACTGCAATACTTACAGTTGAAGAAAGAAGTTTACATAGACCTTACCCAAATACATTTAAAAACTCAGTTTTTCACAATTCCTGGCATTTAATCCTAGTAAATATTCCCTGTTTTAGGTCAGTTAGAATCACCACTTTATTTTAAGAATGTGAAATGTCAGAATAATAGTAGAGAGAATGATTTATTTCAGCTTTTATTTCTTTCATCATATTCCCAAATTTTCTATAGGCTTGAGGTCAGGGCTTTGGGATGGCCACTCCAATACCTTAAGCCATTTTACCACAACTTTGGAAGAATGCTTGAAGTCATTGTCCATTTGGAAGACCCATTTGCGACCAAGCTTTAACTTCATGACTGATGTCTTGAGATGTTGCTTCAATATATCCACATCATTTTCCTATATCATGATGCCATTTATTTTGTGAAGTGCACCAGTCCCTCCTGCAGCAAAGCACCCCCACAACATGATGCTGCGACCCCCGTGCTTCACGGTTGGGATGGTGTTCTTCGGCTTGCAAGCGTCCCCCTTTTTCCTCCAAACATAACTATGGTCATTATGGGCAAACAGTTCTATTTTTGTTTCATCAGACCAGAGGACATTTCCCCAAAAAGTACGATCCTTGTCCCCATGTGCAGTTGCAAACCGTAGTCTGTCTTTTATGGCAGTTTTGGAGCAGTGGCTTCTTCCTTGCTGAGCGGCCTTTCAGGTTATGTCGATATAGGACTCGTTTTACTGTGGATATAGATACTTTTGTACCTGTTTCCTCCAGCATCTTCACAAATTCCTTTGCTGTTGTTCTGGGATTGATTTGCACTTTTCGCACCAAAGTATGTTCATCTCTAGGAGACAGAACGCATCTCCTTCCTGAGCGGTATGACGGCTGCGTGGTCACATGGTATTTATACTTGCGTACTATTGTTTGTACAGATGAGCGTGGTACCTTCAGGTGTTTGGAAATTGCTCCCAAGGATGAACCAGACTTGTGGAGGTCTACAAAAAAAATTCTGAGGTCTTGGCTGATTTCTTTTGATTTTCCCATGATGTCAAGCAAAGAGGCACTGAGTTTGAAGGTAGGCCTTGAAATACATCCACAGGTACACCTCCAATTGACTCAAATGATGTCAATTAGCTTATCAGAAGCTTGAAAAGCCATGACATCATTTTCTGGATTTTTCCAAGCTGTTTGAAGGCACAGTCAACATAGTGTATGTAAACTTCTGACCTACTGGAATTGTGATTAAGTGAAAATTTGTCTGGAAACAATTGTTTAAAAAAATTGCGTGTGTCTTGCACAAAGTAGATGTCCTAACCGACTTGCGAAAACTATAGTTTGTTAACAAGAAATTTGTGGAGTGGTTGAAAAACTAGTTTTAATGACTCCAACCTAAGTGTATGTAAACTTCTGACTTCAACTGTACCTCACACAAAAATCATGTGATGTTTACTAAATCTGCCTTTTAGATTTAAAGTCTTCATACTCACCCATACAATTCCCCCCCACCCCAATATTATGTGTATTGATTTTCAGATGGGCAAACCTACAAAAAAGATTGCAGTTTTGAAACTGCAGTAAAAGCGCAGTCAATTGTGGTATTTTGGACACAGTAATTGCAGAATATCTGCAATTGAACTGCTGTTTTTATTTTGGACGCAGTATTTGCAGTATACTGAAGTTATACTGAACTGTGACTTTTTTTTTCTTTTTTCGTAAGGGATAGTTCACTAGATATCACACAGTCCCACTGTTGCAGTCCTACAGTTTCATCCCACAGAGAGAAAAGAACAGTATGAAGATGAAGTAATCATGCAACACATTGTGGAAGTAATACAATACTAACTCTGAGGTAAACACATTGTTTTTTACTAACAATATGACTTAATTGCGAACTGTCTAGCATCCTCTAACATCTAAGCAGTTCCTAGAGTTGTTTTTCTTGTAATTTCTGTCAACACTGTCATACCTAACTATCCCATATCAGTCCACACACCCCTCTCTCACCAGTGAGAGCATGACATCATGTATTATGGATGATCTCTCCCCAAAACAGAGTGAGCATTACAAGGACACAGCATTTTCTTTCATTAAAGCCACAAACTGGACATGCTCTCTCTCTCAAATGGGATGTTCTCCAGTGGGTAGAAAGAAATCCACCAGCATGTAATTTAAAGGTCCAACTCTAGCTCCTAAACCTAATTCTAGCCCTAGCACTAATTCTAACCCGAGCACTAATTCTAACCTTAGCACTAATTCTAACCTTAGCACTAATTCTAAACCGAGCACTAATTCTAACCCTAGCACTAATTCTAACCCGAGCACTAATTCTAGCCCTAGCACTAATTCTAACCCGAGCACTAATTCTAACCCTAGCACTAATTCTAACCCAAGCACTAATTCTAACCCAAGCACTAATTCTAACCCAAGCACTAATTTTAACCTTCGCACTAATTCTAACCCGAGTACTAATTCTAACCCGAGCACTAATTCTAACCCGAGCACTAATTCTAACCCTAGCACTAATTCTAACTTTAACCATAAAATACCTAGAAATACCATTTGACCTCGTGGGGACCAAGAAAAATGTCCCAGTTGGTCAATTTTTGTTTGTTTACTATTCTTGTGGGGACTTCACAAGTACAGTTAAACACATCCACACACACAATACACACACACACATGCCTGTGGGGTGATCTGACAGCTAAAAGTAACCATATAGCCATTGTTCTCAGGCACTGGAGGAGAGAGGAGCATTGAAGGGGTCTTGACATGGTTTTCACATTATTGACCATGTGCTGTCAGACTCCATAGTTGCTCCTCTCATACTCGCCCCCCCCCCCACACACACACACACCCTGCACATACACACACAAAACGTACACACCCTGCACATACACACACACACACTGCACATACACACACAAAACACACACACGCTCTCTCTTTCGCTCTCTTTCTTTCTTCCCCCTTCATCCAAAGAAAGACTAGCTCAGGTATCTGTCAGGCTCCAGTTCCTCAGGTGGTCTCACATTGAGAACGGAAGCCCTCGCCTGTCCTCTCTCACTGTAACACAGACACACACACTCACCTGTCAATGGAGAGGGGGTAGAGAAAGATCTGGAAGCCTAAGACAGATGCTGGAACAGATGCCGCCCTCTCCTTCCACACACACACACACAACATAACAGAGCTGTGTGTTAATACATGTGTGTAGTGTATATGTGTGCGCCTGTGTGTGTGTGTTCAACAGCAAGTGAGAGCGAGACAGACAGCTGCCGGGCTAGTCCAAGTGAACATGCCCCCTCGCCTTTAGCACTGGCCTGGGAACCAGTGATAAGACGTAGCTGGGGGGATCTGTGGAGGGGGGGACTGAATAGGAGAGTGGGGGCATCCGAAGGGGCCGCAATGGCCATCAAAAGCTCCAAAACAAGGAGACTCTTAAGATCAGGGCCCTCCTAAGCTCAGCCAGGAAGGAATATGCTTTGTCCTCAGTCAGTCTCATTGAATTCTATTCAAATCCACTACCTGTGAGAGTTACATTCTGTTTTAATCAGCTTTAGTGTAGTGGTATGGATGTGTGGCCACTGGCCAGATAAGTGATGCTCAAGGTACCAAGCTGACGTCTATATTACAGGGGTCAATAAAGACGTAGGTATGTGGTGGATACTGTATGTAGCTCCTGTATTTGGAGTAGTAACAAAGCTGTTTAACCCATGGATATATCGAGTAAACTAGTCGTTAACTCTGTTTTTTGTCAATTGTCAACTGTCATGTAGCTAAGGCCCTTTAACTTTCAGTAACGGCATTCTTTGAAGTGTTTTTGAACGGTCTGAAAGTTGTACTCCCTTTGGCCATTGGGACATTTCCACCCTCGCAAATAACATACTGCATTGCCCGTTTTCTCTATCTCTTTCAAATCAAACATTCAAATCAGTTCTAACCTGATTCGTTTTTATTTATTCTCAGATTGCAGAGGAATGCTATGCGGCTTCGGGTCAGTATGTGAACGTGATGCGGCTGACCCCTCCAAGACAGAGTGCGTCTGCAAGAAGATGGTGTGTCCGTCGGTTGTGGCGCCTGTGTGTGGCTCGGACTCCTCGACCTACTCCAATGAGTGTGAGCTGGAGAAGGCCCAGTGCAACACGCAGCGGCGCATCAAGGTGCTGCGCAAAGGACCCTGCGGTAAGTCTTGCTAGCTAGCACGTCATGCTAGATACAGTGCCTTCAGAAAGTATTCACACCCCTTGACTTTTTCCCCCCAAAAAATGTTAGAGCCTGAATTTAAAATTGATACAGTTAGATTTTGTATCACTGGCCTACACACAATACCACATAATGTCAAAAATTAAAAGTGAAATGGCTTGAGTCAATAAGTACCAGGGAGGTTTTCCAATGCCTCACAAAGAAGGGCACCTATTGGACGATGGGTAAAAATAAACAGACATTGAATGTCTCTATGAGCATGGTGAAGTTACTAATTACACTACGGATGGTGTATCAATACATCCAGTCACTACAAAGATACAGGCGTCCTTCCTAACTCAGTTGCCGGAGAGGAAGGAAACCGCTGAGGGATTTCACCATGAGGCTGAGTTTAATGGCTGTGATAGGAGAAAGCTGAGGATGGATCAACAACATTGTAGTTACTCCACAATACTAACCTAAATGACAGTGAAGAGAAGGACTCATGTACAGAAAAAAATATTCCAAAACATGCATCTTGTTTGCGATAAGGCACTAAAGTAAAACTGCAAAAAAATTGGCTAAGAAATGTACTTTAAGTCCTGAATACAAAGCATTATGTTTGGGGAAAATTCAACACAGCACGTCACTGAGTACCACTCTTCATATTTTCAAGCATGGTGGTACAGTAGCTGCATTTGCAAGGACTAGAGAGTTTTTCAGAATAGAAATAAACAGAATAGAGCTAAGCACAGGCAAAATCCTAGTGGAAACCTGGTTCAGTCTGCTTTCCGACAGACACTGGGAGTCAAATGCACCTTTCAGCAGGACAATAATCTAAAACACAAGGCCGAATATAGACTGGAGTTGCTTACCAAGACGACATTGAATGTTCCTGAGTGGCCTAGTTAGTTGTGACGTAAAACGGCTTGAAAAGCAATGATCAACAACCAACTTGACAGAGCTTGAAGAATTTTAAAAAGAATAATGGGCAAATATTATACAATCTAGGTGGGCAAAGCTTCTTCAGACTTACCCAGAAAGACTCACAGCTTTAATCACTGCCAAAGGGGATTCTAGCATGTATTTACTCAAGGGTGTGTATACTTAAGTAAATATTTCATTTTCAATAAATTTGCAAACGTTACTAAAAACATGTTTTCACTTTGACATTATGGTGTATTGTGTGTAGATGGGTAATCCATTTTGAATTCAGTGTGTCTAGGTCAAGGGGTATGAATACTTTCTGAAGGCACTGTGCTATTCAGTCTGTTTCAGTCCATTGGCTTCCTGTTAGCTATTACTGGTCAGTGTTGTGTACTGACATGAAGTGTTGTATTTACAGTACGGTGAGATCAGCTAACTAGCATTACGCTAGCTACTGTTCAGTCAGTGTTGTCTACTACTACTGTACCGGTCCCTTATGTATAGAGAGTCCTAGCTAGCATTATGGTACTATTCAGTCTGTTTCAGTCAGTGTTGTGCTGTGTAGAGCTGAACCCTGATGTATTGTATAGTTTCTCAGCTAGCATCACGCTAGCTACTATTGAGTCCATTGCAGTCTTTTGTGCTCTTTCATACCTTCAGAATGAGTCCTGCTAGCATTACGCTACAGTACAGTGGCATGTTCTGTACCTCTGCGAGTAAAGAAGCTGTTATGTCATCACATAGATACAGTATTATGACAGGATTTGAAGAAACTTGCCATAAGTTTAGAAGCGTGGCTTCTATCACAAGTTATACCAGCCACCAGATGACAAAACACCTCGATGCACGCTGTGTCTGTCTACCATGGTCCAGAGCCAACATACAATAACAGCAGTCTCCAATGAAGCCTATTTGGCTCATCGTAACCACAACTAGTTAGCATAGCAGCACCAGCCACTCCACTAGAGGTTTGCAGGGCTGAAAGCACAAAGCAATATGCTACAATGGGCTTTGTGTCGTGTTTTTTTGTCTATGCTGTCGCTACAATGCTAATCCATCAGCTGATTGCTGTGCTGGCTAGTGGCTGGCTAATAGCAGGGCCTGTGTGACTAAAGGGCTTGCCAGATAGAGGGAAGGAAACAGGAACAGAAAGAGAGAGCGAGAAAGAGAGGAAGGGAGACAGAGGGAGGGAGCGAGGGGGAGGGAAGGGAGAGAGAGGGAGGGAGGGAACGAGGAGAGAGGGATGGAAGGGGGAGAGAGAGAAGGAGGGATGGAGGGAAGAGAAAGGGAGGGAAGGGAGAGAGAGACAGGGAGAGAAACAGAGAACTGATAAAGAAAGACAGATGGATAAAGAGAGAGAGAGAGATGGATAAAGAGAGAGGGAGGTAATTACATCAGCTAGAGGAACAGGCCATATACAGCCATCAAAAGGCCCATAATTATCCAGACTTACCTGCTGGGAGCACAGTGGAGTTCTGGGTAAAGGGTGATGGTGGCCTGTGGGGCGCAACTTCCTCCTGATGAACAAGATCTGCATCGGGAGATTTAGTGACTATGCTGCTTTTCACAAAAAGAAGAAAAGCCGCTTCTGTATTGATTATGACCAGCGAGGACTACGGTGTACAGGGCCCATATCCACAAAGTGTCTCAGAGTAGGAGTGCTGATCTTCAACAGTGAAGAGGCGACTCCAGGATGCTGGCCTTCTAGGCAGAGTTGCAAAGAAAAAGCCATATCTCAGACTGGCCAATAAAAAGAAAAGATTAAGATGGGCAAAAGAACACACACACTGGACAGAGGCATTCTGCCTAGAAGGCCAGCATCCCAGAGTCGCCTCTTCACTGTTGACATTGAGACTGGTGTTTTGCTGGTACTATTTAATGAAGCTGCCAGTTGAGGACTTGTGAGGCATCGGTTTCTCAAACTAGACAGTCTAATGTACTTGTCCTCTTGCTCAGTTGTGCACCGGGGCCTCCCACTCCTATTCTGGTTAGAGCCAGTTTGCGCTGTTTTGTGAAGGGATTAGTACACAGCATTGTACAAGATCTTCAGTTTCTTGGCAATTTCTCGCATGTGTCGTGTCTTTGGGTCACCATTAAACTGAAGACATGTTTATCAAAATAACTCCCTGTAATTATTATCACACGATTAAACTGATTAATCGTTTAACTATAATTAACTAGGAGATCGGGGCACCAAGGAAAATATTCAGATTACAAAGTTATAATTTTCCTAATATAACTTTCCTATATTATAATATTATATTATAGTATAGGCCGATTATCTTCTGGTTTAAATGGTGTATGTTACCTCGCGTCCAGTCTCATTCCAAACGTCGTAAATTGTTGTATCTGCACGAACCCAGCCTTTACTAAGAGTCATCCATACATCAATTGTCTTAAAATCATTTTATTTACTAAACTAAGTAATTCACAGAAAGCATACAAAACAGTAGGTATCGTTACAAAGAATTGGTAGAGTAATGTGCCCTAGTGGGCTAAACAGGCATGGCTGGTGTCTTGTTAAACAAAGGGTCATAAATGGTCAGCTGAGGAGGCACACAGAGTTCATTAATATTAACAATTGATATGCCATACCTTTGCACATGAACACTCACTCATTCGGGAACAATTGCAATCAATATATATTTACGCTCAGTGTGTCGTCAGGATCCTTGTTGGAGAGTCGTTCTGTTGGAGAGTTCTCTCTCTCTCTCTCTCTCGGTTAGAATGGATCTTTCAAAGCGACATTCAATAATGTCGTTATAGAATGGATGTTTCGTTGGTCTTCGCGTTCAATGATATAATTTACTTAGCTGCAGACTAATAATTAATATCAAAGACTTGTTCTTATTCTGTTGGTATCGATAGTCTAAAAGTTAACCACTTGGTATAGTTCACTTTCAGTAGATGAATTGGATGGTCAAACCTATTGGCCAACTCGCAATGGAGTGGAGGCCTGGTCTCAAGAAATAACTTCTAGGTGGGGTTTTATATGTGAACGTAGAACAGGCTTGTCACATGACGCCTTGTCCTGTCTGTGTCCCTGGGGGCGTGCCGATGACTGATTTAATCTTTGAACATAAATACATTCTATCACATTAACCTCTCTGGGCTAGTCCCACCTACTCAACAGCCAGTTGAATCCCGTGGCGCGTTATTCAAATACCTTAGAAATGCTATTACTTCAATTTCTCAAACATATGACTATTTTACAGCATTTTAAAGACAAGACTCTCGTTAATCTAACCACACTGTCCGATTTCAAAAAGGCTTTACAACGAAAGCAAAACATTAGATTATGTCAGCAGAGTACCCAGCCAGAAATAATCAGACACCCATTTTTCAAGCTAGCATATAATGTCACATAAACCCAAACCACAGCTAAATGCAGCACTAACCTTTGATGATCTTCATCAGATGACAGTCTTAGAACATTATGTTATACAATACATGCATGTCAAGTTCATATTTATATCAAAAAACAGCTTTTTACATTAGCAGGTGACAAGCATGTGACTAGCATTCCCACCGAACACTTCCGGTGAATTTACTAAATTACTCACGATAAACGTTCACAAAAAACATAACAATTATTTAAAGAATTATAGATACAGAACTCCTCTATGCACTCGATATGTCCGATTTTAAAATCGCTTTTCGGTGAAAGCACATTTTGCAATATTCTAAGTAGATAGCCCGGCATCACAGGGCTAGCTATTTAGACACCCAGCAAGTTTAGCATTCACCAAAGTCAGATTTACTATAAGAAAAATTGTATTACCTTTGCTGTCTTCGTCAGAATGCACTCCCAGGACTTCTACTTCAATAACAAATGTTGGTTTGGTCCCAAATAATCCATTGTTATATCCAAATAGCGGCGTTTTGTTCGTGCGTTCAAGACACTATCCGAAAGGGTAATTAAGGGTTACGAGCATGGCGCATTTCGTGACAAAAAATGTCTAAATATTCCATTACCGTACTTCGAAGCATGTCAACCGCTGTTTAAAATCAATTTTTATGCCACTTTTCTCGTAAAAAAGCGATAATATTCCGACCGGCAAAGCCTGTTTACATTCAACGAGAGAGAAAGTAAAAGCATGCTATCCTCTCATGCACGAGCCTCAGTCTAAAGGCCCTCTGATAGAGCACTTGCCAAATGCGCTAGTGTGTTTCAGCCTGGGCCTTGAATTACGTCATTCAGCTTTTTCCCGGGTTCTGAGAGCCTATGGGAGCCGTAGGAAGTGTCACGTTACAGCAAAGATCCTCAGTCTTCAATAAAAAGAGCCAAGATGAACAACAACTTGTCAGACAGGCCACTTCCTGGTCAGAATCTTCTCAGGTTTTTGCCTGCCATGTGACTTCTGTTATACTCACAGACACCATTCAAACAGTTTTAGAAACGTTAGGGTGTTTTCTATCCAAAGCCAATAATTATATGCATATTCTAGTTACTGGGCAGGAGTAGTAACCAGATTAAATCGGGTACGTTTTTTATCCGGCCGTGTAAATACTGCCCCCTATCCCCAACAGGTTAACATCAGTACACAGCATCTCAATGTATCACAAATAGCTTTATCCTTATTAATACATTCTACAAAACCATTTGGATGCAAGTCCCATAGCTGAGGCTATTATATAAACAGTTTTATGGTCTATTGTCTCTCTGAGTATCACAAAATTGTACCAAGCGGACCAGTTCGTAGCTGGATTCTTCACCAGTCTTCCATACCTTTTCCAGAACATAAATGTCATTCGGTTCCCCAATTCTGTGAGTTGGAAGAATTTCCTGTGTCTCTCTATGGGCCATGTGGCAAGAGATTCTCCTCTGGAATTGTACAACCCCTTCACACAGGGCCTGGGTGGGGGGAGGTAAGTTGAGGGATGGTGCAAGGGGGAGGGGGTCAACTGTCCTCCCTGTACTCAAAGAGGGCAACGTCATGACACATGGAATAGCCTTCATTTCATAGAACAAGAATAGACCGATGAGTTTCAGAAGAAAGTTCTTTGTTTCTGGCTATTTTGAGCCTGTAATCTAACCCACAAATGCTGATGCTCCAGATACTCAACTAGTCTAAAGACGACCAGTTATGACGATCATCGAAAGGAGTAGACCAAGGTGCAGCGGGGAAAGTGCTCATATTTATTGTAACTCAGAACACTAAATCAAAATAACAAAACAATGGAAAACGAACATCACGTTCTGCAGGCTTTACTGAGCAGTACAAAAACAAGATCCCACAACAAGGAGGGAAAAAGGGCTGCCTAAGTATGATTCCCAATCAGAGACAACGATAGACAGCTGCCTCTGATTGAAAACCATACTAAGCCAATCAAAGGAAAAAAACAACATAGAAATATAACACATAGAATGCCCACCCCACACCCAGCCTAACAAAATAGAGAAATAAAACGTCTCTCTCAGTTCAGGGCGTGACACCAGTTGTATTGCTTCTTTAATGAGCACACAGTTTTCAGCTGTGCTAACATAATTGCAAAAGGGTTTTCTAATGATAAATTAGCCTTTTAAAATGATAAACTTGGATTAGCTAACACAACGTGCCATTGGAACACAGGAGTGATGGTTGCTGATAATGGGCCTCTGTACGCCTATGTAGATATTCCATAAACAATCTGCCGTTTCCAGCTACAATAGTCATTTACAACATTAACAATGTCTACACAGTATATCTGATCAATTTGAAGTTATTTTAATGGACAAAAAATGTGTTGTTCTTTCAAAAACAAGGACATTTCTAAGTGACCCCAAACTTTTGAACGGTGGTGTATGTTAACGACTCAATCAGTCATTAATAAGTAATTGTGTATACAGGGCATTAGGAGCTACTTAAGATACTTAGCGTTGATTTGATTTTGAATGCAGAGTGTATATGTACACAGTAATTGGAAATATGAGGCTTTCAAGGATTAATAAAATGTGTTCATTTGTGGGGGGAAATCATAGAATACAGCGCTATGTCGCTACTCAGTTTGATTTATCCAATGCTCTTATCTATAGTCCCTTCACGATGCATTTAAAGTCAACAATGAGAGATGCTGGACAGCAGTATTATTCCCAAATGACAAACACTGTACTTCTGTATATAAAAGAGTTCCATTTGACAGTTTCACACTGAGAAAAAATAGCAAACTAGAAGACGAGAAGCAGAGAGAGGGGCGCAGCGGGTCAGGGGAAACTGGATGACAGGTTCTTATTCTCTTTCTCCATCCAATACATTTTGTCAGCACAGAAGGTCCAGGCAGCTCACACTGGCTGGTATTATGTTGTTGTCTGGGGTGGTGGAGAGATCTGCTGGAGGGAGGGAGTGAAGAGGAAGTATATGTTTTATAAGTATATTAACAGGGTACTTTAGGTCCTGGATGCTGATTGGCTGAAAGCCGTGGAATATCAGACATAATAAACTGGGTGGTTCGAGCCCTGATTGCTGATTGGCTGAAAGCCGTGGTATATCAGACTGTATACCATGGGTATGTCAAAACAGTTATTTTTACTACTTTAATTATGTTGGTAACCAGTTTATAATAGCAATAAGGTACCTCGGGGGTTTGTGATATATGGGCCAATATACCATGGCTAAGGGCTGTATCCAGGTACTCCGCGTTGCGTCCTGCTTAAGAACAGCCTTTGGCCGTGGCATATTGGCCATATACCACACTTGCAATTCAATTTGTCACATGCTTCGTAAACAACAGCTATAGACTAACAGTGAAATTCTTTCATATGGCCCCCCCCCCCCCCCCCCCCCCCAAAAAAAACAACAGAAATAGTCTGAAAAAATAACACAATATATATGGGGTACCAGTAGCGAGTAGATGTGCAGGGGTACGAGGTAGTTGAGGTAGATGTAGGTAGGGGTAAAGTGACTAGGTAGATAGACAATTAACAGTACAGCAGCGTATGTGATGAGTCAAGAGACCATTGCAAAAAGGGTCAATGCCAATATTCCGGGTAGCTATTGGTTAACTATTTAACCAACTATTTAGCAGTCCTTAAGGTTTTATTGTATTTCTTCATATTTTTCACACTTTAAACAAGCCACAACTTATAAAGGCTTCATAGGGCATTCCTAAAGTCGTCATAAGCACTATAAAGTGAGACCATATATTTTTTTCTCATTACATGTTGATGGCCCTCCCATTTGAATAGGCAAGGCATGGATAATATAGTACCATATTAAAGCAAATGCCAGTATTCAAGTTGTAATGTACTGCGCTGTAAGATAAAGGCCTGGATCGTGCCTCTGGCCACTCCAGATACCAAGTCAATGTATGGCCACTACATCTGAACGGTTTAGTGGGTTTTTATTGTGCACATAACTCAGCCAGCACTGGCCTTCATGGACATCCCAGCCTAAGCAGCTCTTTTCATTAATTCCCTCTTTATAAAATGGGTAATTTGGGAGCGGAGCCACATTTCTATGGGTTAGTTCACTGGTCCAGCATGCTGATAATAGCCTGATATCATTTGAATTAAAAACACAGGGTGCTCTGCTTTGTATAAATCTGTTTAAATGACCCTCAATTGTGAGAACTGCCGTTTTAAGGGAAGAACAGAGAGAAAAGCGATAGAAAGAAGAGGCGGGAGGGGACAGAAGGCAGCCGGCACTTAACCAGGGTTACGGTTCAGCAGAACATGAAGAGAAATTGGGGGCAGTGTGTGTTTGAGAGGCGGCCGGGAGAGCTCGAGCTGTGTTAGCTCTCCTAATATTGAACTAGGAGCCGACAGAGAGAGACGGGTAAACACTCGATCTCCCAACCTATGCGGAGCGCTGCGGTGGGGAGGAGATGGAATCCCAGCGAGCGCCCGTGCCTCAGAATTTATTTTGGAGCGCCCAGATCGATGGGGAGATCAATTTTGTGTGTGTGTGTATGTTGTGTGTGTGTGTGTGTAGGGTGGCCCTGGAGCATGCCCTGCCTCACGCACCATTGATAGACTAGACTCACTCTCATTCTTCCTCTCCCTCTCCTCTTTCACACCCACACTGGTATTTTTTTCGACATCTCCCCTCTTTCCATCACCATTCTCTCTATCCTTCCTCTTTCTCTTTTCCTCTCTCCCCCCCTTCTTCCCTTCACTGTATATTTATCTCTCCATCTCCTACCATTCTCTATCTCTCACTAACCAGGTTTCCATCCAACCTTTTAATGTGAGTAAAGTACATGTCGGATAAAAAATGTTACAACAGGCCTGATGGAAGCAGCAAATTTGTTGGTAAACTTTCCAAGTGTTGACAAACAACATACTCTAGATAAAGTGGGATCTTTTTGTGACTGTAAAATTCATAATACGATAAATAGTGGTGGAAATGCCTTTATAAATATTGATATAACAACTTTCATACCATGTAAATGTGTGTGGTCCTCTCACTGACTCTGGAAATCAGTTTATTAGGTTACAGATAAAGTAAGGTGTGATGAACTTCACTGCGTGGTCAAAGTGAGCTCAATGCTCTTTTCCAATAAATACCATGTAAACGTGTGTGGTCCTCCCACTATGACTCAGGAAATCAGTTTATTAGGTTACAGATAAAGTAAGGTGTGATGAACTTCACTGCGTGGTCAAAGTGAGCTCAATGCTCATTTCCAATAAATGTTGAGGGTCTTATTCTGGTTTCATGATGATTGATGCTTGGCTGCCATTTGACAAGGAAAATAGTCTTGCTCTTATCTATAGACGGGTTAGCTGACAACATCACAAAAATGATGTGCACGCTTAAATAGGGCAGAAGTTGTGATTCTGGATGGCTAGATAGCTACCAACCATGACAAGAAACTGCCATGTGGGGAATCGTAAGTAACTCGTTTCAGGTAGTTAAATCTTGTTCTTGATACCATGTCTTGTTTTGAGGTGTTTTGACTGATTTCATGTCAATGCTAACATGGCAATGCTCAAAGATATACTGAACAAAAATATAAACTCTACATGTAAAGTGTTGGTCCCATTCATCAGCTGAAATAAAAGATCCCAGATGCACAAAAAGCTTATTTCTCTCAAATTTGTGCACAAATTTGTTTACATCCCTGTTAGTGAGCATTTCTCTTTTGCCAAGATAATCCATCCACCTGACAGGTGTGATATATCAAGAAGCTGATTAAACAGCATGATCATTACACAGGTGCACCTTGTGCTGGGGACAATAAAAGGCCACTGTACAATGTCTGGTTTTGTCACACAACACAATGCCATAGATTTCTCAAGTTTTGAGGGAGCATGCAAATGGCATGCTGACTGCAGGAATGTCCACCAGAGCTGTTGCCAGAGAATTGAATGCTAATTTGTCTACCATAAGCCGATTCCAATGTTGTTTTAGAGAATTTGGCAGTACTTCGAACCGGCCTCACAACCGCAGACTACGCGTAACCACGCCAGCCCAGGACCCAGAAAAAAATCATTCTGATTTGCTGGGCCGAACTTCCCAGGCCCACCCATGACTGCACCCCTGTCCAGTCATGTGAAATCCATAGATTAGGGCTTAATGAATTTATTTATATTTACTGATTTCCTTATATGAAGTCTAACTTAGTAAAATCGTTGAAATTGTTGTACATATTGAAATTGTCGTTTGTATTTTTGTTCAGTATAGTTTACATGTTGTTAACAGTCTAAGCCAACCTTGTCTGTTTTGCCCCATAGTTGTGCACGTGTCGGTTTTGTTGCTAAACAGCCAACCCGTCTATTATAATGTCATCATGTAGGCTGGCCTACCCGCACTGTATCTGTGAGCCGGGCGAGCTCTTGGCTAGAGCATACGTGCCAAGACCAGAGTGGGCACATATTCCAATTAATGTAACAGTTTTTGTAACAGTTGAAAATGTGATGGAAAGACATTGAAGTTTCGATTTTTAATAGACACATGAAAACTTAAGCGATAAAAGTACCTTTTATGTTCACTACCTCATTACACATAGCTTTTTATCTGCAATTAGTCAGTTCGGTGGAGAAACACCACTGCCGGAAAGATTTGCATATTTTCTTTATGCAGATTTGAGAATATTCATCTGAAAATCTGTCCCCAATTGAATGGAAACCTAGCTATTGCTGCTATGTTTTCTCCCTTCCCTCTCCCGTCTCCCTCCTTCCCCTCTTCCCTTCCCCTCCTCTCCCTCCGTTCCCTCTCTCCTTCTGTCTCTCTGTGGGTAACTGGAGGACAACATACCTGACTGGCTGTTTGAAAGTCATTCCTGTCTTATCTCTCCAGCGCCAACAGACACCACTTCACTTCCTCCAGCGATGAAGAAAGTCTGCCTCAGTACTCTGTGTGTCTGACTCTGGCCATACCTCACTTCTCTTTCCTAACCCACCTCCTCAATCTCACTCCACAGTTGGTTTAACCAAGGCAGTCAGTCCAAAGGGAACTCTGTCTGTCCATCTGTCTGTTTGTTGGCTTTCCTGTGGTTATGTCTTTGCTGAAGTCGAACTGAGGAAGCAACATAGTATTAAATGTGTTAATGTGCAAATCAATGTGTTGTGTTTCCCTCTTATTGACTGTTAAAACCATGTTATTCAATACCAAGAAAACGGTTGGTTTGCTTCTCTTTGGATCTGTCTGGCGCCTTTGACAGGAATCTAATTGCAAAGTAAAGCTGGATACTGTATTTTTGGTTCTAGAAAACTGGTGGCACCCACTTCCTAAGTCTGGTTCCGAATGGGAGACCATGTAAATCTCAGTTAGCCACTCTCCAACCTGTAATAGAAGCTTGAAGAGGAGCTACAGTACCCACAGTAGACAATTACCTCAGAATCAATACAGAATGTTCCCTTTCATGGTCTTCCATAGAAGACAAATCACAAATCCAAGAAAAAGAAGCAGATCGTACGGATGTTATTTGAAGCTGTAGTCTGTAGGGTAGTTGTTTTTTTCTCTACCAGCCTTATATGGAGCAAAGCATTCCCAGACACCTAAGCCCTGATACTTTGCCCCCAGGCCCAGTTGCAGGGCGGACTACAACTCAAAGCCGCCAGTTTTTCTCTGACTGCACTTTTGTGATGGCCAGTGCTAGTTAGGATGTAGTTAAGATGTTAGTGGCGTAGAAAGACTGATGTATCCCTGGCCGTCTTATAGAGCTCTGGGAAGAAGCCTCGGACTCCAAAGCCCCTGGGCCGAAGGAGAGGCAAGAGGAACTTGAAACGAAACTTAAAACATCTGTCTGGCAGAATGGCCATTAACACTCGAAAAGCCGGGCCTCAAGGAACCCCCTTTGAGCCAATGAGTCATTTTTAAATACTCTAATAAATACATTTCATATATGTTATTGGGAAATAACATATTGTTATTGGAAAATAATCCTTTGGTTGTGTTTTATAAGGGTCTGGGTAACATCAGAATACTGAAAAGATATTAGGCTGTTGCCACGTGCTTACGGGTGGAGTGCATGGAACAGTGGTTATTCTTGGAAAAAGTTAACTTTTGAAATAGTGCTCATCTCTTAAATGTTTAGTTATTTGGCAATGGTAAGGGTTTTGGAAACTTCAGAATCTGCTCCAATATAGAACGTCTTACCGCATATGACTTTGTAGGAGGCTTTTAAAAAGTCACTTTTTGGCATTCCCGGGAAAATAATGACATGTCTCCTTAAAACTGCTTATAACACATTCTGTTTGTGAAATCGAAATTCTAACAACATAAGATATGTGTGTTAAATAAACGTATTTAGGAAAAGACAAAGACGGAGGGGGGCATGACTTTAAAAAAGGGCAGCGATATTAGACATTTTAATTCATAATTCAAAATGGCTCACTCAGCTCTTCTAGTGTGAATGGACAGTTTTTTATTGGTCATTTTTGTAATATCTTGATATTTAAATGGAAATAGCAATGTTGTGGAATAAAAGAACAGATGACACTTGACTGATATTGGCTATCCACAGTTACTGTCATATGGCTAGGTTCAACTGTAGATTTCGGATTCTCTCTCTCTCTCTTAATTGGGTGATAGTCATCTCTGTGAGGTTTTACCTGGCCTCATCAGTAGGGTCTCAGCTCTGCCGCCCTACTGTAGCAGCTGTAATGTGATCCACTGACTGATTCAAATCAAATTGTATAAGTCACATGTGCCGAATACAACAGGTGTAGACCTTACAGTGAAATACTTACTTACGAGCCCCTAACCATCAATGCAATTTAAAAAAGATACGGATAAGAATAAGAAAAAAAAGAAAAAAAGAAATTAATTTCAAGAGCAACAGTAAAATACCAATGCAATGCAAATAGTCTGGGTGGCCATTTGATTAGGTCTTCTGGTCTTATGGCTTGGGGGTAGAAGCTGTTTAGAAGCCTCTTGGACCTAGACTTGGTGCTCAGGTACCGCTTTCCGTGCGGTAGCAGAGAGAACAGTCTATGACTAGGGTGGCTGGAGTCTTTGACAATTCTTAGGGCCTTCCTCTGACACCGCCTGGTATAGAGGTCCTGGATGGCAGGAAGCTTGGCCCCAGTGATGTACTGGCCGTTCGCACTACCCTCTGTAGTGCCTTGCGGTCAGAGGCCAAGCAGTTGCCATACCAGTCAGGATACTCTCGATGGTGCAGCTGTAGAACCTTTTGAGGATCTGATGACCCATGCCAAATCTTTTCAGTCTCCTGAGGGGAATAGGTTTTGTCATGTCCTCTTCACGACTGTCTTGGTGACAATAATCCACTCTCAGGATGATTGCTGATGCCTTCTCATTCTCTATGTCTTTATGTCTTTGTATGCCTCTATTTTGTGAAGAAGTCACTTTTCCTTTATCAAAATAGTTATTCTCCTCTATGACCATGTATTTTCAATGTATTCAATGGCAGTTCTTACTTTTGCCACAAGGGGCAATGTGCCGATTTCCCTATGCACTAACTAAACAAACCTACTCACAAACAGACACAGACACACATAACCCAATTCACCCAACACAGAGAATCCCACTCTTCCTAGCGGATTCCAGATGATAACAGTAGTGTGTTGAATTTTACTGCCTGCCTGCCTCGCCTCCTTCTCCCGATCATCCTGTATTACTGAGCCTTGAGATCCTTTCCAAACATATCCCTGTCTCTTTCTTGTCTCTTTCTCTCGTCACCTCGAGAGAGCCTGGGTTTGATGAAGGCACTAACTGGATAAGAGTGTCTCCTAAATGACTAGAATGTAAATGTAGATAACAGATTATGGCGCCAGCTCACACATTAAAAAGCACACCGCACACAATGACAAACAGAAGCTTGGTTTGACACATTTTGTATTATTAATGTATTATTTATAAATATTATTATTTCATTCGGCTCACCTTAGTAATCCATTGACGTTGGTTTATTCTTATGCTAAGCGAAAAACAAGAGCAGATATGGAAGGATAAGCTGAGAGTCAATGGAACATTTTATATCAGTGAGGAAACCAAAATGGTGACAAACAATCCTTTTTGTTGGGTGTGAAAATGCTTGTCTGGGAGTGTGTGTGGGCGTGGAGATAAAGTGTGATCAGTAAAATGGCCATAATTATAAAGTAGTAGTCCATCATCATCTACTATGCAATGCTTATGGATTAGGCTTGATTGAATGGAAAATGGCCACAGGTAATGATGGTAACTCATCCTCCCCTCTTTCTATATGGTATCTCTCTCTCTTCCCCTTTCCTGCTAGTGAGATGTGGAAGTACACTGGAAGTCAGAAGTTTACATACATCTTGTTCAAATACAGTTAAACTCAGTTTTTCACAATTCCTGACGTTTAATCCTAGTAAAAATTCCCTGTCTTAGGTCAGTAAGGATCTCCACTTTATTTTAAGAATGTGAAATGTCAGAATAATAGTAGAGAGAATGATTTATTTCAGCTTTTATTTCTTTCATCACATTCCCAGTGGGTCAGAAGTTTACATACACTCAGTTAGTATTTGGTAGCATTGCCTTTAAATTGTTTAACTTGGGTCAAACGATTCGGGTAGCCTTCCACAAGCTTCCCACAGTTAGTTGGGTGAATTTTGGCCCATTCCTTCTGACAGAGCTGGTGTAACTGAGTCAGGTTTAGTGGCCTCCTTGCTCGCACACGCTTTTTCAATTCTGCCCACAAATTGTCTGTAGGATTGAGGACAGGACTTTGTGATGGCCACTCCAATACCTTGACTTTGTTGTCCTTAAGCCATTTTGCCACAACTTTGGAAGTATGCTTGGGGTCATTGTCCATTTGGAAGATCCATTTGCGACCAAGCTTTAACTTCTTGACTGATGTCTTGAGATGTTTCTTCAATATATCCACATCATTTTCCTATATTATGATGCCATCTAGTTTGTGAAGTGCACCAGTCCCTCCTGCAGCAAAGTACCCCCATAACATGATGCTGCCACCCCCGTGCTTCACGGTTGGGATGGTGTTCTTCGGCTTGCAAGCCTCCCCCTTTTTCCTCCAAACATAACAATGTTCATTATGGCCAAACAGTTCGATTTTTGTTTCATCAGATTAGAGGACATTTCTCCAAAAAGTATGATCTTTGTCCCCATGTGCAGTTGAAAAAACGTAGTCTGGCTTTTTTATGGCGGTTTTGTAGCAGTGGCTTCTTCCTTGCTGAGCATACTTTCATGTTATGTCGATATAGGACTCGTTTTACTATGGATATAGATACTTTTGTACCTGTTTCCTCCAGCATCTTCACAAGGTCCTTTGCTGTTGTTCTGGGATTGATGTGGACTTTTTGCACCGAAATACGTTCATCTCTAGGAGACAGAACGCATCTCCTTCCTGAGCGGTATGACGGCTGCGTGGTCCCATGGTGTTTATACTTGTGTACTATTGTTTGTACAGATGAACGTGGTACCTTCAGGTGTTTGGAAATTTCTCCCAACGATGAACCAGACTTGTGGAGGTCTACAATGTTTTTCTGAGGTTTTGGCTGATTTCTTTTGATTTTCCCATGATGTCAAGCAAAGAGGCACTGAGTTTGAAGGTAAGCCTTGAAATACATCCACAGTTACACCTCCAATTGACTCAAATTATGTCAATTAGCCTATAAGAAGCTTCTAAAGCCATGACATCATTTTCTGGAATTTTCCAAGCTGTTTAAAGGCACAGTCAACTTAGTGTATGTAAACATTTGACCCACTGGAATTGTGATACAGTGAATTATAAGTGAAATTATCTTTCTGTAAACAATTGTTGGAAAAATTACTTGTGTCACGCACAAAGTAGATGTCCTAACCGACTTGTCAAAACTATAGTTTGTTAACAACAAATTTGTGGAGTGGTTAAAAAACAAGTTTTAATGACTCCAAGCTAAGTGTATGTAAACTTCTGACTTCAACTGTAAATAGCAATTGGAGGATACCACATTTTCTTCCGACCACCCATTTATGGGAGAGTGTCTCTCTCTGTACTCTTTGCTACCTCAATACTCTCCCTCTCATTTATCCCCTCTCATTTCTTCCTCCCTCTCTCTCTAGCTGTGTTTCATCCTACCCTCTCCCCATCGTCCTCAGAGTAATCTCATGTTCTCCCGGCCCCCCGTCTCCATCAGGTTAATACTGTATACAGTGCCTTCAGAAAGTATTCATACCCCTTGACTTATTCCACATTTTGTTGGGTTACAACCTGAATTCAAAATGGATTAAATCAATTTTTGTTGTATTACTGATCTGCTTCACAGATCAAGCCGGTCTATATCAGGGCAGATGACCCCATATTATAGTGAGCACGGCGACTGCTCCACTTACTCATTGCTAGCCTGCACTGGGAGACTGGTGCATCATGTTAGCTCCCCACTCATGCTGCACAGAAGTTAACACACTTGAATAATGCGACACGGGCATGTACAGGAATTTAGAAACTGTTAATTACGGTTTGCAAAACGGTTTGCAAAACAATGACAATACATTAAAACACTTTACAATGCAGGAATGTACCGGTAGCATTGAGCTATTGTAGGCTAACTTTTCTTGCTAGCTGACAGCTAAAGCTCACATCAATTCACTACCCAAGTACTTTGTTTGTAATAATATGCAAACCATACTTTTTGTAGCTGATTTCAAAGATGATTGCCACCCAAAAAGTTATTCATTCACTTATTCGGTCTCTCTCACATCTCTCCCAAAGATGATCTATTGCCTCAGCAAACTGACTGTGCTCCAACTGGCCACCCCGTTCCTGCCTTGATGTCATTACTGGTTAAAGAGACAGCGGAATATTTAAAAAAAATAAGCTAGTTCTATCCAAATGTTGTTGATCAGCACAATAAATTAAGTCCCAAACAGAAGGGAAATAGATTGTCATCTGTAGCCCCATGAAATCAGCCAAAACAAGCTCAATAATTCGATGCATTCACACACTGCTCTTGAAAAGGCTGTATTGTGCGTAGGCCTATGCTACATCTTTATTTACCCGGTTTATTAATAGAGATTTACAATTCAAATAAATGATCATTGTTGTTATGTACTTGGATTTGTAACAACAATTGATTCATTAATGCATACATGGCTCTATGAAAATATGTTCATGTACCATTCTGTGACTTTGGCTAATATGTCTTCTTTTTTTTGCTGTGGTATCGTTTTGTGAAACTAAACCTGGTATCGAAGTAAAAACTCTAGTATCCTGACAATACTACTGTCATTATAGGAACTCGGGCTTCCTGTTTGTTTTTCACACTGGAATGTATCAACGGGCTCATTTGTTGTGCTCCGCTATCTCCTCGCTCCCCTCCTCCATCTGGCGTGCAGCTCACAGAACGAAGTGGCTTATGAAAACTACAGCTGAGATATTGAATTATTTTCATGTTGAAAAGGCAGTATACTACGGGGCTGAAGTGTTTAGATTTAAGAAGGTTATCTGCTGTGTTTGTGTGACAGAGTTATTAGCCTTTTAATATGACTTTTAGCGTGTGTGTACATGCAAAACCCTGTTTGTGTGTGTGGCAGAGACCTAGCGTTAGTAGACTAACATAACTTGTAGCACAGTATTCACAGTGCCTTTTACTCATTAACCCGTTAATACAATATGCCAGTTCAGAGTATTGTACACTCCAGCACGCATTACTGCCTATTGTGTTGGGTCATCATATGCTAATGCTAAATGATGATACAATGGAGCTTCAATTCGCTGAAATTACCAGTTAGCAATTAGCCTATCCACTCTCTTGAAGACAACATTGGAGGGTACCAGTCAGTTATCAATGGCGAACCTTATAGCCCAAAAATACTGCAAACAGTTTTTGCACGCGTGATAGAAAATCAGAAAATGTACTGCACTATTTTTTTCTCGCTGCTGGACGCTCCTCACCTCCGTTTCATCAACAAAATAAAAACAATAACAAAGGCTCTGGGCCGAACAGTGGCACTGTTTCCCCTAATGCGGATTCAATCTTTAAAGGAGAACCCCCCACATACTCCCCTCCTTCTCAAGCGCTTAGATGTTGGCCAACCACAAATATCACTACAAACATGGTGGCTCTTTTGTCAACCGGCAGGAGAAAAATATCCAAACCCCTGGCCCTTGAGTGCATCCAGGAGTCCTTCTCTGTAGTGTGAGGTTTTTGTGGCCGATTTTCCAGACTCAAAAGCATGTAAGCGAGAGAGACAGCTGCAGTCAAATAAGGTCTTTGAAGAACTACATCAAATGGGCAAATCATCTCCCAGCTATTGGGCTGACAGCGGCAACGGAGTGGGGCGGCGGCACATGGACAACGTGAGGGCAACATAGAGGGGCGGGGAGGGGCGATGCTTTGTGTGTTGTCTGTGGTAGGGTGGCCAAGTGGATGCTGGGGAAGTGGGGCTTTTTATTCATTGTCTGCATCCCTTGCTCGCTGCTCTCTCATCTTTCTCCCTCTTTCTCTAGCTCAGGGTCTTAAACCTTGTCTTGCCCAGGGACGCCCTCCAAGGCAAACCGGCGACCCAGGGACCCCCATCATACGTTATAAAAAAAAATACAAATAAACCTGTCTTTTCTTCAGGTGAATGATAATGGAAAGGAGAAAAAAGTAATCAACATTTTAATGCCCGGCACCACAGGCTAAAATTCAATTTTTGCATATACTTTAGCCCCTAAAAGTACCAATTGAAATGTCAAAATGTTGATGACAATGTATATTTTTGTTAGTTTATCATGCTACCATCGTCAACAGTTCATGAATTATAACTACTTTAAAATGATCATGCATCCATAATTTCAAAGGTCACTACATTGAATCACTCGTCATGTAAAAGCACATTTCATAGATAATGTTAGGTTGGGTCTAAATAGGCTTTTGGTTGTCTAAATTCAGGGTGCTGTAAAACTTAAATTAAACACATTCTCAAATAGCTGTCTGTCACTTTTGATAAATTATCAAAATTATTTAAGTGAATTGTTTACGAGTGAACTTCCGTGAGTACTGTAAATATTGTGAAAAATAAGATAAAGGAGATCTCTATTGCACTCCACACTGCCCTCTCCCACCTGGACAAGAGGAACACCTACACTACCAGTCAGAAGTTTGGACACACCTAATCATTCCAGAGTTTTTCTTTATTTTTAGAAACTTCCCTTCCTGTGACAGTACTCATGAGAGCCAGTTTCATCATAGTGCTTGATGGGTTTTGCGACTGCACATGAAAAAACTTTTATAAGTTCATGAAATTTCCCACATTGACTGACCTTCATGTCTTAAAGGAATGATGGACTGTCATCTCTCTTTGCTTATTTGAGCTGTTCTTGCCATAATATGGACTTGTTGGTCTTTTACCAAATAGGGCTATCTTCTGTATAAAACCCCTACCTTGTCACAACACAATTGATTGGTCCAAACGTATTAAGAAGGAAAGCAATTTCACAAATTAACTTTTAACAAGGCACACATGTTAATTGAAATGCATTCCAGGTGACTACCCCATGAAGCTGGTTGAGAGAATGCCAAGAGTGTGCAAAACTGTCATCAAGGCAAAGGGTGGCTACTTTGAAGAATCTAAAATCTAAAATATATTTTGATTTGTTTAACACTTTTTTGGTTACTACATGATTCCATACTGTATGTGTTATTTTATAGTTGTGATGTCTTCACTATTATTCTACAACACTTTTTCACTGGTTAATCAAAGGTTAGCAATGTGTTGGTAAAAATGAATGTCCAAATCAAGAAAGCTTACCAGCAGCCAGCGGCACTTGCCTCAGTGGTAGCCTATTCGCGGGTGCTTTTTCAAAGCCTATGTCAGATACTTCAGTGAGTAAAATTGGCTCCAGTGAGTGTAATTTCCTTTATATTAGGATTTGATAAATCATTAGAAAGAAGATAGTCTCCTCTTTTCTGCTGAAGAAAAAAAAAAATTATATTCATTTATATTTTTGCGGACCCCCGCTCTAGCTCCCCACCTGCTGGGGGTTGTACACTGAACAAAAATATAAATGCAACATGCAACAATTTCAACATTTTTAACGAGTTACAGTTCATATAAGGAAATCAGTCAATTTAAGTAAATTCATTAGGCCCTAATCTATGGATGTCACATGACTGGGAATACAGATATGCATCTGTTGGTCACAGATACCTTAAAAAAAGGTAGCAGTGTGGATCAGAAAACCAGTCAGTATCTGGTGTGACCACCATTTGGCTCATGCAGTGTGACACATCTTCACATAGAGTTGATCAGGCTGTTGATTGTGGAATGTTGTCCTACTCCCCTTCAATGTCTGTGTGAAGTTGCTGGATATTGGAGGGAACTGGAACACATTGTCATACATGTCGATCGGTGAACTGGGACATTTTCAGCTTCCAGGAACTATGTACAGATCCTTGCGACATGGGGCTGTGCATTATCATGCTGAAACATTAAGTGATGGCGATGGATGAATGGCACGACTATGAGCCTCTGGATCTCGTCACGGTATCTCTGTGCATTCAAATTGACATTGATAAAATGCAATTGTGTTCGCTGTCCGTAGCTTATGCCTGCCCATACCATAACCCTACCGCCACCATGGGGCGCACTGTTCACAACGTTAACATCAGAAAGCTGCTCGCCCACATGATGCCCATAACGCAAGAATAGTGTAGTGAAACTGGGATTCATCTGTGAAGAGCACACTTCTCCAGCATGTCAGTGGCCATTGAAGCTGAGCATTTGCAGTTTGAAGTTAGTTACAACGCCGAACTGCTGTCAAGTCAAAAACCCTGGTGAGGACGACGAGCACTCAGATGAGCTTCCCTGAGATGATTTCTGACACAGTTTGCACAACCGGCTGTCTCAGATGATCCCACAGGTGAAGAAGCCTGATGTGAATGTCCTGGGCTGGTGTGGTTACACATGGTCTGCTGTTGTAAGACTGGTTGGACGTACTGCCAAATTCTCTAAAACGACATTGGAGGCGGCATTCACTTCTATGAACATTCACTTCTATTGCAACAGCTCTGGTGGACATTCCTGCAGTCAGCTTGCCAATTCTACGCTCCCTCAAAACTTCAGACATCTGTGGCATTGTGTTGTGATAAAATTACACATTTTAGTGTTGCGTTGTATTGTCCCAAGCACTATGTACACCTGTGTAATGATCATGCTGTTTAATCAGCTTCTTGATATGCCACACCTGTCAGGTGGTTGGATAATCTTGACAAAGGAGAAATGCTCACTAACAGGGATGTAAACAAATTTGTGCCCAAAATTTGAGCGAAATGCGTATGGACAATTTCTGTGATCTTTTATTTCAGCTGAAGAAACATGGGACCAACACTTTACATGTTGTTTTATATTTTTGTTCAGGTGTATATAGCGATTAGAGGATGCTGCCAAATCCCCCTCCCATGTGGAGCGATTTCAGTGCCAACAGAAATTGTATTTGAATTCTATAATTTTGAATTGTTATTAGGATGTCGAATTTAATATTTTTTTATTTGTAATTCACAAATGGTGTCATTGAATTCATGAATGTGTATGAAGCATTAATAAACCCAGTGCAAAACACTATCACAGGGCGAAAAGAGACACTGAAGACTGCCTGCCTCACAGACACCCTCCTCTTTTCTTTGTTCACCATCCTCTCCTCTGTGCTGTATATTCTCTGTAATGGGTTTTGTAGTGCAGGGTTGTGTCCTCCTACACCCCACTACTACTACCATGTCTTCTTCTTCAGCTAAAGTGAATGTTTCAGCATTGCAGTATTCCTCTAATTCTCTACTGCTATACCTCTTGTTATTATCCCAAGCCTAACCTGGCTTGTGTCTACCACTTCAGCATCACCTTGCTTCTCAGAGAGATGAGCTCATTGGCAGTGAGGAGCATTCTATTTTAGGAGGTAGCCATGTGAAATTCATCCTCCTACTTCTGCAGCCTTTCAAATGATAATAATGAGAAAAAACAGGCAGGAAGTCTCTGAAGTTTTTTGGGTCGGCGCGTTCCGCTTGTTACGCCAGTCGCATTCGCCCAGGCAATTTGCCTCCTTGTCTGAGTCTGAGAGGAAAGGCTTATCGCTGCGGTTGTGAGGGGCGATGCTCCGTAACTGGACAAGCCCCTTAAGCCCCTTAACATTCAAATCAAAGCGACCCCCTCTGTTCTTTCGCACCCTTTTTTCCTTGCCTGTCAAGGCACCTGCGAAGGTGACAGAAAAAATGTGATGGTATATTCAATAAGGACGAAGGGAAGGGAAAGCAAACCAAAGTAAATCCTTCACTACAGTTGCTAGTGGTTTCAATGGGTTTCAGTGACCGTGTCCAAAATATGGCTTGCCTATTACTTACTTAAACTGCATACTGTGTACTAATCATACTACGTACTATTTTAGCACGTACTGTTTAGTAAAAAGTATAAAGCATGCCACGGCTGCAACGTGCTACTTTTGGTGGGAACTTGGAGGGGAAAAACAAGCTCAGACTGGGAAAAATCGTGACGTCCGAGTTTCCAACTTATAATTCCGAGTTGGATGACCGTTCAAAATTATTTTTCCCAGTCGGTGCACGTTTCCGAATTCCCTGTTGTCTTGAACGGACCATAATTTACGGCTTTGCATATGAAGGATCGTTTGTAGCCCCACCCAGTGACCTTTCACTACAGCAGAGTTCCGGAGTGTTGTTGTTTTGGGCTAACGTTAGCTAAGTAGCTAGCATTTGGTACGACATATTTGGAGTAAACTTGAGTTAACCGTAGACCTAACCGTGTATCAATTGAAGAATCACCTGAAGCTTGAGAGGAATGGGAGAAGCAGTAGAGGAATGCAGTGCTGAGGCAAAGGGCTTGTAATGAGGATGACTGGCTAGCTACTTCTCTGTGTGTGTTGAGCTTTCTGGTGCCCAGAGCTGCTGAGGTGTCACCCACGTGGGCATCATACATTATATTGTGAAGGAGAAGTCTAGTGGCTACACGACTCAGGGAGGTTTCCAGAGTAGCTAGCCCTCTACAAGATCGTCACCAGACTCCATCTTCACCAGCCATCTCCCTGATCAAGCCATGAACTGTCCCTCTCCGTCTTTGGAAGATGCATGCACTCAAAGACTTGGCCTCCATTGGTTGACCTAGCCAAATATAGCTAGGCTACTCATGATGATGTTTTGCTTGTTTTTTGCTTTTGATGCACTTTGAGATTATGAAAAGTTATACAGAAATTAAATAAATTATTATTATACCAAAGATGGTTTATTTAGTTTAGAGCGAAAAGCTCTGACGAAGGACAAGAGGCCGACACGTAAGCTTCAATAAAAAAGGTGATACTAGCAAGAGTAGTGTATGGGTTTATTTTTTCATTCAAATTATCTCATTGTTACCATGCACCTCAAATGTGCGATTGCATTTTTTATCTTGAAATGTTAAAAGTAAAACACCAACAGTACATTTTATTATTCTTTTCAATGAGAACAGACCCTTTTTGCAGTAACTTTTTTTACTCTTCACATGCGCTACTGTTTATTATCTCTCACTTAATCCTATTGTCACGTTCTGACCAGTAAAGGGGTTATTTGTTATTGTAGATTGGTCAGGACGTGGCAGGGGGGTATTTGTTTTATGTGGTTCGGGGTGTGTGTTTATGTAGAGGGGTGTTTGGTTAGTGTTTTCCGGGGTTTTTGGGCTATGTTCTATGTTAGTATATTTCTATGTTCTAGTCTTTTTAGTTCTATGTTTAGTTTATTGATTTGGCCTTCAATTGGAGGCAGCTGTTCCTCGTTACCTCTGATTGAAGGTCCTATATAGAGGGGTGTGTTTTGTTTGGGTTTTGTGGGAAGTTGTGATTGCATAGCTGTGTTTAGCCTATAATCCCGTTCGTTCGTTCGTTCGTTCGTTCGTTCGTTCGTTCGTTCGTTCGTTCGTTCGTTCGTTCGTTCGTTCGTTTTCTTGTTTTGTTTCGTCAGTGTTCTAAATAAATATATAATGAGCACTCAACTCGCTGCGCTTTGGTCCACTTACTACTACGACCGTTACACCTATTTATATGTACATATCTACCTCAATAACCTCATACCCCTGCATATCCACTCTGTACTGGTACTCTGTGTATATAGCCAAGTTATCATTACTCATTGTGTATTTTTTACTATTTTTATTATTACGTGTTTTACTTTTCTATTATATCTCTATTTTCTTTATGTCTGCATTGTTGGAAGTAAGCAATTCACTGTTCTTCTACACATATTATTTACAAAGCATGTGACAAATAACATTTTATTTCATTTGAATGTAGGCTACCGCGTTATTAATGTTAGCTATAGCTAGTGGCATTGAATAGTGCAGTGGCCACATGACTTACTCAACCTTTTGTTGTGGCATTTCTCCTGCCGTGGTCGCCACTTAATTAAATGCCTGATTGTCATCAGACCCTGCAACAGTTTGAACACAAGCCCTAGGATAATGTTAAATATTAAGTTGTCGCTCAACAGCAAGCAAGTAACCCTGTAGCTAACGTTACTTTTCAAATAGTTACAGGTTCTAGTCCTATTAAAACACATACACTATATATACAAAAGTATGTGGACACCACTTCAAATTAGTGGATTCGGCTATTTCAGCCACACCCGTTACTGACAGGTGTATAAAATCGAGCACACAGCCATGCAATCTCCATAGACAAACATTGGCAGTAGAATGGCCTTACTGAAGAGCTCAGTGACTTTCAACTTGACACTGTCATAGGATGCCACCTTTCCAACAAGTCAGTTTGTCAAATGTCTGCCCTGCTAGAGCTGCCTCGATCAACTGTAAGTGCTGTTATTGTGAAGTGGAAATGTCTAGGTGCAACAACGGCTCAGCCGCAAAGTGGTACGCCACACAAGCTCACAGAATGGAACCGGCAAGTGCTGGAGAGCATAGAGCGTAGAAATTGTCTGTCCTCAGTTGCAACACTCATTACCGAGATCACTTTGCGCAATGCCAAGCACCATCTGGCAGTCCGACGGATGAATCTGGGTTTGGCGGATGCCAGGAGAACTCTACCTGCCCAATGCATAGTGCCAACTGTAAAGTTTAATGGAGCAGGAATAATGGTCTGGGGCTGTTTTTCATGGTTCGGGCTAGGCCCCTTAGCTCCAGTGAAGGGAAATCTTAATGCTACAGCATACAATGACATTCTAGACAATTCTGTGCTTCCAACTTTGTGGAAACAGTTTGGGGAAGGACCTTTCCTGTTTCAGCATGACCATGCCCCCGTGCGCAAAGCGAGATCTATACAGAAATGGTTTGTCAAGATTAGTGTGGGAGAACTTGACTGTCCTGCACAGAGCCCTGACCTTAACCCCATTGAACACCTTTGGGATAAATTGGAACGCCGACTGCGAGCCAAGCCTAATCGCCCAACATCAGTACCCGACCTCACTAATACGCTTGTGGCTGAATGGAAGAAAGTCCCCGCAGGAATGTTCAAACATCTTGTCGAAAGCCTTCCCAGAAGAGTGGAGGCTGTTATAGCAGCAAAGGTGGGACCAACTCCATATTGGCCCATGATTTCGGAATGAGATGTTCGATGAGCAGGTGTCCACATACTGTTTGTCATGCTAGCTAGCTAAAGGCATGGCAGGCAGCAGGCTGCAGATTTGTTTTCAAAGATGTAACGTTACGATGACATAGTCATGATCATTTTCAGAAGAACAAAAATGACTTATATTTGAAAACCACCACAGAAGTGCTATTCGCCAAGTTGTTGGGTTGTTTACTTGAAGAGATCTAAAGTTAGCTATCAAAACTAATCTCTTCCAATGCATTGTGACTGTGAAATTCCCCCAAATTGTGCTGCGAATTCTACGAAATGAAAAGCTGAAATGAGTATAGCATCCTGTCATTTAACTTGATTTTTTAAAATGCACATACTATAGAAAGGTTCTATTTTCGCATACTGAGAATGTGTCATGCGCGATTAAGTTGTTCCCTGCTATTCTTTTTGTATTCGGTAGCACATCCCCATATCTAATTGTCAAAGCCAAAATGAGTATGACAAGCGACCATGTATAGTACTGTCTTTTTCGAAATGTCACATACCTTCTTTTTTTGCTTACTCAAACAGCCTACTATTTAGGACACAAGTTTACTCATTTTCAGGGTGGTAACAGAGTGTGAGCGAAGTTGAGTGGTTGGAAATCCCGCTCATCACTCCTGGATCATGTCCTTACTCTGCTAAAAAACACTTCATGCACACGGGAAAAATAAACTCCAACTCCAAATTCGCTCCATTCATTAAATCATAATTTAACCAACACCGATTTATTTTTGTGACTACCTGGACCTACCAATTGATTTTTAAGTATTGAAACTAAACCATATGGCAATCAATGAAAAATATTTGAATAAACATGAAAAGGTGAATGGGATATACATTTTAAAATAAATTATAAAAATAGTTTATTTACTGTCCTATCCTGATGGAATGGTCCCATAGACACCCACCTGACAGACCCATACACTAAGGAGAAGTCCTTATATTTTCTATGGACCTACTGTAAGTAGCCTATATGCAGCCAAATCAGAAAGATGAATGTGGTCAGAGACCTACTAAAGCAACACTGCCCCCTCAAGATTCTAAGCCTGCCCATCAGGGTTGGTCCTGCAAAGCCAAAGCCCCCTGATGGGAGAGCATAATATTCAAGGAAATTCTCAAAGCTTCTAATGAGAACCTTGATGACCTTGTACCTAGCCGGTGGGGATTCCGGTGGCGTGCCCCCACCCAGGCAGTGGCAGTGCTGGCAACGCTAGCTGCACTAACACTAGCTGCAGTCACACTCTGGTGGCACAAAATAATCAAAGACTGCACATAGATGCTTAGGGAAATGGTCACAACGGGGGACCAGCATGTGTGTGTTTCAGGGGAAGGCCTGATCTCCATCACCTAGGACTTGACAATTTGCTCAATTTTGCATGCCTTCTCAAACAGCTGCAACTGTATATGCATTTGTAAACCAAGTCCTTTCTTGAGTTGGGCTCTGGGATGGAACAACTGTTGAGCATCTGAGCTTATGATTGTTTGTGGGGGAAAGGGGTTGAGGGTGTATGAGTGTGTGTGTGTGTAACCCACATCTGTTGCTAGGGGGTAATGATGTAAGGGACAATATAAACTCAGCAAAAAAAGAAACGTCCCTTTTTCAGGAACCTGTCTTTCAAAGATAATTCGTAAAAATCCAAATACCTTCACAGATCTTCATTGTAAAGGGTTTAAATACTTTTCCCCATGCTTGTTCAATGAACCATAAACAATTAATGAACACGCACCTGTGGAATGGTCGTTAAGACACTAACAGCTTACAGACGGTAGGCAATGAAGTTCGCTGTTATGAAAATTCAGGACACTAAAGAGGCCTTTCTACTGACTGAAAAAACAAAAAGAAAGATGCCCAGGGTCCCCGCTCATCTGCGTGAACGTGCCTTAGGCATGCTGCAAGGAGGCATGAGCACTGCAGATGTGGCTAGGGCAATAAATTGCAATGTCCGTACTGTGAGATGCCTAAGACAGCGCTACAGGGAGACTAAACGGACAGCTGATCGTCCTCCGAACATCACACCTGCAGGACAGGTACAGGATGGCAACAACAACTGCCTGAGTTACACCAGGAATGCACAATCTCTCCATCAGTGCTCAGTATGGCCGCAATAGGCTGAGAGAGGCTGGACTGAGGGCTTGCAGGCCTGTTGTAAGGCAGGTCCTCACCAGACATCAGCGGTAACAACGTCGCCTATGGGCACAAATCCACCATCGCTGGACCAGACAGGACTGGCAAAAAGTGCTCTTCCCTGACGAGTCGCAGTTTTGTCTCACCAGGGGTGATGGTCGGATTCACTTTTATTAACAAGGAATGAGCGTTACACCGAGGCCTGTACTCTGAAGCGGGATCGATTTAGAGGTGGAGGGTCCATCATGGTCTGGGGCGGTGTGTCACAGCATCATCGGACTGAGCTTGTTGCCATTGCAGGCAATCTCAACGCTGTGCATTACAGGGAAGACATCCTCCTCCCTCATGTGGTACCCTTCCTGCAGGCTCATCCTGACATGACCCTCCAGCATGATAATGCCACCAGCCATACTGCTCGTTCTGTGTGTGATTTCCTGCAAGACAGGAATGTCAGTGTTCTGCCATGGCCAGCGAACAGCCCAGATCTCAATCCCATTGAGCACGTCTGGGACCTGTTGGATCGGAGGGTGAGGGCTAGGGCCATTCCCCCCAGAAATGTCCCGGTACATGCAGGTGCCTTGGTGGAAGAGTGGGATAACATCTCACAGCAAGAACTGGCAAATCTGGTGCAGTCCATGAGGAGGAGATGCACTGCAGTACTTAATGCAGCTGGTGGCCACACCAGATACTGACTGTTACTTTTGATTTTGCCCCCCCCTTTGTTCAGGGACACATTATTCCATTTCTGTTAGTCACATGTCTGTGGAACTTGTTCAGTGCATGTCTCAGTTGTTGAATCTTATGTTCTTACAAATATTTACACGTTACGTTTGCTGAAAATAAACGCAGATGACAGTGAGAGGACATTTCTTTTTTTGCTGAGGTTAGGATGATTCACAATGAATGTTTGCCTAAATAATATTTGCTTGCAAATTTATTTATTTTTCTGTACATTTTGGTTTTAGGTAACAATCCACGAACTGCCAACATTATTATGTGTATTATTTGTTTATTAAATTAAGATGTATATAAAAAAATCTATGTCAGTCCAAAGTTTGGACACACCTACTCATTCAAGGGTTTTTCTTAATTGTTTATATATTGTAGAATAATAGTGAAGACATCAAAACAATTAAATAACACATATGGAATCATGTAGTAACCAAAAAAGTGTTCAACTATTTCCAAATATATTTTCTATTTCAGATTCTTCAAAGGAGCTACCCTTTGCTTTAATGACAGCTTCACACACTCTTGGCATTCTCTTAATGCTTTTAATGCTTTTCCAACAGTCTTGAAGGAGTTCCCACATATGCTGAGCACTTGTTGGCTGCTTTTCCTTCACTCTGTGGTCCAACTCATCCCAAACCATCTCAACTGGGTGGAGGTCAGGTGATTGTGGAGGCCAGGTCATCTGATGCAGCACTCCATCACTCTCCTTCTTGGTCAAAAAAGCCCTTATACAGCCTGGAGGTGTGTTGGGCTATTGTCCTGTTGAATAACAAATTATATTCCCACTATGTGCAAACCAGATGGGATGGCGTATCACTGCCAAAGGCTGTGGTAGCCATGCTGGTTAAGTGTGCCTTGAATTCTAAATAAATCACTGACAGTGTCACCAGCAAAGCACCCCAACACCATCACACCTCCTCCTCCATGCTTCACGGTGGGAACCACACATGTGGAGATCATCCATTCACTTAATCTGCATCTCACAAAGACATGGCGGTTGGAACCCAAAATCTCAAAATTGGACTCACCAGACCAAAGGACAGATTTCCACCGGTCTAATGTCCATTGCTTGTGTTTCTTGGCCCAAGCAAGTCTCTTCTTCTTATTGGTGTCCTTTAAAAGTGGTTTCTTTGCAGCCATTCGATCATGGCCAGATTCACTCCTCTGAACAGTTGATGTTGAGCTGTGTCTGTTACTTGAACTCTGTGAAGCATTTATTTGGGCTGCAATCTGAGTTTAATCAACTTGTCCTCTGCAGCAAAGGTAACTCTGGGACTTTCCTGTGGCGGTCCTCATGAGAGCCAGTTTCATCATCGCGCTTGATGTTTTTTGCGACTGCACTTGAAGAAACTTTGAAAGTTCTTGAATTGTTCCGGATTCACTGACCTTCATGTCTTAAAGTAATGATGGACTGTCATTTCTCTTTGCCTATTTGAGCTGTTCTTGCCATAATATGGACTTGGTCTTTTACCAAATAAGGCTAACTTCTGTATACCACCCCTACCTTGTCACAACAAAACTGATTGGCTCAAACGGATTAAGAAGGAAACAAATTTCACAAATTAACTTTTAACAAGGCACACATGTTAATTGAAATGCATTCCAGGTGACTACCTCATGAAGCTGGTTGAGAGAATGCCAAGAGTGTGCAAAGCTGTCATCAAGGGAAAGGGTGTGTACTTTGAAGAATCTCACATCTAAAATATATTTTGATTTGTTTAACACTTTTTTGGTTACTACATGATTCCATATGTGTTATTTCATAGTTTTGATGTCTTCACTATTATTCTACACTGTAGAAATCATTTTAAATAAATAAAAACCCTTGAATGAGTATGTGTGTCAACTTTTGACTGGTACTGTATATATACTGCTCAAAAAAATAAAGGGAACACTTAAACAACACAATGTAACTCCAAGTCAATCACACTTTTGTGAAATCAAACTGTCCACTTAGGAAGCAACACTGATTGACAATAAATTTCACATGCTGTTGTGCAAATGGAATAGACAACAGGTGGAAATTATAGGCAATTAGCAAGACACCCCCAATAAAGGAGTGGCTCTGCAGCTGGTGACCACTTCTCAGTTCCTATGCTTCCTGGCTGATGTTTTGGTCACTTTTGAATGCTGGCGGTGCTTTCACTCTAGTGGTAGCATGAGACGGAGTCTACAACCCACACAAGTGGCTCAGGTAGTGCAGCTCATCCAGGATGGCACATCATTGCGAGCTGTGGCAAGAAGGTTTGCTGTGTCTGTCAGCGTAGTGTCCAGAGCATGGAGGCGCTACCAGGAGACAGGCCAGTACATCAGGAGACGTGGAGGAGGCCGTAGGAGGGCAACAACCCAGCAGCAGGACCGCTACCTCCGCCTTTGTGCAAGGAGGAACAGGAGGAGCACTGCCAGAGCCCTGCAAAATGACCTCCAGCAGGCCACAAATGTGCATGTGTCTGCTCAAATGGTCAGAAACAGACTCCATGAGGGTGGTATGAGGGCCCGACGTCCACAGGTGGGGGTTGTGCTTACAGCCCAACACCGTGCAGGACGTTTGGCATTTGTCAGAGAACACCAAGATTGGCAAATTCGCCACTGGCGCCCTGTGCTCTTCACAGATGAAAGCAGGTTCACACTGAGCACATGTGACAGAGTGGAGAACGTTCTGCTGCCTGCAACATCCTCCAGCATGACCGGTTTGGCGGTGGGTCAGTCATGGTGTGGGGTGGCATTTCTTTGGGGGGCCGCACAGCCCTCCATGTGCTCGCCAGAGGTAGCCTGACTGCCATTAGGTTCCGAGATGAGATCCTCAGACCCCTTGTGAGACCATATGCTGGTGCGGTTGGCCCTGGGTTCCTCCTAATGCAAGACAATGCTAGACCTCATGTGGCTGGAGTGTGTCAGCAGTTCCTGCAAGAGGAAGGCATTGATGCTATGGACTGGCCTGCCCGTTCCCCAGACCTGAATCCAATTGAGCACATCTGGGACATCATGTCTCGCTCCATCCACCAACGCCACGTTGCACCACAGACTGTCCAGGAGTTGGCGGATGCTTTAGTCCAGGTCTGGGAGGCCATCCCTCAGGAGACCATCCGCCAACTCATCAGGAGCATGCCCAGGCGTTGTAGGGAGGTCATACAGGCACGTGGAGGCCACACACACTACTGAGCCTCATTTTGACTTGTTTTAAGGACATTACATCAAAGTTGGATCAGCCTGTAGTGTGGTTTTCCACTTTAATTTTGAGTGTGACTCCAAATCCAGACCTCCATGGGTTGATAAATTGGATTTCCATTGATTATTTTTGTGTGATTTTGTTGTCAGCACATTCAACTATGTAAAGAAAAAAGTATTTAATAAGATTATTTCATTCATTCAGATCTAGGATGTGTTATTTTAGTGTTCCCTTTCTTTTTTTGAGCAGTGTATATTTTTTACAAGCTATATATAATGCAAATTGAGGTGAGAGCGATGGAAATGCTTTAGGCTTTTTTCTGCATCTGTTCTGTGGGTGGCATTATGTGCTCTTTTCGAAGGATGGGATTCAGGGGGATGGGGGTGGTCTGCCGGTCACTGGGATGACAACCCAACTTGGCATGGGGAAGGGTTTTAGCCGGTGGAATAGTGGGGAACAATTGGAGGTTTACTTAGTAGCAATGCAAATATCATGGTATAGTGACATGGACACACAATCACTATGGGACTTTTTAATGGTGAGTTGACAAACATATATTATGATAAATAGATTTGAAGCTGTCACGTCCTGACCAGTATAAGGGTTATTTGTTATTGTAGTTTGGTCAGGACGTGGCAGAGGGTATTTTGTTTATGTGGTTCGGGGTGGTGATTTATTTAGTAGGGTGTTAGTTTAGTTAGTTCTGGGTTTTTGGGGTTATGTTCTAGGTTTGTATTTCTATGTGGTCTCTAGTCTTTTGTATTTCTATGTCTAGTTTATTGGGGTTGGACTCTCAATTGGAGGCAGGTGTTTTCTAGTTGCCTCTGATTGAGAGTCCTATATATGGGTATGTGTTTGGTTAAGTGTTTGTGGGAGATTGTTTCTTGTTTTGCCTGTGTGAGCCTGACAAGACTGTTTTGCTGTTTGTGTGTTTTTTGTTATTTTTGGTGTTCTCTTTATTTTAAATAAATAACAAGATGAGCATCCACATTCCTGCTGCGTTTTGGTCCTCTATTCCCGACGACAGCCGTTACAGAACCTTGTATCTCATTAGGGTAAATGGTGAAATAAGTATAGCCAGTTATAATTGTAATGGCTTAGCAGATAATAAGAAAAGACGATCAGTATTTACCTGGCTAAAAGAAAAGGAATATAATATCTATTGTTTACAGGAAACTCATTCAACAATTTTAGATGAAGTTGCGTGGAAAAAGGACAATGGGGGCAAAATATATTTCTCCCATGGGCAAAGAAATTCAAAAGTGATGATATTAATTAACAGCAATTTTGATCCGAATGTGCAAATTGTCCAAACAGAACCTCAAGGAAGATGGATGATGGATGTCCTCTTGCTCAGTTGTGCACCGGGGCCTCCCACTACTTTTTATATTCTGGTTAGGGACAGTTTGCGCTGTTCTGTGAAGGGAGTAGTACACAGCCTTGTATGAGATCTTCAGTTTCTTGGCAATTTCTCGCATGGAATAGCCTTCATTTCTCAGAACAAGAATAGACTGATGAGTTTCAGAAGAAAGTTCTTTGTTTCTAGCCATTTTGAGCCTGTAATCGAACCCATGCTCTGATGCTCCAGATACTCAACTTGTCTAAAGAAGGCCAGTTTTATTGCTTCTTTAACCAGCACAACCGTTTTCAGCTGTGCTAACATAATTACAAAAGGGTTTTCTAATGATCAATTAGCCTTTTAAAATGATAAACTTGGATTAGCTAACACAACGTGCCATTGGAACACAGGAGTGATGGTTGCTGATAATGGGCCTCTGTACACCTATGTAGATATTCCATTAAACATCAGCCATTTCCAGCTACAATAGTCATTTACAACATTAATAATGTCTACACTGTATTTATGATCAATTTAATGTTATTTTAATGGACAACAAAAATTACCTTTTCTTTCAAAACAAGGACATCTCTAAGTGACCCCAAACTGTTGAACGGTAGTGTATATAGTAATTGATCAACCCTACAAGCAATACAAGACTCTGTTATTATGGTGGGAGATTATAGTACTGTTTTAAATACCTCTATGGACCATAAAGGAAATCACACTACAAACTATCACGCACATGCACTTAAGGAAATCACGAATGACATAGATATATTGGAACTAGTGGATATATGGAGGCTTAAATATCCTGACCTAGTGAGATATACATGGAGGATGCTCAATCAAGTTAGTCGTCTTGACTACTTTCTTATGTCATTCTGTCTGGAACCAAAAGTTTAAAAAGTGTTGATAGGGGACAGAATGTGGTTGGACCATCAAATAATTGCCCATATATATTACTCTTACAGAATTTCCACGTGGGCGAGGATATTGGACATTTAATCAAAGCCAATGTTGGAGAATCTCATATAAAATGGGATAAAGTTTATTATGGCCTCCGTTCCGCTCACATACTCTGGTTGGTAATACCTGTCACCAGTTGGCCAGCTCCATTTGCAGTATCACATCGAATTCGAACTGAAACAAAGACACATTCGTTAGTGACACCACTCCGCCGTGTCTAGAAACAATTTGAAGACGAGAGAGGTATAAAGAGAAAAAAAATATGTCAAGATGTGAGTGATATGTGTGAGACTTTCATCCGATGGCACAGAAAAAAGCACTCTTCTTCCCTCTCCCAGATCCTAGACTCTCATTAAGGCGACGAGAGTCTACCCCCAAGATCCACCGAAAGAAGTGGAGCACAGTCTTCTGAGACAAACATCGCCTGAAGTAGAGGAATAAGACTTTCTTTAATTGGAGATAGGGGGGATAAAACAAGAAATGGTACGCTGAAGGTTCGTGGATTACTATATCGTAGCATCCGTCCCTGAAGTGAAATTCATAGACAAAGCGTTGCAACAAAAGGGGGATATTGGACATGGATAAACATTATTCCAAAAGTGGCAGTGCATACGAAATGAGAGTCTCGGCGCTTATCAGAGGAACCCCACTTCCCTAGTGCTTCGCGCTCATAGAGAGTGTTTGTTTTAATGCCTGTCATAAATATGTATCAGGGGTCTTAATCTGATGGCGCTACTTTGTCGAGAATATGAGATACCAAAATACGTCCATCAGTCCCAGACGTCCGCTAAATTAGAAGTTCCACACACTCATATCGGCAGAATGAGTCACTCCGGAGTGGCAGTGGTGTTTATTAAGCTGCTGGAAACAAAGTTCTCTATAGGGAAATACTGCTTTCCCTCGCTTTCTTCTTTTCAGAAAAGTACACATTCAGGGGCTCTCCTCAGCTGCCAGAAGAAGAGCACGCTAAAGCATAGCAATTCAGATTGTATTGTGAATGCAAAATCTCCTTCAATTGGCCGACAGCAAATTAATGCAACTTGTTTGTACAGCCAGCCATCTATGACCATCTGGGAATCCTTAGTCAGGGCTGTCAAGTAGTTCTTCAGCCCAGAGTAACCCATCCACTGCATTTTTTCCATCTGCACACAAATAGGCTGACACGCTGTTGTGAAAAGGTAGCATGTGTACATTTTGTATTTAAACCTCTATGGAACTTGCTTACATTGTTGTGTTACTTATGGTAGACACTGTAGCTCCCTGGCCTTCTTGGATTCTCCAAAGTGTTTTCAATGGATCTTCAACCAATGTTTCAGTCAATAAAAGACCATCGGGGTTGACATGATGATGGCTAATTGTGATAGTAGAGTCAAGTGTTCCTGCATAACCCATACAAAACACTCCCCCCACCCTCAAGCACACACACATACACATTTTGTTCTATCCTCATGGGGACCTAAAATTAACTTCCATTTCAAATCCTATTTTCCCTAACCCATAACCCTAGCCTTTGTCCTCATCGGGATGTGAGAAATGTCCCTACGAGGGAGAGTTTTCCTTTTTTAACTATCCTTCCGGGGATTTTAGGTCCGCACACCCCCTAATACCTACAGTACCTCTGTCTTCTCCCTCCCTGCAGCCCTGGAGGACCCGTGCAGTGAGGTGACCTGCAGCTACGGCAGCACCTGCATCCAGTCATCGGACTCCTTGTCGGCCAAGTGCATGTGCCCGCTGAGCTGCGACGGTAAGCCCGAGCAGGTGGTGTGTGGCAGTGACGGCCAAGACTACCGCAACGAGTGCGAGCTCTACAAGCAAGCCTGCCACACCCAGAAGAACTTCCGCCTGCAGCACCAGGGATACTGCAGTGAGTCCCCTCATATACTTCTCCTCTATCCTCCCTCCCTCTCCCTCCTTTCTTTTGTTCTTTCTTTTTTGCTTTCGCTCTCTCTTCACATCCCTCTGGAGTTTCATTGGCTTCTATCTCTCTGACATCATGTGACTAGTTTTCAAATTCAGAGCTTTCTTTTCTTCATGCAAACTTCCAGCGGTGTGGATTATTCACTGTTGACAAACAGAGTTTTTAGAGCTGGCCAGTTCGAGAGTTGTTTTGTGTCACCTGCTGTTTGTTTTGGTAGTTTTCTCCTGAGGACGTCTGACTTTGAGACATTTGCGCCGAGGGAAAGAGCCAGATAGAGCTAACCAGACAAACTAGCATCCCAAAAGTGAGACCCTGAGAGACTACAAAATGGAAGGGAGATGGTGTCTCAGGCCCCCAGAGGACAGCTCGAATATATATCCATTCCAAGCTGGTGAGACCAGGCTCCATGTTGCCTTACCCCCAGGGGGAGGCCTGGGGCCCCAGGAGAGCTGGCCCGGCGGGCCCCTAAATCTTCCTGAGCGATTCTGTCCAAGCTTTGGCTGTCTCAACTGGCTCGCCAACGTCAGACAAATGGTGATGCTTTATATATACAGCTGGGGCTAGGCTAGCCAGCACCTCCACTGTCTGTCTGTATGTCTAATTGCCTCATCGGGGGTGGGTGGGGGCTCGACTGCGGAGTGCAGGAATCCTGGAAGCCGTTCTAGTGTGTTAATGGGAGGTAATGGTTTTTGCAAATGGGATAATAGCTAGGCTTGTGTTGCATCATTGCATTTCTGGCGTCAGTTATTTTTGAAGAAAAAAAACGGAGTTGTTAATGTTTCCAACACTTTATATCCTCCTGTGTTAGCGATTCCATTGTGCTAATATACACAATCCCTACAATCCCTGACCTTGGCAATGTGTTGCTGGCGTTGGCCCTGTTGTTGTCCTGCCTGCCCAGCCCGGGCTGTGGAAGTCTAGCTACCATTGTCACTTTTGTGTTCCTGTTGTCGCTCTTTGTTTCTCGAGCCAGGGCCTTTTCTCTCCCTTTCTCTCTTTCCCTTTCTCTCTCTCTCTATGTCCTTTTGGTCTCATCCTCCTCGGTGGTGTTTCGAATGACTTGCTCGCAGCTTGGCAGTGTTTTAATGCAGCGCAGAGGTACATAAATCCTTTGTGTCCCCTTGCTCTATACAAGACCGTGTAGAGAGATGAGACGAAGTTGAGCAGGCAAACAGCTCCTATTTCAATAAGCATCTCCCCAGTTCCATTATGATTACAGCTGATATGGCCACCAGCGCCAGCTGCCAGCCTGTTGTCCTCTTAGATCCATGGGCTTCTTGGCTTTCCCCTTTGCCTTTCCAGGGCAGCCAGTGTTGATAGCAGGCCTATCTCCAGCATATCCCTGGTGATGGATAACCATGTCCTACCACTAACCTCTCTCTCTCTTGCTCTCTTTCTCTCCCCTGTTTATAGACCCCTGCAAAGACAGTGAGAACAGTCTGAACGTGGCGTGCCGGGTGGAGCCACGTACCCGCCAGCCCCTGACCTTTGCCCCCCCGGAGTCCTGCCCACCCGTCAATGAGCCACTGTGCGCCAACGACAGCCAGACATACGAGAGCGAGTGCCATATGACGAGGACGGGCATGCAGAAGGGCATTGAACTCAGGAAGATCCACCCGGGCCGCTGCAAGAAACAAGGTGAGCCAGCACGTTCATGCATGCACACACGAACTGCACTGCCTTGACCGATAGATAACTTACCATGTTCTTTACGGGCTGTGTTGTGTTACATGCATGACACCAGATGGTTTGCTTGATAAGAGTTCACAAAGGCTTATCTGGGCTATTTGCACTGTCAGGTTTACAGTCAATCAAATCAAATCCAATTTTATTTGTCACGTGGCAAATACAACAGGTGTAGACCTTACAGTGAAATGTTTACTTACAATCTCTTAACCAACAATGCAGTTTTAAGAAAAATAAATGTTAAAGTATTTACTAAAATAAACGGTAAAAAATGTTTTTTTTTCATTAAGGAGCAACATTAAAATAACACTAGTGAGGCTTTATACAGGGGGTACCGTTACAAAGTCAATGTGTGGGGGCAGAGGTTATAGTCCGGGTAGCCATTTAATTAGCTCTTTAGGAGTCTTATGGCTTGGGTGTAGAAGCTGTTAAGCCTTTTGGAACTAGACTTGGTGCTCCGGTACCACTATGACTAGGCTGGCTGGAGTCTTTACCAATTTTTAGGGCTTTCCTCTGACACCGCCTGGTATAGAGGTCCTGGATGGCAGGAAGCTTGGTCCCAGTGATGCACTGGGCCGTACGCACTACCCTCTGTAGTGCCTTGCGGTCGGAGGTCGAGCAGTTGCCATACCAGGCAGTGATGCAACTAGTCAGGATGCTCTTAATGGTGTGGCTGTTAAACTTTTTGAGGATGTGAGGACCCATGCCAAATATTTTCAGTTTCCTGAGGGGGAATAGGCATTGTTGTGACCTTTTCACGACTGTCTTGCTGTGTTTGGACCATGATAGTTTGTTGGTGATGTGGATACCAAGGAACTTGAAGCTCTCGACTTGCTTCACTACAGCCCCGTCGATGAGAATGGCGGTGTGCTCTGTCCTCCTTTTCCTGTAGTCCACAATCATCTCCTTTGTCTTGATCATGTTTAGGGAGAGGTTGTTATCCTGGTACCACACTGCCAGGTCTCTGACCTCCTCCCTATAGGTTGTCTCATCGTTGTCAGTGATCAGGCCTACTACTGATGTGTCGTCAGCAAACTTAATGATGGTGTTGGAGTCGTGCTTGGCCATACAGTCATGGGTGAACAGGGAGTACAGGAGCGGACTGAGGGGCCCCAGTGTTGAGGGTCAGTGTAGCAGTTGTGGTGTTGCCTACCCTTACCACCTGGGGGGTGGCTCGTCAGGAAGTCCAGGATCCAGTTGCAGAGGGAGGTGTTTAGTCCCAGGGTCCTTAGCTTAGTAATGAGCTTTGAGAGCATTATGGTGTTGAACGCTGAGCTGTAGTCAACGAATAGTATTCTCACGTAGGTGTTCCTTTTGTCCAGGTGGGAAAAGTCATCCGGAACAGCTGATGCTCTCATGCATGCTCATGTTGCTTTCCTTGAAGCAAGCATAGAGGTTATTTAGCTCATCTGGTATGCTCGTGTCACTGTGCTTCCTTTTGTAGTTCGTAATAGTTTGCAAGCCCTGCCACATCCGATGAGCATTGGAGCCGGTGTAGTACGATTCAATCTTAGTCCTGTATTGTCACTTTGCCTGTTTGATGGTTTGTCGGATGGCATAGCGGGATTTCTTTTAAACGTCCAGGTTAGTGTCTCGCTCCTTGAAAGCAGCAGCTCTTCCCTTTAGCTCAGTGCAGATGTTGCCTGTAATCCATGGCTTCTGGTTGGGGGTACGTACGGTCACTGTGGGGATGATGTCATCGATGCACTTATTGATGAAGCCAGTGACTGATGTGGTGTACTCCTCAATGCCATCTGAATAATCCCAGAACATATTCCAGTCTGTGTTAGCAAAACACTACTGTAGCTTAGAATCTGCTTCATCTGACCACTTCCTTATTGAGCGAGTCACTGGTACTTCCTGCTTTAGTTTTTGCTTGTAAGCAGTAACCAAGAGGATAGAGTTATGGTCAGATTTACCAAATGGATGGCGAGGGAGAGCTTTGTACGCGTCTCTGTGTGTGGAGTAAAGATGGTCTAGAGTTTTTTTTCCCCTCTGGTTGCACATGTAACGTGCTGGTAGAAATTAGTGTGCCTTCTTGAGTGCCATCTTAGTGCCAGCATCAGTTTGTGGTGGTAAATAGACAGGTACATAGTGTGGTCTACAGCTTATCATGAGATACTCTACCTGAGGCGAGCAAAACCTTGAGACTTTGCACCAGCTGTTATTTACAAATAGACACAGACCGCCACCCCTTGTCTTACCGAAGGCAGCTGTTCTGTCTTGATGATGGACTGAAAACCCAGCCAGCTGTATGTTATCCATGTCGTCGTTCAGCCACGACTCAGTGAAACATAAGATATTACAGTTTTTAACCTCTCTAGGCTAGGCGGGACGAATTCGTCCCACCTACGTAACAGCCACGGCTATCCTGTGGCGCGATTTTCAAAACCTTAAAAATCCTATTACTTCAATTTCTCAAACATATGACTATTTTACAGCCATTTAAAGATAAGACTCTCGTTAATCTAACCACACTGTCCGATTTCAAAAAGGCTTTACAACGAAAGCAAAACATTAGATTATGTCAGCAGAGTACCAAGCCAGAAATAATCAGACACCCATTTTTCAAGCCAGCATATAATGTCACCAAAACCCAGAAGACAGCTAAATGCAGCACTCACCTTTGATGATCTTCATCAGATGACAACCCTAGGACATTATGTTATACAATACATGCATGTTTTGTTCAATCAAGTTCATATTTATATCAAAAACCAGCTTTTTACATTAGCATGTGACGTTCAGAACTAGCAAACTTCCGGGGAATTCGCTAACATTTTACTAAATTACTCACGATAAACGTTCACAAAAAGCATAACAATTATTTTAAGAATTATAGATACAGACCTCCTCTATGCACTCGATATGTCCGATTTTAAAATAGCTTTTTGGTGAAAGCACATTTTGCAATATTCTAAGTACATAGCCCAGGCATCACGGGCTCGCTATTTAGACACCCGGCAAGTTTAGCACTCACCATAATCATATTTACTATTATAAAAATGTCATTACCTTTTGTTGTCTTCGTCAGAATACACACCCAGGACAGCTACTTCAATAACAAATGTTGGTTTGGTCCAAAATAATCCATCGTTATATCCGAATAGCGGCGTTTTGTTCGTGCGTTCCAGACACTATCCGAAATAGTAAAGAAGTGTCGCGCGCATGGCGCAATTCGTGACAATAAAATTCTAAGTATTCCATTACCGTACGTCGAAGCATGTCAACCGCTGTTTAAAATCAATTTTTACGACATTTTTCTCGTAGAAAAGCGATAATATTCCGACAGGGAATCTCCTTTTCGGCAAACAGAGGAAAAAATCCCAAAGGCGGGGGCGGTCGGGGTCACGCGCATAAGCTAGTGTCTCTTGATGGGCCACTTGAGAAAGGCGATAATGTGTTTCAGCCTGGGGCTGGAATGACGACATTCTGTTTTTTCCCGGGCTCTGAGAGCCTATGGAAGACGTGGGAAGTGTCACGTTAGAGCAGAGATCCTTAGTAAATGATAGAGATGGAAAAGAAGTTCAACAAATGGTCAGGCAGGCCACTTCCTGTAAAGGAATCTCTCAGGTTTTGACCTGCCATTTGAGTTCTGTTATACTCACAGACACCATTCAAACAGTTTTAGAAAATTTAGGGTGTTTTCTATCCATATGTAATAAGTATATGCATATTCTAGTTACTGAGTAGGAGTGGTAACCAGATTAAATCGGGTATGTTTTTTATCCAGCCGTGTCAATGCTGCCCCCTAGCCCTAACAGGTTAATGTCCCGTTGGTAGGTTAGTCTTGATCAGAGCTCATCCATTTTATTATCCAATGACTGCACATTGGCTAATAGGACTGATGGTAAATTCAGATTACACACTCGCCGTCGGATCCTTACAAGGCACCCGACCTACGTCCCCGATATCTCCGTCTCTTCTTCATGTGAATGACAGGGATTTGGGCCTTGTCGATTGTCTGAACTAAATCCTTTGCGTCCGACTCGTAAAATAAAAAATCTTCATCCAGTTCGAGGTGAGTAATCACTGTCCTGATATCCAGAAGCTCTTTTCGGTCATAAGAGACGGTGGCAGAAAAATTATGGACAAAATAAGTTACAAATAACGTGAAAAAACACACACAATAGCACAATTGGTTAGGAGCCCGTAAAACGGCAGCCATCTCCTCCGGCGCCATCATCATCATAGATGATACCGATCTGAAGAAATCCAATGTTCCTGTTGTGTGATAGGGGCTTCAGTAGACCACCACCACCGTGTCTGTAGCTTTTCTGCTCTCACCTCATCTCCACACATCTGAGACTCCCCATAGAGTTAAAGACAAAGGCTCATGGTGTGATGCACTCTACTACAGACAACTGTGGTTTTGCGCTTCAAATAATTCTCAGTTTCTGCCCTGCAACACACCGACTCTCTTTTGTTAGAAATATTTTGTAGTCAAGCTTGAGTACAGATAAAGACCGCTATTATGTGGATACATATGGGACTTCAACTTCTCAGTAGAAGTCTTAGCACTGTGTGTTCCTGTGAATTTATTTAATTCTTCATCAAGTTAACAGGAACCCATTCTCTATCTGTCTTTTACTGAAGTGAAATGGATAGGCATAATCATTTTTAGTTTTCTAAAAAGAAAATGTATTTCAACAGTCATTTCATTTGAAATGTAGATCAATGACATCATACAGTACGTCCCTCTAATGTTCGACTCCCAGAGAAGGCAGCTCCGTAATTAGGTTCCAGTATAGCATGACCACTTTACAGGAAAGAAAAAGAGAGGAATGGCTCCAAATTGAATTCATGTACACATTTGATCCAGTGATAGAGAACATAATGAATTTGAAGTTCTGAATGTGCCTCAACCTTCTCTAAGATTGCCTCGATCAAATCAAATGTATTTATATAGCCCTTCTTACATCAGCTGATATCTCAAAGTGCTGTACAGAAACCCTAAACAGCAAGCAATGCAGGTGTAGAAGCACGGAGGCTAGGAAAAACTCCCTAGAAAGGCCAAAACCTAGGAAGAAACCTAGAGAGGAACCAGGCTATGAGGGGTGGCCAGTCCTCTTCTGGCTGTGCCGGGTGGAGATTATAACAGAACATGGCCAAGATGTTCAAATGTTCATAAATGACCAGCATGGTCAAATAATAATAATCACAGTTGTCGAGGGTGCAACAAGTCAGCACCTCAGTAAATGTCAGTTGGCTTTTCATAGCCGATCATTGAGAGTATCTCTACCGCTCCTGCTGTCTCTAGAGAGTTGAAAACAGCAGGTCTGGGACAGGTAGCACGTCCGGTGAACAGGTCAGGGTTCCATAGCCGCATTCGTCGACTGATTTGCTGCATCACATTTCAAGTCACATTTTATTTTAAGTCCATTATCACAACGTCTCTACAGAGGAAAATTAAACATTAAAAACAAGAAACAACAATGTCCCTCGTCCATTTTGCAGAGATGTGCAAGGAGGAGTGCAAGTTCAATGGCGTGTGCCAGGTGGAACATCTAGGCGTGCACTGCTCCTGCGAGCCTATCCAGTGCGACGGGACCTACAAGCCGCTGTGCGGCAAAGACGGACGCAGCTACGTCAACGACTGTGAGCGGCGACGGGCCGAGTGCCTGGCTAAAGCCCACATCCCCGTCAAGCAGCAAGGCCCGTGTGGTGAGTCAGGTCCTCTAGGAGGGGGGGGGGGGAAAGGGGAGAAGCCTCTGGTCTTTCTCTCTCTGTCTCCCTCTGGTTGGCTCCTCCAACCCTGTGTATAAGTACTGCATGTGTGTTTGTTCTGTCTCTCTCTTGACTTGTCAGTAGTCTGTGGTGGGAGGGGAGGTGAAAAAGCGAAAAGACAGGAAGTTACCATGACCACCACGTTTCCCTTCATCCCCCATCTACCTCATGCCCGTCACGCTCCGCCATCACGTGACACATGAAACACAACAGCCTTCATGTTTCGTTCATGTCCTCCTACCTTCCCGGTAGTGCCAGTCTTCCACTTCAATGGTTTCTCTCTCTCTCTTCACAACACAAAGTTTTGTCTTGCCTGTCTGTCTCCGTCTGTCTCTTTTTTGTCTGTGTGGCTTCCTTTTTAAACAGGTATTCTTTCTATTTCAATGCGTCTGTCTGTATTTGTCCGTGTGACATCTGCCGCTGTTCGGGACATACCCTTCCCTTCAGCAGGGGAGAGTTCAACCTTTGACCTCTGGTGGACACTGACCACTTGGGGGGTCAGAGACTCTCCTCCAATTGGACTAAACAGGGGTGGTTGCCTTTCTCCTTTCTCTTTTCCTTCTTTTTCTTTTCCCTTTCTCTCTCTTTCTTGCTCCCTCTCACTCTCTCTCTCTATAACGGAGTAGTACGTTCTCTCTCCCAGCACTCCAAGCTGTCACTCTTGTCTTTCCTCTGTGCACCCTCCTTGCAGCCCTACTGTGTCTGCGGGAGGAAGAAAGCATCCGTCCGTGAGGTTGGGGAGCTCCTCTTCTTCCCACTGCTGTGTTTTGTTGTGTTAACCCCTTTCCCATCTCCCAACCCCCTTTTCCCTCAACCCTCAGCCTATGATGGTACCCTGCTACCCTAGCATGGCGGACCGCATGTCGACCCTCCCCCTGCCCTATGCCCAACCTCTCCCTTGCCACCCAGGCACTGACTTTTGCTATGCCCAATGCCTATAAGTGCCTGCTGACTAGGTCTCTAAACTTCATATAATCAATTGACTAGGGGTGTTTGTAGATGTAGAATTAATCAGCGGTGGGTAAACTATACCACTGTGAAGGCCACCCGGCACAGATGCAGGCTTTTTGCTCCACAATTCAGCAAATCAAAGCCTTGATCGAAAACTACAAAGAGTTGATTTTGTAGAATCATGGGTGTGTTACTGCTTGGCCAGAGTAAAAACCTGCTCCCACAGTGGTCCTCACAGGGTATAGATAGCCTACCCCTGATGTAGAGTGTCTGTATTCGATAGACCAGCTAAATGCGGGACCACAGTCGTTTTGTAGGAAAACTCCTCTCGAGTTCTCCTCAGACAGATATCTCTATCTCACCTCTGTTGGTTATCTGAATACTAAATTGTACTCGGCGAGGTGACGTTGAAGCATGGCTTCACAGTATCATGGTGCAACTCATTAGCATTGTTTTTTTCTCATCTCTTCCCCTGTCTTTTTGTCGTGCATAAATTAACATGTGAAATGTCTGCGGTGCTTATGTTTTTTATTTTTTATTTAATTATTTCTGACAAAGTAAACGGTCACCGTTCTTTTCAGCGTATTTTATCCGGTGGCGAGTTACAGTACATTTTTTAATGCGTTTTAATGTCTATTGACATTTGCATATTTGCTTGACGACACGATGAGATTTAGATTTAAATCTCCTTTCAGATTTAATTCAACATCAAAAGGAGAGGAGTGAGGTGCCGAGGCTGTTGGTTTAGTTGTGGGGGGAGTATGTGTGAGAGGGTGTGTGTATGTTTGGTTTTGTGTGTGTGTGTGTGTGTGTCTTTGTTTGGTTTTGTGTGTGCAGGCTTGTTTGGTTGTGTGTGTGTGTGTTTGGTTTTTTGTGTGTGTGTCTAAATGGCCTCCTTGTCACGAAGCGATCAATAGCACAATCAGAGGCACAGTTACAGCTGTGCCACTCGGCATGCAGCAATGGACATGCTATCTCTCATCACTGTGACCGTGGCAGCCATTGTCTCACACCGTACTTCCGTCCTAACCACAACACACACACCACAAAGAAGCTTGTGTCATCCTTACTGGGCCAAACCACATGTCACCTCTGGGAACCACAGTCCCCTGCTAACTTCAATGGCACTGTCTAAAGCATACTTAAAATCACTTACTGTACATCAGAACTTTATAGTGATCGCAAGCACACACACACACACAGTGCAGAAGAGAGGGTCCCTGCTGTTCTTTTTCATCTATAGTCCTCCCATCCAGCTGCTGTTCTGGCATTCCTGTGTGTGTACAGTCTTCTACATGCACCCCAATAAGCCTGAAGTGGTTCAGTCTCCATCGTCTGCCGCCTGGCACTGGCCAGCCTTTTGTCACTTCCCAAAAGCTCTAAGAGCGTCGACCGTGGGATGGATGGAGAGCGAAAAACTGGGATGATGGGGTGCCATGGCTGTCACTAGCCCAAACCCACACACACTCCTTTCTTATTGGGCGCGAGATGGCGCTAGTTTATCGATCAGTCACACCACAAGCCGTATGGAGGGCTGAAAATAGTTCCATATCTGACACCTAATCGTGAGTGTGGTGACAATCCCCCTAATGTGACTGTCATCGGCCCTTTCACTCTTTGTATCCCTCAAGTGCCACTTGTCCCCTATGGGGGGGCCACAAACTTCCCTAACCATATGGACACAACCAATGTTCCCTCTAAGCTGCTCCCCTGGGACTGCTGCGCAAAGCGCAGAAGAAATATCAGCCCACGGAGAGAAGCACGAGATTGAACTTAACTCAACTTTGTTGAGTTTTTCCTGTTAGTTAACACTATCAACGTTTCCCTTTAATGTGTTAATTGTGATTGAATCAACACAATATTTGCCACTTTCAACACAGCACACCAAAACAAAACAAACTACTCAGACCGGTGCGGCATAACCAATCACAGCTGCAGTATGCCTATATGCAAATAGACCATTGTCATATATGGATCTGTGCCTTTTACTTTGAACTGGAAGTGTTTACAGCTGTGGTCATGAGTAGATGCGTTTGTTTTGAGATCAAAGCAAGAGCTGCATGTAGCCACGTGTTTGTTTTGTTTATATTCTTTTGCTAGTTAGTGAGTTATTAGCCCATGTATAGATCATTTGTAGTCAGCAATAGTAGAGTGATTGCTTCCTACAGGAGCACAAAACGTGTACGTTTCTAGACATCTTTGAAAAGCTAGTCAGGTAAAGAGCTTTTTTTTGTCTTAAAGGGGCAGTGTTGTATTTTGAGACAGGCTTGAATAAGCTAAGTAGCAGAGGGTAGCATAATTTGTCTGATTCTCTGTAGTAATGGTATGGGAATAATAATGCATTTTATTTTGTAAAGTGGTTTCTTGCATCAAACAACACAACTTTTCAGTCACCTCCTTGTCTGAAGCACAAGTGGATGAACAGGTTAATGTGAAGCCCTGCATGTTTTTTTTTCAAATGTCTTATGGAATGTAGGCCTATATTGAACACCACACATTGGCTGTTACTGTAGGCTGAATGATGGTAACAGCTATTTCCATGTTAAAATGTTATGGGATGCATTTTCTCCATTGTTTTTTATGGTAGGCAACTCTGGTAGACCTACATTATGATCACATAGCCACAGTAGCCTACTTGGCCTCTGTTAAAACTGTAACTTAAAGCGGGTACAGCCTCAGTGTTCACAGTAAACAAGCGCTGGGAGTTGCACAAAACTTTCTCAACGTTCAAGACCTGAAATTTGGTCAGTGCCGTAAAGAATTTGAGGAACATTGGACACAACCATCTGACAAGCTGAAAATACAATGCTGCCCTGTTTGATTTAAAAGCCCATATGGTATTCCACAGGAATGTGTTCGAGGTCAGTCTCTCATGAGATAGCCACTTTAAAGATGAATGGCTTGTGAGTGGCCAGTTCATAGCATTCCCCAGATGCTCAGATGAAAAAGTCCAAGGGGCTTAAGATGTGTCTGCCTTAACCCAGAGCGCTCAAAGAAAGCTTTTACTGCTGCGAGACGGGCACATTAGATGGTACAGCGGATCACAGACAGACACACAGACAGACAGTGAAGTACTTAGTTAGATGGTTAGATAATTGGTTTGAATACCATTTGAGAGCGGTGAAATATTGGCTCATTGGTTGTGTGTGTGTGTGTGTGTGTGTGTGTGTGTGTGTGTGTGTGTGTGTGTGTGTGTGTGTGTGTGTGTGTGTGTGTGTGTGTGTGTGTGTGTGTGTGTGTGTGTGTGTGTGTGTGTGTGTGTGTGTGTGTGTGTGTGTGTGTGTGTGTGTGTGTGTGTGTACACATTCACACACGCTCTCCCCTCCCGGAGGTTAACAGAGAATCACTCAGCCAGAGAGACATTGTCATTGACAAAGAGCTTCGCCGAAGGAGGAGAACTGGGGAGAAAAGTGCGCCTACGGTGACACCCTGTATGCACGCATGACTGTAAGTCGCTTTGGATAAAAAGTGTCTGCTAAATGCCATATACACAAGCCTCTCCGGTGAATATTTATAATTTGCATGTTTATTTGATTAGCATCTCCGCCACGCGACGACATTAGTCGCTGGCTGTGATTATGCTCATCAACAATAATAGGCTGAGTAGCTATTAAACCCAGCGAGGACCTCCAGTGATGTTTGGTAATGAATCTAATTAGTGTAGTTGCTCTGGGAGTCAGGTTGACGGTATGGCAGGGGTACTAGGGATTATATTTAACGTGGCCCATAGCGGACTGAAGTGTGTGTGTGTGGTGATGAGAGTGTGTGTGTGTGTGTGTGTGTGTGTGTGTGTGTGTGTGTGTGTGTGTGTGTGTGTGTGTGTGTGTGTGTGTGTGTGTGTCAGTAGTGGCTGAATTGCAGCAGTCACCAGGCCTTATGTGTATAGCAGGGTCCTGCTTTGGTGAGCCACCCCTCCCCTTACCTTGTCTGTTGCACCCCTCCTTCCTCCCTCCCTCCCTCTCTCACAATGTATGTGTTGTGTGCCCTCTGTGTGGACCACCATGCCAATGATGCCCATCTGCTGTTTGGTGGCCTTCCTTCCTTCCTTCCTCTCCTCCCCCTCTCCTCTCTCCTCTGTACAGTTACACGTCATGAGATGGAGGAGCTCATCTTTGTACAGTGGTTCTTCCTTTAAAAGTTATGAGCTTATGCAGTGACCGTTAGTGGTAGATGGTGTCATTCTGTCATTGCACCACACTATCACAAGGGGGAGTTAGAACGCTGATCTATCGGTAGTCTAAACTGGGGCACAAATTTACTTTTCATAAATTAATGGAGGTGTTTTCAGCTTGAGATTCTCTCTTCTCTGGCACTAGAGTCCTGCATCAGGCAACAACAACAAACAACTGTTGGTGGTCTTGGAGTTAAGAGAGAACTTGGGTAAATACAATGGGGGAATTTCACTTGACATGTGGACTGACGATTTTCCAAAAATAGGCACGGTGGGCTTTTGGTTTCTCTCCCTCTAAAACCAGAAATAAATCATTCCAAATAACAAACTGCCTTTATTTACAAATTAGTAAGAATGTCTCACTCCATGTTCAAGAATGGCCTTTTTCCCTTTATTCAGATTATAACCGCTCACTTTCTTATTTGGAAAACAAAATAATCTCCAAAATATTTTTATTTTTTAAACAAGCCATAGAAAGTTTCAGTTTAAACCACATACAGAACAAATAATACAACAAATATTGTGGTTAAACTCAAATGTACTAATTGATAAAAATGTATCAATTGGAACCTTTATCAAGTGGAAGGGGGAAAAAGTAAGGAACTTGTCTGTCGGAAAATTGTGATAATTAAAAATATATACCAGTTTCATTTAAGGACCAAAAAAATGACAGCTGTGCCATATAGATTGTAAAATAGTTGGGAAGAGATTTTCGATGTACCGATTCCATGGCACATGGTTTATGAATTCACACGCAATTTTCCATTCCACCTGAAAGCCCTAATCTTCTCACTTGAATGAATAGAGATCCTGGTCATGGTGCTACAGTATGGTGCCTCAGTATGTTGTACAGGTGGCCGTCTAATCTTGTCTAATGGGAGGGCCAGCCCTGGTTCCTGTTTATTTTCCTGGGCTTTTGCATTCGGCACAGGCGAATAGCACTGTGATAGCCCACCCTGTGATAGCCCACCATCAGCAGGACAATAGACTCTTAATGAGTCCACCAAATGCATTGTTTTCTAACCACATCTGGATGGATCCATAATGAATTACTATGTGAATAAATATCACTGAATGACAGAAATATTGGAATAAAGTAGGCTAATGAAGGCAACACATGGTTGCTTACTGGAACACCCAAAGTCATCCAATTGTTATAATAGGATTTGAAGCAATAGCCTACCCGCGTGTGGTCAACTATTTCAGCACCGTTTCACGCTGCTCTGAGACAAGCATGGGGACTGGTCTTGATAAATCAATGAGATTTTTATTTTCACTGAATCTCCGTTTGGGTATTGGTTAGCCTACAATTAGGGTGTGGAAATGTTAGGATTATTTTGCTTTTCACTTGTTGACACATAGTAGCCTACTCCCAACCGGTCACATTGTACAGCGCCATATTTTGTTTTTTGTTTTTCTTGAAATAAAAACACCATAGTATTAATCAAATTAATTAAGCAAAATTTCTTCAAATCAATCCCATATACTATATTCTTACAAAAAAAGGTCAAATGCTTCTCAAAGATGCCCTCTGGTGGTCAAACTAGCACTAATAAGCATTAATGGCAACAATGGTTGACACTTCAATAACGTGCCATAGAATTCTGCGGCAGCCCACAAGCTGTGCTGCGATACGACACGACTTTTAAGGGAAGAACCATTGTACGTGTTCCCTTATTGTTGTCTTTCTCTGTCCTCATTTACTTTGGCTTTTACTATATTTCTCTATTTTTATTTTTCCCCTCTTCTCCCATCCCACTCTCTCTCACCCTCTGTTTCGCTGTATTTCACTTCATCTGTGTTCCCTATGTCATCTGGTAGAAGAGAACGCGTGTTTGGGGTTTTAAAAAGCAAATTGAGGACTAAGGTGTTTGGTTTTGTCCCCTTGCAGCCATTACTCTGTGATAAGTGCTCCGTACCAGGGAAACAGGGCCCGCGGGCCTTCCTTTCACTATATGCTAATATTTAGCCTCTTTTCTCTCGTTCTGGCACCTATTTTAATATGTTCCATAAATGTTTTCACTGCTAGCGAGACACGGGTGGCAGCCCCCCTCCCCCCTCCTTGCAGCACCGACAAAACTGAGTAAGGGTGCTTCCCATTGGCTGCTTTTCTACGATGGTGGCACTGACACCCGCCTCTCCCTCACCCGATTGGCTACTGACAGCATGGGGAGGAGTTTTCTCTGATTCTTATCGTGATATTGGGAGTAATCCTGAATTGGACCAGGGAGCAAGGAAGATTCCAATCTACATATGTATGAGTAGGGAGATGCTCGACTGCAAAAATATAATCTCCCTGCTTTTACATCCATATGTACAGTGTTGAACTGCGTACATTACCCACGCAAACACGGCTAAGAACATGACACTCCATCTCTCCTGGTTTATATACAGAACGCCCGCCGAGTGCGTTTAGCTCGCCTCTAAATCTTGACTAATGTGACAGTTTAGTGAGAGAAGGGAAGAGGAAACGCCCCTCTTGGGGAGAGACGGGCAACACCCCAGAAGCCCATTTCATCCGAGAAGAGTTTTAATCCCCCTGGTTTTAAGCTCGGGGATGGCAACTATAAAATATCAGACTAATTAAAAGCAAAAGGAAAGCAGGGGAGCGAAGGGAGGGCGCATGGCCTAGATTGGTGGGAGAAGGGCACAAAGTGGAGGCAGAATTCAGACTCCTAAGTCACCACTTCTGAGACAGAAACATTATCCTTTCGTAGAGAAGCCACTGGGGTTTCTTTACTTCAGCTAGGAGAAGAATTATTGATCAGAGGAGAGTTACTCATCTCCAAGACCACTCCTGCGGTGATGCACTCACTTACAGCCATCTCTCCACAGCACACCTTTTTCTCTCACTTCTTTGATTACGTTTGTGGCACTCTGGATCTTACACACACACCATTGTCTCTTTCATCTGATAAACACAGAGGGGACATTAAATAGCATGTGTGCATTTGATGCTTGTATGTGTGTGTGTGTGTGTGTGTGTGTGTGTGTGTGTGTGTGTGTGTGTGTGTGTGTGTGTGTATGTGACTGACTACTGCAGCCTCCCAGTATATGTCCCTCTCTACTGAGGCATATGACTGCGACAGCTCCAGTCCTTGAACAGCACAGCCACCACTACCATCTCTACCCAGGCCTCCGGGATGGCAGGCTGCTGTTTCCAATTCTCCCTCACTGTTTCTGAAGGAGAAAAGACGCTTTCAGTTCCTTAAGATTTTTTTTACCAACTGAGAATATATAAGCCATCTCAATTACCAAAGCCGGGTATAAGGGCTGCTGGACGTTTCTCAAAGTCTCTAATCACTATCTCTCCCTCACTAAGATTATTTCACCAAGAACTGTGGGAGTTTTGCTTCTTCTATTTAATAAATCTGGAAGAAAAAATGTGCCTCCAGAAGGAATGAGCATTAAAGAATAAAGAGCTTTTTGGATTCTTTTCATCTTATTTTTTGGTGTCGAAACAAAGAGAACCAGGGACAAAAGCGTTATCTGAGGCTGCAGTTGTATGTTAGGGAGCCGGGCCTTGGGAAATGGGTTGGTGAATCCATTTGAAGGCCTTGAGTGTGTGTATGGATTGCCCTCTGTTTCCAGCGCTACATACACACAGTGAGAAAATAAATATCAGGCAGAATATATATTTTTTTAAGCCTGGCAAAATTAGGCACAGTTCCACTACTTACATATTTACATGCCAATTTCGCAGCTCTTTCAAACCACCGGCATTCCCACAACACAGAAATCAATAGCAGTGTTCCACTGCTTAAGCCGCAACATTCCAATTACAAAAACTGAGAGCCTTGTCTCCTCGCTCATCCTTGCACATGATCTGTTTAGATGTGTTAAATTATGGTCGCCAGTAGGCAATGCTCCTCCTCACACCAGTATCGGCCAGGCCCTTATCTTGTTGTTTTGCTATTCTCTTTTTCTTTAAGTGCCGAATCAAGGTTGGCTTTCTTGTCCTGTGAAGTGACACTATCTCACTGATGACAGCCTGAACGTTTGTTCTGCACTTATAAAGAAATAAGAAATAAGCATAGAATAACTTAGAAACGTTCTTTGTTGTGTGCGGACCCTCTGCATTGCAGCCAAACTACACCCCAACATGGAGACAATGGTAAGCCACCACAATCCTGAGATTTTAGACATGATGCTAGCTATCAAACTGCTACATAGGGCTTCTCTCCCTAACAGTTCGAGATGACGTCACTGGTATTTCATGGGCGAGATAGCGCCACATAGGTAAATTGCCTTCTGCTATCTGTTGATGATTTTACCCAGAGCTCAAGGCTGAGGCTCATGGGGGAGGGGAATATTAAGAGTATTAAATGCACCTGTGCTTTCAAAATGAAACAACAGTGATTTCTTAAACGGAGCGCCTGTCGAGATGCTAGTCTAATCCCATAATAATCAGGGTAATGACAGCACTCCCTCACGCTCGCTGGGAAGCCGCGGATCAAATGCATCCTTGCATCCTCTTCCCCTGGCTTATAATCTTTCTCCCTAACGGCCGACATGCCGCGTTATGCCCCCACCCGCAAAGCATGCCAATGAGCCTCCCTCGCATGGCTTCGACACCCTGCATAATTCTCCTGTCCGCTTGGCTAGACGAGGACATACTGTACGTCACAGTCTCCCGAGGCCTTGGGGTTTCAACTGTCAATCCGTTCCACCCACGTATTCAAGAGAATGAGCAATCTGCTGATAATTCAATTTGAATGCCAACCCTTGACACATGTCCCAAACAAAACCTGCCTTCGAGTCAGAAACTCAGTTCCCTTAACCCAGCGATTAGAAAACATTGTACCATGAAACTTTTAAAAACCGTCAATCAGGCTAAAATGCTCTGGGACCCTCGTTCCAAGCCTAGAGGAATATTTGGAGGTCATCTGAATATTCATAGCATTATTTCTAAGAGTGAACAGGTAGAACATTTATTGAACGACTCTAATCTAGATTTTCTCTGAGACATGGCTGAAGAAATCTTCTCCTATTTCTGCCTTTAATGTCCCTGGATATTTCATATTCAGGAGGGACAGGGCAGAGGGCAGAGGGGGTGGATTGCTTATGTACATGAAAGATAACTTTAAATGCAAACGTATCATATGGAAACATGCCAATGACATTGAATGTATGGGGCTGAATGTCTTCCTCTCCCCTCGTATGTCTCTCACTATTATTGGATTATATCGACCACCAACATCTGATATCTCGTTTTATGACCATCTAAATGCCATGCTTAAAGAATGTGATCATAAGAAGGAGATCATCTTCATGGGCGATTTCAATATAAACTGGGAAAACAAAACTTGCAGGAAAAAACTCACAGATTATTTCAACCTGACTCAAATAATACAAGGTCCAACCAGAGTAACACAGTCATCCCAGACACACATTGAACTGAGCTTGTTGTCATTGCAGGCAATCTCAATGCTGTGCGTTACAGGAAAGACATCCTCCCTCATGTGGTACCCTTGCTGCAGGCTCATCCTGACATGACCCTCCAGCATGACAATGCCACCAGCCATACTGCTCGTTTTGTGCGTGATTTCCTGCACGACAGGAATGTCAGTGTTCTGCCATGGCCAGCGAAGAGCCCGGATCTCAATCCCATTGAGCACATCTGGGACCTGTTGGATCGGAGGGTGAGGGCTAGGGCCATTCCCCCCAGAAATGTCCCGGATCTTGCAGGTGCCTTGGTGGAAGAGTGGGGTAACATCTCACAGCAAGAACTGGCAAATCTGGTGCAGTCCATAAGGAGGAGATGCACTGCAGTACTTAATGCAGCTGGTGGCCACACCAGATACTGACTGTTACTTTTGATTTTGAACCCCCTTTGTTCAGGGACACATTATTCCATTTCTGTTAGTCACATGTCTGTGGAACTTGTTCAGTTTATGTCTCAGTTGTTGAATCTTGTTATGTTCATACAAATGTTTACACATGTTAAGTTTACTGAAAATAAACGCAGATGACAGTGAGAGGACGTCTCTTTTTTGCTGAGTTTAGATGCAAGTCATGTCTTTAAGATCCTGCATGGTCTTACCCCTCCACCCCTATGCCGGCATATCATGCTCACGGAAAGCACCTCCAGGATAACAAGGGCAGTAATTAGAGGAGTTGTGCCTTAGCGACACAGTAAAATTGGCCAATCTGCCTTTTCTGTTAGAGTTACAATATACTGGAATGCAATGCCCATGGATTTGAAAAGCAGCACTGATGGTTCTCTGTGGTTCCTCATATGTAAGACGACAGTTGATGATAGTGTTGTTGTTGTCGTTAGAATTATATATTATATATTATTTGATGTAATGTATTTGTGTATTGTATTGTTGTAGTGAGTATGTGTATTGTGGCTGTGTAATTGTCCTTAGTTGCCCTGGGACTACGGGTGCAAATTAGATTTTGGCTAACCCTGATATATTTACATGGATGTTGCATTATTGTAATATTGTTGTTCATTAATGTGCATTGTCCCCTATGAATAAAAATAAAAACCCAACCTCAAGTTAATCCACCCCCTTTCGATACGCCTAACATACAGGTAACTGCCAAAATAAAGGAAACAGCAAAATAAAGTGTCTTAATAGGGTGTTGGACCACCACGTTCAAAAACTGCTTCAATGCACCCTGGCATAGATTCTACAGTCATGGCCAAAAGTTTTGAGAATGATACAAATATTAATTTCCACAAAGTTTGCTGCTTCAGTGTCTTTAGATATTGTTGTCAGATGTTACTATGGAATACTGAAGTATAATTATAAGCATTTCATAAGTGTCAAAGGCTTTTATTGACAATTACATGAAGTTGATGCAGAGTCAATATTTGCAGTGTTGACCCTTCTTTTTCAAGACCTCTGCAATCCACCCTGGCATGCTGTCAATTAACTTCTGGGCCACATCCTGTCTGATAGCAGCCCATTCTTGCATAATCAATGCTTGGATTTGTCAGAATTTGTGGGTTTTTGTTTGTCCACCCGCCTCTTGAGGATTGACCACAAGTTCTCAATGGGATTAAGGTCTGTGGAGTTTCCTGGCCATGGACAGAAAATATTGATGTTTTGTTCCCCGAGCCACTTAGTTATCACTTTTGCCTTATGGCAAGGTGCTCCATCATGCTGGAAAAGGCATTGTTCGTCACCAAACTGTTCCTGGATGGTTGGGAGAAGTTGCTCTCGGAGTATGTGTTGGTACCATTCTTTATTCATGGCTGTGTTCTTAGGTAAAATTGTGAATGAGCCCACTACCTTGGCTGAGAAGCAACCCCACACATGAATGGTCTCAGGATGCTTTACTGTTGGCATGACACAGGACTGATGGCCTTCTCTGGACAAGCTTTTTTCCGGATGCCCCAAACAATCGGAAAGGGGATTCATCAGAGAAAATGACTTTACCCCATTCCTCAGCAGTCCAATCCCTGTACCTTTTGCAGAATTTCAGTCTGTCCCTGATGTTTTTCCTGGAGAGAAGTGGCTTCTTTGCTGCCCTTCTTAACACCAGGCCATTCTCCAAAAGTCTTCACCTCACTGTGCGTGCAGATGCACTCACACCTGCCTGCTGCCATTCCTGAGCAAGCTCTGTACTGGTGGTGCCCCGATCCCGCAGCTGAATCAACTTTAGGAGACGGTCCTGGCGCTTGCTGGACTTTCTTGAGCGTCCTGAAGCCTTCTTCACAACAATTGAACCGCTCTCCTCGAAGTTCTTGATGATCCGATAAATGGTTGATTTAGGTGCAATCTTACTGGCAGCAATATCCTTGCCTGTGAAGCCCTTTTTTGTGCAAAGCAATGATGACGGCACATGTTTCCTTGCAGGTAACCGTGGTTGACAGAGGAAGAACAATAATTCCAAGCACCACCCTCCTTTTGAAGCTTCCAGTCTGTTATTCGAACTCAATCAACATGACAGAGTGATCTCCAGCCTTGTCCTCGTCAACACTCACACCTGTGTTAACGAGAGAATCACCGACATGATGTCAGCTGGTCCTTTTGTGGCAGGGCTGAAATGCAGTGGAAATGTTTTTGGGGGATTCAGTTAATTTGCATGGCAAAGAGGGACTTTGTCATGCAAAGTGATCACACTTCATAACATTCTGGAGTATATGCAAATTGCCATCATACAAACTGAGGCAGCAGTTTTGGCCATGACTGTACATGTGTCTGGAATTATATTGGAGGGATGCAGCACCATTCTTCCACGAGAAATGCAATCATTTGGTATTTTGTTGATGGTGGTAGAAAACTCTCTCCGTGCATTGCTCCAGAATCTCCCATAAGTTTTCGATCGGGTTGAGATCTGGTGACTGAGACGGCCATTGCATATGGTTTGCATCGTTGTCATGCTCATCAAACCATTAAGTGACTACTCATGCTTTGTGGCTGGGGCATTGTCATCCTATGGGGTCATAGCCTTGGTAGCCAAAATAATGGCCTGAAAGCATTTTTATACATGACCCTTAGCATGATCGGATGCTTATTACTTAATTAACTTAGGAACCACACCTGTGTGGAGGCATCCCTCATTTTGTAAAGTTTTTCCATTATTATGGCAGTGACCTGTACGTCTAACCTCGACAACAATTTTGATGAATAATTGATTGGGGGGGTGAAGAAGGAAAAGGAGGCAATGATGATGAAACAACATTAGCTGGATCACTTCAGATCACATTGTCGTCTACGTTATTTTTCCTCTTTCTTCCCGATCCTGACCCACTTCCCACCTCGCCTGGCAGTGGCAGAACCGGCACCACACGGAACGCCATCCCACTCCTCCCCTCAGAAGCCCTGGCAGTCTCTTTGCTAACCCCCAATTTAATGAAGTTATAGGTTGAATCACATCCGGCCGTGATTAGGAGTCCCATAGGGCGGCACACAATTGGCCCAGTGTCGTCCGAGTTTGGCCGAGGTAGGCAATTATTGTAAATAACAATTTGTTATTAACTGACTTGCCTAGTTAAATAAAGGTTAAATAAAAAACAATTGTAGTGGAGCGGCCGGAGAAGAGAGTGGCATGCATACACCTTCTCTCTGATGTTCTCCCGCTTCTTCATATCTGTCTCTGCCCAGGAGCTGGGCTTTGTGAATTATTAAGCAGAGAGCTCTCTTTTTTCTTCTTCTCCTCTGTTGCTTTTCTTCCCTCCCTCTCTTTTCTATCCACGTAGCGATAGCTCTCTCTCTCTCTCTCTCTCTCTCTCTCTCTCTCTCTCTCTCTCTCTCTCTCTCTCTCTCTCTCTCTCTCTCTCTCTCTCTCTCACAGGCTATCAGTGAGATGCAAATGGCCTCATTTGAAGAACGGCATGCTTGGAAACATCAATTAATCAGCGCCCGTTTACTTCCCCATAAATAGAAAAAGTTTCTCGACAATTTTCTATCCGTGCCACAAGTCTATGTTTTTTACCCATATACCTTAGGGTGTGGGTTTCTTATACAGAGTGGTCAGTCACCTGTCATTGGCTCATACAATGTGCTCAGACACCTCTGATTGGCTCATACAGAGAGGTCAGCCACCTCTGATTTGGCTCATACAGAGGTGTCTGCCACCTGTGATTGGCCCTGACCCCTCTGTATGATCCAATGAGATTACCTGGAGAGAGTTGATTGATACAGGTAGTATCAATCAAGTACTATGGATGAGAGTCTGGTACATGTTCAGACTTGACCATAGGTTTGTGCAGGTACACAAAAAAGGGGGGGGGGGGGATTAGCAGTACTTTCACATTGACCCGCCAGCCCCCTTTTTTCAAACCTTCTGATCCTCCATCAACCTCTACTCTCTTTTTAACCTATGCCGAGTACCCCACTCTTCCTGCCTTTAGCCCCCGCCCCCCATCTTTCAGCCCCTAACCCCTCAATTCCCATCCTTCTCCCTCAACCTCTCTCACCGCTCCCTCACCCCCATCAATGCTAACCCCAATTGTCTCCCATCTCAGATCTGCACGAGCCCAGCCCGTGCCTGGCAAAGGCATGCGAGTTTGGCGCTGTGTGTGTGGTGAAGAACGACAAGCCCGTATGTGAGTGCTCTGAAGCCTGCATCCAGACACCCGACCCAGTGTGCGGCAGTGATGGCCACAGCTACGGCAGTCAGTGCGAGATGAGGGCCACGGGCTGCGCCCTACAGAGGGAGATCCACATCCAGCACCGAGGACCCTGCGGTGAGTACCAGACTATACAGTAGTACACTATGTCTGTATACTGTACATGTAAGGGGTGCGTACTGGCGGCAGAGAAGTCAGACGCAGGAGAGCAAAAACTGTGTTTCCAACGGCGCAGTTTAATAATAAAAACCACCGGAAAACAGAACAATCAATAAATGGGTACAAAACCCGACACACACCAGACATAACGTGCACAAGCACTTACAATAAACAATACCGGACAAGGATATGGGGGGGAACAGAGGGTTAAATACACAACATGTAATTGATGGAATTGAAACCAGGTGTGTGGGAAGACAAGACAAAACAAATGGAAAATGAAAGGTGGATCGGCGATGGCTAGAAGACCGGTGACGTCCACCACCGAACGTCGCCCGAACAAGGAGAGGGACCGACTTCGGAGGAAGTCGTGACAGTACATGCCTGACCATGTGACCTGACCAGGAAAACAGGAATAACTCTGGGCCCTAGGGTATGAGGTCATGTGATGTGGTCAGGGAAAAACTCCTGGTCTTAAAAGGATACTTTGGGAGGCCCTTTATCAACTTCCCCAGAGTCAGATGAACTTGTGGATTCCATTTGTTGTCTCTGTTGGAAGGAAGTTGCTAACTAGCTTTAGTGTTTCTTGTTTAAGATGCGATCTACTTCCAATGAGAGGGGGAACAGCCATGCTGTTTAAATGGTGACTGAGTCATGAGTCTTTGTCTGCTCTCGAGCACCGGGGTAAAAATATCCTGGCTTCCGCAAGCACTCATTTCATTGCCTGTTTTCTTTTTCTTCCCTAAAGCTTGGTTAATCCACTTGACGAAGCCATTTTAGCTAGACTTGTTAATGGCATCTCTAGTGCTCATTTTCCCATAAAGGGTAATTGATGATGACGATGATTAACATTTTCCTTTTACCAACAAACTGTTTGCTCCATGTCCTTTCCTTGCTCTTAGTCATCAGCCAGAGTTCACTCTCTGCAGCTTTAGTTTGAATAAAATTATATTTTACTGTAAATGTGGTCTACGGCATAGGCATATACAGTGGGGGAAAAAAGTATTTAGTCAGCCACTAATTGTGCAAGTTCTCCCACTTAAAAAGATGAGAGAGGCCTGTGATTTTCATCATAGGTACACGTCAACAATGACAGACAAAATGAGAAGAAAAAAAATCCAGAAAATCACATTGTAGGATTTTTTATGAATTTATTTGCAAATTATGGTGGAAAATAAGTATTTGGTCAATAACAAAAGTTTATCTCAATACTTTGTTATATACCCTTTGTTGGCAATGACACAGGTCAAACGTTTTCTGTAAGTCTTCACAAGGTTTTCACACACTGTTGCTGGTATTTTGGCCCATTCCTCCATGCAGATCTCCTCTAGAGCAGTGATGTTTTGGGGCTGTCGCTGGGCAACAAAGACTTTTAACTCCCTCCAAAGATTTTCTATGGGGTTGAGATCTGGAGACTGGCTAGGCCACTCCAGGACCTTGAAATGCTTCTTACGAAGCCACTCCTTCGTTGCCTGGGCGGTGTGTTTGGGATCATTGTCATGCTGAAAGACCCAGCCACGTTTCATCTTCAATGCCCTTGCTGATGGAAGGAGGTTTTCACTCAAAATTTCACGATACATGGCCCCATTCATTCTTTCCTTTACACGGATCAGTCGTCCTCGTCCCTTTGCAGAAAAACAGCCCCAAAGCATGATGTTTCCACCCCCATGCTTCACAGTAGGTATGGTGTTCTTTGGATGCAACTCAGCATTCTTTGTCCTCCAAACACGACGAGTTGAGTTTTTACCAAAAAGTTCTATTTTGGTTTCATCTGACCATATGACATTCTCCCAATCCTCTTCTGGATCATCCAAATGCTCTCTAGCAAACTTCAGACGGACCTGAAAATGTACTGGCTTAAGCAGGGGGACACGTCTGGCACTGCAGGATTTGAGTCCCTGGTGGTGTAGTGTGTTACTGATGGTAGGCTTTGTTACTTTGGTCCCAGCTCTCTGCAGGTCATTCACTAGGTCCCCCCGTGTGGTTCTGGGATTTTTGCTCACCGTTCTTGTGATCATTTTGACCCCACGGGGTGGGATCTTGCGTGGAGCCCCAGATCGAGGGAGATTATCAGTGGTCTTGTATGTCTTCCATTTCCTAATAATTGCTCCGACAGTTGATTTCTTCAAACCAAGCTGCTTACCTATTGCAGATTCAGTCTTCCCAGCCTGGTGCAGGTCTACAATTTTGTTTCTGGTGTCCTTTGACAGCTCTTTGGTCTTGGCCATAGTGGAGTTTGGAGTGTGACTGTTTGAGGTTGTGGACAGGTGTCTTTTATACTGATAACAAGTTCAAACAGGTGCCATTAATACAGGTAACGAGTGGAGGACAGAGGAGCCTCTTAAAGAAGAAGTTACAGGTCTGTGAGAGCCAGAAATCTTGCTTGTTTGTAGGTGACCAAATACTTATTTTCCACCATAATTTGCAAATAAATTCATTAAAAATCCTACAATGTGATTTTCTGGAATTTTCTTTCTCATTTTGTCTGTCATAGTTGACGTGTACCTATGATGAAAATTACAGGCCTTTCTCATCTTTTTAAGTGGGAGAACTTGCACAATTGGTGGCTGACTAAATACTTTTTTCCCCCACTGTATCTGTATAGTAAGGAACATGTACAGTAGGCTGCCATGTCATGTGTAGACTAACTAAGCACAGAGCAGATGTGAATAAATTCAAATAAATATTTACATCTCTTCACTTATAGGCTACTTAGTAAAGTTCATGCATGTTGCCTGCATGTAGCCATTTGGTCCTAAAAAAGTAATAGCTTTTGATTTGATTAGGATCTCCATTATCCGATGCCAATGGCGACAGCTAGTCTTATTGGGGTCTGACACATAACGGAAAATACATTACAGACAAAAGACTTTACATTTTACATACATTTAAAACCATTATCATGTAGTGTGCGTATCTATCAGTTACACATCCAGTACCAGTAAAAAGTTTGGACACACCTACTCATTCAAGGGTTTTTCTGTATTTTTACTATTTTTTACATTGTAGAATAATAGTGAAGACATCAAAACTATGAAATAACACATATGGAATCATGTAGTAATCAAAAAAGTGTAAATATATTTTATATTTGAGATTCTTCAAATAGCCACCCTTTGCCTTGATGACAGCTTTGAACGCTCTTGGCATTCTCTCAGCCAGTTTCACCTGGAATGCTTTGTGAGAACTCTTGAAGGAGTTCCCACATATGCTGAGCACTTGTTGGCTGTTTTACCTTCACTCTGCGGTCCAACTCATCCCAAACCATCTCCATTGGGTTGAGGTTGGGTTATTGAGTCCAGGTCATCTGATGCAGCACTACATCACTCTCCTTCTTGTTAAAATAGTGTTGGGTCATTGTCCTGTTAAAAAACAAATGATAGTCCCACTAAGCCCAAACCAGATGGGGTGGCGTATCTCTGCTGAATGTTGTGGGAGCATGCTGGTTAAGTCTGCCTTGAATTCTAAATAAATCACAGACAGTGTCACCAGCAAAGCACTCCACCATAACACCTCCTCCTCCATGCTTCACGGTGATAAATACACATGCGAAGATCATCCATTCACCCACACCGCATCTCACAAATTTGGACTCCAGTCCAAAGGACAAATTTCCACCGGTCTAATGCTTGTGTTTGTTGTCCTAAGCAAGTCTCTTCTAATTATTGGTGTCCTTTAGTAGTGGTTTCTTTGCAGCAATTCCATCATGAAGGCCTGATTCACACAGTCTCCTCTGAACAGTTGATGTTGAGATGTATCGGTTACTTGAACTCGGTGAAGCATTTATTTGGGCTGCAATTTCTGAGGCTGGGAACTTCAATGAACATATCCTCTGCAGCAGAGGTAACTCTGGGTCTTCCATTCCTGTGGTGGTCCTCATGAGTACCAGTTTCATCATAGCGCTTGATGGTTTTTGCTGCACTTGAAGCAACTTTTTAAAACATTTTGAAGCAAGTTCTTGAAATGTTCCATATTGACTGATCTTCATGTCTTAAATGAATGATGGACTGTCATTTCTCTTTGATTATTTGAGCTGTTCTTGCTATAATATGGACTTGGTCTTTTACCAAATAGGGCAATCTTCGGGAATACACCCCCTACCTTGTCACAACACAATAGAAACACATTAAGAAGGAAAGGAATTCCACAAATTAACTTTGAAGAAGGCACACCTGTTAATTGAAATGCATTCTAGGTGACTACCTCATGAAGCTGGTTGAGAGAATGCCAAGAGTGTGCAAAGCTGTCATCAAGGCAAAGTGTGGCTTTTTGAAGAATCTCAAATATAAAATATATTTTGATTTGGTTAACACTTTTTTGGTTACTACATGATTCTATATATGTGTTATTTCATAGTTTTGATGTCTGCACTATTATTCTACAATGTAGAACATAGTAAAAATAAATAAAAACCCTTGAATGAGTACGTGTTCTAAAACTTCTGACCGGTAGTGTACATTTGCAAACATTTTACTTTGTCATTATGGGGTATTGTGTGTAGATTGATGAGGATAAGGCTGTAAATAACAAAATGTGAAAAAAGTAAAGGGGTCTGAATACTTGCCGTAGGCACTGTGAACTCATTGATATGACCCTGGGAGAACTGCAAACTGTTCTTCAGGTCCTGGATACCTCTGGTCAGGTCGTCCATTCTTTTATTAGTTGACTCCAGTATTTGGACACAACACCTGAAGCTATTTTCTTGTTGTAACAACTGCTTGTAGAACTATTTTTGTTTGTTTAAAAGAACCTTCAGCTGTGATAAAGAGACACCGTTGATGTACTTCCATCGGCTTTGGTTTTTGTCTTGCTAGTAACGTAGGCTACGCTGCTACTCCTCACAGTTCCAGACAGGGCAGGTCGCAGGGCAGATTGAAACAGCAACAAACAACAGTGATTCAAACAGTCACACTTCCGGGGCAATCCGTGGTCCTATCTGCAAGGGCTGTGGGCTGTGTGTACCAGCTGTTAAGGAAACCTGGCTAGCGTGACAGCTAGCTAATGTTAGTTAGAAGCTAGGCTAGCGTCTGTGCCAATGAGGGAACATTGAGCTACTTCTCTGGAGAAAAATAGACATAATATTGTTCCCTGCAATACAGTGTACGCCCTACACCTTATTGTGTACGCCCTACACCTTATTGTGATGTATGTTGACAATTATTAGAAAATATTTTTTGCAAAAGAAAGCCACGAAAAAGATACACGTTTCAATGCAACCGGAACTTGAACCCTTATGGATGTAAAACAAATATAGAGTGATCTAATCAGTCCCTCCAGGACTCTGCGATTGCAACATTCTTTTGCCAAATCAACAATTTCCGCATATTATGCTCGGGCTTGCAAATTTGACCAATCACCGCACTATTTCCGCATAAAATAGTAATATCAACGCAATGTTATCGCATAAAACTGACTCATCACCATAGTACAAAAAGAGAGCTTGCAATTTCAACCAATCATGCACATGTACCTCATAATCTGGTTAAATCAAGTCACACTTCAATAAACGCTTTTACTCGTCAGCGCATTTCAGCAGCAAATTGGACAAAACCATTGCATATTGCCATGCAAATTATCAGAATTGCAGCTGCAAAATCAAGCGTTTTTGCCAGCGAAGATCACAAAATATCTCTGCCATTTCCTGGAGGGACTAATAATACAGAGTAATAGAGATAGATGCTTGAAGCCATTTATCAGCCATTAATACAGACTGCCAATACCTTAACCACCGTGTACAGTTACATCTGCCACCACCAGTACACACACAGTGTCACGGTTGTCGTCGGGAATAAAGGACCAAAACGCAGCAGGAATGTGGATGCTCATCTTGTATTTATTTTTAAATAAAGTGAACACCAAAGAAAAATGAAAAAACGCATAAACAACAAAACAGTCTTGTCATGCTCACACAGGCAAAACAAGAAACAATCTCCCACAAACACTTAACCAAACACATACCCATAAATAGGACTCTCAATCAGAGGCAACTAGAAAACACCTGCCTCCAATTGAGAGTCCAACCCCAATAAACTAGACAAAGAAATACAAAAGACTAGAGACCACATAGAAATACAAACCTAGAACATAACCCCAAAAACCCGGAAATAATAAATCAAACACCCTACTACATAAAACACCACCCCGAACCACATAAACAAAATACCCTCTGCCACGTCCTGACCAAACTACAATAACAAATAACCCTTATACTGGTCAAACGTGACACAGAGATTACAATTTCCTGGAGGGACTAATAATACAGAGTAATAGAGATGCCTGAAGCCATTTATCAGCCATTAATACAGACTGCCAATACCTTAACCACTGTTAGCCTCTGTGTACAGTTACATCTGCCACCACCAGCACACACACAGAGATTACATTTGCCTGGCTTGGCTTAGCACATTACGCTAGCTCTCCGCTTGCTCTACCCCCTGTTTCAACTCGAGTTTCATGTTTAATCCATTGCGGTGTTGTTGGCAGGGGGGCCAATGTGACTCCACTATTACTTCCTCCCTTCCAAATTGGAATCTATGCGCATAAGGATGTATTCCAATGGGAAATGGAGCAAAAGGAATGTTTGAGCCGGGTGGGCAAACTCAACTGTGTTCATGCTGGCAGCGTTAGGTAGACAGGTCTCGTCGTGGCGCCGCCGGGGGGTAATGAATAGTCTTCATTTAAAAAGGCGAGGAAGAAGCGGGCCTCGCCATGTTTGTGTAATACAGCACACACACACACACACACGCACACACACACACACACACACACACACACACACACACACACACACACACACACACACACACACACACACACACACACACACACACACACACACACACACACACACACACACACACACACACACACACAGCACTATGGATGGCAGTGAGTCCACACAGAAACAGGAGTCAGCGAAACAGGGCAATAAAAGTGGCAGGCAGGCAGGCAGTGCTTGGCGAAGCCTGCTCAAGGAATGATGATGGTGATCTGGTTTATTCTGGGCTGTTTGCACTGCTTTACACAGCCTCTTCAAACTCCACTGAGTCATCACCTCCTTCTGTCTCCACTATTATCTGGCTTAATTATCACGGCTCGTTCATATCACTGCATACTGGGGGGGTAGATAAGAGTGGTTGTGAGCCTTTATAGGGGATGGGAAGTGTGTGTGTTTGCTTTTGTCTTACGTGGGTTTGAATGCAGAGACAACCTGTGTGTGTGTGTGTGTGTGTGTGTGTGTGTGTGTGTGTGTGTGTGTGTGTGTGTGTGTGTGTGTGTGTGTGTGTGTGTGTGTGTGTGTGTGTGTGTGTGTGTGTGTGTGTGTGTCCTATATGCATGGCCATAATTAGATTTTTCTTTTGAAAAAAAGATTGAAAGATTCTGCTTGGGGAAATAGTCATCTTTACTGCTCCGGTACGGTCTGATAGTGGGAAGTTGCATGTTTTATTACTCTGTTGTATTTCCTCCTCCCTATGTTGGAATATCGGGTGACCTTGTGTATCTGGCTGGCTGGAAGAGGCAGAGACACACATGGCTAAAAGACCACAGAAGGATGTCAGTCGCTCAAAAAGGCACTTTCTATATATAGATGAGAGGAGAGAGTCATTTAGAACAGAACAAAAAAATGTGTGTTTCACAGTTGCTGCAAACAATACATACTTTACAAGTTGGCAATTGTAGATGATATAATATGACAATATAAGCAGGCAGCAGAGCGGGAGAGACATGAGAGGAGTGGGGAGGTAGTGAAGTTAAGAGGAGAGGTAAATAAAGGGAGGAGAGACATGAGAGGAATGGGGAGGTAGTGAAGTTAAGAGGAGAGACAAATAAAGGGAGGAGAGGCGGTGAGGAGGGACAGAGTAATAGTAATAGAGCAGGCACTGGGAGGTCGGCTGGGGACTACTTTATCGGCTGGGCCATTTTAGAGCCCTTCACTAAACAAACGGCTCTCTTTCTCTTCATGTTAAAGAACAACCCCTCCCTCCGTCCCTGGTTGTAGCTCGTCTCTCGGACTATTATTACTCGTCTGAGAGAATGTGTAACGTTCTGAGGCTGGAGAGGCTCTTTAGCTTTTCTTTTCCCCACCGTCTCGCTCTCTATCCATCACTCGAAATGGCTGTCTCCTCAAGGCCACTTTTTACAACCTCCCCTCCCCCGTCAGACACGTCGCCCCACCACGTTAATGCTGTTAGTGCTAGCTATCAAGGCCCTATGTATACAGCCAATAAGGCAGTCCGGTTGGGTCTGGCTAGCTGGATGTGTCCCGATCAGCCGACACCAACGACCGGCAGCACTGGCTGGCACAGAGGGAGCGAGACAGAGCCAGAGGAGGGAGATAAAGAAGGGAGGCCTTTTTTGGGACACGGGCCCTGATAAAGGACGACACTCGCCGTGATTTATAGCCCTTGGGTCCGGTGCGCCGGTGTCACAGTGATGCATTCTCCATCTCTTCGCTGGCTGCCACCTCAACCACATTTTATTTTTGGGGCGCCTGCATTTATATTTTAATCAGGCCCCCAGGCTGGGCTAACCACTGCAAGTGCCTGCGCGACACGGGTTGACTTCCTGACTTTATTCATACATAATAAGGTGTAATTAACAGGTTAATAGCACGGGGGAGGGGGAGTTTTCCATCATTGATATACTCAACATGTCAGTATTAGGCATTGCAAGGCAGAGGGTAAGAAACTGAATGGAAATCAAGAAAAGGATCAGACTAAAGGATTCTTGTCAGTATTCTCAGTCCAGACACTGAAACGTGCAGATGTGTAAAGTCTGCAGGCCCTCTGGGGGCCTCTTGACATGACCAGCCTTTCAAAGGGGGTAAAAACATGGCATCGTGGTAACATCACGGTTGTGGTTGTATCTGTCCCCTCTCTCTTTTTCTTACTCACTAACTCACTCACTAAATTCCCTGACACACATAGATACACACACACACACATTCTCTTTCTCTCCCCATGTTACCCATACTGGTCTTATGTACTCCCTCAGACCCTAAATCTCTCATACCTGTCTCCCTCCAGACGAGGCATGTGCCAACTGTTCATTCGGGGCGATCTGCGACGTGCAGTCGGGCAGCTGTGTATGCCCGCAGGAGTGTGTGGAGTCCCACCAACGGGTGTGTGGCAGCGACGGCTCCACCTACAACAGCGAGTGTGAGCTCAATGTGCGCGCCTGTACCGAGCAGCTTGACCTGCATGTGCTCGCCCAGGGACAATGCAGTGAGTAATGCTACCACCAAGTGTGTGTTCTGCGTCTGTGTGACCGTGTGTTCCTACCAGCGGTGTGCTTGTACAAATATACTATATAAACGCAACATGCAACAATTTCAAAGATTTCACTTTACTGAGTTCACATCAGGAAATCAGTCAATTAAATAAATAAATTAGGCCCTAATCTATGGATTGGAAACACAGATACTGTTGGTAACAGATCCCTTTTTTTTTTAAAGTAGGTTCGTGGATCAGTAAACCACTCAGTATCTGGTGTGACCACCATTTGCCTCATGCAGTGTGACACATCTCCTTCACATAGAGTTGATCAGGCTGTTGATTGTGGAATGTTGTCCCACTCCTCTTCAATGGCTGTGCGAAGTTGCTGGATAGTGGCGGGAACTGGAAAATGCTGTCGTACACGTTGATCTAGAGAATCTCAAAAAAATATTTAAAAATGACAATGGGCCTCAGGATTTCGTCACGGTATCTCTGTGCATTCAAATTGATAAAATGCAATTGTGTTCATTGTCCATAGCTTATGCCTGCCCATACCATAACCCCACATCCACCATGGGGCACTCTGTTCACAACGTTGACATCAGCAAACTGCTCGCCCACACAACACCATACATGTGGTCTGCAGTTGTGAGGCCAGTTGGACGGACTGCCAAATTCTCTAAAACGACGTTGGAGGCGGCTTATGGTAGACAAATAAATATTAAATTATCTGGCAACAGCTCTAGTGGACATTTCCACAGTCAGGATGCCAAATGCACGCTCCCTCAAAACTTGAGACATCTATGGCATCGTGTTGTGTGACATTTTAGAGTGGCCTTTTATTGTCCCCAGCACAAGGAGCACCTGTGTAATGATCATGCTGTTGAATCAGCATCTTGAAATGCCACACCTGTCAGGTGGATTAATTATCTTGGCAAAGGAGAAATGCTCACTAATAGGGATGGAAAAAATGTGTGCAAAACATTTGAGAGAAAAAAGCTTTTTGTGTGTATGGAACATTTCTGGGATCTTTTATTTCAGTTCATGGAACATGTGACCAACACTTTACATGTTGTGTTTATATTTCTGTTCAGTGTCTATTAAAGTAATGTACATGTATCTCTGTTGTATTTTAGCAAGCATATTCTTTCTTCATGATTCCGCTGCATAGTCACCTACAACCCTTTGTGTGTGCGTTCCTCTGTTCGTGTGTGTGTTTGTATGTGCGTTTACAGTGACGTGCGGCAGCTCTGTGTGTGCCTGGGGGGCCCAATGCATCCAGAACAAGTGCGAGTGCACGCAGTGCCAGGGCCAGGCTTTCTCGCCTGTGTGTGGCAGCAACGGCATGACCTACGACAACACTTGCGAGCTGGGCTTGGCATCCTGCGTCCTCAAGAAGAAGATCGAGGTGGCCAAGCTCGGCAGCTGCGAAGAAGGTAGGCATTAGGAAATATAAACTGTTTTTAATCATATTTTCTTTCCAGTGACTTGTCGTTGTCCACTTTGTTTTGGTAGCTACTGTTGATAACTGGTGATGTTGATAAATCCTATTGATACTGTAAGTATCTCCCATTGTCAGGACAAAACTAACTTGTGGTCACCACTGATCGGGAAGAGAAGATCGAAACTATGAGACACAGAGTGCTTTTTAAAAATGACTTGCTTCATAAGTAGCAGCCTAGTTCACAATGTAAATCCTTTGTGGAGCTGCTCTCCTCAGTCCTACTAGCACAGTTCCAGAGGTTCTACTGCTCCCCTCTGTGACAATCAGCTCTCTCTCTCTCGGTTTCTTTGTCACCGTACAGTTGTCATGCAGACAATGTCAGTGATAGTCCCTTGTGGCCAGACTTAGTCACCCTCACCGAGACTATCGTCATCGTCTGAGGAAGTGTGAACGCGGAGCAGGTTTCACATGCCAGAAATTATGAGAGAGATGGAGAAAATAGACAGGGTTAGAGATGGAGAGGTGGATAGGGAGAAAATTGAGAGATGGTGAGTTGGAAAGAGGGGGAGATAGTGATATAGGGATGGAAGGGTAGAGAAAGAGCTAGATGAAGGGACTGAGAGATGGACAGAGGGAGGAAGGGGGTAAATGGGTGAGAGTAGTCTGTCCTGGTGTCACAATTCTCTAAAACAGAACCCAGAAGCAGACCAGGACAAGGTGAGTAAAATGAAAGTGAGTATTTATTGGTAGTCTTGATGTGTATATTGAGTAATCCAGGAGACGGAGCGGCAGCGGAGGTGAGTTGATGAGAGTAAATGGGTTGATCCAATGAAGTCACTGTATCCACCGACGGCCAGGCAAGGGAGTTGAATGTTCCGGGAGAATGACTGTAGACAGAGTAAACGGGAGTGAGTAACCAGCAACAAGTACAAAACAACAAAACTAGCTCAGGAAACATGAGGCTGATACGCTGACACAACATACTGTTCGTTGCTAACGATCCGGCAGGGAATGGATGTCAGGTCAGGGCTTAAGAAGAGGTGATGATCAGGACCAGGTGTGCAGAAGGTTGATGAGATGCAGGTGCGGGTAATTACTACATCTCCCGCCTAACTTCGTTGCCTAGCAACCAGACAGGGTGCGTTCAGGAACCTTAGACCACACTCCAAACAAAAAACAGTCAGCTCAGGCAGAAACAGACTCAGGAAGCGGGATTCCTGACACCTGGGTTTTTTCTCTCTCTCACTGAGCCATTATCTACTCTACTGTTTACGGGCAGCTCTGCTCGCCAGCTCTTAACTCCCAGCTGGTTGTGGTCGATTTAAAATAATCTCATTGACTGAATCGAGTAACCTTTTGTATGTGTAGCATGAAGAAATGTGCCATGATACACACACACTGCACATGTTGTACACACGTGCGCACACAAACACACTGCCCCATATCATCATTATAATCACAAGCAGCACCTATAGTATATGCACACACACTCAGAGACACACACACACACTGCCCCATGTCATCATTATAATCACAAGCAGCACCTATAGTATATACACCCCCCCCCACACACACACACACACACACACACACACACACACACTGCCCCATATCATCATTATAATCACAAGCAGCACCTATAGTACATACACACACACTCAGAGACACACACACACACACACACACTGCCCCATATCATCATTATAATCACAAGCAGCACCTATAGTACACACACACACACACACACACACACACACACACACACACACACACACACACACACACACACACACACACACACACTGCCCCATATCATCATTATAATCACAAGCAGCACCTATAGTACATACACACACACAAACACACTGCCCCATATCGTTATTCCACGCATTGTCACCGTTCCTCTTGCCCCTGGAATAGATAAGTAACCTTTCAACTAGAAGCCAGGGCTTTGTTCATGGGGTAGTAGCTTAGTACCGACAGAATTCTCTGGCGAATTGAATGAGTGATTTATTTGTTTATTTAGACCCAACTTAAAAATCATATTCATTAGTCACAAGGAGAAATGGAAGTGTTTTCTCCCCATTTTATTTAGTGGTAATGAAAAATGACAGTGTCCCCACTGTTGGCTGTACGGGGGAATTTATCACCTGTTTAATTTCACACTCGACTAGGCCCAGGCTCAGCTTCTTTGTCGACACTGACAAAGTGGCAGGTTAGCATAGTGCATCACCTTGGGGTCCTGGCCCATTTTAATTGAATACACATTTACTAACCAGGATTATGGGTGAGGATATCACACGGTGATGCACTATCCACCCACCAATATGGAGAGAGAGAGAGAGAGATGTGGAAAAGAAGATCAGGGGCTTTATCCTCCTTCGCAGCATCCATCCATAACCAGCGTTTGTATCTATCTATCCAGCCTAGAAACTTTCCCTTTTCCTTTCCCTCTCTTCTCCCTGGCACTCCATCCTTCTTTATGCAGCGGGGGTTTGTTTGGACTCACATCCTTCAGCAGCAGTCTGTCTGAGGGGCTGACAAATGGTGCGAAAACAAACAGAAGTCCGGAGCAACAAGCCACCAGCGTGTCTGGACTGACCAAGGCCGCACTGTTTTCGATCCCCCCTAATACACTTCAAAACACACACACAGACGTATGAAGTAGTGGGGGGAAGTCTATATAGTTACATACAGTGGTGGAAAAAGTACACAATTGTCATACTTGAGTAAAAGTTAAGATACCTTAATAGAAGATTAAGCCATCCCTGTGGCTCAGTTGGTAGAGCATGGTGTTTGCAACGCCAGCATGGTGTGTGCAACGCCAGGGTTGTGGGTTTGATTCCCACGGGGGGCCAGTACAAAAAATGCATTAAATGAAATGAAATGTATGCATTCACTACTGTAAGTTGCTCTGGATAAGAGTGTCTGCTAAATGACTAAAATGTAAATGTAAAATGACTCAAGTAAAAGTAGAAGAGACCCAGTAAAAGTCTAACAGTATTTGGTTTTAAATATACTTAAGTATCAAAAGTAGATGTAACTGCTAAAATATACTTACAGTTAAAGTCGTAAGTTTACATACACTTATGTTGGAGTCATTAAAACTTGCTTTTCAACCACTCCACAAATTTCTTGTTAACAAACTATAGATTTGGCAAGTCGGTTAGGACACCTACTTTGTGCATGACACAAGTAATTTTTCCAACAATTGTTTACAGACAGATTATTTCACTTATAATTCACTGTATCACAATTCCAGTGGGTCAGAAGTTTACATACACTAAGTTGGCTGTGCATTTAAACAGCTTGGTAAATTCCAGAAAATGATGTCATGGCTTTAGAAGCTTCTGATAGGCTAATTGACATCATTTGATTTAATTAGAGGTGTACCTGTGGATGTATTTCAAGGCCTACCTTCAAACTCAGTGCCTCTTTGCTTGACATCATGGGAAAATGAAAAGAAATCAGCCAAATACCTCAGAAAAAAATTGTCTGGTTCATCCTTGGGAGCAATTTCCAAATGCCTGAAGGTGCACGTTCATCTGTACAAACAATAGTACGCAAGAATAAACACGATGGGACCACGCAGCCGTCATACCTCTCAGGAAGGAGACACGTTCTGTCTCCTAGAATGGAATGTACTTTGGTGCGAAAAGTGCAAATCAATCCCAGAACAACAGCAAAGGACCTTGTGAAGATGCTAGAGGAAACAGGTACAAAAGTATCTATATCCACAGTAAAACGAGTCCTATATCGACATAACCTGAAAGGCCGCTCAGCAAGGAAGAAGCCACTGCTCCAAAACCACCATCCCAAAACCACCATTCATCTGGTCTGATGAAACAAAAATAGAACAGTTTGGCCATAATGACCATCGTTATGTTTGGAGGAAAAAGGGGGATGCTTGCAAGCCGAAGAACACCATTCCAACCTTGAAGCACGAGGGTGGCAGCATCATGTTGTGGGGGTGCTTTGCTGCAGGAGGGACTGGTGCTCTTCATAAAATAGATGGCTACATGATGAAGGAAAATTATGTGGATATATTGAAGCAACATCTCAAGACATCAGTCAGGAAGTGAAAGCTTGGTCACAAATGGGTCTTCCAAATGGACAATGACCTCAAGCATACTTCCAAAGTTGTGGCAAAATGGCTCAAGGACAACAAAGTCAAGGTATTGGAGTGGCCATCACAAAACCCTTACCTCAATCCTATAGAAAATTTGTGGGCAGAACTGAAAATGCGTGTGAGAGCCAGGAGGTCTAGAAACCTGACTCAGTTACACCAGCTCTGTCAGGAGGAATGGGCCAAAATTCACCCAACTTATTGTGGGAAGCTTGTGGAAGGCTACCTGAAACATTTGACCCAAGTTAAACAATTTAAAGGCAATGCTACCAAATACTAATTGAGTGTATGTAAACTTCTGACCCACTGAGAATGTGATGAAGGAAATAAAAGCTAATATAAATCATTCTCTCTACTATTATTCTGACATTTCACATTCTTAAAATAAAGTGGTGATCCTAACTGACCTAAGACAGGGAATTTTTACTAGGATTAAATGTCAGGAATTGTGAAAAACTGAGTTTAAATGTATTTGGCTAAGGTGTATGTAAACTTCAAACTTCAACTGTAAGTATCAAAAGTAAAAGTATAAATCATTTAAAGCTCCTTATATTAAGCAAACCAGACGGCACCATTTTATTTTTGTTTTTTTATTTACGGATAGCAAGGGGCACGTTCCAACACTCAGACATAATATACAAATGAAGCATGGGGTTAGGGAGTCCGCTAGATCAGAGACAGTGGGGATGACCAGGGATGTTCTCTTGCTAATTGTTTGAATTAGACTATTTTCCTGTCCTGCTAAGCATTCAAAAACATTACTTTTGGGTGTCAGGGAAAATGTATGGAGTAAAAAGTACATCATAGGAATGTAGTGAAATAAAAGTAAAATTTGTCAAAAATATAAATAGTAAAGTTAAGTACAGATACCCCCCAAAAATACTTAAGTAGTACTTTCAAGTATTTTTACTTAAGGTACTTTACACCACTGGTCACATATCGGGATATTACTTTTATTAATAATTTTTCTCCCCAATTTCTTGGTATCCAGTTGGTAGTTACAGTCTTGTCTCATCGCTGCAACTCCCGTACGGACTTGGGAGAGGCGAAGGTCGAGAGCCATGCATCCTCCGAAACACAACCAAGCCAAGCTGCACTGCTTCTTGACACAACGCCCGCTTAACCCGGAAGCCAGCCGCACCAATGTTTCAGAGGAAACACCGTACACCTGGTGACCGTGTCAGCATGCATTGCGCCCAGCCTGCCACAGGAGTCTCTAGTGCGTGATGGGACAAGAACATCCCTGCCGGCCAAACCCTCTCCTAACCCAGACGACGCTAGGCCAATTGTGCACCGCCCCATGGTTTACCCGGTCACGGCCAGCTGCGACAGAGCCTGGACTCGAACCAGGATCTCTAGTGGCATAGCTGCGATGCAGTGCCTTAGACCACAGCGCCTCTCGGGAGGCCCCCCTTTACGCTGCTGCTACTCTGTTATTATCTATGCATGAGTCACTTCAATAACTCTACCCACATGTAAATATTACCTCAATTACCTCGACTAACCGGTGCCCCCGCACATTGACTCTGTTCCGGTACCCCCTGTATATAGCCTCGCTATTGTTATTTTACTGCTTCTCGTTAATTATTTGTTACTTTATTTCTGGGGGGGGGGGGTATATTTCTTAAAACTGCATTGTTGGTTAAAACTTCTCTGCTCCTCTGGCCAACGGCCGGTGAAATTACTATAAATATTAAATACTATAAATATTAAACTTTCATGAAATCACAAGTGCAATACATCAAAATACAACTTAACTTGTTGTTAATCCAGCCAAGGTGTCAGATTTCAAAAAGGCTTTACGGCGAAAGCAAACCATGTGATTATCTGAGGACAGCGTCCAGCACACAAATGCATAACAAATCATTTTCAATTAGGGAGTTGCAACACGAAACAAACAGAAATAGCGATATAATATTTGCCTTATCTTTGAAGATCTTCTTCTGTTGACACTCCAAAATGTCCCAGTTACATTACAAAGGATCCTTTTGTTCGATAAATTCCTTCTTTATATCCATAAAAACTCAGTTTAGTTGGCGCGCTTCAGTCAATAATCCACTCAGTTTCCTTCCTTTAAAATGCATACAAAATGAATCCCAAACGTTACCAATAAACTTATCCAAACAAGTCAATCAACGTTTATAATCAATCCTTAGGTACCCTAATACGCAAATAAACAATATAATTTAAGACAGAGAATCGTTATTGTCTTTAACGGAGATAAACAAAACAAACGTGCTCTCTCGGCCATGCGCTTGGAAACACTACAGCCAAAATGGGTGCCACTAGAAAAACTACAACTTCTCCCCCATTTTTACAAAAACCAGCCAGAAACTCTTTCTAAAGACTGTTGACATCTAGTGGAAGCCCTATGAACTGCAATCGGGGACAATTTCGCCCTATTATAAAAGTGCCAGGCATTGAAATCAGTGGTATGCTGAATTGTTTTTTATTTTTTATGTTTTGTCCTCAGGGTTTCACCTGTCATTTCAGTTCTGTTATACTCACAGACATCATTTTAACAGTTTTAGAAACTTTAGAGTGTTTTCTATCCAAATCTACCAAATTATATGCATATCATAGCTTCTGGGCCTGAGTAACAGGCAGTTTACTTTGGGCACGCTTTTCATCCGGACGTCAAAATACCGCCCCCTATCCCAAAGAAGTTTTAAGGGCTTGTAAGTAAGCATTTCACTGTAAGGTCTACACCTGTTGTATTCGGCACATGTGACAAATAACATTTGATTTGATTTGACAATTTTCCAGCACTTTTATTTCCATGACTGTTCAAAACTCGTTTTCTCATGGCTCTCTTGTCCCTCTGCAGCAGACATGGTGAGCAACATGTTTGGAACAAATCACAGTATCGAATCGCAATACATGTAGAATTGTGAGAATTGCAATACATATCGTATCGGCACCTAAGTATCATGATAATATTGTATTGTGAGGTCCCTGGCAATTCCCAGCCCTAGTATGGAGACGTGCAAACACACACACACACAAAGGGGACTTGTGACAGATGAAAAATGGTCATGTTGACATTCACACGGGTCATGATATTGGTGCAGTGTTTTTTTACAAACAGGAGTGTTTCCTGGCTCTGATATTGATAGTACTGAGGTGACTCAGGCCATGTTCTTCAGAAGGTCACACTCCTTTCTCTACTTTACCCTCCCATAATCCACCCTTATATCCTGTCTACTTCTTCCCTCTAGTCATCACCTCATCCTATTAGTAAATCACACATTACTTCCTCTATTGCTGCTACAGTTTTTATTCCCAGCTCTTCTTTAAAATAGAGCAAAAAAAGTTTTTTATTTTATTTTCTCCTCTCTCCACTGTACTGTATTTGCTCATCTTAATGGAGATCCCTTGGCTAAATGGATGCTGGTTATGACATGATTGAGTAAAAGGAGCAGGCAGACACGATTGCTGGGAGAATAGCTGATGCAGACATCTTCCCAGCTAATTAAAAGGTTCATAGGCAGTGCAGGTGGCAGCCACATCAAAGACAACAGCCAATTACTGCCCCCCTCCTTCGTTTAACTCCCTCCCTCTCTTCACTATTATTTATTACATTTCTTAGGTTTTATTTTTATATTTTTATATTCCTTGAGTTAGGGGTGCATGAGCAGAATATTAATCGGGTTGTGAAGGCTCTCTCGGCGCACTCCCACATTTCCCTTCTCATGGCGAGTTTGCATAAATGGACTCAGGTGGCCAGGCAGGCCGGGGCCTTGTTTATTTAACAGCTGCTCTGGGGTCAGTTGACTCATGCATTTGCATGGGAACCCGTCATTATGGCCTATCACTGTCCCGGATCAGATGGCGTGTGGGCTCATCGTATGGTGCTGACAGACATTTTGCAATGCAATATCGCATTAAGCTTTAGAAGACTCACAAAATGGCCTGTTATATAGTGGTACCAAATCCATTTTACAATCCTTTTTATCATCTCCATTCATCATAATCAACACAGTCACAATGATAGCGAATCCTAATGAAGTGAATCCCCTTCCATTCTATCGACCTCTCGAGCCTGTCAGAGTCCATTGCTGATGACCCATATCAGGCTGAGGAAACGGACTGCTGCTCCTCTAGTCCCTGCACCGCTCGCTACAGAGTGACCTGCCCCATAATCCACTTAAGAAGATGGGTTATGCTAATTGGCACTTCCACAACTACACTATTGATTTACCCATTAGTGCCAGTGGGGGCCTTGCTACAGCACCCCGTCAATACAGATGGGAGTGAGTCAGACGGTCAAAAGAAGCATCTGGGCTTCCTAGTACTTTACTTCTGGTTTTAAGTGTTGTACAACATTGCATTATAACTGGTCTGGAGGATATGAAAAGGATAACTTGCATCATAGATCAATAGATTTTTCCCCATTCTTGTAACATCTTCCTCTGTCTGCTTGTGGAGTATCGCCCGCTTGCTCTCTCTCTCTCTCTATCTTGGTTTTTCTCCCTTTCTCTCTCTTGCTCTCTCTCCCCCATTCCTTCATTTCCAACAGGAGTCTTGTAAGTGTGGCTGGTGTCAACTGTCAGAATATCAAAATAATTCTCCAGGGATGAACTGTATTGGATTTGCCCCAAACATAACACTTTGCATTGAATTGTTTTGCCACATGTTTTGCAGTATTACTTTAGTGCCTTGTTAAAAACAGGATGCATATTTTGGAATATGTTTTATTCTGTACAGGTTTCCTTCTTTACACTCTGTCAATTAGGTCATTATTGTGGAGTATCAACAATGTTGTTGATCCATCCTCAGTTTTCTCCTATCACAGCCAAAGTCACCATTTGCCTCATGGTGAAATCCCTGAGCAGTTTCCTTCCTCTCCGGCAACTGAGTTAGGAAGGACGCCTGTGTCTTTGTAGTGACTGGGTGAATTGATAAACCATCCAAAGTGTAATTATAACTTCACCATGCTCAAAGGGCTATTCAATGTCTCCTTTTTTTATACCCATCTACCAACAGGTGCCCTTCTTTGCGAGGCAGTGGAAAACCTCCCTGGTCTTTATGGTTGAATCTGTGTTTGAAATTCACTGCACCAGTCAGGCTCCTGAGTGGCGGAGCGGTCTAAGGCACTACATCTCAGTGCAAGAGACATCAATACAGTCCCCAGTTCGAATCCAGGCTGTATCACATCTGGCTGTGATTGGGAGTCCCATAGGGCAGCGCACAATTGTCCTAGCGTCGTCCAGGTTTGGCCGGGGTAGGCCATCATTGTAAATAAGAATTTGTTCTTAACGGACTTGCCTAGTTAAATAAAGGTTACATTTAAAAAAAAGAATAATAATACAAATCTGTGGAGTACAGAGATGAGGCAGTCATTCAAAAATCATGTTGAACACTATTATTGCACACAGAGTGAATCCCTGCAATTTATTATGTGACTTGATAAGCACATTTCTATTCCTGAACTTATTTAGGCTTGCCATAACAAAAGGGTTGAATACTTAATGACTCATGTTTAATTAATTTGAAAAAACATAATTCCACTGAAGGCCAGTGACACAAAATCTCAATTGAATCAATTTGAAATTCAGGCTGTAACACATCAAAATGTGGAAAAAGTCAAGGGGTGTGAATACTTTCTGAAGACGCTGTATATTATATTTCTATGGAATCTCTATTCCAATATTTTTTCAGCTTTCTAAGTCTCCGATCTTCGGAAATAATTCCAGATGGTCGTTTGTCCTTGTTACTGCTCTCTGAAGAACCATTTTCATAAACATTTCAAGGATAGCTCTTTGAAAAGGCCTCTTTGATCCAATTGACTGTTTTAAAGTAAATTAAAAGTTTACAATACAAAAAGTATCTGAATTACTTTTCTCTGAAGTCTGGAGAAAACGTGAATTTTTCGGTTTTTAAACAACTTATTGACCGCCATTGTAACAGTATCTCCTCCCAAGTCCAGGAGTCCTGAACCCTCTGCTCCTCCATACCACGCTGCTTGGTCCGTTGGTGGTGGATAGTTCTGTAACGGCTGTCTGAAGAAGTAGACCAAGGCCCAGCGCGTTGAGTGCTCATATTTAATTTTAATCGAGACACTTTGAACAAAACAAGAAAATGACAGCCAAACAGTTCTGTCAGGTATAACAAAACACTAAACAGAAATTAACTACCCACAAACCCCAAAGGAAAACAGGCTGCCTAAGTATGACTCCCAATCAGCGACAACGATGTACAGCTGTCCCTGATTGAGAGCCATACCAGGCCAAAACAAAGAAATACAAAGCATAGAAAAAAGGACATAGAATGCCCACCCAAATCACACCCTGACCAAACCTAAATAGAGACATAAAAAAAGGCTCTCTCAGGTCAGGGCGTGACAGCCATGGGTTCAATTATTTGAATTCCATTTCGTTCTGTTTTATTCGGTGACCTCAATGCGCACATTGCACTGCAGTTTCTCTAGAGATAAATCAGATCATATGCAGATCATATGCAAGAACAAGAGGGGATACATAGAGCAGTTTCTTTGAGGTATCTCTACCTGAAAATACATGAGCTAAGTGATTAATAGTTTGTATTCAGTAGTCATAAAAGTATGCCATGTTTATTTAGAAAAACTTCTAAAATAGTGATTTTGTCAGACAGCGTAGGCAGCAGCTCTGTTGGGCTGAAATGATGACTTGGAATGAAATAAAGTCATCACATAAAACAAATGTAATATACACAATAACTAAAATATTTTATTAAAGTAATGTGAATAAATGATGGTTAATAAATGATCAGCAGTCATGGGCAGTCACGACCATCATGGGACTTGTATTCATTGTTTTATTCTGTGTTGTTACAGCATTCAACCCACATAATGCATAGTGCATTTAATGTAAAAAAAAATATTGAAATGAAAAAAAGAAAAAAAATGATACTTTTTTATAATCGAACCGAAACGGACCTCAAAAAGCACTAACCGTTCAGCACTACTGGAGTGGATTGATAATTGGATCTTACAGAACACTGTGCAATTAGTGGCTTCCTCATATCAGGAAATCTGTGTCCATGAAACAGGCTCTTCCATTGATTCCCCCTCGCAGGGATGCAAGTGATAATATTTTCCTCCTCCCTCTATCTTCAGCTTTAATTGAAATGTAAAGGATGCCTCACTGGTGGCGCAGCAATGTTGTGCCTAATTTATTTTGTCAATTGCTGGTCCTCTCCATGGTTGGTCATTATCTTGTACTTCCAGCAGCGCCTTTGGTTCAATCTCAGTGCCAACGTGAAGAAAATTCCAATATCAAAAGGTGGAGTGCTCTGAATATATAAACACTCTGCCAATAACTTTTTGGGTGGGGAAGACAAAGATGGAAGGCATTTTTACTGATGTATCAAAAGGTTAGGGTTTCTTAAAATGTGTATCTGTGCTGGGCTGTTAATAACCACTTCAGTTTTTTCTCTGTGTGTTGTCTTTGCAGAGTGTGGTTCAGGAGGGTCGGCCTCAGGTGTTGAGAGCTGCGAACAGGATAGGTGTCGTACGTTTGGAGGCTCGTGGGACGAGGACACAGAGGATGACCGCTGTGTCTGTGACTTCGACTGCAATCGCGTGCCTCGCAACCTGGTAAGCCTTAACCTCCCTAACTTAGCCTTCCCAACAACAACCCTCTACGTGGGTTTTACTTAAATAGTGGTGGTTTTCATTTCACACAAGCCTATGTAATTCCTAGGTAATGAATGCATGACATCTGACATTTACATTCAGTTAATATTAGTGGAATTTAATTTTCATATTGAGATTGAACTTGTCGCATGGTTTGAAAATGAACTATGTACATAAAGTCCTTTGAAATTAAATTGCTATCACACGCTGCTATGTTCCAGCATTCATATGCATATGACTACAATTCTCCTCAGGTGTGTGGCTCAGATGGGAAGACCTACAGCAACGAGTGTGAGATGAAGAAGGCCAGTTGCGAAAGGCAAGGGCATCTGCTAATCCAGAATCAGGGACCCTGCACTGGTGAGCTGTCTGGACATCCCACCATAAATGATCTAAGATCAGCCAGAGTAATAACCCATCTCGTACAGAGGATTCATACAGCGTACTACTTTGTCATAAAGCAACGCCCAGAAATTCTGTTGTTTTTTCTGAATAGCACTTTGGTGGTAACATATCCAACACAGTGTCAAAGCTGGCTGGTGAGTGCTTAATTTCCCAGATTCAATGTGGCTCCATATGGCTCAACATGAAGAAGCTCCTATTTCTCTAGAGACATCCACCACAGGTGCTAGGCAGTTCAGTAGGGAACACTAGTAATGCTCGAGTCTCTGCCTTGGCAGTGCAAACCACAAGCTTTAACTGAAGAGGCAGTATAGAGACGCTTCTGTAGTAGGCCAGAGTGAAGCCAAAGGCACATAAAATATTCTGTATGATCACTGCAGCCTGTTTGATTCCTTGCTGTCCTAAAAAAGAGGGAGGGAGCAAACGAAAGGGAGAGAAGAGAGCGATACGCTCGGATTTCACACTCGCATCCCTGTAGAGTTGTCCCTCCTAAGCTGGCTTTTTGGGCGCTTCCTGTCACGCTTCTCCACCATCTGCGGATAATCAATCCCTTTTCTTGTGGAGTGCTATTGGTGTGAGAGCTCTGGGTCCTCTTCTTCTCCCAAAAAGCTCAGATCAATGGGAATCACATTGGGCCCTTATTCATTAGCTATACATGGAGGAACTTGTCTTTGACCACGGTTTGACCTCCAAGCCTTCAAACTCACTCAAGAAAGGTCCTGATGGCTTTCACTAACTAGACAAAACAAACAGGGATTGACCTCAACACGATCTTGTTGTCCTATGTTGTTTATAAACAACGTATGTGTTGTTCTCTGGGAGTTCTTTGATCTATGACAGCTGTCTCTGAAGAACTTTCAAGCTGTCCTATTTTGCATTTTCTATCAGATAACCAGGTCAGTGATTCCAGTCTTCATGAGGTCTAAAAAGATCCTGTGCTATATACCGTTGCAACGTGCAGAGGCACTCAATTCTCTCTTAGGAGACATACAAAGGCTACCTGTACAGAGCCTCGGCAGCAGCAGACCTTGAGATAGAGAGAGTAATACTCTCACATCAGAGAGAACTGCATTATGCCAGACAATGGCCACTGAAGAGGAAAACCCTTGAAGGGTTGAAGAACATATGAAATTAAAAGTTCTCCCTTGCCCTAATAGGCTCAGTACAGATAGTAGCAGGAGCACTGAAAAGTGGCAAGTTAATGAACTGTGTCCAAAGCCCATCACTGGAGTGGGAAAGCACTGAAAAAAGAAAGAGCAAGTCATCACCATTAGGCTTCGGCTCATATCCACACCAGTAAGAGTGTGATTTATGGGCCGGTATCTGCAGTCTCCAAACTCCAAATGAGAAACACAAGAGAGGAAGAAAGAAGTAAAGAGTGGAGGCCATTTTGATCCAAGGCCTGGAGAGAGTTTGAGCGATAAGATAATATATTGCCTTGGCCGTTGAACCACCCCCCTGCCTCCCTCTTTTCCCTCCATCCTTCCATCTCGCTCTCTCGTTTCCCTTATACACAAGTCTCTGTTGGGTAACATATTTGTTTAGGGTGTGTTGTATGCGGTTTTCTTTTCGAGCTGTCACGTCGGCTTGGAATTTGGCACACGCACAGACAAAACAACTACATACATACGCTCACAGATTGGCCCAGTCCATCACATTCAGCCGCAGACTTGTTGTTTTCTGCTTCTGAAAGCTTGTGGAGATGTTGTGTCGCATGCTGCAATTTCACAGGAGAACAAATGAAGAGAATTAGGCCTCCTAGGATGTGGCAAATGTCAGCTGTTCCACTAGGCACACCATTGTTTGTTTTCAGGTAATGGCATAATTTCTCCCTGATTTTGAGCCGTTGTCAGGATTGGGAAAGTAGAGTTGTTATCTAGAAGCCGGATGCCAGCTTTTCACCTCTGGCCCTCGAGGTGAACCTCATTGTTTGCTAGAAGTTGCATGTTGTTCAGAGATTGTGTCTTCTAATTCCTTTTAAAAGAGCCTTCACTGTCACTCTAAAAAGTTTGTTTTATCTTTTCTTCTCTCCCTCTTTTGTTCCATCCTCGTTCCCATCTCATCAGCGATTTCCGCCACCTCTCCGCCGGAGCTTACAGCGCCACAACGCTGTATTCAGTCAGTCTACGGCTGTTGCCGCGACAACAAGACGGCGGCCCTTGGTGTGGGACTCGCTGGATGCACCAGTAAGTGTGCCAACCTCTTACCTGACATTTGACCTCTCACCTATGACCACTTGTATTATATCCATCACAAACAGCCTAGCATACATTTGCTGGAAAGGAAAACCTGCATATAAAGTGATATCTGAAGGTCTACGTATAGGGCCGGTTTCCAGGACACAGATTCAAGTCTAGTACTGGACTAAAAGCTCTTTCAGTCAGTGCTGCTGAGGGGAGGACGGGTCATAATAATGGCTGGAGCGGATGGAATGGAATCAAACACGTGTTTGATACCATTCACACCATTGCAGCCATTAAACTCCATTCCAGCCATTATTATGAGCCGTCCTCCCTTCAGCAGCCTCTACTGCTTTCAGTTGAGATATGGAATTGAATCCCGGACTAAGCTTAATCAGTTTCTGGGAAACCGTCCTTTAGTGGTCCATCTGATCCCCCTCTGGCATTGACTCAGACTGGAGAGTTGTTGTTTTGATGTTGTAGCTGTGTAAAATTATCTCATTAATGAAATCATCCATTCAGTCCTATCCTTATTCTGTCCCCAGGTACGTGCCAGTGTAACCCGTATGGCTCCTACAAGGGGACATGTGACCCGGACAGCGGCCAGTGCTCCTGCAAGCCCGGCGTCGGGGGACAGAAGTGTGACCGCTGCGATCCAGGCTTCTGGAACTTCCGCGGCATCGTCACAGAGAACTTGAGCGGCTGCACACGTAAGAGACCTCCTCCTACTTCGCTGCTTTCTGTTTTCTTCACATTAACTGTCCTGATGTAGGGAACAGAAGAGTTTTGGTCCTGTGCACTGCTTCATTTGTAAATCGGGAGGTGCTGGAACAAAAAGTGAGCACGAGAGGAGGGTGACCTGGGTAGCTCTGATGTATCTTTATAATAAAGCATTACATGCATAGCATCGCATTTGCATAGTGGTATAGAGCAGTAGAGTATAGGCGCTTACAGAAGTTGCACACATGGGGTACAGTTTTAGTAACCTAGGGTCTGGGAAAAATGTTGCTTTTTATAAACGCATTTCATGCAACTCTGCACCATTTTACATGACTGGAGACTTGGCAGAATCTTTAATACTGCACAAATGATCAATATCAATATAAACGACCTTGTCTTGAAACCATCAATAGCCTAGGTGTGTGGTGAAACACATATTGTAGGTTACAATATGAGGAGGAAATTATTTTTCTAAAAATGCTTTCCAGTTTCCCTGACTCGCCCAATGATGCGCAGGGCACGGGCCGGTGATGACCGATGCGTTCATGCCAGAAGCCTATCTGTCTCTTGTTTTACTTTGTAAAACACTATTTGGACGTTGATCTAATATTTTGGTAGCCTACAGCATAGTGTTCTCTTCTCAGCAGGAGCCATTTGCTTTCCAACCTATGTTTTCCTGCGATTGTATTTGAAAAAAAGGCCTGTTTTGTCTGCATACTGTTCACTGACAGATTTGCTGCGTGTTCCCAACTGTCGGCTATGCTTTGTTATTGGGCTACACAAAATCCACAGCTATTTTTTTTCAGAAGTTATTGATAAGTTATAGGCCTTCTCATGGTGTTATTCTGAATGATTTGTTTTTTGTATTTGTTTGTTTTATTTGTTTCTGAACAGATAGTAGTAATTCTATAACTTTGGCAAATGTATTTCAATGCATCAGGGGTGCTGCGGCACCTCCAGCACCCTTCCCTCAGTTATGATTCTATCAGGAAATAAATTATGAAGTGCAACGCTGGAGAGATGAGAGTTGCAGGCTCATGTCTATCAGAGCAGAGAGAGGGAGAGAGATCATATAAAGTGAATCTCATTGTAGTTCTGTGAGAGATACAGGCGCACTTCTCACACAGCCACGCGTTGGTCTCAAACATACACTGAGCAAAACTATAATCCAAACATGTAAAGTGTTGGTCCCATGTTGTTTCATGAGCTGAAATAAATTATCCCAGAAATGTTCCACATGCACAAAAACCTTATTTCTCTAATTTGTGCATATCCCTCTTAGTGAGAATTCTTATTTGCCAAGATAATCCATCAACCTGACTGGTATGGCATATCAGAAGCTGATTAAACCGCATGATCATTACACAGCCACCCAGACAGTTGGTGAAACTGTGGGTTTGCACAACCGAAGAAACAACCAAACTGTCAGAAACCATCTCAGGGAAGCTAATCTGCGTGCTCGTTGTCCTCACCAGGGTCATGACCTGACTGCAATTCGACGTCGTAACCGACTTTAGTGGGCAAATGCTCACCTTTGATGACAACTGGCACTCTGGAGTAGTGTGCTTCTCACGGGTGAATCCTGGTTTCAACTGTTCCATGCAGATGGCAGACGGCGTGTATGGTGTTGTGTGGGGGAGCGGTCAACGTTGTGTCAACGTTGTGTACAGAGTGCCACATGGTGGGGTTATGGTATGGGCAGGCAAAAGCTGCGGACAACAAAAACTATTTGAATGCACAGAGATACCATGACGAGAATCTGAGGCCCATTGTCATGCCATTCATCCGCCGCTGTAACGTGGGTCGTCTAAAGGAGACCAAGGCGCAGCGTGTATAGTGCTCATTCTTTTCTTTAATGAAAAACACTTAAACAAAACAACAAACGACCGACAACAGTTCCGTAAGGTACACTTGACTAAACGAAAAACAACTACCCACACCCACACATGAAAAACAGGCTGCCTATTTATGGCTTCCAATCAGAGACAACGATAGACAGCTGCCTCTGATTGGAAACCATACCTGGCCAAAACATAGAAAACAAAAACATAGAAATAGAAATCTAGAACACCCCACATAGAAACAGAAAACCAAAACCACCCCAAAACACCCACCTGTCATGCCCTGACCATTCTACTGTGGAAAATGACCTCTTACAAAGGTCAGGACGTGACAGCCGCCATCATCTCGTCTTTCAGCATGATAATGCACGGGCCCATGTTGCAAGAATCTGTACACAATTCCTGGAAACTGAAAATGTCCCAGTTCTTCCCTGGCCTTCATACTCCCCAGACATGTCACCCATTGAGCATTTTTGGGATGCTCTGGATCGACATGTATGACAGCATGTTCCAGTTCATGTCAATATCCAGCAACTTCACACAGCCATTGAAGAGGTGGGACAACATTCCACAGGCCACAATCAACAGCCTGATCAAATCTATGCAAAGGAGATGTGTCATGCTGCATGAGGCAAATGGTGGTCACACCAGATACTGACTGGTTTTCTGATCCACACCCCTACCTTTTTTTTAAGGTATGGTGCATTCAGAAAGTATTCAGACCCCTTCACTTTTTTCACATTTTGTTACATTACAGCCTTTTTCTAAAATGGATTAAATAATGTAAATATCCTCAGCAATCTACACACAATACCCCGTAATGACAAATGAACCGTTTTTTAGAAATGTTGGAAAATGTATTACAAATAAAAAAACAGAAATACCTTATTTACATAAGTATTCGGACCCTTTGCTATAAGACTTGAAATTGAGCTCAGGTGCATCCTGTTTTCATTGATCATCCTTGAGATGTTTCTACAACTTCATTGGAGTCCACATGTGGTAAATTCAATTGATTGGACATGATTTAGAAAGGCACACACCTGTCTATATTAGGTCCAACAGTTGACAGTGCATGTCAGAGCACAAACCAAGCCATGAGGTCGAAGGAATTTTCCGCAGAGCTCCGACACAGGATTGTGTCGAGGCACATATCTGGGGAAGGGTACCAAAAAATGTCTGCAGCATTCAAGGTTCCCAAGAACACAGTGGCCTCCATCATTCTTAAATTGAAGAAGTTTGGTACCACCAAGACACTTCCTAGAGCTGGCCGCTCGGCCAAACTGAGCAATCGGGTGAGAAGGGCTTGGTCAGGGAGTTGACCAAGAACCCGATGGTCACTCTGACAGAGCTCCAGAGTTCCTCTGTGGAGTTGGGAGAACCATCTAGAAAGACAACCGTCTCTGTAGCACTCCACCAATCAGGCCTTTATGGTAGTGTGACCAGACGAAAGCCACTCCTCAGTAAAAGGCACATGACAGCCCGCTTGGAGTTTGCCAAAAGGCACCTAAAGACTCTCAGACGATGAGAAACAAGATTCTCTGGTCTGATGAAACCAAGATTGAACCTTTTGGCCTGAATGTCAAGCGTCACGTCTGGAGGAAACTTGGCATCATCCCTACAGTGAAGCATTGTGTTGGCAGCATCATGCTGTGGGGATGTTTTTCAGCGGCAGGGACTGGGAGACTAGTCAGGATCGAGGGAAAGATGAACGGAACAAAGTACAGAGAGATCCTTGATGAAAACCTGCTCCAGAGCGCTCAGGACCTCAGACTGGGGTGAAGGTTAATCTTCCAACAGGACAACGAGACCCTAAGCACACAGCCAAGACAATGCAGGAGTGGCTGAATGTCCTTGAGTGGCCCAGCTAGAGCCCGGACTTGAACCCGATCGAACATCTCTGGAATGACCTGAAAATAGCTGTGCAGTGACTCTCCCCAATCCAACCTGAAAAAGCTTGAGAGGATCTGCAGAGAAGAATGGGAGAAACTCCCCAAATACAGGTGTGCCAAGCTTGTAGCGTGATACCCAAGAAGACTCTATGCTGTAACCGCTGCCAAAGGTACGTCATCAAAGTACTGAGTAAAGGGTCTGAATGCTTATGTAAATGTGATATTTCAGTTTTTATTTTTAATAAATTAGCAAAAATGTCAACCTGATTTTGCTTTGTCATTATGTGTGTAGATTGATGAGGGAAAAAAACGATTTAATCAATTTTAGGATAAGGATGTAACCTAACAAAATGTGGAAAAAGTCATGGGTCTGAATACTTTCCAAAGGCACGGGGGGCTATGGTCAGTCTGTTATATCTGGAATATTTCTCCTGTCTTATCTGGTGTCCTGTGTGAATTTAAGTATGCTCTCTCTAACTCTCTCTCTCTCTTTTTCTCTCTTTTTTTTGTCTCTCTCTGGGAGGACCTGAGCCCTAGGACCATGCCTCAGGACTACCTGGCCTGATGACTCCTTGCTGTCCCCAGTCCACCTGGTCGTACTGCTGCTCCAGTTTCAACGGTTCTGCCTACGGCTATGGAACCCTGAGCTGTTTACCGGACATGCTACCTTGTCCCAGACCTGCTGTTTTCAACTCTCTAGAGACAGCAGGAGTGGTAGAGATACTCTGAATGATCGGCTATGAAAAGCCAACTGACATTTAGTCCTGAGGTGCTGACCTGTTGCACCCTCTACAACCACTGTGATTATTATTATTTGACCCTGCTGGTCATCTATGAACATTTGAACATCTTGGCCATGTTCTGTGATAATCTCCACCCGGCACAGCCAGAAGAGGACTGGCCACTCCTCATAGCCTGGTTCCTCTCTAGGTTTCTTCCTTGGTTCCGCCTTTCTAGGGAGTTTTTCCTAGCCACCGTGCTTCTACACCTGCATTGCTTGCTGTTTGGGGTTTTAGGCTGGGTTTCTGTGCAGCACTTTGTGACATCAGCTGATGTCAGAAGGGCTTTATAAACACATTTGATTGATTGACTGTATATGTGACCAACAGATGCATATCTGTATTTCCAGTCATGTGAAACCCATAGGTTAGGGCCTAATGAATTTATTTAAATTGACTGATTTCCTTATATGAACTGTAAGTAAAAATATATATATATTTTTAACAGATTCTCTCCCCAATTTCATGGTATCCAATTGGTATTTACAGTCTTGTCCCATCGCTGCAACTCCCGTACGGACTCAGGAGAGCCTAAGATTGAGAGGCCGTGCGTCCTCCGAAACACAACCCAACCAAGTCGCACTGCTTCTTGACGCATGCCCACTTAACCCGGAAGCCAGTCGCACCAATGTGTTGGAGGAAACACCATACACCTGGCGACCGTGTCAGCGTGCACTGCGCCCAGCACGCCACAGGAGTCGCTAGTGCGTGATGAGACAAGAACATCCCTGCCGGCCAAACCCTCCCCTAACCCGGACGACACTGGGCCAATTGTGCGCCGCCCTATGGGTCTCCCGGTCGTGGCCGGCTGCGACAGAGCCTGGACTCGAACCCAGAATCTCTAGTGGCAAAGCTAGTACTGCGATGCAGTGGTCCACTCGGGAAGCCACTTCAGTAAATGTTTTGAAATTGTTCCATGTTGCGTTTATACACTGCTCAAAAAAATAAAGGGAACACTTAAACAACACAATGTAACTCCAAGTCAATCACACTTCTGTGAAATCAAACTGTCCACTTAGGAAGCAACACTGATTGACAATACATTTCACATGCTGTTGTGCAAATGGAATAGACAACAGGTGGAAATTATAGGCAATTAGCAAGACACCCCCAATAAAGGAGTGGTTCTGCAGGTGGGGACCACAGACCACTTCTCAGTTCCTATGCTTCCTGGCTGATGTTTTGGTCACTTTTGAATGCTGGCGGTGATTTCACTCTAGCGGTAGCATGAGACGGAGTCTACAACCCACACAAGTGGCTCAGGTAGTGCAGCTCATCCAGGATGGCACATCAATGCGAGCTGTGGCAAGAAGGTTTGCTGTGTCTGTCAGCGTAGTGTCCAGAGCATGGAGGCGCTACCAGGAGACAGGCCAGTACATCAGGAGACGTGGAGGAGGCCGTAGGAGGGCAACAACCCAGCAGCAGGACCGCTACCTCCGCCTTTGTGCAAGGAGGAGCAGGAGGAGCACTGCCAGAGCCCTGCAAAATGACCTCCAGCAGGCCACAAATGTGCATGTGTCTGCTCAAACGGTCAGAAACAGACTCCATGAGGGTGGTATGAGGGCCCGACATCCACAGGTGGGGGTTGTGCTTACAGCCCAACACCGTGCAGGACGTTTGGCATTTGCCAGAGAACACCAAGATTGGCAAATTTGCCACTGGCGCCCTGTGCTCTTCACAGATGAAAGCAGGTTCACACTGAGCACATGTGACAGACGTGACAGAGTCTGGAGACGCCGTGGAGAACGTTCTGCTGCCTGCAACATCCTCCAGCATGACCTGTTTGGCGGTGGGTCAGTCATGGTGTGGGGTGGCATTTCTTTGGGGGGCCGCACAGCCCTCCATGTGCTCGCCAGAGGTAGCCTGACTGCCATTAGGCACCGAGATGAGATCCTCAGACCCCTTGTGAGACCATATGCTGGTGCGGTTGGCCCTGGGTTCCTCCTAATGCAAGACAATGCTAGACCTCATGTGGCTGGAGTGTGTCAGCAGTTCCTGCAAGAGGAAGGCATTGATGCTATGGACTGGCCTGCCCGTTCCCCAGACCTGAATCCAATTGAGCACATCTGGGACATCATGTCTCGCTCCATCCACCAACGCCACGTTGCACCACAGACTGTCCAGGAGTTGGCGGATGCTTTAGTCCAGGTCTGGGAGGAGATCCCTCAGGAGACCATCCGCCACCTCATCAGGAGCATGCCCAGGCGTTGTAGGGAAGTCATACAGGCACGTGGAGGCCACACACACTACTGAGCCTCATTTTGACTTGTTTTAAGGACATTACATCAAAGTTGGATCAGCCTGTAGTGTGGTTTTCCACTTTAATTTTGAGTGTGACTCCAAATCCAGACCTCCATGGGTTGATAAATTGGATTTCCATTGATTATTTTTGTGTGATTTTGTTGTCAGCACATTCAACTATGTAAAGAAAAAAGTATTTAATAAGATTATTTATTTCATTCAGATCTAGGATGTGTTCCCTTAATTTTTTTGAGCAGTATATTTTGGTTCAGTGTTGGTTGCAGTGTTGCGCAAACCATAAGCCGGAATCAACTCTTAGAATATTGAGGAAACTCAAAATAACTTTGAACGCTTTTATCAAAATGTTTACATTGCAAAAAGTTACAATTATTTTTCAAGCTACGAAAGGAACCGGATCTGGCCAAATAGGATCCGTAATGAAACAATCCAAAACAGTGAGGTGCCGGATCCTCTTCCGGCAGGATCCAGCTCAAATGAAGCAATGTTCCTGTGTCGTACAGTTACAAGACTATGGCGCTTGTAATTCAAGGATCATTGGCTCCCGCTGCGGCCAGCAATACATAAATGTGTGCATGCCCTTCTGTAAGACGCTTTGGATAAAAGCTGCTTCTTAATGGCATATATTATATGTTATATTAGTTAAGTGTAGCACTTGGCTGTAAAGAGATTAAGTTGAAAAATGAATGCTTATTGTTGCAGCCAAGGATGTCATAGGAAGAAAAATGACTAGATTTACATAATATAACCTCTTGAAAGAAAAACACAGAGACACAAGAATCAGAGTTTTGTCAAAGCTGTCACACAATTGCACTTGACATTGACTCAATTCCTTTGTGTGGCTGTGTGTCCATAATCCTTTTTGAATACTATCCTACTTGTGAAAAGAGTTCTTGGCAATACAGTAGAAGACCCGCTGAGCTATTTAGTCCACAGCAGGAGCTTTTATCCGTCTCCGCTGTAGCCTGACCTGTGAGGTTTACCCACGGACAAGCGAACAGTACACACATCAGTACAGAGTTCAGCAGGGGGGAAAACATTGATTCCAGGAACATGATGGGGTTTGATGGGGTTGATGTTGTTCCTTGGGGCCTGGAGGCACTCTGTGATCTTATTGGCCCATCTACCCTCTTGCCTCAGGACTCTGGCTGGCCTCTGCCTGAACTATCCCTGACTCCAGTCCCCGACACCGAGGCGCTAAGATTTACATCAACCTAGGGGTCCCTTCTGAGGCGGCCTGAGTTTGTGTGTGTGAGGGGCTGGTTTCTATGACATAGATTAAGTCTAGTTCCGAACTGAAAAGCCCAATAGAAAATCTTGAAGTGTTTTATTGAAAGATTTAAGCTGGATAATCAATATTCTTTATATTGCATTGTGGTGAACAGGTGGATTGTTATTCACTGTATGTCATTAAGTACCACTTACCCTTTTGTTTCCATCTCTCTCCCTGTCTCTCTTCCTCCATTCCCTCCTTCTCCCTATTTATATCTCCCTTCCTCTCTTTCTTTCTCTCCCTCGGTGTTCCAGCGTGTAACTGTGACACAGTGGGCTCGGTGAGGGACGACTGCGAGCAGATGTCAGGTCTGTGCTCCTGCAAGACTGGAGTGAAGGGCATGAAATGCAATGTGTGCCCCGATGGCAGTAAGATGGGCAGAAGCGGCTGCGACACAGGTACGGGGAGCCCCTGCTGACTGACGTGCGCCACCTGCTAACTCACCGTGCCACCGACAGAGCATGGCAACCCCTTGGCTCTTGTCGCGTCCCTGTAACTCCTTTTCCATCCAGGGAGCGGCTTGCAGAATTGAAATCATGAACTCAATGGCTTTTTCTCTAAGCCACCTGTTTTATCAGCATTAAGAAGTAGCAGAAACTGAAGCGGCTGCAGTACAATAAAAATCAATTCAAATTGTATTGTATTAGTCACATGCGCCGAATACAACAGGTGTAGACCTTACAGTGAAATGCTTACTTACGAGCCCCTAACCAACAATGCAGTAAAAAATTTTTTTTACAAATGAATAAATAAAATGAACAAGTAATTCAAAAGCAGCAGTAAAATAACAATAGTGAGACTATATACAGGGGGGTACCGGTACAGAGTCAATGTGCGGGGGCACGGGTTAGTCGAGGTAATTGAGGTAATATGTACATGAAGGTAGAGTTATTAAAGTGACTATGCATAGATGATGACAACAGAGAGTAGCAGCGGAGTAAAATAGGGAGGGGGGAGGCAATGCAAATAGTCTTGGTAGCCATTTGATTAGATGTTCAGGAGTCTGAATGTTATGGCTTGGGGGTAGAAGCTGTTTAGAAGCCTCTTGGACCTGGACTTGGCGCTCCGGTACCGCTTGCCGTGCAGTAGCAGAGAGAACAGTCTATGACTAGGGTGGCTGGAGTCTTTGACAACAATGGCTACTGTTGTAGCTGTAATTTTTCATTCTGTTATTTGAAGGAAAAACAAATCAGAATGGGAAATATCATGTTAAGCACTAATACTCACTTTATTAAGTACACAACCCCATTCACAAAAATGGTTTTCTCCTACAAACATTGAGTCAGGTGCGCCGGTTCCAGTACCTCAGAAACGTCCGTCCTCCTGGGTTTTTCACGCACGACAGTGTCTAGGGTTTTATTTTTTTTATCCTTTTTTCTCCCCAATTTCATGGGAACCAGTTGGTAGTTACAGTCTTGTCCCATCGCTGCAACTCCCGTACAGACTCAGGAGAGGCGAAGGTCGAGAGCCATGCGTCCTCCGAAACACAACCCAGCCAAGCTGCACTGCTTCTTGACACAATGCCCGCTTAAGGAAGCCAGCCGCACCAATGTGTCAGAGGAAACACCATACACCTGGCAACCGTGTCAGCGTGCATTGCGCCCGGCCTGCCACAGGAGTCGCTAGTGCGCGATGGGACAAGAACATCCCTGCCCGCCAAACCCTCCCCTAACCCGGACGACGCTGGGCCAATTGTGCGCTGCCCCTTGGGTCTCCCGGTCACGGCTGGCTGCGGCAGATCCTGGACTCGAACCAGAATCTCTAGTGGCACAGCTAGCACTGCGATGCAGTGCCTTATACCACTGTGCCACTCGGGAGGCCCCAGTGTCTAGGGTTTACAGAAAATGGTAGGACAAACAAAAAAACATCCAGTCAGCGGCAGTCCTGTGGGTGAAAACAGCTCGTTGATGAGAGAGGTAGAAGAAGAATGGCAAGAATCGTACAAGCTAACAGGCAGGTCACAAACTGGCAAATAACGCTGTTCTGCACACCACTGTTGTACTGCACCATCTCGGAACGCACAACTCGTCGGTCCTTGTCACGGATGGGCTATAATGCAGCAGAGGGTTCCACTCCTATCAGCTAAAAAGAAGAAGAAGCGGCTCCAGTGGGCACAAGATCTGTCACGTCCTGACCCTAGTATGATGTAATTTTCTATAGTAGAATAGGGCAGGGCGTGACAGGGGGTGTTTTGGGTTGTTCTATGTTTTCTATTTCTATGTTTTGTTCTAGTTTTCTATTTCTATGTTGGGATTGTTTGGGGTTGATCTCTAATTGGAGGCAGCTGATCCTCATTGCCTCTGATTAGAGATCATATTTAAGTAGGGTTTTTTCTCATTGTTGTTTGTGGGTTATCTTTTGAGTAGTGTGTTTTCCTCTCTGCGTCACGGTTTTTTGTTTTTGTATATTCAAGTATTTAAGTGTATTGCATTTAGTTTCACGTTTAATAAATATGTGGAACTACGAACACGCTGCATTTTGGTCCGCTCCTTCAAACAGCCGTGACAAGATCGCCAACACTGGACAATTTAGGAGTGAAAAAACATTGCCTGGTCCGACGAATCCCAGTTCCTGTTTTGTCATGCTGATGGCAGAGTCAGAATTTGGTGAAAGCAGCATGAGTCCATGGCTCCATCCTGCCTGATGTACAGGCTGGTGGTTACAATGGTGTGAGGAATGTTTTCCTGGCACACGTTAGGTCTCTTGATATGAAATGAGCAATGTTTGAATGCCACACTTTGTAGAATCCTTCCCCCAAATAATTCAGGCTGTTCTGAAATCAAAGGGGAGTCCGACTTGGTACTAGATGGGTGTACTTAATACAATATTTGGGAAATGTATCCAGTATCCATTAATTTAGCCCTCCATTCTAATGTCTGGATGAATGGCAATCTAACCTAATGAATACACACAACTCCAGTTGATGAGAGGGAAGGTAAGCTCCCGCTGTGTTATCTGGGCACTGTCTCGTTAAGACCCACCGGCAGCTATTGACAGGAAGTCAAGTGCTTAATGAAGTCAATAGTCCCAGCACAAAGTGGGGTGGGGGGGGGGTGCAGCACATGAAAGCCGAGAGGAGGCTCTCTGCACCACGGTAAGGTCAGCGCAGAGAGGAGAGCCCACACTTGATGCCTCAGGGGCTCATGGCAATGATTCTTAGCACAAGCCCCTGTTGTTACTGCTGAGGCAAACCAGTGGTTGCTTCAAACCGGTTCCTTGGTCAAAGTACCAGTGATCAGTGCTGTGTAGGCGCCTGACCCAAAAAACATGACAGAATGAGATCAAATCCTTTTTTTATTGTCTTGAAAAGAGTCCACATATTTACTTTATACTAAAGATTCATTATTAATATAATCGCGTATGGAAAGCATAACAATATTTAATCTGCATAACCTACTCATGTTTCTATACAGTGAACTCCAAGAGTATTGGGACAGTGACAAATGTTTTGTTGTTTTGGCTCTGTACTCCAGCACTGGATTTGAAACGATACAATGACTGTGTGAATAAGGATGAGTGAGAAAGTTACAGACAGAAATATCATACCCCCAAGACATGCTAACTTTTCACACGGGAGGTTAGCATTTTATATCATACCCCCAAGACATGCTAACTTTTCACAGGAGAGGTTAGCATTTTATATCATACCCCCAAGACATGCTAACTTTTCACAGGGGAGGTTAGCATTTTTGGGGGGGTATGACATTTGTGCGTATGCAACTTTCTCACTCATCATTATTGATGATTCATTCAGGACTATTCGTGATCATGGTAGATCCACATTAATGTAGAAGCATATTCTATTCTTATTTACAATAAAAGTGACTCCAATTGACACAATACATAATTCATTTGTATTGGGCACAAAATAATCTGAAACACAACCAAAACAAACTGCATCCAACAAATGTGTAAAAAGTCACAAGCTTGATGTAGTCATTACATGCTATGAATATTGGACCAAATACTTTTTTTACTACTTTAATAAACATATAACTGAATTTGCCCCAATACTTTTGGTCCTTTGAAATGGGGGTACTATGTACAAAAAGTGCTGTAATTGCTAATGAAAATACCCTCAAATTAAAGCTGACAGTCTGCACCTTAACCTCATAGTCATTGTATCACTTAAAATCCAAAGGGCTGAAGTACAGAGCCAAAACAACAACAGTAGTCCCATTACTTTTGGACCTCCCTGTATGTGGAAGTAGTACTATGCATATAAATGATTATGGTGATTATCAACTAGGGTTCAGAGCAGTTAAAAGTACCAAGCTCACATGCTAATGTCAGCATCATGATTTGGACCAGGAATACACATTCATATGATGGACAGTGATGGTATCCATTGACCCATGAGTTGATTTTAACCCCTTCATTCCCATCCCAGGTGCTGATGCCCCAACCTCATGTAATGAGCTGGACTGCAAGTTTGGCGCGTCTTGTGTTGAGGTCAATGGCCAAGCCCACTGTGAATGCCCCTCGCCCGACTGTGACGAGAAGAACAAGACCAAGGTGAGCCTTTACATTATCTTCTCTATGACCCATCAGTCTATACTGTCAGACGTTCATCACAGAATCCAGAACACTTTATCTGGAACTGCTGAGCTTGTGATCGGCCTAAAGTGGTCAGTAGTAAGCAGGCATAGAGTTAACAAGTTGTGATCCTAGCCTGTTTCCATTTTTTTTCCTGAGCAGGTGTGTGGCTCTGATGGGGTGACCTACGCTGACCAGTGCCAGCTGAGCACCATTTCCTGTAGGCGGGACAAGCACATCAGAGTGGAACACTTTGGCCAGTGCACAGGTGAGCTCTGTCTGGCCTCCATACATCATACTAGGGGATGTCCAACTCCTGTTGTCAGGCCCATATCAAAAGATAATGAATAACGCCACAGGCGTTGGAAAGACCAACTGTCCTCTCTCTCTCCTTGTCAAAGCCAAGAGACTAGGGTATGGGTTGTGTCCTCTTTGTGGTTGGTGCAGTATTGCTTCACTGTGTCTTTCACCGAGGTTTGTCTTTGGATAGCCTCCATGGCTATACTTTAAAGTATACAAATTTTACTTTACACATTACCGTAATAAACCGTTTTTGAAACTGACTGTACCAGATATCGTCAAGTGTTTGTATTTTAGTGTATGTGGGCTCTATATGTGCCAAGAATTTGCAGTAAAGCACAAGTTTTCTTGTGGAAATAACGACCAGCTGGCATGTCATCAACATACCTGTGAGCGCACACGACGACAGCTGAGGCTCTTTACCATCATCCTCCCTGCTTTGGATGGCTGACAGAGAGGAGCGAGGAAGAGGAAAAAATATTTCTTGGGAGAGAAACGGGGCCCAAGATGCTCCCCTGGAGATAGAGAAACTACCGTTTGGCTGCAGCCTGAGCCACTGAATCACCCATAAAGGGTTGACATTTTACTGTTTGATTCCCTGCACCCCTGTGCGGATTAGGGAGGTTTAGCTCCCAAATTCTCAGTGGGCAATCCCCTTCACAGCTTTTAACTGGATGAGTGCACCACTGTTCAGCTATCAGAGGGGCGATTGGCAAGATGCTTGAGGATGGGGGGAAGAGTAAACCTTCTGATACCTGGTTTGGAATAGAGGTTGTGGGTAGAATGGGTCCAAAAAGTTAGACCCATTCAGAAATGGATGCATGGCGTTCCCACCTGACCCGATATGCATAAATTAATATTTTTTATAAAAGGAGAACTGTTCCAAATGGACCCGAGGACAGTCAGACCCGTTCCGAAAAGGCCCGTGGAAATACGAACCTCAATGGACCCGTGCTGGTTTGGATTCGAGAGACCCGTTCAGATCCGAGAGTAGAAAGACAGAGTGAAAGAAACCTCAATAAACGAGCGATAGGCTATTGGCCAAATGATCCATAGTTACGTTTCCTTAAAAACGGTGTGAAACAAATTACAACGTTATAGCCAATTACTTGGTTTTTACTTTCCTAAAACAGTAATTGTCCACCTCACGGTTCAGCTGTCGGAGATTTGAGCACTAATGCATCAGGGCATTGCATGCATCTAGACAGGCCTAAAGGCCTAGGTGTCCACTGTAAGAGATATATATATATACACTGCTCAAAAAAATAAAGGGAACACTTAAACAACACAATGTAACTCCAAGTCAATCACACTTCTGTGAAATCAAACTGTCCACTTAGGAAGCAACACTGATTGACAATACATTTCACATGCTGTTGTGCAAATGGAATAGACAACAGGTGGAAATTATAGGCAATTAGCAAGACACCCCCAATGAAGCAGTGGTTCTGCAGGTGGTGACCACAGACCACTTCTCAGTTCCTATGCTTCCTGGCTGATGTTTTGGTCACTTTTGAATGCTGGCGGTGCTTTCACTCTAGTGGTAGCATGAGACGGAGTCTACAACCCACACAATGGCTCAGGTAGTGCAGCTCATCCAGGATGGCACATCAATGCGAGCTGTGGCAAGAAGGTTTGCTGTGTCTGTCAGTGTAGTGTCCAGAGCATGGAGGCGCTACCAGGAGACAGGCCAGTACATCGGGAGACGTGGAGGAGGCCGTAGAAGGGCAACAACCCAGCAGCAAGGACCGCTACCTCCGCCTTTGTGTAAGGAGGAGCAGGAGGAGCACTGCCAGAGCCCTGCAAAATGACCTCCAGCAGGCCACGAATGTGCATGTGTCTGCTCAAACGGTCAGAAACAGACTCCATGAGGGTGGTATGAGGGCCCGACGTCCACAGGTGGGGGTTGTGCTTACAGCCCAACACCGTGCAGGACGTTTGGCATTTGCCAGAGAACACCAAGATTGGCAAATTCGCCACTGGCGCCCTGTGCTCTTCACAGATGAAAGCAGGTTCACACTGAGCACATGTGACAGACGTGACAGAGTCTGGAGACGCCGTGGAGAACGTTCTGCTGCCTGCAACATCCTCCAGCATGACCTGTTTGGCGGTGGGTCAGTCATGGTGTGGGGTGGCATTTCTTTGGGGGGCCGCACAGCCCTCCATGTGCTCGCCAGAGGTAGCCTGACTGCCATTAGGTACCGAGATGAGATCCTCAGACCCCTTGTGAGACCATATGCTGGTGCGGTTGGCCCTGGGTTCCTCTTAATGCAAGACAATGCTAGACCTCATGTGGCTGGAGTGTGTCAGCAGTTCCTGCAAGAGGAATGCATTGATGCTATGGACTGGCCCGCCTGTTCTCCAGACCTGAATCCAATTGAGCACATCTGGGACATCATGTCTCGCTCCATCCACCAACGCCACGTTGCACCACAGACTGTCCAGGAGTTGGCGGATGCTTTAGTCCAGGTCTGGGAGGAGATCCCTCAGGAGACCATCCGCCACCTCATCAGGAGCATGCCCAGACGTTGTAGGGAGGTCATACAGGCACGTGGAGGCCACACACACTACTGAGCCTCATTTTGACTTGTTTTAAGGACATTACATCAAAGTTGGATCAGCCTGTAGTGTGGTTTTCCACTTTAATTTTGAGTGTGACTCCAAATCCAGACCTCCATGGGTTGATAAATTGGATTTCCATTGATTATTTTTGTGTGATTTTGTTGTCAGCACATTCAACTATGTAAAGAAAAAAGTATTTAATAAGATTATTTAATTCATTCAGATCTAGGATGTGTTATTTTAGTGTTCCCTTTATTTTTTTTGAGCAGTGTATATATATACACACCCACAGTGTGTACAGTGCATTCGGAAAGTATTCAGACCCCTTGACTTTTTCCACATTTTGTTACGTTACAGCCTTATTCTAAAATGAATTAAATCCTTTTTTCCCTCATCAATCTACACACAATACCCCATAATGACAAAGCAAAAACAGGTTTTTAGAAATGTTTGCAAATGTATTAAAAATAAAAAACTGAATTCACATTTACATAAGTATTCAGACCCTTTACTGTTGAAGCACCTTTGGCAGCGATTACAGCCTCGAGTCTTCTTGGACAGCTATTTTCAGGTCTCTCCAGAGATGTTAGATTGGGTTCAAGTCTGGGCTTTCACTGGGCCACTCAGAAAAATTCCAAACATAGTCTGGGACAGTTGTGGGATACGATATATCTCAAATCAATACAACCACTAGCATCAACAAAAAAGTTTTTACACAATGTGGCTGATGAACCAGACCAGAACGTTTAGCTTAAAATGTTGATAAACTATTAGGCTATTTCTTTACATTATAAGCGTAGCAATGCACACGGCAGTAGGCTATAAGGGCGAATGTTCCATTAGCGGGAAAACACTATTATTAAAAGTGACCGCAAATGTGATTATGCTTTTATTATAAAGTTGCATTTTTATGGTGAAATGGGTCTTCCCCAAACTTGAAACTCACACGCTGCTTTATGTATGCCAGTTAGGTTCTACACCCCTTGTAAAGCAGATTAATGTGCTTAATTTTAAGAAGTTATTTGGCCACTTTAGTTGTGAATCAAACCTTATCAAAACATATAGGCCTATGGGCTAGGCTACATGAAGTGTGCGACTATGATTTAAAAAAAAAGTTTTTAAAAAATGCATTATTTCTTGCCTGACGCTGGGCACCATTCACATGTGATAATATATCATTCACAAGTGATAGGCTAATACTGTCACCCATCAGACTATTATTGTTTTAATCTTGTCTTTACATATACTAAATAATATACAGTACCAAACAAAAGTTTGGACACCCTGACTTATTCCTGGGTTTTTCTTTATTTTTACTATTTTCTACATTGTAGATAATAGTGAAGAAATCAAAACTATGAAATAACACATGGAATTATTTAGTAACCAAAAAAGTGTTAAACAAATCAAAATATATTTGAGATTCTTCAAAGTAGCCACCCTTTGCCTTGATGACAGCTTTGCACACTCTTGGCATTCTCTCAACCAGCTTCATGAGGTAGTCACCTGCAATGCATTTCAATTAAGAGGTGTGCCTTTGTTAAAAGTTAATTAGTGGAATTTCTTTCCTTCTTAATGCGTTTGAGCCAATCAGTTGTGTTGTGACAGGGTAGGGGTGGTATACAGAAGATAGCCCTATTTGGTAAAAGACCAAGTCCAAATTATGGCAAGAACAGCTCAAATAAGCAAAGAGAAACGATAGTCCATCATTACTTTAAAGACATGAAGGTCAGTCAATACGGAAAATCTCAAGAACTTTGAAAGTTTCTTCAAGTGCAGTCGCAAAAACCATCAAGCGCTATGATGAAACTGGCTCTTGTGAGGACCGCCACTGGAAAGGAAGACCCAGAGTTACCTCTGCTGCAGAGGATAAGTTCATTAGAGTTACCAGCCTCAAAAATTGATGCCCAAATCAATGCTTCATAGAGTTTAAGTAACAGACAGAGGAGACTGCGTGAGTCAGGCCTTCATGGTCGAATTGCTACGAATAAACCGCTACTAAAGGACACCAATAAGAAGACGAGACTTGCTTGGGCCAAGAGTCATGAGCAATGGACATTAGAGAGGTGAAAATCTGTGCTTTGGTCTGATGAGTCCAAATGTGAGATTTATGGTTCCAACCGCCATGTCTTTGTGAGATGCAGAGTAGGTGAACAGATGAGCTCCGCATGTGTGGTATCCACCGTGAAGCATGGAGGTGTGATGGTGTGGGGGTGCTTTGCTGGTGACACTGTCGGTGATTTATTTAGAATTCAAGGCACACTTAACCAGCATGGCTTCCACAGCATTCTGCAGCAATACGCCATCCCATCTGGTTTGCGCTTAGTGGGACGATCATTTGTTTTTCAGATCCCGGGTCGGATCTCAGAATTGAGGGTCTGTTGAACCCGTGAAGATCTCTGGTGGGTACCTTCCTTTTCCCTGCTGATCTTGGTGCAGTTTGTCAGGCCTGAAGTAGGTGCAATGCTTTGAAGGCACCACCTCAACCCCTAACCAAGGCTTCTGAAATAGTGCTGTGTGGCGGCCTCATACATGCAGGGGTGCAACTTTCACTGGGGACATTCTGAAATAGCATTTTTGTCCCCCCGTTCTATCATTGGAATATGATACAAAACGAGGCAATGGTGTGCTTTAGGACCATGCGGGTCACCTCCGAGTGGTCAGGTAGGCTGTTTGGAGTGTATCTAATAATTATGTCCCCCCACTTCTAAAACCAGTTGTGTCCCTGCACAGGAGTAAAAGTAATTTGCTCTATGAGAGGCAGACAGCACCTTGATTTGGTGATCAGCGATCTGACGCCGTCGGTTACCAATGAAATTCACTCCAGACTCATTCTTTGTTGCCTGGCGATGGAGACATGGGTAGTATGTAAGTCCTTTACCTAGTGTGGGGCTTCATTCGGAGGGAGAAAGAGTTCTCTCTCGCTCGCTTTCTTTGAACCCAAGGGGAAGCCAGACGAGCACAACTTGTCACAGCAGTTCGTTTAATTTCTTCCCCCAGATGCGGTCACGCCGTAGGTAGCGAGCTCCTCAGCCGTCCCCAGGTTGGAGGTTAGATGGAGCTCATTTCACGTGTGACTGGGTGCAAATTAGCATTCAAACATCCTCACCCTGCCACCGCTCCTCACCTTCCGCTGATCTGATGCAGCTCTTAATACAAATTACAGAAACAACTTCAATGCTAATAGCTAGCGCAGAACCACTACTGAAGGCCTATGCCATTTCACACTGAAGCAAGTTCTGCAGAAACTACATCAAATGGCTACTGCTGTGAACTTGTGATCTAACCCATCTCTCCGCCCATGCTAAGGGACAAGCACTTTGAGTCTTCTCTACACAACACAGCATTTCTGCTTCTGGCTATGTAGCCCTTCTAAGAGCTAGATGAAGCAAACCATGGGAAATACCATGGGTATTTGAACGAATGAGGATCTTCTGGCACCGATCGTGTCCAGACATTGGCCATTGCCTGGTTCTCCCATATGTTGTCAACACCTGTAGGTTTGACGCAAATTGGCAGCGAACAATAGCATATGACATCATCAGTTTTCTGCCTTAATGTTAGTCTTTTATGCCTCTCGCTCCATCCTCATACTTTCCCTGAACACTTTTTCTTAACTTGTTCATCTTATTTCCTCCGTCCCTCTTTTCATGTCTCTCTCTTTCGTGCTCTCTTTCTCCCCCGCTCGTTTTTCTTCCTCTCTTCCATTTACTCTTTCCCTTTTTCTGTCGACTTTCATATATCTGATTCCTCCTCCCCACTGAGCATGGCAGACATGGCAAACAATCTTAATAACCGCCTTTCAAAGATGACTACACAGCCCAGACAAGTGAAGATGACAATGATTTCTCTCCCTGCCGCCTGTCGATATAACCGCCTGCCTCTCGGAAAAAAAGCAAATGGAGCGTTAAACCTGATTAAGGAAAGCTTCCACTGAACTGACTGCGCTGCCAGTTGTCTATCCTTCCCTTTCTTTCCATATCTCTTTTTTTATTTTACCCCTCTTCGAGCGTTCGCCGCCGAAGGACTCCCAGCCATAACCCAGCACCTGAGTAACAGGTGTAGCCAAGAGGAAAAGCAAAGTATACCACCGCCTCGCACACGGCGATAGCGATTGATAGATTCACCCTTGGGCTAAGCCGACATACTGTATCTGCAGGCTGGCTCCTCTGCCTCCCCTCCTCTGGAGCCTAGCAGGATGGGAGATAGTGGGGTGCCTGTCCGGCTGATAACATCCAGCGCTTCATCAAGGTATCACATTTCACAACTCACGGCGTAATTGCCGATCAAATAGGAGATTATTAGTGTGCAATTAAATCCTACACATAATGTTAGCCGAATTCCAATGAGATGGAAATAATATACCGTAGGAGGTTTTTCTTTTGCCCTGCACACACAACGGGTGGGGTAAAGTAGGAGCGTCAGTATTAAGTGACGCCTGGCTGGTTTGCCGCCATCCTAGCAGCTACACTTTACAAAGTGTCTCCCTTCCCTCCAGCCCCTGACTCGCTTCTTTCCCTCAGGAGTTTTTCTCCTATTTTAGTGGTTTTATCTGATACATTTTTGTCTTTGTACCAAGGCCTTGCATGGGTAATGCTGGTTTCTGCTGAAAGAAAAGCGGGTCCCTCTATCTGGCGACGGCAAGGAAAGGATTTCTGAGAGTGTTTTTTGGATGGCGTGTGTGACTGTGTTGACAAGGCTGCCATTCGCGGCGGAGTTGACGGATACTTGTGCGGCTGTGAGCCGAGTCTGGAGTCTTTGAAGCCGGAGTTAAACTCTGCTTTTTCTGCCCCATTTATATCAATCATTCATCACCAGAGGCTTTGACTGTCTGTGATTAAAGCTCCGCTACAGGAGGGCAACATTTGAATATGTATATATAATTCATACCCACAGACACACACCAACACCGGCACATATACACACAGACACACTGAACAAACACACATGCCTCACAAACACACACACATCGACACAAACACACACACACACCAGTGCAACTGCAGTGCAGTTTAACCCTATATAGGGCACATTATTCTTCTCTGTACACAGACTGCAGTGCAGTTGAACTCAACAGTATGCCATCCTTTGGCATACTTCAATGTAAGATGTTCTTATTTTCATGGTGTGTTTTGCTTCGTAAGTCATAAGGGGTTAAAAGATTTCATCCAGGTTTTCCGTTCCTATGTGCATAGGTTTTCAATTCTATTTTAGATGTATATTTCATATTGCAATGAGTCTGGCCTCTGGTCTTGTGTGTCGGTCAGTATTGGGTGCTCAGGTGCCTGACGTGACCAGAACACGAAAGACAACCATAAGGGGTACAGCAGTAGAATGAGGTAAAGGTGTACAATCGAAATAGGGGCTATAGGGAGAAGAAAATAAAAAAATGATTTTCATCTTTGCTTACCCATTCATCCATTCCTTGCTTCCTCTCCTCCTCCCTTCCCTCCCCATGCAGAAAGCATCACCGAGCCGGCCAGCCGACCCACCCCTTACCCCCCCACCCCCCGCGCAAAAGCCACCACCCCCTCCCACGTCAGGCTTACGTCGTCGCGCCATGGCACATCATACTCTCCCTGGGACGATGATGAAACCGAGGGGCCACTAGCCTCATTCGTGGAGGCCCTGCCGCCCCCCATGTCCACTGAGAGACCGCTCACCACCAACCACCCCGTCATCACCCCCCACCACCCACCTCACTCCACCACCCCTCGCCTACCCAGCCACACCAGCCCTGGCTCCTCCCCTACAGCCTTGGAGGACTCAGGGAGCGGTGAGCCCAGCGGAGATGACCAGGTGGAGGAGGTGGAAGAGGGTAGCGGCGTCGGAGTCCTGGAGGCGAGCGGAGAGGAGCCAGTTGGTAAATCAAAGCTATTTCACTTCATAACCCATAATTCTGCTCCACAGGGGGTCAAGGGTCAGAGGTCAGGGGAGGGTTGAATTACAGATGGGGGGTTTGAAATAATTTCACTATTTGAATAGTGTCATTCGTCTATAGCTATCTAGGCTAATTGAGGCCACATTCTACGCTTTCTCCCTAACCCAATTCAGATAAAACAGGCTACCTCTTGGTTGCTCGTTGTAGCCTACTCCTTGTCATTTCGCAAATTTTTAAATTCCGTAATTTTATTCCATCTGCATTGCATGAGTGAACTCTCACTCACCTTGCTACACATTGAGCCTCTTTGCCACTTTGATTGGCCTACAAGTGGTGTGTACTCATGGATGCCAAGGGAAGCCAAGCTTTCCCCAAAAAAGTACCAAGGAAAAAAACAGACAAAATAATGTATCTTTCGTCTCTCTGTGTTTCATAAATTTCCTTCAAAAAGCAAGAGGCTGAATGTATCTCACTGAAGAAAGCATCCGAGTGAACAAAACAGTGCGTCTCTGTCACAGTATGTGTAGCGTATCTATCTGATGCTGTCTGCACAAAAAGAGTGTGACATTGCTACCGCCCATACATAGCATTGAATGCAAGGGAAGCCAGCGAGCATTTGTCTTCCCTTGATAAAAAATATATAAAATAATAGCCAATCAGTGCTGAGTGAGCTCAGTTGTAGATGGTCCTGGCGCACCTAAAAAAAGTGTCAAGGGAAGCCAGTTTTGGATTTCGCTTCAGACCAATCACATCACAAGTCAAACATCACTGACAGAAAGAAACTTAAATTGTTGCATCTCGTTGTGTCATTGTCCTCCGGTGGCTAGCTAGCTAAATTAGCTATGGATGGAGATAGGGATTTGGACTTGTTTTACTTAATTCTCCGTACTTACCAAATCAAATTTATTTGGTCACATACATATGGTTAACAGATGTTATTGCGAGTGTAGTGAAATGCTTGTGCTTCTACCAATGATTATAACGGCGATTCTGATCCACACTTTCCAAATGGTCTTCAGTACAACTCCCGCAGCCGCACAAAGTATTTTCCTTTTCGTCCTGACAAATATTGAAGCTCCTGAACACCAACAGCTGAGTACAATGTTAACGATAATGATATAAATTAATACATTGTGCCCCTGGCCTGAGAGGATGGAAGTTCAACATGTAGCTAGATGTAGTATGCTAATGTTAACCAGCTGGCCTGCAACAGTGTTGCCCATGAAAGGAAGTTACGCTAGCGAGCAAGCATTTTAGCCTATTAGCCTAGGACAACAAAAACTGAAAGTGTGTACTGTATGCCAGAGTCATAGACCATTTAGGCAACATGAAAGAGGAGGACGGAATTGGCGTTTCTCTAGAAGTAGGCTGAGTCAACATGGTTTTTTCCCAATTGCACACCAACACACACACACACAAAGTAATCAGTACATGTTTACATGTTTAGTCATTTAGCAGTACCATGGACAGCCATATCATATTTAACTTACGTTGATTGGACTAAATAGTTTTTGGTATCTTTTAGTTGTCATTGTATTAGACTAAGAATAGATGATTAGATGTTGGAATACTGGAGGAAGCGCCTGTTTTCTTTGCGACTTGCGGTAACTCTCAGTAGTTCTAAATCTGTAGTTGTTTAGTAGTCCAACAATGTTGGAAACTTGCTTGACCATGCTGTAGGTCACGTAACTGTTTGTTACATGCAATATGTTTTGTGGACTTCACCGATTGCTCTCCGGTTTTGTAATGAAATAAATGTCTTCTCATTGTGTCGGCCTTAGGCCTATACAGTATATCACGGTGTCAAGGCATATGAACTAACGGGTTATAGAGCAAACAACCCAATTATCACAACACATAGGAAGTAATAGGGCTTTATTTTTTCTGGCTTCCCCCGTGCACATCCCTAGGTTGAATATGGGTCTGTGAACTGACTCAAGGTTTGATACATCATCGCTACATCATACACCATTTGTGACTCACCGCCTGGATTCGATCTTGTGTTTTTTTACATTGGTAAAAAGAGACTCAGAGCTACAAAATGGTATATCATACACTGCATTTTTGAGGAACAATGGGAAAGTAATTCTGCTTTGAAAGTTGATACACTTTTGAGAAAAAGGCCTTTGAATATTTTGGTACCTACCGGAGAGCTCTCCTTTGTCTACACCCATTCAGCATTGTTCCCACCCTCTTAAGCCAGTCCCACCCATCTCTTTAAGGATTCACATGTGATGTCATGTGCTAAACAGTGAGTAGTGTAGTAAAGATTAAGACTAAAAGTGGTAGTAGCCTACAATAATGAAAAATTCCAGGTAAACAGAAAGTGTCCAGATGTAAAGATACCTTAATAGAAAATGACTGAAGTAAAAGCCACCCAGTAAAATACTACTTGAGTAAAAGTCTAAAAGTATTCGGTTTTAAAAATACTTAAGTATCAAAAGTAAATGGAATTGCTAAAATGTACTTAAGTATCAAAAGTAAAAGTATAAATCATTTCAAATTCCTTAAACCAGACGGCCCAATTTCTTTCATTTTTTTTCATTGACGGATAACCAGGGGTACACTCCAACACTCAGACATAATTTACAAACAAAGCATTTGTGTTTAGTGAGTCTGTGGGGTATGTCACAAAATCATGTTACGACCACACATAGCAAAATATTTATATATAAAATGAATATTGATAAGTCTTGCTACATTTACATTTACATTTACGTCATTTAGCAGACGCTCTTATCCAGAGCGACTTACAAATTGGTGCATTCACCTTATGATATCCAGTGGAACAACCACTTTACAATAGTACATCTGTATCTTTTTTTTTGGGGGGGGGGTTAGAAGGATTACTTTATCCTATCCCAGGTATTCCTTAAAGAGGTGGGGTTTCAGGTGTCTCCGGAAGGTGGTGATTGACTCTGCTGTCCTGGCGTTGTGAGGGAGCTTGTTCCACCATTGGGGTGCCAGAGCAGCGAACAGTTTTGACTGGAGTTGGAGTTGGAGTTGTCAACCGTGATGGCGAGATCATGGAATGAGCAGTCCTTCCCCGGGAGGAAGAGCAGCTCTGTCTTGCCGAGGTTCAGCTTGAGGTGGTGATCCGTCATCCACACTGATATGTCTGCCAGACATGCAGAGATGCGATTTGCCACCTGGTTATCAGAAGGGGGAAAGGAGAAGATTATTTGTGTGTCGTCTGCATAGCAATGATAGGAGAGACCATGTGAGGATATGACAGAGCCAAGTGACTTGGTGTATAGCGAGAATATGAGAGAGCCTAGAACTGAGCCCTGGGGGACACCAGTGGTAAGAGCACGTGGTGCGGAGACGGATTCTCGCCACCTGGTAGGAGCGACCTGTCAGGTAGGACACAATCCAAGAGTGAGCCGCGCCGGAGATGCCCAACTCGGAGAGGGTGGAGAGGAGGATCTGATGGTTCACAGTATCAAAGGCAGCAGATAGGTCTAGAAGGATGAGAGCAGAGGAGAGAGAGTTAGCTTTAGCAGTGCTAAGTGTATGGGTCTCTACAGAAGGTGTAAACGGTACAGCCAAATGGTTACTTGCATAGTAGTAATATCAAAAATAGATGGTGTCAATATAAATAAAATAATATACAGTATGTACATGAACAATATCAATAACGATAGTGATAGATGAGGTAGTTGTAAGCATACAATCAGGGATAAAGTGGCTGAGCAGCAGGATAAAAAAATATATAGTAGCAGCAATGTATGGCGTGTGTGTTAGGAGAGAGTCATGTGAATAGAGGCACTGCAGATAATGCTGATGACTGATCCGTCCGAACCACGCATTAACAAGGGAATCTATATTCGGAGAGCCTGTTTCTGTCCTGCCCTTGATTTTGGTGCAGGGCATGTAATGTCCATAGCCTCTTTGTTTCAAAACTCCCTGATTTTCTCAAAAAGATAAGTTTGTCTAGCTGTGTCCAGTCCAGGTGGTGCTTGTACAGGCAGACCATCTATGGGAGGAAGGATGTCAGCATTGCGCAGCAGCTGAAACCTGGTCCCGACTGAGTCTGAACGCTCCTTGGCAACAACAACACCAGGCTCCAGAGCATCGAGCTGTAAAACAGGAAATAACAAGAAAAATTTAAGACATTAAAACCTTGCACAACATTAATTCACCTCCCAAGTTTAAATAAGAATAATAACCTCATACAATGCAATGAAAATGATATTCACCTGACGTGCTGGTACTACTTGAACTGTGGCAGCGGCCTGAAGTACGGAGTCAGGTGTTGTTGCCAACCATAGCTTTCCACCAGCACCGTACCATCCTCCAGTCCAACCAGCTGTGGGATGTTGACCGGTGTCACAGTGCTGTCTTTCACAGCACCAGCAATCTCAGACAAAGTGTTCACTCTGGTCTTTCTGAAGTGCTGCTTGATGATCCCGAAGCACCAGTTGGGGGCAAACTTGGTGTGGCCTGTGATCAGGAAGTGAAAGTCCAGACTGTGATGGAGCTTGTGCATGGTCCACCAGGCACAGTGGCAGAGCACAAACTTAACAGCTTCTGGCAGATCTGAAGACCTGATAGTTGTTCCTCTGGCACTGCCAGCACAGGTATGCCCTGGGCTTAGTGCTTGAGATGTGGGGCAGCAATTTTCCCCACAGATTCCTGAAGGAAAACAGCCCGACTACACGTACCTCTGGAAAATAGAGAAATAATGTGAGATCAATAAAAGTAGTGCCAATCATGTTGGAGGTCAATTAAATAATCAAAATGTGTTTATGCTTTACATGCCAAGTGTTGTCATCGATTCCTTGTAGAGATGCCACACTGCTGCTTTTGTCACATGTGATGGCAGCAGCTTTCCACCAAAGTGTTTGTGTTCTGGGTGGCATCCTGGTAATAGTATTGCATTTTCCTCTGCATAGTTTTTGATGAAATTCACCACACCCTGCAAGTCCTCATGCTTCAGGTGTAACTTGTGCTTGCTTGGGCCAGCTCTCTTTTTGATGGGAGGCATTTGACCATTCTCCTTGTATGACTGGTGGAGGACAGGCAGGCATGTTCTACTGATGCTGAAGACAAATTCCAGATACTAATATTACGCACACTTCATACATGTAAGTTAATGTTAGCTAGCAAGCCAGCCATCTAACCTCCACGAACATTATCTAGCTAACAGCAAGCTTTAACTTGGGGTCTTTTGTTTAGACATGTAACGTTAACCAGCTAGCAAAATAATTCACTAAAGTCCCAATCCATAGAGTAACGTTAGTAAGCCAGCCTTCGAACTCAAGCTGTCTAGCTAACAGCAAGCTTTAACTAGCAATACAAACCGATTGTCATAGCTAGCTAAAGTTAACCAAACATGTTCAATGTTAGCTAGCAAGCCAGCCATCTAACCTCCGCTAGCGTTAGCTAGCTAACAGCAAGCTTTAACTTGGGGTCTTTTGTTTAGACATGTAACGTTAACTAGCTAGCTAAACAATTTACTTAAATCCCAATTGTCATAGCTAGCTAAAGTTAACCAAACAGGTTCAATGTTAGCTAGCATTTGGATTAAACTGATAATAATGACATGTATAACATCAAACAATGTCATGCTTCCATTTTAACCTCTTACATCTAGATGTGCCGCTAGCGGAACGCCTCGCCAATATCCAATGATAGAGCGTGGAGCGAATTACAAACACCTCAGAAATCCAAAAACTTCAATTTTTCAAACATGACTATTTTACACCATTTTAAAGACAAGACTCTCCTTTATCTAACCACATTGTCCGATTTCAAAAAGGCTTTACAACGAAAGCAAAACATTAGATTATGTCAGGAGAGTACCCAGCCAGAAATAATCACACACCCATTTTTCAAGCTAGCATATAATGTCACAAAAACCAAAACCACAGCTAAATGCAGCACTAACCATTGATGATCTTCATCAGATGACACTCCTAGGACATTATGTTATACAATACATGCATGTTTTGTTCAATCAAGTTCATATTTATATCAAAAAACAGCTTTTTACATTAGCATGTGACGTTCAGAACTAGCATACCCACCGAAACTTCCAGTGAATTTACTAAATTACTCACGATAAACGTTCACAAAAAACATAACAATTATTTTAAGAATTATAGATACAGAACTCCTTTATGCAATCGCTATGTCAGATTTTAAAATAGCTTTTCGGCGAAAGCACATTTTGCAATATTCTGAGTAGATAGCCCGGCCATCATGGCTAGCTATTTTGACACCCACTAAGTTTGGCACTCAACAAACTCAGATTTACTATAAGAAAAATTGGATTACCTTTGCTGTTCTTCGTCAGAATGCACTCCCAGGACTTCTACTTTACACCCAATGTTGTTTTGGTTCCAAATAATCCATAGTTATATCCAAATAGCGGCGTTTTGTTCCTGCCCGGGTCATTGTTCTCAGATCGACCACTATCCAAATGCGCTACTGTTTTCCGCCCAGGGACTGCAGAGTCATCATTCCCCATTCTGGCGCCTTCTGAGAGCCTATGGGAGCCTTAGAAAATGTCACTTTACAGCAGAGATCCTCTGTTTTCGATAAAGAGGCTATAGAAGGCCAAGAAATGGTCAGAGAGGGCACTTCCTGTATAGAATCTTCTCAGGTTTGGGCCTGCCATATGAGTTCTGTTATACTCACAGACACCATTCAAACAGTTTTAGAAACTTTAGGGTGTTTTCCATCCAAATCAAACAATTATATGCATATTCTAGTTTCTGGGCAGGAGTAATAACCAGATTAAATCGGGTACGTTTTTTATCCGGCTGTGAAAATACTGCCCCCTATCCTAAACAGGTTAAACATGTCATTGTTTGATGTTATACATGTCATTCATTATCTGATGTTATGTCACCACAACAGAGGTGTGTTTTCAAAGTGTCCTTTGCATTCAGTTTAATCCAAATGTTAAGCAGAGAAATACAAGAATGTATTCCAAACGAAGACTTGTCACAGTATCCTCCATTCTGTCAAAATAAGAAGCTATTTTCATATTTGCAGCATTTCTCTCCCCACATAACGGATTTTGTAGAAATGGAAAACAGGAAGGTGATGAGATTATTGGCTTATGTTGGGGGGTTGTTTCAAGGCTGAGTTGATAGCTTGATAAGAATTGATCTTACCTTGTCATTGCAGCATAGTGATATGGAACACAACTCTCACTCTACACAGTAAAATCCCTCCACGGTATTCTGGCCTTATTGCTAAACCACTCCACCAAGCACCACACTCCAGAGACCTGTAGACTAAACCTTTTCAATCTGCTTTTTTTACCATTCCAAAGCTCTGTGACCCAACAGCTTGCTTTGACACTCCTGAATTGATGGAACACGAGCCTCAGCGCTTCCTCTGACGCTTTTCCCTCTCGCAGATTTATTCTCTTGTCACCAGCGGACCGGAGCGCTCGCTGACGCCTGGCGCACATGGCCTGTCTGCCAAGGAGACCTGGGTCTCCTCCGTGTCTGTGTGTCTAGTTATATGTGTATGTAAACAGGGGGATGGTTGTGGTCGGGTAGATCTGTGTTTGCCTCCCAATGGAGCAATACATAGTCCCTGAGCCGTAGCACACCTCCCTACCCCCCCATCCTCCCAACCCAATCGCTGTGGTCCGTAAATCCATGTGCCAACAGATACTCTGTAGACGCCAACACTCCCCTCCATCCCTCCCTCCCTTCCTTCCAGTCCCTGACCTAGAGTTGTTTCTCCACAGACTCCCCTCTCTCCCTTTCTTCCAATCCCTGACCTAGAATTGTTTCTCCACAGACTCCCCTCTCTCCCTTCCTTCCAGTCCCTGACCTTGAGTTGTTTCTCCACAGACTCCCCTCCCTCCCTTCCTTCCACTCCCTGACCTAGAGTTGTTTCTCCACAGACTCCCCTCCCTCCCTTCCTTCCAGTCCCTTACCTAGAGTTCTTTCTCCACAGACTCCCCTCCCTCCCTTCCTTCCTTCCTTCCAGTCCCTTACCTAGAGTTGTTTCTCCACAGACTCCTCTCCCTCCCTTCCTTCCAGTCCCTTACCTAGAGTTGTTTCTCCTATCCTAGCAGCGGGTGTTTCACTCACAGGGTGACGACAGAGAGTCCTTGAAGAGACAACCGTCTCCCTTTGACGTCTTAACGACTTATTCAGCATGCCACGGTTGTTTGCGCTACGATCATTTCTAATCATAGGGTGACCGTTAATCTGCTCCACAGAGGAACCTATCCCCGTAAGAAAGAAACGGGTGCAGGCCATTCCCTGGTGTACTGTGAGAGTAGCCACTTTACCCCATTGGAGATAAGGTCAGGGTACTCCTAGATTTATAGCAAAGGCTATGTTCTCTGGGACAAAGTGTTTGGAGATTGCCATCTGCCAATCAGTGGAAATTTGCAGATAGCAATCGCCCAATCAGTGGAAGAGATTAGCTGTTTCCGTGGTTATTTACCAGCCCTCATCACAAAGTAGTTAGTGCCATTATAACGGTATGTAGCCCATTATGTAGCTACTACAGTATGGCTCTCATAATGGAGATGAGTTCCAGATGCAGCTCTCCGAGGTTGGGGTTAAGAAGGTATTATGAAGCATTACAATGCGCTATAAAGCATTATGAATCTCTTCCTCTCTCACCCCTAGTTCCCTAGGCTGCGGCCACCATCGCCAGATTTAAGATGTGTTACAAGTGTTATGAATAATTATGAAGCGTTACGAGGTGTTATGAAGCATTATGAACCCTCTCTTTCCCCTAGACCCCACAGCCACCACCATCCCCACAGTTGAGGACCGCTCGTCGTGTGACAACACTCCCTTCGGCTGTTGTCCTGATGGCAAGACGGCTTCCAGCAGCCCTGAGGGAGTCAACTGCCCCTGTAAGTACCCCACAACCCCCCTCTTATGCCCCCTTCTCCTGTTCTCCTCCTATACTTACCACCTCACCTCTCTTCAACCCCTTTGAGGCACACTTGAAATTGAAGAGGACTTTTGGATATGAAACAATGTGCTCATATAAAATGTAGAGCTTCTTTCTCATCACACAAATACCAACATTAAGAGTCGCTACCGTCCGTGAAATGCAAACATGAAATCACGCTATTAGCACTACAATACAGTCTCTGTACAGTACATTTGCAGCACGCCACATCACGCAATGACGAAATGCATCACAAACATCTGTTTGTCAGCAGTGGCGAGGCGCTAATGATGTCACACCCACCCTTTGTCGATCGATAGCTCATTCTGCCAAAGAGTTACCGATATATAGAGTGTATCGCTCCTTAATCAATACGCCAGACCTATTTCTACTCCTGAGAAAGGCTGATATCACACTCATTAGGATGGAACTGACAAGTCCATGGCGACCGGCAAGGTGTAATATCTATCAGCGGAGCGTCTAGCTTTATTTTCCTCCTGTATTGATCTCTGTAGTGATCTCTCTGAGGAGAGGAGCTAACCGCTATTTGCTAACTCCTAGCGAAAAAAGGTGTTAACTTTAGATCGCCCTATAAACGGTCATCAGAAGGTGTGGACAAATTGTATTGGTGTGCAAATGGACATTTTGATCATGTTTGTGTTCCTTTAACCGTCCGAATCCCCACAGTCAGTGCAAACATTTTTATGCATCCTCGTAGTCGCAAGATTTGTTTTTTCTGTCTAGCCCAGATAAGCATCAGTGGGAGTGATTTCAATTACTCTGACTTTGTTGCCACATCATTGAAACATCTGAGAAGTGTAATAACTTGTTACAGTATATGTATCATGCGCATGATTTCCCATTTAAAAACAATTTTTTGTTGTCAGAAATTAGAAAGTGACGTACCATTTGAAAGCTACAGCCATTGTATTTCCGGAAATCAAACTATCGCACTCGTTTACAATAGGAAAAGTGAATGGGAAAAGAAGTTTGCAGTTTCCTCACCTGTCTGTGTCTTATTTCAACAACAATAAACATGAGAACTTAAAAGCCCTGATTGCTATAGTCCTTTTAAGATGTCAGGCTTAGAAATCTGTTCAGCCATTTTGGCACAGTGACTACCCAAACCAGAGATAACTGGTTTCAAGTCGGCAAGAGACATCATGTGCTCATGTGATCTCCTACTGCCACCTAGTGGAAAAACTGGGAATGAGACGTGATATATTCACGTCAATGGATAGGTGGACTTCAGCTTTCTCCTCATTTATTTTATTTTTATTTAACCTTTATTTTAACTAGGCAAGTCAGTTAAGAATACATTCTTATTTACAATGATGGCCTAGGAACAGTGGGTTAACTGCCTTGTTTAAGGGCAGAACAACAGAATTTTGTCAGCTCGGTGATTCGATCTAGCAATCTTTCGGTTACTGGACCAATGCTCTAACCACTAGGCTACCTGCTGGCCACCTGCTGCTCATATGTATATCATTCCAGTAAGATGAAAAATTATTCCTGTAAGATGAAAAATTACATTGCACAAGTCCTGTCTATGTTCCTATGGGAATTTGTGCATGTTTAGAGCGACACCATTAGGTAAAAGATCAGACTTTTTTTTTCTTAATAAAAAACAACAACCTTTTGGAACAATAATTGTTTACATATTTAATGTTAAACCTAGACTTTCAAATCCCCCCCCCCCCCCCCCCCCCACACACACACTTACACATTTGTTTTATCGGTTGTATCTAAGGCTCTGTAATAGTCACATTGTTTCTGATCCCCCTTTATCATCCCACTTTATCATAATCCCACAGTCCTTACCTTTCTAACAGTACTAAGCATGTATTTGTAGGACTTATAGTTTTGAAATGAAATCTACTTTATGAGGGTAGTATACAATATTATGAGTCATTTACAAAATGCCACCAGAGGGCGTCAGAGTTGAATGTGTTAATACTAAGAACAAAGCTTCTGTCAACTTTCCCAATGCAAGTTGCGAGCGGCAAGTTAAACTCAGACAAGGCCTTTTAAGTTTCACAGTTCAACGTTATCTGATATTCCCCCATGCCTCTCTTTGTCCATCACGGCTGCTGCTCGTCAGAAAAATGGCCTCCTCTGTTTTGTCTTCTACCCATATAAAAAAAATCTGATCTATCGCTCTCCTCTCCTCTTTTTTTCTTCTCTCCATCCGAACCTTCCCCATTTGTTCCTATTTAATAGCTGCCCCATCAGATTTGAATCGATGTGTCGGGCGGAGACAACGGCAAAAAAAAGTCCTTATCATGCAATTTTAACCAGCCTATGTCAGTCACCGGTTTGGCGGCATTAGGAGACAATTACGACTATCTTCCACGATAATCATACAGGTGCTCTTCGCTTCCAGGCGAGCTCCAAGCAGGGCACCATGATTGATTTGGGCAATTTGTTCAGCTGATTATGAGCCGCGGCATGAAACCTCGGCATCAGTGCCTCTCCTCATCTCCTCTCCAGCCCCCTTTCTCTCCTGGTTTCTGCTTTATTTCACTCTTCTCTTTCACGATGTCTTGAGTCTCGCTGTCGTTGTGTTGCCGGAACAATAGCAAGAGGCCATTGGGGGTTGAAGGATTCTGAACAGGGAAATGGGGATGTTTAAGGGCAAGGTGGGGGATCGTCTTTGCCAAAGCTGGAGACTTTTAGAAAATGTTCTTCATTTTTGCTATGCGTGTTGTCTTGTCTGTCCCTCTCTGCTTGTCTTTGCAATATGTGTGTCAATGTTTCCTGTCTGTCTAACTGATCTCTCTCTACTCAGTCCTCCATGCCTCTGCCAATTTTTGGGACAAGTCTCAGTCTGGTAAACTCCATTACTCCACCCCCTGCCCTTCTGCTCTTCCTCTTCCCTTCTTCTTTCATTCCTCCTTCATATCCCACAATCTACTCTTTCCACTTCCGCTGCAGCCAATCGCAGGCTCCGCCCCCTCAACTCCGCAGCCACACCCACCATAAAAAACAACCACACTAACCCCTCCCCACGCACACACTCCATCACTAACCCCAGACTGGCACTACCCCAAACGGTCACTGTCTGAAGCTGAGGGCGGGTAGTTGAGGGCACCGCATGCCTCACAGGTACAGAAAGTAAACGTTTATAACTTGTGTATGACACCATTTCCTCCCAGCCACCATGCGGTTCAGCGGCTTCCTGCACTTGGACCAGGTGGAGGGCCAGGAGGTCTTCTACACCCCTGAGATGGAGGATCCTAAGTCTGAGCTGTTTGGCGAGACGGCCAGGAGCATCGAGAGTGCTGTGAGTAGCAACCCCCCTACATACAGAACTAGCTGCCATAGTCAGTGGTTCAACAACAGTCTGTCGAACAAGTGTGGGTGGTCAAAGTTAATGCTCGCTCTTAAACGGGGACATTACGTGTGTGTGTGTGTGGGCGTGCGCACATGTGTGCTTCTCGCCAGCTGTTGAAATGGTGTCACTGGCCCCCGTCGAAGCCTAATCTACCACCTCACAACACTCAGTGTGTGACTGTGTGTCTGTATGTGTGTGCATCCTACGCCTTGTGGGGGCCAGCTGTGGCACTAGATAGCAAAAGCATCCCTCTAGCCCCTTGTGTGTGTTTGTCTGCTAGAGACTGTGTGTGGACATCACCTGAGGTTAAAACTAGAGAGGGGGAGAGGTGGCAGTGTTTCTGGTTCAGTGTGGCCGTGTGGTTTGTGTCTGGACACACACAGATTGGTTTTGCTATGCTACCTGCAGTTCTGCCCTCTACCCAGCAGGGGTACCTGAGGAGTATGTGCAGAGACGTAAACATACAGTATGCTAGTATAGAAAATGGAGTATAGTGTAGTGGGAGTGATGTCGTTCACCCCCCATACAAATAATTTGGAGTGAACAGAGGAGGAACAGGAGAATAACACAATTGTGTGTGCTTCAAAATCTCTTGAGATGAGTGGTCAGCAGGAGTTAGCTCTATGATTGAAAATAAACAAAAATGAGGTCAGGTACTTGGTACAGTACCTTATTTTTCCCTCAAGGTATCAACTTGAGCCAACAGAGTGAGATACATGATGAATGTTATGCTCTGTTTAGTAGGGAAGCATGAAACCATGTGGATTACATACCGCTTATTTACTTCCTGACAGTGACTTAGACTTCATTTGGGAACCAAAAGCACACACCCTACGTTGTGAATCAGAAGCTAAACCAATCAGGAGCCAGCGTGTGCCATGCTAACCTGACATTTACCTCTGCCTCAGAAAAAAACATGTTCATGTAATTATACCCCTAGCTGCAGCTAAATGTCAATTTGTGCACCCAGACCAGGCCCAATGTGGTTCTACACAGTAGAAGACCTATTCACTGACATAGGCTGCATCCCAAATGGCATAGGGGCCCTGGTCAAAAGTAGTGCACTATAAAGGGAATAAGGTGCCATTTTGGATGCAGACATAGTCTTCCCCCCATCCTTCCGCGAAATGAGTTCACTGCACTCAAATTGGATGAGCCACTGCACAGAGCTCATTACCTCGCTCATTCATCATCCTGGTTGTATTCATTATGCACGAAACAGAACAAAACGGACTGAAACAGGGAGGGACTACCTAAACTTGTCCAAGCTTGATTTCTGTTGCAAAATATTTGGCTATGGTATGTACTAATGAATGTGTTTCTCCTCCCTGGCCCAGCTGAACGAGTTGTTCCGTAAATCAGAGGTGCAGAAGGACTTCATGAGCGTCCAAGTCCGCAGCCTGGCGCCCAGCAACTCCATCCTGGCCTTCGTCGAGGCCCACTTCAACCCAGGTAAAAACCGTCCCAGGTAAAAACGATTTGATAAAAAGTCATGATGAACACACTCTGGGCCAGTTTCCCGGACACAGATTAAAAAAGCATGTTCAATGGAGATTGTCCTTTGAAAGTGCGTCTTAGTCCAAGAAACCAGCCCTTACTGTATGGTATAGTATGGCAAATGTACTGTTATGGCTAGTGTCGCACATTCATTAAACATATAAACATATAAACAAGTTTCTAAATGCCAATGTCAGCAAAAGGCTACGGCAAGTGTATCACTGCACTGGCATTATTGTTCAGAAAGTCATTCCATTTGACAAAACACACAAGACCGTGGCTATGTTATTTTCATTGTTATTCTCTTTTTCAGACGTGGGCTGTATTTGTTTATTTGTCAGAGCCAACAGGGAAAAACGAACAAAACAACACCAACAACAATTAAATCCTCTCAGTGAGCTTGGTGGCGTTGTCTTTCAGAACTGGGTTCATTTCAGCCCCAGAGTACTGTTAAGCATTGTTCACACTGCAGGCCTTAATGCTCAAATCAGTTTTGTTTTGGAATACTGATTGTCCAAACAGCAAGTTACAAGTGACCAATTCGGATGTGTGTGTGTTCAGACAACAGTCAATTGCTGACATGGCTACGCTAGTTGTCATAGTAACGACGGGGGTGTGCGCAGTAGTGTAGGCTGATTAGTGGTTGTGCTTGTGCTTCCTATCACTCATAAGTTATTTAACAACCAATTGTAGCTTTTTGGCTAGGCACAGCAATCAACTACACTACATGGCCAAAATTTATGGATTCGGCTATTTCAGCCACACCCGTTGCAACAGGTGTATACAATCGAGCACACCGCCATGCAATCTCCATAGACAAACATTAGCAGTAGAATGGTCTTACTGAAGAGCTCAGTGACTTTCAACATGGCACCGTCATAGGAAGCTACCTTTCCAACCAGAGCTGCCTTGGTCAACTGTAAGTGTTGTTATTGTGAAATGGAAATGTCTAGGAGCAACAACTGCTCAGCCGCGAAGTGGTAGGTCGGTCACACAAGCTCACAGAACGGGACCGCCGAGTGCTGATGCGTGTAGCACGTAAAAATCCTATGTCCTCGGTTGCAACACTCACTACGGAGTTCCAAACTACCTCTGCTAGCAACGTCAGCACAATAACTGTTTGTCGGGAATTTCTTGAAATGGGTTTCCTTGGCCAAGCAGCCTAAGATCACCATGCGCAATGCCAAGCGTCGGCTGGAGTTGTATAAAGTTTGCCGCCATTGGACTCTGGAGCAGTGGAAACACGTTCTCTAGAGTGATGAATCAATCTACACCATCTGGCAGTCCGATGGACGAATCTGGGTTTGGCGGATGCCAGGAGAACGCTACCTGCCCCAATGCATAGTGCCAACTGTAAAGTTTGGTGGAGAAGGAATAGTGGTCTGGGGATGTTTTTCATGGTTTGGGCTTGGCCCCTTAGTTCCAGTGAAGGGAAATCTTAACGCTCCAGCATACAATGACATTCTAGACGATTCTGTGATTCCAACTTTGTGGCAACAGTTTGGGGAAAGCCTTTTTCTGTTTCAACATGACAATGCCCCCGTGCACAAAGCGAGGTCCATACAGAAATGGTTTGTGGAGATTGGTGTGGAAGAACTTGACTGGCCTGCACAGAGCCCTGACCTCAACCCCATCGAACACCTTTGAGATTAATTGGAACGCAGAGTGCGAGCCAGGCCTAATCGCCCAACATCAGTGTCCAACCTCACTAATGCTCTTGTGGCTGAATGGAACCAGTCCCCGCAGCAATGTTCCAACATCTAGTGGAAAGCCTTCCCAGAAAAGTGGAGGCTGTTATAGCAGCAAAGGGAGGGACCAACTCCATATTAATGCCCTTGATTTTAGAATGAGATGTTTGACGAGCATGTCAACATACCTTTGGCCATGTAGTGTAGCTAGCTAGTGTAGCTAGCTAACGAGTTAGCAACCACATGTTCTTACCTAACGGTCAACAGAGTAGCTAGCAAGCAACAAAATATGCCAAATAAGTATAAAAACCACTTGAGGGCAAGTAAATCAGATTTTATCATTCAAATACAAGTCGCATGGACAGGAATCAGATTTGCATCCGACTTCGAACCACCTACGAAGGTGGTTTGAAATGTGCCTTGAAATATCCGATTCCATGTGCTTTTTAGCCATTCAAACTGCAGGAAAAATAACAGATTAGAATCGGATATTCCAAAAAATTGGATTTGAACCTCCAATGTGAACAAGGCTTTAGTGCCTCTCCCCTATTGGATTAAACCTCCAAAAACCTTGCCCTTCTCCACGCCTCTTCTCTTTTTACTGGCTCCGATCAGTGTCTTTTACATCCGCACAATAGACGCTGCAATACAGGAACTCTGCATCGGCCATTTCAAATGGCCATCTGTGGAAAATGTTATGAGACAGGTTAATCTGAACCTTAGTGAAACTTTGTTGGATGGTAGGAGAACGACTGGTCCCCTTGGGTGTGTTGTTGTCTCGTAGCAAGCGGCCTCGATCGCTCTCGTAAATATTTACTGTAATGGGATGGAGAGAGGGGAGTGACTTTCCTAATTTCCTGCCGTTTCAGGACATTGCTTCTCTGCCTTCTAGTTCAGTGTCTCTCAAACCTCTCCTCTGGGACCAAATGTTTCACAGTTCTATTGTAGCGCTGGAACAGCATCCCTAATTTAACTAGTCAATGGCTTTATAATTAGTTGACAAGTTGAATCGGGTGTGCTAGCTCTGGGATAGATAAAACACGTAGAAGTACATGGAACAGCTGTCCTAGTTGAGTGGTGTCCTCTGGGTTGTTGTGAACGTCTTTGTCCTCCATGTTGTCCTACAGAGACGAGGTTCAAGGTGCAGGACATTGAAGGAGCCCTGCTCAAGCAGCTGAAGGCAGCCAAGGAGACAGCCATTGTGGTGAAGAAGCCAGAGGAGGAGAATATTCGCTTCAACAACTATGGTAGGACACACCCAGGGGATTGGCTTGCGTTGTTTACATGTACTTACAAACATGAAGCATGAGAGGACATGAAATGTTCTAAGGAAGGACGATGTAAGCATGATTAGACATTTTTTGGTTCTTGTATGTCAAAGTCCAAGAATGACACGCTCCTTGACATTTGCTCTCTCTCTCTGAATCTCCCTCTCTCCATCTGTCTACCAGGCCTGTTCTCCCTCCCCTACTTCACCACCACTACCACAGCTACCGCCACCACCCCCACTGCCAGCACTGCCACCAGCACCATCCTGCCGCCCCCCAACTCCCCTTTCATCACAAGCCGTCCCCTGGGCACCACCCTGCCTCCCCCCAACTCCCCTTTCATCACAAGCCGTCCCCTGGGCACCACACGCCGTTCCTATACCAGCCGCCGGACCACCGCCGCCCCTTCTACCATGGCCCCCACTCCCACCACTACTATCACCCCCTTCCACAGGACCAGCCCTGTGCCCCACTACACCAAGGCCCAGCGGCCCTGCGACTCCCACCCCTGCCGCCACGGCGGCACCTGCGAGGACGACGGCGCCGACTTCACCTGCATCTGCCCCGCCGGGAGAGGGGGCGCCGTCTGCGAGAAATGTGAGTGGAGCACCCTCGCCGCCCTCCATGACCGACACACACAAACAAACACAAACAAAAGATCTGGATGTGGTCTTGGCAGCTTTCTATGAAGGTGGCTTTCTTGTTAGCGATTACTTCCATGTAGAGGGTGGGTGAGCTCCATGCTCTTTCAGTAAGTTCTGAGTGCTACCGGATGGACCCCGGGGGGAGGAGTATATCTCTCCGTCCCAACCCCTCATTCCTCCCGAAGGTTCTGCTTACGACCCCACGGTAGTGGCAGGGAAGTCTGGGCCTCCCTCCGGCATGCTGTGCCATGTACCATCCGGCACTGGCTGCCAATGTGGAGCAGACAGTCAGTGAGAACAACAGACCAGCTCTTTGTCTGCTATGATGAGAGAGTCCTGGGGGCTGGGTTATCAAAGCAGAGGTTCTCTCACTGGATCGTGGACACGATTACGACAGCATACCTCCTGGCTGGAAGGCCAGTGCTGGGATCTGTGGTGGCACATTCAACATGAGGTGTGGCAGCGTCCTGGGCTTTACTGAGAGGAGTACCGTAAATTCCGGACTATAAGCCGCAACTTTTTTCCCAGGCTTTGAACCTCGCGACTTAAACAATGACGCGGCTAATATATGGATTTTTCCCGCTTTCAATTTTTTTTTTTCCAAAAAAACACATTCTGTGACGTGCTCAGTTTTTTGGCGGCATGAAGCTTTCATTAGACCAATGAAATTGCCGAACGGGTTAAGGTCAAACAACTTTTTTGTTTACTGTTTAGATTAAATCGAGCGCTGTCAAACTTCCCATCATTCTGATTACGGTAGTCATTTTGTCACCCTCATCATGGCAAAGACAGGGAGAAATGCATATGATGCAGCTTTCAAGTTGAAGGCGATTGATCTGGCTGTTGGAAAAGGAAATAGAGCTGCTGCACGGGAGCTTGGTCTTAATGAGTCGATGATAAGACGTTGGAAACAGCAGCGTGAGGAATGACTCAGTGCAAAAAGACAACTAAAGCTTACTGCAAATTATTCTTTTTTTGTTACAAGCCATGTTTCGTTAAAGCCTATTTATTTTTGTTACAAGCCGTGTTTCGTTAAAGCCTGTGTAAAGTTCATTTGTTTCAATGTACCGGTAGGCACCTGCGGCTTATAGACATGTGCAGCTTATTTATGTTCAAAATAATATATCTTTTTTAATTCAGTGGGTGCGGCTTGTATTCAGGTGAGCTTAATAGTCCGGAAATTACAGTACCCTCGCTGATATCTGTGCTGCGGCCAGCTGGGCTTCCTCTTGCACCTTTGCTAGGTACTATCGGGTAAATGTGTCACCTCCCTCTGCGGTTGGTTCAGCAGTCCTGGGTGTTGCCTCCCCTTCCGGGGACTGTGCCAGGACATCCCTTCCACATTGACGGCCCCTGCGTCTCGGTCCCGCGCTGGGACTTTGCCACTGCCTGGCCAGGTCCCTCTAGCATTGACTTATCTGGTACGGGTATACCAATATATTGGAGTGATCCAATATAGTGAAACATAACGAAGGTTACGTATGTAAATTATATGGATCGCTCCAATCCTCTACAGTGCTAGAGAACGTGTGTCGTGATCATGGTCTATATATAGGGGCGGACCCCAGCCGTGACACAGAAGTATATCTGTAAATCCTCACCTCGGATGTATCCCTCCGCTGCGGAGTGATACCAATATATTGGAGTGATCCATATAGCTCACATAACCATGGTTACATACGTAACCCATTTTTTTTGTGTGTGTGTGTGTGTACGCGTTCATGTGCGCATTCGTGTCAAAACTCCAAGTATAAAATCAAAAACACATCAAGCTGTCCTTTTCTACCTGATGATACAAACCAGCACATATTCTGTAAGTCACAGGTTCTCTCTTTCCACACATCTGTCTGATGAGCTTACTGTATGACCTACCTAGCTAGGCTAGGCTATATTACCTTAACTAGGCTCCTGTCTCCAACTGTACAAACAACAATTTACAGACACACACAAACAATGACTACATCTCCTCTGCCAAGACCCGCATGCTCACACCCCCATCCCAAGTGCCTGCATTATTGTTTGCAACTTGGCCTTAAATTATACCAATTTATTTTTCTTGTCGCCGATGTTACTTCAATAATAAATCATTAGATTTTTCCATTGTGTCAATGATGGCGGATTGATTGACTTCCAAGTTTTTAGTATACGTTTTTTTCAAGATGAGTGATGAGAAGAGAATCATCCAGCCCATTGGGTATCTCGCTACACCCCCATATGCTATATCTTGAAATATGCAGACAGCGGATTAAAAGTCAGTTTACATTGTAATACTTCTGAAAGCCCACTTTGTAGTTTCGCGCACAACCTCCGGACTTTATAGCGTTCCCAGAAAGCATGGATTATGAAGTCGTTATTAGTTTGACATTTGAGACATGACTCTGCCATTGTGCTGTAGAATTTGTGAATTTTGCTCTTGTATAATATTCTATATATTAGTTTATACTGGATTAAGCATACATGTTTGTTAACTGTAATTGCGTTCGTTATGATCCAACTTCCCTTCCATCTTGTGCCAACATCAGTTCTTGGTTCAAACATTTTTTCTAAGAGGTTGGCAGATGGATAGGCTCTTTTCAAGTTTAAGTATATCTTATCTATCAAATGAACATCCTTTTCTGACTCAAATAAGATTCCCTCAAGGTTGCTCGGATGTACAAAAGATTTCAACTCAAAATGTTGTGATATATAACTTTTAAGTTGCATGTATTTGAAACTATCTTTATTGGTCAGTTTAAAATTACTTTTTAATTCTGTTACGGAAATACATTTATTTCCTGTTACCAAGTCATTTACTATGCCTTTAATGTTCCATGTGGACCAATTTATCTTTGAATTCTGAAAAGCTTTCCAAGGATTGTTCCATAAGGGTGTGTTTTTAGGGAGTGATATTGGTTCTTGTAGAATACTTTTCATTTTCTTCCATATTGTTATAGTGTTCTTTACTATGAAGTTAATGTTCTTAGCTTTATCCTTTGAAAATAGACATGTAAAAAATATTCTGGGGATGAACATGAGCATCTTCAATATGTACCCATTGTTTCTCTTTAATGCATTTAACTATATGTCACAAGTAAAGCCTTGGGTGGCAGATTGATACAATTCCAAGTCAGGAAGGTTTAAACCACCCTCAGACTTAGGAAGATGTAAAACCTTTATTTTTATTTTATGAATTTTATTAGCTCAAATAATTTTTTAAAGAATGTCATCGGTGGGATAATTGGTATTACCAAAAATAAATACCCCTCTCTTCTTCCCAGTGATCACATACTTCATCCCGTCATTCGGGGGTAAGTCCTATCTGGCCTTCGACACCATGAGGGCCTATCACACGGTCCGCATCGCCATGGAGTTCAGGGTGGCCGAGATGACTGGCATCCTGCTCTTCAACGGCCAGGATGGCAAGAAGGACTTCCTGTCTCTCACCCTGGTCAATGGCAAGGTGGAGCTCAAGTGAGTGGACGGGTGGAGGTGATAAAACAGGAAGTGACAAAACAGGAAGAGGTTCAGTTGTGTCAAAGGGCATTGATAGCAAGCTGTAGATCAGGCTGTCAAACATACGGCCCGGATCCGGCCCGTGGAGGTCTCCAATCCGGCCTGCGGGTGGTTTGAGTAAAAAAATGACATATACACTACATGACCAAAAGTATGTGGACACTTGCTTGTCGAACATCTAATTCCAAAATCATGGGCATTAATATGGAGTTGGTCCCCCCTTTGCTGCCACATTGAAAGTCACTGAGCTCTTCAGGCCATTCTACTGCCAATGTTTGTCTATGGATATTGCATGGCGGTGTGCTCAATTTTATACAGATGTCAGCAACGGGTGTGGCTGAAATAGCTGAATCCACTAATTTGAAGGGGTGTGCCAGTCCAGTTTCGACCCACCTACTCATTCAAGGGATTTTCTTAATTTTCTACTATTTTACACATTGTATAATAATAGTGAAGACATAAAAACTATGAAATAACATATGGAATCATGTAGTAACCAAACAAAGTTAAACAAATCAAAATATGTTTTAGATTTTAGGTTCTTCAAAGTAGCCACCCTTTGCCTTGATGACAGCTTTGCACACTCTTGGCATTCTCTCAACCAGCTTCACCTGTAATGCTTTTCCAACAGTCTTGAAGGAGTTCCCACATATGCGAGCACTTTTTGGCTGCTTTTCCTTCACTCTGCGGTCCAACTCATCCCAAGCCATCTCAATTGGTTTGAGGTCAGGGGATTGTGGAGGCCAGGTCATCTGATGCAGCACTCCATTACTCCAAATAGCCTTTACACAGCCAGGAGGTGTATTGGGTCATTGTTCTGTTGAAAAACAAATGATAGTCCCACTAAGCCCAAACCAGATAGGATGGCGTGTCGCTGCAGAATGCTGTAAGCCATGCTCGTTAAGTGAATTCTAAATAAATCACAGACAGTGTCACCAGAAAAGCACCCCAACACCATTACACCTCCTCCTCCATGCTTCACGGTGGGAACCACACATGCGGAGATATCCCTTCACCTACTATGCGTCTCACAAAGACACGGCGGTTGGAACCAAAAATCTCAAATTTGGACTCATCAGACCAAAGTACAGATTTCCACCAGTCTAATGTTTATTGCTTGTGTTTCTTGGCCCAAGCAAGTCTCTTCTTCTTATTGGTGTCCTTTAGTAGTGGTCTCTTTGCAGCAATTCGTCCATGAAGGCCTGATTCACACAGTCTCCTCTGAACAGTTGATGTTGAGATCTGTCTGTTGCTTGAACTCTGAAGCATTTATTTGGACTGCAATCTGAGGTGCAGTTAACTCTAATGAACTTAACCTCTGCAGCAGAGGTAACTCTGGGTCTTCCTTACCTGTGGCGGTCCTCATGAGAGCCAGTTTCATCATAGCGCTTGATGGTTTTTGTGACTGCACTTGAAGAAACTTTCAAAGTTCTTGACATTTTCCGGAATGACTGACCTTCATGTCTTAAAGGAATGATGGACTGTCATTCCCCGTTGCTTATTTGAGCTGTTCTTGCCCTAATATGGACTTGGTCTTTTACCAAATAGGGCTATCTTCTGTATATCACCCCTACTTGGTCACAACACAAGTGATTGGCTCAAACACATTAAGAAGGAAAGAAATTCCACAAATTAACTTTTAACAAGGCACACCTGTTCATTGAAATGCATTCCAGGTGACTACCTCGTTAAGCTGGTTGAGAGAATACTAAGAGTGTGCGAAGCTGTCATCAAGGCAAAGGGTAGCTACTTTAAAGTATCTCAAATCTAAAATATATTTGGTTTTGTTTAACACTTTTTTGGTTACTACATGATTCCATATGTGTTATTTTATAGTTTTGATTTCTTCACTATTATTCTACAATGTAGAAAATATAAAAAATAAAGAAAAACCCAGGAATGAGTAAGTGTGTTCTAAAACGTTTGACTGGTACTGTATATATAACTCAATATAAGTTAAAATGACTCAAATCAAATTGAAACTGTGTAGAAATGATTATGGACCTACATTCTAACAGTACCTCTATAAAAATCACATTAGAGTTGAGGGCAATTGATTATGAGAAATATAGTACCATAAATTCTCAACCAAGTTTTCCTTAGGTACATGTAGGGCAGTTAATCAGGTGTAGCTGGTGAAAAACAAATGCAGTATGGGCCAGTTTCCTGTATCCAGATTAAGCCTATTCCTGGATTAAAAATCTTCTTTCAATGCAGATACTCCATTGAACATATTATATAAAGATGATGGTTTGCTTCCCACCCCTAGGTTCAACACCGGCTCGGGCACAGGCACACTGGTCAGTAAAGTCCAGGTGAAGCAGGGTCGCTGGTACCAGCTGGTGGTGACGAGGAACCGGCGCAACGCCGTGCTGAGCGTGGACGATGAGCTCCACATCGAGGGCGCCAGCCCCCCCGGCACCGACGGCCTCAACCTGGACACACACCTCTTCATCGGAGGGGTGCCCGAGGACATGATGACAGAGTAAGGCCTAACATGAAGGTGGCATTAGTATAGTTGTATATTAGTCATGGTTGGAGAAAGGAGTTGTTGAGTTATATACAAACAGTACAGTACGGAACTCTCCGGTACCATATTGGTTTATTGAGACGCATACACAGTAAGCATTAGCAGAGTAAGCATTAGCAGAGCTGCAGGTATTGCTTTTTTCATATTATTTTATTGTTTTTTCTGTCCAGCACCTGTGTTTTATTTTTCCTATTTTTCACTAAGTTGATTTGAATAACTATTGAATGGCTGATGGTATATTATCATTCACACTCTTTGTCTCTCTTGCTCTCTGTCTCTCTCACTCCATGTCCCTCTTGCTTTCCCCCCTCTCTCACTCCCTCCCCTCTCTCTCCCTCTCCTCTCTCTCTCTCTCCCTCCCCTCTCTCTCTCCCTCTCCCCCTCCCGCTCTCTCCATCCCCTTCTCTCTTAGTGTGAAGGAGAGGACCTCCACTGGTACAGGTCTTGTTGGCTGTGTTCGCACGCTGGACGTCAACAACCTGGTGTACAACCTGCAGGAGAAAGGTGGCAACGTGCTCTACGGCACCGGCGTAGGCGAGTGCGGCAACAACCCGTGCCAGCCTAACCCCTGTAAGAACAGTGCCTCCTGCCAGGTCAAGGAGGCTGAGATGTTCCACTGCAAGTGCATCAACAGCTACTCCGGTCAGCCAAACACTTTTTCTTTCTAACAACAGGGTCGTAGTCATTTGGCACCAAACGGCTGAAAGTGGATCGCAACATCAAGGGACTACCTGGACTTGTCCATTGAGAAACGCCATTGCAACACGTTTCAAAATGTTTTTTGTTGCATGCCCTAATGAACATGACCCAGACTTCAGTTCTTGGCACCGTAGATTTGAGTTCACAAATAGTATTTGTTTTGAATAATTAAACTGCACTTGATTGAGCTTGCCTGGCATAATAGAACCAAATTACATAGTCCCCACAGTAGAAGTCTTCATGGATCACCCTGTACCTGAATACCCGGTCCGGGACCCGAGTGAGTCCGGATACAGAATTCTAAATAATGTCACAGGTCTGGGTCGGATCTGATATAATTTGTCACGGGTCTTGGGTATATGTAATTGAGAGAGAGAGAGAGAGAGAGAGAGAGAGAGAGAGAGAGAGAGAGAGAGAGAGAGAGAGAGAGAGAGAGAGAATCTTATTTATGTTGCTGCTCTTGCTTTTCACTTGAGTGGACCGTGGCATGTGTAGCTTGTGGTTGGCCAGTCAATGCTGCAATAGGCTACAGTCAGAGTCTCTCTCCATGTGTGGCAAAAGTTAGGAGCTATCTAATCACTGGAAGATGGAATTCAAAATTAAAGGAGAGGGATAGGCTTCAACGACCAAGAGCCAACAGGAAGGCTGCATCTTAACATTCTGAATTGGAGTTGTTGTTATTTGTAACTCTAGGATGAGAAAGCGCATGCACTGCATCCTCAGTTAGCCTAGCTAGCTAACATTAGCTATCTTAATTAGCTTCTCCCGGTTTGATGCAGTCAAGACGGGTACCACGTACTTATATTTGATGATAAATAACCTAACTTAGTCTACTTTAGCGCGAGTCGGCTTGGTTGGTTGCTGTCTCTCACTTCTCCCTCCCTCCTCACCTTGTCACTCGCTCACAGTATGGCCCCTCCCCCGCCTACTAGAGCGGCACCTCTCCTCCTCTTGCGCTTTATCAACTCCGGTTAATAAAGTAGCTTATAAAAATACTTTTTTGCTGCTTCCCCCACTCGCATCGGATCGAACCGGGTCTGGACCCGACCAGGTCTGTACGGAAAGGGTCTAATTGTCTTTGGGTCTGTTCGAAACGGGTCTCTAGATTACATTGTTTATTTATGCATATCGGGTCTGGGTGGGAAAGCCCCAGGTCCATTTCGGAACGGCTCCAACCTTTTGGACCCGTGATTACCTCTACCCCACAGTGCACTCCTCCTTGGGCTCAATCAACTGCTCAAAAGTATTTGAAAGCAAGCCAACACTATTTCAACCAATGTCTGAGGAATACACTGCAGTCAGGATTTAGCCATTTGACAAGCTCACAGCACGTTGCCTCTGTCTTGTTTAAGACTTGTCTGTGATTAGGTGTAGTGCAGTAAAGGAACCCATTGAAGACTATAACCAAATGCTCCCCATCGCCTGGCCTTTACCCCTCTCTCCTCTTTTACAGTGGTCACAGCCCAAGTGCAGTGTCAGGGGCGCAGTGAGAGTTGTTTCAGACTCTTCAAAGAGGTAGGGTTTCAGATGTTTTCCATAGATGGGCAGGGACTCCGCTGTCCTGACTTTAGAAAGAAGCTGGTTCCACCGTTGGGGTCCAGGACTGAGAAGAGCTTGGACTGTGTTGAGCAGGAGCTGCCTTACCATAGGGGTGGGAGGGCCAAGAGACCAGAGGTTTGAGCATAGCCTAATGCATGAAGGGGCAGTTCCCCTTGCTGCTCCATAGACAAGCACTAGGGTCTTGAAGATGATGCGAGCTTGGACTGGAAGCCAGTGGAGTGTGCAGAGGAGTGGTGTGACATGGGAGAACTTAGGAAGGTTGAACACAAGGCGGGCTGCGGCATTATGGATAAGTTGCAGGGGTTTGATGGCACAAGCGGGGAGACCAGCCAACAGAGAGTTGCATTAGTCTAGACTGGAGATGACAGGTGCCTGGATTAGGACCTGCACCACTACCTGTGTGAGGAAAGGTTGTACTCTTCAAAGCAGTGACTGCATGAGCAGGTCACTGCTTTGATGTTTGCAGAGAACGACAGTGTGTTGTCCAGGGTCAGGCCAAGGTTCTTTGCACTCTGGGAGGGGGACACCATGGAGTTGTCAACCATGATGGAGAGGTCTTGGAGCGGGCAGTCCTTCCCCAGGAGGATGAGTAGCTCTGTTTTATCGAGGTTGAGCATGAGGTGGTGGGCCAACATCCAAGGTGAGATGTCTGCCAGGCATGCAGAGATGCGTGTCGCCACCTGTGTGTCAGAGGGGTGGAAGGAGAAGAGTAGTTGAGTGTCATCTGCATAGCAATGATAGACGACACAATGTGAAGATATGACAGAGCCAAGTGACTTGATGTAAAGAGAAAAGAGGAGAGGGCCTAGAACCGAACCCTGGGGGACACCAGTAGTGAGAGCATGTGGTGCAGACACAGTCGACCTGTCAGGTAGGATGCAATCCAAGAGTTTGCAGATCCTGAGACACCCAACCCTGAGAAGGTGACGAGGAGGATCTGATGGTTCACAGTGTTGAAGACAGCAGATAGATCTAGGAGGATGAAAACAGAGGAGAGAGAGTCAGCTTTAGCAGAGCGGAGAGCGCCTGTGACACAGAGGAGAGTGTTCTCAGTTGAATGAGCCACCTTGAAGCCTGACTGGTTAGGGTCAAGAAGATAGTTCTGAGAGAGATAAAGAGAGAGTTGGTCAGAGACAAGAGAGAGAGGGAGATGGAGTAAGAGGGAGGGAAAGAGACGAGAGAAAGAGAGTGTGTGTGCGTGCGTGCGAGAGAGAGTGAGTAACAGGAGAAATTGATGAGAAAGAGTGTAATAGAACTCAGCGGGAGGGGTTAATTACAGCATTCTCCTCGCCTCAGGCAGCTCTGGCTACTTAAATAATGACAGCTGAATTGGGATGCGTCCTGGCTAGCGTAGGGCAAACCCAATTTAGCCATCCGGGAGCCATTTCAGCCACCTCTCCCACAGCCAGGAACCGTCTCCATACGCATGACTGCAAAACTGCAAGACAAGGTGCCTGGGTCTTTCCTTAATCTTTCTAAATCCTATTAGAAAAGGACCTCTATTACTGAGGAAATCATGGAATGAAGGGAAAATGGTCTGAAAGGCCTAGGTTGTATTAATTAGGGCATACCGGAGCAAAACGATTTGCAATAGAAAATGAACTTAATTGTCCATATGTTACAGAAAACAGCAGTAATTTGTCTTCTGCCCCATTCTTGTCTTGTTGGACAAGTTCAGGTAGTCCCTCCCTTTTTGTCATTTATTTCCCTTTTTAGTGCCTAATGAATACAAACCTGGTTTTATAAGAGAAGATGGTTTAAAGATTCTGTGGTTTGAGTTCTAACTTGGGGTTGTTTTTTTTTTTTTTTTTTTTGTGATGGTGAAATATAGGTCCGACGTGCGCCGACACCCACAATCCATGCGAGCCTAACAGATGCCACCCATCGTCCCAGTGTCAGGTGCAACCAGAGGGAGGGTATAAGTGTGAGTGTCCCATGGGCCGCGAGGGACGCCATTGCGCGCAAGGTACTGGCACTTCTTTTTAAAGTTGAAAGTTAAATCCCCACTGCTTAACCTTTTGTGTCTGTGTCTGTGTTTGAGAGAGAGTGAGCGCATGTATCTGAGATATAAACTCAGCAAAAAAAGAAACGTCCTCTCACTGTCAACTGCATTTATTTTCAGCAAACTTAACATGTGTAAATATTTGTATGAACATGACAAGATTCAACAACTGAGACAAACTGAACAAGTTCCACAGACATGTGACTAACAGAAATTGAATAATGTTTCCCTGAACAAAGGGGGGGTCAAAATCAAAAGTAACAGTCAGTATCTGGTGTGGCCACCAGCTGCATTAAGTACTGCAGTGCATCTCCTCATGGACTCCACCAGATTTGCCAGTTCTTGCTGTGAGATGTTACCCCACTCTTCCACCAAGGCACCTGCAAGTTCCGGGACATTTCTGGGGGAATGGCCCTAGCCCTCACCCTCCGATCCAACAGGTCCCAGACATGCTCAATGGGATTGAGATTTTTTTTTTCACCTTTTATTTAACCAGGTAGGCCAGTTGAAAACAAGTTCTCATTCACAACTGCGACCTGGCCAAGATAAAGCAAAGCAGTGCGACACAAACAACAACAACACAGAGTTACACATGGAATAAACAAATGTACAGTCAATAACACAATAGAAAAAAATCTATATACAGTGTGTGCAAATGAGGTAAGATTAGGGAGGTAAGTCAATAAATAGGCCGTAGTGGCGAAGTAATTACAATTTAGCAATTAAACACTGGAGTGATCGATGTGCAGAAGATGAATGTGCAAGTAGAGATACTGGGGTGCAAAGGAGCAAAAATAATAAATAACAATATGGGGATGAGGTAGTTGGATGGGCTATTTACAGATGGGCTATGTACAGTTGCAATGATCTGTGAGCTGCTCTGACAGCTGATGCTTAAAGTTAGTAAGGGAGAGTCTCCAGCTTCAGTGATTTTTGCAATTCGTTCCAGTCATTGGCAGCAGAGAACTGGAAGGAAAGGCGGCCAAAGGAGAAATTGGCTTTGGGGGTGAACAGTGAAATATACCTGCTGGAGCGCGTGCTACGGGTGTGTGCTGCTATGGTGACTAGTGAGCTGAGATAAGGCGGGGCTTTACCTAGCAAAGACTTATAGATGACCTGGAGCCAGTGGGTTTGGCGATGAATATGAAGCCAACGAGAGCATACAGGTTGCAGTGGTGGGTAGTATATGGGGCTTTGGTGACAAAAACGGATCCGGGCTCTTCGCTGGCCATGGCAGAACACTGACACTGTTCATGTCTTGCAGGAAATCACTCACAGAACGAGCAGTATGTCTGGTGTCATTGACATGCTGGAGGGTCATGTCAGGATGAGCCTGCAGGAAGGGTACCACATGAGGGAGGAGGATGATTTCCCTGTAACGCACTGAGTTAAGATTGCCTGCAATGACAACAAGCACAGTCCGATGATGCTGTGACACACCGCCCCAGACCATGACTGACCCTCCACCTCCAAATCGATCCCGCTCCAGTGTACAGGCCTCGGTGTAACGCTCATTCCTTCGACAATAAACGCGAATCCGACCATCACCCCTGGTGAGACAAAATCACGACTCTTCAGTGAAGAGCACTTTTTGCCAGTCCTGTCTGGTCCAGCGACGGTGGGTTTGTGCCCATAGGCGACGTTGTTGCCGGTGATGTCTGGTGAGGACCTGCCTTACAACAGGCCTACAAGCCCTCAGTCCAGCCTCTCTCAGCTTAATGTGGACAGTCTGAGCACTGATGGAGGGATTGTGCGTTCCTGGTGTAACTCGGGCAGTTGTTGCCATCCTGTACCTGTCCCGCAGGTACGATGTTCGGCTGTACCGATCCTGTGCAGGTGTTGTTACACATGGTCTGCCACTGCGAGGACGATCAGCTGTCCGTCCTGTCTCCGTGTAGCGCTGTCTTAGGCGTCTCACAGTACGAACATTGCAATTTATTGCCCAGGCCACATCTGCAGTCCTCATGCCTCCTTGCAGCATGCCTAAGGCACGTTCACGCTGATGAGCAGGGACCCTGGGCATCTTTCTTTTGGTGTTTTTCAGAGTCAGTAGAAAGCCCTCTTCAGTGTCCTAAGTTTTCATAACTGTGACCTTAATTGCCTACCGTCTGTATGCTGTTCGTGTGTTAACGACCATTCCACAGGTGCATGTTCATGAATTGTTTATGGTTCATTGAACAAGCATGGGAAACAGTGTTTAAACCCTTTACAATGAACATCTGTGAAGTTATTTGGATGTTTACGAATTATCTTTGAAGGACATGGTCCTGAAAAGGGGGTGTTTCTTTTTTCTGAGTTTATAAAGCATGTCAGTACACTATGTACATCAGTCTGTGTTTGACTCCAGTATTTATATGTCGTATCATCACTACTTAAACTACAAACATTTGATTTAAAAAATAAAACACCAAGCTTATCATCCTACCTCAATGATCCAGTCAGGATTCAGTGTGGAAGATCTCCCACATTTTAAATGTTCCCTCTTTCCTCCTTCCCTCTTTTCTTCTCCGTGTCGTGCTGCTCTGTTTTTCCATCTTGATTCGGGAGAGAGATCAAATGCAGAGAGACAGGCCGCGCCTCCAGGGTCTCCGGCGCACAGCGGAGCACTGCGATTGGCCTATCAGACTGTTAGCGCATCGGCTTCATTTGTTACAGATCCTTACCATAGCCATTCTCCATCTCTCCTACCGGAGCTGCGTTTGAAGTATATCATTAGCACTTTTGTGATGTGTTTGCAACTGGTTTTCATTCTCTTTTTTCCTCCACCACCTCTCATTGAAATTCTCATGGATGTTTTCAGAATATAAAGGCTTGAGAATATTTGACTCAATGTATAACAATGAAGGTTGGTGTTCAAAAGTTAAAAGTCCATTGATTAGTACGTAGGCACACAGGCAAAGACAAACGTGCACAGTCTCGTTCATACACTCACACACACGCGCTTTCCTAACCTGACTGGGTCGACTAACACCTGAGGAGAACCGCCTCTCGCCTCACAGTAAGTCCCAGTTAGCAGGTGATTAAAATCAATTGGGGTGAACTGAAAATCATTGTGAGGGAAAGAGCATCTCACACTCTGAGGGCTTAAATTAAATCAATGAGATGACTAATGACATCAGTCCTCCCATGGTGATTAATGAAGAAGTCACTCAGCCTGAGTGTCTGGCCGACACAGGATCTGGATCACGTAACAGAACCATCATGCAGCCGAATATGCTTTAAGGGCTGTACTGGGAACAGTTAAAGACAGGATCTCTGAGATATAAATACATAATTCAGTGGCGTATGCGTTAAAGTCTGTACTGGGAGCAGTTAAGGCAGGATCTCTCAGATCAGGTAAGAAGACCTCATTCAGCTTGTGTATGCTTTAAGGGCTGTACTGGGAACAGGAAGCCCTTGGTAGACATAGTTATGCTTACTAATACTAAGTACAAGAGTGTTTTTCCTTAGTACTTGGCTGCTGTCCCCAATACAGCTACATAGAGTTGCTTCGCTGGAACTCGTGTGAGATTTTAGATTCCAACTGTCCATCTCCCTTTACCTTGTCACTCACTGTACCTTATGGAAGAAACATTGCCAGTCCTTTAAACCATAAGTGCAATTCTCTGCTCAAATTTGCTTGTGACAAGTAGTGTGTGTGTGTGTGTGCATTCAGCTAAAGAAACCGAAATCTTGTCCTGGTCCACTGGCTGAGTTCCGAGGTTGCTCTTTCCTTTCCTTATTATGACGGCAGCTTTGACGGCACACTTCCTTGTTGTGTCTGCAACAGTGCTCCTATTGTCCTCTCCGTCATTAGCCGTTTCCTGCACAATGGTTAATTAGCTTTCTCATCTCCATCTGCCTCCCCTCCCTGACTCAGTTAGCTAATCCCGACTAATTACCAAAGAAAAGAGCCTCGCAGCCCTAAACTGTCTGTGTGTTTTTGTGTGTGTGTCTGGGTGGGTGAAGACGAGGCCACCATTGTTATCCAAAATGGACCGCCTGGGTGGGTAGCACTGACTTCAGCCAATGTGCCCCTGACAGACTGCATAAGCCTTCTTACTGTCATAAGCGTGCATAGTGCTATCATAAGGATGACATAATGCCTGTTGTAATGCATTCCATTTGTGTTTCATCTTCAGTGTCGGACAAGAAAGGGGTCTACATGCCGTTCTTTAGTGGAGACTCTTACCTGGAGCTGAAGGGATTGCACACCTACGGTCACGATCTCCAGTAAGTCAAATGCACATTTCACCACACACAGACATACAGACACAGACATATACTCACACACATACACTCCACGCATTACATGCACAACACCATATGTGTCCACAAAGACACCGTCACTGATATTTGAGTGTATTCTGGTCCTGTATCGTAAAGGCATATTGATCTCCAGGAGTAGGTACACAGGAGCTGTGACTTGATGTAATGGCAGATAGATACTTAAAGCTGTGCCTCCAGCAGGACAGGTCTTGTGATGAATTGAATATAATTAAATGGAACAGAACAGATAATTGTCCTCCTGCTTAGAAAGAGTATTCAATAGAAATATAATTTATTAAATGTTTATGTTGTCCTCTATGGTGGGAATTATTTTCAGTCTTGTGTAGGTTACACAAAAGAACACACAAGTACAGCTATCGTCACATACAACATTGTTACATTATGTAAAGACCAGATAGACATAACAGTAGACAGACAGGCATGGTAGGCGTCCCGTCAACGGGACAGTTGTAAATCATGCAGCGCCTTGTGTCACGATTGCAGATTTTAGAGAAACAACAAATGTCGGTACATATAAGTGTGTGATATTGGCTGAAAGCTTAACTTCTTGTTAATATAACTGCACTGTCCAATTTACAGTAGCTATTACTGCGAAAAAAATTCCATGCTATTGTTTGAGGAGAGCTCCTAACAACAAAATACTTTTTTCACCGCGATAGGTTTGATAAATTCACCTCTGAAGGTGAACTGTGTACTTACATTCTGAAATCTTTGATTTATCATCCAAAGGGTCCCAGAGATAACATGAAGTGTCGTTTTGTTAGATAAAATCCTTTTTCATATCCTAAATAGGTCCATATAGCATGCACAATCGATTTTGTATTTCCACTCGTTCAATTTGCAAAGAAAGGAATCTGTGAAAATCTTACCTTTTAACGTTATTTCAACCAGTTAAATCACTTTCGTATTTATTCCTCAGAGATCCTAGAACGTAACCAGACTTCACAATATCATTAGAAGTGTAGTATATCCTATAGGACACCATATTTGGTCAGAGAGCGACACTTTCATGGCATGCCGAGGACGCGGGCGGTCTTCACTTGAACGACTCTAACTTTGTCAAATTAGCACCAATCGGGGTCAAACAAAGCTAGCTAGATGGCCAATGAGCTGGGATTTACGGGAGTATCCGGAAACCCTGTATCTGTTGTAAAATGTAGCTACTGACCTTGTACGACAGCATGCCTTTTCATTTTGGGCAAAAATTATAAGAATATTCAGAGTTATGATGTTATGAAAACTGGTTGTTTTGCAAATGTTGAACATAATATGGCTACTAATACTGGAAAAGCTAAATCAAAGTCCAAGTATACAGATGTGACGATATTCTTGCAGAAAAATTTAATATGAATGCAAATGTCTCCTTCACGATTTGCCCAAATGTACGTGGGTGACTTAACACTAAATGTAATGTCATTCACTCATACTTCAAGTTATCTGTCTGAAACTTTGCACATACACTGCTGCCAACTTGTGGACACCATCGGAATTACAACCAGAGTGATGGCTGGAACTGGGACGTTTCTGTTGCATTTCAAAGATGGTGGTAGAAAAAAAAATGTTTTTTTTTTCTTTGTATTTTCTTCTACCAGATATATTGTGTTTTATTCTCCTACATTCAATTCACATTTCCACAAACTTCAAAGTCTTTCCTTTCAAATGGTACCAAGAATATGCATATCCTTGCTTCAGGGCCTGAGCTACAGGCAGTTAGATTTGGGTATGTCATTTAGTTTTAATACCAGGTCTGGCCTCCATTCCGCGATGGTGTTTGTTTACCATTGTTGCTGGTCTTCTGTCTGTTGTTTGTTATGTTTAGTCTGGCGCTTGTTTACTATTGTTGTATGTGTTTTTGTCTGTGCCTGGTTGTTTACTCATGTTTGTGTTTTGTCTGCAGCTTAAAGGTCAGCATGACGGTGGTGCTCATGGCCAACGAATCCAACGGCATGATTTTCTACAATGGCCAGAAGACTGACGGCAAAGGGGACTTCATCTCCCTTTCCCTCAACGACGGCATCCTGGAGTTCCGCTACAACCTGGGCAAGGGCCCAGCCGTCATCAGGTGGGCACCACACTAGAACGCCGTAGTGACGCTAGTCTGAAACCCCATGGTGACTCTAGTCTGAAACCCCATGGTGACTCTAGTCTGAAACCCCATGGTGACTCTAGTCTGAAACCCCATGGTGACTCTAGTCTGAAACCCCATAGTGACTCTAGTCTGAAACAGCATAGCGACTAATCTAGATCCCTATGTTGACTTAAGTCTAGAACCCCATAGTGATTCTAGTCTAGAAACAAATAGTGGCTCTAGTCTAGAACCCCATAGCAACTAATCTAGAACCACATAGCGACTCATGTCTAGAACCCCATAGTGACGCAGGTCTTAACCTCTTACATCTAGACGTTCCGCTAGCGGAACACCTGCTCCAATATCCAATGATGGGCGTGGCGCGAATGTACAAATTCCTCTAAAATCCGAAAACTTCCATTTTTCAAACATATTACTATTTTACAGCATTTTAAAGACAAGACTCTCGTTAATCTAACCACATTGTCCGATTTCAAAAAGGCTTTACAGCGAAAGCAAAACATTAGATTATGTCAGCAGAGTACCCAGCCAGAAATAATCAGACTACCCATTTTTCAAGCTAGCATATAATGTCACAAAAAACAAAACCACAGCTAAATGCAGCACTAACCTTTGATGATCGTCATCAGATGACAACCCTAGGACATTATGTTATACAATGCATGCATGTTTTGTTCAATCAAGTTCATATTTATATCAAAAACCAGCTTTTTTACATTAGCATGTGACGTTCAGAACTAGCAAACCTCCGGTGAATTTACTAAATTACTCACGATAAACGTTCACAAAAAACATAACAATTATTTTAAGAATTATAGATACAGAACTCCTCTATGCACTCGATATGTCCGATTTTAAAATAGCTTTTCGGTGAAAGCACATTTTACAATATTCTCAGTAGATAGCCTGGGATCACAGGGCTAGCTATTTAGACACCGACCAAGTTTAGCACTCACCAAAATCAGATTTACTATTAGAAAAGTTTGATTACCTTTGATGTTCTTCGTCAGAATGCACTCCCAGGACTTCTACTTCAATAACAAATGTTGGTTTGGTCCAAAATAATCCATCGTTATATCCAAATAGCGGCGTTTTGTTCGTGCGTTCCAGACACTATCTGAATGGTAAATAAGGGTCGTGCGCATGGCGCATTTCGTGACAAAAGATTTCTAAATATTTCATTATCGTACTTCGAAGCATGTCAACCGCTGTTTAAAATCAATTTTTATGCCATTTTTCTTGTAAAAAAGCGATAATATTCCGACCGGGAATCTGCGTTTCGGTAAATAGAGGGAAAAACAGAAAGACGGGGGCGGCCAGTGCACGCGCCTAAGCCCACTGTCCCCTGATCGGCCACTTGACAAACGCGATAATGTGTTTCAGCCAGGGCTTTGAATTACGTCATTCAGCTTTTTCCCGGGCTCTGAGAGCCCATTGGAGCCGTAGGAAGTGTCACGTAACAGCAGAGATCCTTTGTAATGGATAGAGATGACAAAGAAGGCCAAGAAATGGTCAGACAGGGTACTTCCTGTACAGAATCTTCTCAGGTTTTGGCCTGCCAAATTAGTTCTGTTATACTCACAGACACCATTCAAACAGTTTTAGAATCTTTGGAGTGTTTTCTATCCAAAGCTAATAATTAAATGCATATTCTAGTTTCTGGGCAGGAGTAATAATCAGTTTAAATCGGGTACGTTTTTTATCCAGCCGTGAAAATACTGCCCCCTTGCCATAACAGGTTAAACCACATAGCGACTAATCTTTTAGCCCATAGCAACTCTTGTCTAGAACACCATAATGACTCTTATCTAGAACTCCATAGCAACTCTTGTCTAGACACCTATTTATTTTCATTTTACCTTTATTTAACTAGACAAGTCAGTTAAGAACTAATTCTTATTTTCAATGACGGCCTAGGAGTCCTTGTTAACTGGGTTATTGTTGTCTCTTGATTTTGGATTGTACTTGTGTGTGTTGCTTTGATACGTCCCTGACCTCTTGGCTCGTTTGTGTCTGCTCCTCTCATGCAGGAGTAAAGATAAGATCAAGATTGATGTGTGGAACACAGTGAATCTGGAGAGGGCCAGTCGCAAGGGAGAGATCAACATAAACGGAAAGGACCCAGTCAGGGGAGAGTCACCGGTGAGACAGAGAGAGCGAGCTAGCATGCTAGGCTAATCATGATTATCATGATTTATGATTAGCCTAGCTATTAGCATGCAAGGCAAACTGGATATGAATATACTCTGCATAGCTGCTAGCATGCAAGGCAATATCCAGCCTTGCTTCTGCTTAGCCTGCGCTACTGTGTGTTTGTGTACATGCGTGTCACTGTAGCACCACATCCTTGGCCATGCATATATGCCCTTATCAATGGAGCTGTTCAACTCAGTGCACTCTTTACTCCCAGAGTGCACTGATGATAACACACCAGAGCAGACTCTGCAAAACGCTTCCCTAGTTGAGGTCGTCCATAAGGGCATACACGCTACCAGGGTTGTGTTTGAAAACACGTTCCACTGTATTCTGATAGCTCGTCAAGGTAAGAAATAGTACGCTGGAGACAAGCGATCTCTGATTTGGAAATGTCTTCTTTCCCTCCTTTTTAGAATCCTTTTTATCTGCCATCTTTGCATCTGCTGAAATGCCTACACAGAAGTATGATCTTGTTCTTATTTGCTGCAGTCCCGAAAAACAACCTCTATGGCCTGAGTGGTATACACCCATTAGTATGACTTTACTTATTCCTTTTAGCTCCTAGTGATGCAAAGGTCCCCAATAATGCAGCCCGTTAATATGTACATGCAAGTTTTATTGTCACATGCACAAGTACAGTTATTATCATTATTACATTATTTTAACCCATGCTCTTAAATTCTAGGGAGATCGATATATAGATGGAGAGATGGGAAAAATAAATAATGATAATCAAGCAATAAACCAGGTTCATGGGCCTAAGTGAGAGCAATCTAATAGCCAGATACAGTATGTCTGCAAGTCATCCAATTATATTAAACAGTGTAATTTGTGATTAGGAACATGTACACCCGCATGCAAGTCAACTCCAAAGCCACCGCCTCCAGAATGCGTGCTGTCACTTTTTCTCTCTTTTCTTTTTGTCTTCCCGTCCTCCGTAAAGTAATTGTGTTTCCCTACTGCAAAGGAGGCAGAAAATCATATTAAAAGACGAGAACAGGGAGAGGATGAGAAAGATAGGGATGAGTGGAGGCTAGTGATGGAGGAGCTCAATGCATGGGGAGGCCCCATGCAGGATATAGTTGGCAGCTAATTTTCTCCTACTCCTGCATTTACAGTGAAGATGGGAGCCAGGAAGTCCCACTGCACTCAGAGAGCCTAGCATCTTTGATATAGATACCTCATATAAAGTTATTATATTATACCTGGGATGGGAATTTCTGTGATTCAGGACATCTAAAAACAGAATATTTCAGTAAAATCCAGAAGGAGATTTTAAAAAGACAAAATTTCACGTCAAATCCATGCATGCTTTCTCACACAAACCGAAATAACACTGTCTGCATTGGCTGGCTATATGGTGGATCCAAATTATGTTTGAGCCACAGCTGCAACTTCCTTAAGCACAATTTTTCTTTCTCATTTATTTTCAGTGGCAGCCTTTCTGTCTTGTCCATGAACTTCAGGCTTCACAGTTTGTGTTGTGTTTTGCGGTTTTATGTTGGTCCGGGGTGTGTATTTGAGCGTGTGTGTTGCCTGTTTCTCCACACACCAACGTCCGTTGATCTCTCTCTTCTGATAACGTTTTTCCCCTCCCGTGTTCTTTTCTCTTGTGCTGTCTGGAAACTAAGAAATCACGCAAGGTAATAAGACAAGTCCCATCCACCTCCTTTGACATAATTCATATCTCCACTTTCAGCTCCAATTTCAGTTCGCCACTTCTCATCCCCATGCACCACCATACGACAGTTATTAGACTATAGAACTGACAGGGGAAAAGGGTCTGTATTTAGTACTACCATTTCATACACTGTACCAAAGTAGAGACATTTGTTAAAGAACTAGGTTTGGCTTTCACCTCAGTCCATCTGCTGTGGAGGCGGAAGGAGGGAGTGAGGGAGGCAGTTTTCTTTCTGACTGCCATTGTTCCTCGCAACAATGAAACTTCTTAAGGCCCTTTCTCACCAAGTCCGTTATTTTCGTTTGAAAGATTAAAAAAAATTTTTTTATAAGAGTGTGTCTTGTTTATGACACGGTTCACACCAATTGTGAAATACTGTACTGCCGCTATCCGTCACTTATTTATTCGGAACAGGTTCTATTTTTGTGTCTTTCACATGTGAAAATAAGCTGTTGACCAATAGAAATTGTTATCTGGGACAGTGCCAGTCAGGCGACGCACTGACAAGTCTGTGGGCTCATTGTGTGAATGAAAGAATTAATTCATTAATTTCACTCTGCCAGTTTTTTACATTTGCAATGCTTCAGTGGAGCATGGTAGCAATTTAGCCAAATTGCTATACATCACTCTCGCCATTCAATCTTCCCCGCCAGTTCAATGCCAACGATTTAGCCGATTTTCTAGCCATTCAGCAAGCAAGGGGATCGATCAATGCTTCTCTCCTTGAATAGGCCTACGCCTATCAGTAAATATAAATACATTTTAAACTGTATCGTTGGTCAATATCTAAATATAGAGGCTACTCGTTCAAGAGCTAGAGAGAGGGGGAAGAGTTGCCAGGGGAGTTGCCAGGGGAGTTGCCAGTGGAGTTGCCAGTGGAGTTGCCAGTGGAGTTGCCAGTGGAGTTGCCAGTGGAGTTGCCATTGGAGATGTGTGAATTGCACAAGGAGTGAAGATAGAGATGTGCAAGTTAAGTTAGTTAATATATGAATGCATAATTCGTGTAGCCTATACATTAGGCTATGTATTATATGCCTGCTAAAGTGAATCTAGGTGACCATCTGCCAGAGTTGACCTTTTTCAATAAGTGGTTGCACAGATTTAGATAAAGCACTCAAATGTAAAATGTAGTGTTAACATATCCACCCGTTGCTTCACAAAAATGTATCAACGGGTGATCGTTAGGCTATGGATAAGTTGTGTGCATGTGTTTCTATTTTCTAATGGTTGTCAATTACATCTTCATATACCCTAAATCACAGTTGTCTCTATATCTCCCCCTTAAAACTTTCCTCGTCAATTTACGTGATAGGCTACATTGATTTAGCATTATCCTATAGACTCGTTTTTTAATATCCTACAGAAGTGATTTGAAGCTAAGGCAAGGTAATTGCAGTAATACATTTTTGGGAAAGGAGAAACGGGATTTGCTTATCCTCATTTTTTCAGTAGCATATTATTTTTCCAGTAGCCTACTATATGATTTTCTTCTCATTAAATGTGTCTCTCTAGCCACTTTGAACAAGGAATTGCCTTTGAGAATGACCTCAGCAGCGTTGATGTTATTCAAATTCTTCGGACTTGGTGTGAATGGTTTAGTGTGTCAAAATCGGAATCTGTATTTTTGGGGAATTGGGATGAAAAGATCGAAACGCAGTTGATGAGAAAAGGCTCTGTTGATGAGATATCTCACCGGCTCTGTGTGGCAGTCGAGAGCGAGAAGAAGATCAAGGAGAGAAGAATGAGAAAGAAAGTGAGGTGCCAAGCCGGGCTTTTCTTTTGTCATCAACATTCTCTTCTCAAAAGAGAAACAAAACGTTCTACATCATCAACTCACTCACTCACTTGATCACTTACTCAATCACTCACCCATAACAGCACTGGCATTACCAGCAACACCCATGCCATTAGATATACTGGTGTGTTACCAGAGTTAAGAGTATATCATTCCAATTCACTCCTATTCAGGAATCTAATATGACCTTTCAAATTGATAGAAGCCATGTTTATTATATGATGGCCAAAGTACAACTTCATAATAATGGACTGGATATATATATCCAAATCGTTTTACAATGTAACTGGGAGAATTGCATGTCAACTTGTATCGAATACAGGTTGAGTTGATCCCAACCCTTTACTCTTCACTTGAGTAATGCCTTCAGCTAAAGTGGGCACTTAGTCCTTCCCACAAGAGGCAGCCATAGCTGGACTGTAGGTGACCCACCTGACTGGGCTCTTGGAGCCCACTCCAGGTGCACCACACAGCCGTGGGGTTAGCGAAGCCCCACTGGCCTCCACCCTCCAGCTCCCATCTCAAATAGAAGCACAATCCCATGCCAGCTCTCAAACACAACCCATGTTTACTTGGCAACTTCCATAATTTTTACACCAATTACCTCATCTTTTCCCTCTGGTAATTACTGGCCTACATAGAAATAAATATCCGCAATTCCTCCCCAAGAGGGGGCCTGTACTTTCTCTTTCGTAATTGAAGTCAATTCCCCTGCGGGTTGCTGGATGAACCTGATTTCATGGTCCTCCACCACACAAATTAACGGCCAATTATAGGCTGCTGCTCGCTCGGCGCCGGAAAGGTCTTCAGTACAATCACTCATTCATTAGAGAGACTTTCATAAAATAACGGCATCCATATCGTCACTGCAGCCGCACCAGCTGACTTTCTATTGTAGCCCTTATGTTTTGTACCAGATAACAAATAATTGACTGCTTGGAGAGTTGCACAGAAATCAATTATATTTTATCAAGTGTATTGATGTGGGAAAGGAGGTAGCACAGTTAGTGAATTGTCCTTTATGCACTATATAGATATATTTCTTTCAAAGGAGAAATCTTTTTCGCTGGGACAGCTATTAGTCTCATTGTGCTACTGTATGGCTCAAAAACAAAAAAACTGGTCTCATTTGAATCAAAACAGAAGCGATTGATCAGGTGTGGTTCTAGTCCCTGTGGTAGGGTTCTAGACCATGTGGTAGGGTTCTAGACCATGTGGTAGGCTTCTAGTCCTTGTTATAGGGTTCTAGTCCCTGTTATTCTAGAGTTCTAGTCTGGTAGGGTTCTAGTCCCTGTTATGGTAGGGTTCTAGTCTCTAGTAGGGTTCTAGTCCTTGTGGTAGGGTTTTAGTACCTGTGGTAGGGTTCCATACCCAGTTATTATAGGGTTCTAACACTTGTGTCCTATCTCCAGAACCAACACACTGCTCTCAACCTGAAGGAGTCTCTGTTCGTGGGTGGTGCTCCTGATTTCAGCCGGCTAGCGAGGGCCGCCTCGCTCAAAGATGGCTTCAAGGGGGCCATTCAGAAGGTGAGTATCCTGTCCCCACACACACTATTCACACAAAGGCAGATATTTTTTGCCAGACACCCTGTTCAAAAGGTTGTGCAAAAGTTACATTTTACCAATTATCAACAACTATAAATGATTTCATTTAAAATAGGTAGGTTTTTGACATCTTTTAACTGTGACACAATGTTGAATCCACCTTAGGCATGGATACATATATTTTGGCACGATTTAGTGATGGACAATAACTATCATCTGCCTAAACATGATGACCTTTACAGTGACCCCAATTATTGTAAGGTCAGCTGTGTCTGAGTGTTGTTTTAGTGTTGTAGGGCGAGAACTGTACTTGATACAGTTTTACAGAACGAAATACAACACAGTAAAATCTGTATCTACACTAACCTTCAAAAGTTTGGGGTCACTTAGAAATGTCCTTGTTTTTGAAAGAAAAGCAAATTTTTTGTATATTAAAATAACATCAAATTGATCAGAAATACAATGTAGACATTGTTGTAAATGACTATTATAGCTGGAAACGGCTGATTTTATTTTTATGGAATATCTACATAGGCGTACAGAGGCCCATTATCAGCTAATCCAAGTTTATAATTTTAAAAGGCTAATTGATCATTAGAAAACCCTTTTGCAATTATGTTAGCACAGCTGAAAACTGTTGTTCTGATTAAAGAAGCAATATAACTGGCCTTCTTTAGACAAGTTGAGTATCTGGAGCATCAGTATTTGTGGGTTCGATTACAGCCTCAAAATGGCCAGAAACAAAGAATTTTCTTCTGAAACACTTCAGTCTATTCTTGTTCTGAGAAATTAAGGCTATTACATTCGAAAAATTGTCAAGAAAATGAAGATCTCGTATAACGCTGTGTACTACTCCCGTCACAGAACAGCGCAAACTAGCTCTAACCAGAATAGAAATAGGAGTGGGAGGCCCCGGTGCACAACAAGTACATTAGAGTGTCTAGTTTGAGAAACAGATGCCTCACAAGTCCTCAACTGGCAGCTTCATTAAATAGTACCCGCAAAACACCAGTCTCAATGTCAACAGTGATGAGGCGACTCTGGGATGCTGGCCTTTTAGGCAGAGTTCCTCTGTCCTGTGTCTGTGTTCTTTTACCCTTCTTAATCTTTTCTTTTTATTGGCCAGTTTGAGATATGGCTTTTTCTTTGCAACTCTGCCTAGAAGGCCAGCATCCCGGAGTCGCCTCTTCACTGCTGACGTTGAGACTGGTGTTCTTGAAATGACTGACCTTTATATCTTAAAGTAATGATGGACTGTCGTTTCTCTCCTCTTATTTGAGCTGTTCTTGCCATAATATGGACTTGGTCTTTTACCAAATAGGGCTATCTTCTGTATACCCCCCCTACCTTGTCACAACACAACTGATTGGCTCAAATGCATTAAGAAGGAAAAAATTCGGACAAATTAACTTTTAACAAGGCACACCTGTTCATTCAAATGCATTCCAGGTGACTACGTCATGAAGCTGGTTGAGAGAATACCAAGAGTGTGCAAAGCTGTCATCAAGGCAAAGGGTGGCCACTTTGAAGAATCTCAAATATAAAATATATTTTCATTTGTTTCATTTGTTTAACTTCTATGGGCTATGCGGGACACAGCCAGTGAAATATCAGGGCGGCAAATTCAAAAACAACAAAATGTCATAATTCAACTTTCTCAAACATACAACTATTTTACACCATTTTAAAAATACACTTCTCCTTGATGTAACCACATTGTCCAATTTCAAAAAGGTTTTACAGCGAGAGCAAAACATTAGATTATGTTAGGCGAGTACATAGACAAAAATAATCACAGCCATTTTCCAAGCAAGGACATGTTGCTAAATGAAGCACTAACCTTTGACGATCTTTATCAGATGACACTCCTAGGACATTATGTTACACAATACATGTATGTTTTGTTCGATAAAGTTCATATTTATATCCAAAAACAGCATTTTACATTGGCGCATGATCTTCAGAAAATGTATTCCCACCAAAACGCCCGGTGAATGTGCACAACAATTTACAAAAATACTCATCATAAACGTTGACAAAATATATAACAATTATTTTAAGAATTATAGATAGACTACCCTTGGATGCAACCGCTGTGTCAGATTTTAAAATAGCTTTACGGAGAAAGCACATTTTTCAATATTCTGACTACATAGCTCAGCCATCACGGTGAGCTATTCAGATACCCGCCAAGTTCGGGGCAACCTAAACTCAGAATTAGTATTAGAAATATTCTCTTACCTTTGCTGATCTTCGTCAGAATGCACTCCCAGGACTGCTACTTCCACAAGAAATGTTGTTTTTGTTCGAAATAATCCATATTTATGTACAAATACCTCCGTTTTGTTCGTGCGTACAGATCACTTATCCAAAGTCATAACGCGCGAGCGCGGACGAGAGACGAAAAGTCAAAATGTTCCATTACTGTACTTAGAAGCATGTCAAACGCTGTTTAAAATCAATCTTTATGGTATTTTTAACGTAGAATTGCGATAATATTCCAACCAGACAATAGCATATTCATTCAAGAAGAAAAAGAAGGAACGGTGTGCTCACGTGACTGCGCATATCCAATCCCTTTGTTGCCAGGCAGACCACTCAGTAACTGAGCTCCTATACTCTGCCCAGTGACAGGAAAATGCTCAAACCACTTTCTGAAGGCTTTAGACAGCCAATGGAAGCCTTAGGAAGTGCAACATCCCCCACAGACACTATAGCTTTGATAGAGAATCAAAAGAAGAACTACAATTCTCAGACTTTCCACTTCCTGCTTGGAATTTTCTCAGGTTTTTGCCTGCCATATGAGTTCTGTTATACTCACAGACACCATTCAAACAGTTTTAGAAACTTCAGAGTGTTTTCTATCCAACGCTGTCTCAGGCACAGCTCCAGAATCTCCCATAAGTGTTCAATTGGGTTGAGATCTGGTGACTGAGACACATGCAAACCTACCCACCCACCCTTTAAACGTATGTACGTACGTACATATGTAGGTATGTATGTAGGTATGTATGCATGTATGGATAGTTATGCCTCTGCTCTCTATTCATATTCCAGTTTCTGGGCCAGAGTAGTAACCTGTTTAAATTGGGTACGTTTTTCATCCGGCCGTGAAAATACTGCCCCCTAGCCCAGTCAGGTTAACACTTTTTTGGTTACTACATGATTCCATATGTGTTATTTCATAGTTTTGATGTCTTCACTATTATTCTACAACGTAGAAAATAGTACAAATAAAGATAAACCCATGAATGAGTAGGTGTATCCAAACTTTTGACTGGTACTGTATTTTCAGTGCATTCGGAAAGTATTCAGATTACTTTACTTTTTCCACATTTTGTTACGTTTTAGCCTTATTCTAAAATTGATGAAATAAAAATGTTCCTCATCAATCTACACACAATACCCCATAATGAAAAAGCGAAAACAGGTTTTTAGCCATTTTTGCACATGTATACAAAAACTGAAATACCTTATTTACATAACACTTCAGACGCTTTGCTATGAGACTCGAAATGGAGCTCAGGTGTATCCTGTTTCCATTGATCATCCTTGAGATGTTTCTCCAACTTGATTGGAGTCCAACTGTGGTATATTAAATTGGTTGGACATGGAAAGGCACACACCTGTCTATTTAAGGTCCCACCGTTGACAGTGCATGCCAGAACAAAAACCAAGCCGTGAGGTCAAAGGAATTGTCCGTAAAGCTCCGAGACAGGATTGTGTTGAGGCACAGATCTGGGGAAGGGCACCAAAACAATTCTGCCGCATTGAAGGTCCCCAAGAACACAGTAGCCTCCATCATTCTTAAATGGAAGAAGTTTGGAACCACCAAGACTCTTCCTAGAGCTGGTCGCCCGTTCAAACTGAGCAATCATTCGAGAAGGGCCTTGGTCAGGGAGGTGACCAAGAAACCGATGGTCACTGAAACAGCTCTAGAGAGATGGGAGAACCTTCCAGAAGGACAACCGTCTCTGCAGCACTCCACCAATCAGGCCTTTATAGTAGAGTTGCCAGATGGAAGCCACTACTCAGTAAAAGGCACATGACAGCCCACTTGGAGTTTACCAAAAGGCACCTAAAGACTCTCATACCATGAGAAACAAGATTATCTGGTCTGATGAAACCCAAATTAAACTCTTTGGCTGGAATGCAAAGCATCATGTCTGGAGGAAACCAGGCACCGCTCATCACCTGACCAATACCATCCCAACAGTGAAGCATGATGATGGCAGAATCATGCAGTGGGGATGTTTTTCCGCGGCAGGGAGAGGGAGACTAGTCAGGATCGAGGGATCGGTGAACAGAGCAAAGTACAGAGAGATCCTTAATGGAAACCTACTCCAGACCTCTCAGGACTTCAGACTGGGGTGAAGGTTCACCTTCCAACAGGACAACAACCCTAAGAACACAGCCAAGACAACGCAGGAGTGACTTCGGGACAAGACTCTGAATGTCCTTCAGTGGCGCAGCCAGAGCCAGGACTTGAGACCTGAAAATAGCTGTGCAGTGACGCTCCCCATCCAACCTGACAGAGGTTGAGAAGATCTGCAGAGAAGAGTGTGAGAAACCCCACAAATACAGTTTTGCCAAGCTTGTAGCGTCATAACCAAGAAGACTTGAGGCTGTAATCGCTGCCAAAGGTGCTTCAACAAAGTACTGAGTAAAGGGTCTGAGTACTTCCGTTTTTAATTTTTAATACATTTGTTAAAAAAGAAACTTGTGTTTCTTGTGTGTAGATTCATGAGGGGGGGGAAACAATGTAATCAATTTTAGAATAAGGCTGTAACGTAGTGTCGTGTCTTTGGGGTACCATTAAACTGAAGACATGTTTATCAATTAACTCCCTGTAATTATTATCACGTGATTAAACTGATTAATCGTTTAATTGTAATTAACTAGGAGATCGGGGCACCAAGGAAAATATTCAGATTACAAAGTTATAATTTTCCTAATATAACTTTCCTACATTATAACATTATATATTATATTCTATTATAGTATAGGCCGATTATCTTCTGGTTTAAATGGTGTATTTTACCTCGCGTCCAGTCTCATTCCAAACGTCGTAAATTGTTGTATCTGCACGAACCCAGTCTTTACTAAAATCATCCATACATCAATTGTCTTAAAATCATTTATTTACTAAACTAAGTAATTCACAGAAAGTATACAAACAGTAATTATCATCACAAAGAATTGGTAGAGTAATGTGCCCTAGTGGCTAACAGGCATGGCTGGTGTCTTGTAGAACAATGGGTCATAAAATGTTCAGCTGAGGAGGTACACAGAGTTCATTAATATTAACAATTGACATGCTAATCAATTGCACATGAACGCTCACTCATTTGGGAACAATTGCAATCAATATATATTTACGCTCAGTGTGTCGTCGGGATCCTTGTTGAAAAGTCGTTCTGTTGGAGAGTTCTCTCTCTCTCTCTCTCTCTCTCTCCTCTCTCTCTCTCTCTCTCTCTCTCTCTCTCTCAGAATGGATCTTTCAAAGCGACATTCATTAATGTCGTCATAGAATGGATGTTTCGTTGGTCTTCGCGTTCAATGATATAATTTACTTAGCTGCAGACTAATAATTAATATCAAAGACTTGTTCTTATTCTGTCGGTATCGATAGTCTAAAAGTTAACCACGTGGTATAGTTCACTTTCAGTAGAGTACTTGGATGGTCAAACCTATTGGCCAACTCGCAATGGAGTGGAGGCCGGGTCTGTTAGACAAGTAAATCAGGGTGGGTTTTATAGTGACCATAGAACAGGCTTGTCAAATGACGCCTGGTCCTGTCTGTGTCCCTGGGGGCGTGCCGATGACTGAGTTAAGCTTGGTACAGAAATACAATTCTATCACATTAACATCAGTACATAGCATCTCAATGTATTACAAATAGCTTTATCCTTATTAATACATTTTATACAACCATGTGGATGCAAGTCTCATCGCTGAGGCTATTATATAAAACGTTTTATGGTAATATGGCTATATTGTCTCTTCTGAGTATCACAAAATTGTACCAAGCGGACCAGTTCGTAGCTGGATTCTTCACCAATCTTCCATACCTTCTCCAGAACACAAATGTCACTCGGTTCCCCAATTCTGTGAGTTGGAAGAATTTCCTGTGTCTCTCTATGGGCCATGTGGCAAGAGATTCTCCTGGAATGTTACCACTCCTTCCCACAGGGACTGGGTGGGGGAAGGTAGGTTGGGGTATGGTGCAAGGGGGGAGGGGGTCAACTGTCCTCCCTGTACTCAAAGAGGCCAATGTCATGACAGTAGCAAAATGTGGAAAAAGTCAACGGGTATGAATACTTTCTGAATGCACTGTATGTCAGATGTATCTTCAATGTAAGTTGTTTGGCTAGGATCCCAAGATAGTCCTGACCATGTCTCTTGACCAGGAAAGACTCTGAACCGAGAGGATTTCCAGGTCAGGTTGGTCATGTGGTCAGGAAAAACTCAGGACCCTATGTGTATGTCATGCATGTCCTATGTAGGCTACACACTGCACTATGACAGGTCTAAGTCCCCTCTCCTCCTCTCTATCCCGCCTCAGATCACCCTGATGGGCACTTCCATCCTGCGGCAGGAGAACGCATTGCACTCCAGTGACGTGGCCATGTTTAAGGGCCACCCGTGCAGCAGGGATCCCTGCCACAACGGGGGTCTCTGCAACCCCATGCTTGAGAGCTACGAGTGTGTGTGCCCCCACGGCTTCACGGGCACAGCCTGTCAGAACAGTGAGTGAACAAAGATCCTGAATTCAATGCAACATTTCTGTTGGTGTAGTATTGATGTCACGCTAGTCTTACAATGTTTCCATTTGAGGGTTAAAGTAACCCCTCTGTTTCATCATTCTCACCAGTTCGCACACGTTAACACTAACTAACTACACACACGTATACTTTACCAAACACATTCACTTTGGCCGTATGCCCTACTGTCCCTTTTACTTTAATTAAAACCATAAACACATGAACGCTCATCCCAATTCATCACCATCCACTGCCTTGACTCCAATTAAAGGAGCCATGTTTCCTATTGGTTCATGTGATCTCATCCAATGTTCCTCCTCCTCTTCCTCGCAGCCATCTTGGAGAAGTCCGCCGGGGAGACAGAGTCCATTGTTTTTGACGGCCGGACTTTTATCGAGTACCACAACGCCGTCACTAAGAGGTAATCTAATCAAATCAATCAAATTGTATTGGTCACATACAAATGGTTAGCAGATGTTATTGCGAGTGTAGCAAAATGCTTGTGCTTCTAGTTCCGAAAGTGCAGCAATATCTAACAAGTAATTCCACCAAAAATATCTAATACACACAAATCTAAGTAAGGAATGGAATAAGAATATATAAATGTCGTGTCTTTGGCTATGCCGGATTAAGTGATATGACATGCTAACCTATAAAATCCTTTCTCTGTAATTAATATTACCTGATTAAGCTAATCATGTAAATGTAATTAACCAGAAAGTCGGGGCACCACGGAAGAACGTTTATAGAGCCGTTATCTTCCGAATAAACTCTTAAAATACTTAGTAATATTTTACATCGATAGCAGTCAATATTAACCCTTATCTTATTTTCAGTCTCATAATGAAAGTTGTAAATTCTTGGCTATCTTCACGAACCCTGACTAACAAGTTGAATCAGCAATACAAAATTGGGTTTAATTATTTATTTACTAAATACCTAAACTAATCACACAGAATTACAAATACACCGAATACAAATGATGTCATACCTGATGGCTGGTTACACAAAGGAAAGGGGGTTGGGCTTGAATGAAAGAGCGGGAAGACTTAGGAACAAAGAAACAGCAGCTATGCTATCGTAAATACATTATCTTATGCATTCTAAATTACCGCCCATTTGGAAAAGGAAAATGCAATAAATATTTACTCTGAGCTGCGCTTCGGTAGATTGGTCGTAGATGCTGGCCGGGTTGGCCAACAGATCTTCCTGTCCTCGGAAGAATGTCTCTGGTGGTAAATTGGATACGTGGTGGTATCTTTGTCTGTCTGTTAGACTGGATCCGTCGTCCGTCCTTTCCTAGCCCCCATCTACAGCGGCCGCTGCTAACTCAATAACTCAACGGCTAGGAAGTATCACTTCTGTAGTGAATAAGCTCAAAGTTCATACCATTCGCCATCAAAGCTCACACCGAGGTTGGCTTAGTTCTGTACTTGACGTGTGTCCTTCTAACGTAGAGGCTGCAGACCTCACGTACTGGAACAATGGTTATCTTTTCGTCAAAGGCTTATATAGTGGAGAGGGGGAAGGATGTGTTTCATCGTTTATAACCCCTGTCTCTTCACAGGGGTGGGCCACTGATCAAGCAGGGCACTTTCCTTATGAAAACCCAATTCTCTCATTTGGAAGCTAAAATTACATTTAATCTCCAAACAAACAATTTCAATATCAAACATTTCAATTGCATAACAATTCCATGTTACTCTGATAACTAGAGGGTGTATACTTTCTCAGGTACAGTTTATGTCGTCCTGTCATCAGTCATAATGTCTCAGTTGACAACCAAACTGACATCCATACTCATTACGTTCCCAAGCATATTTCCAACTGGTTTTATTACCAAAATATGGTTCCTTTTCCCCATTTGTTTGATGTTCCCAGACTCTCTATATTTAACACAGGCTATTCAAGTCCTTCAGTAGGGTCAGAAAGAGAGGGGAAGGGAGAAAGGTATTTATGGGGGGGTCATAAACCTTACCCACAGGCCAACGTCATGACATAAATATATTGATGAGCAATGTCAGAGCGGCATAGGCTAAGATGCAATCGATAGTATAGAATACAGTTTATACATATGAGATGATTAATGCAAGATATGTAAACATTATTATAGTGGCATTATTAAGGTGACTAGTGTCCCATTTATTAAAGTGGCAGATGATTTCAAGTCTGTATGTAGGCAGCAGCCTCTCTCTGCTAGTGATGGCTGTTTAGCAATCTCATGGTCTTGAGATAGAAGCTGTTTTTCAGGGTCTCGGTCCCAGCTTTGATGCACCTGTACTGACCTCGCCTTCTGGATGGTAGCGGGGTGAACAGGCAGTGGCTCAGGTGGTTGTTGTCCTTGATGATCTTTTTGGCCTTCCTGTGACATCGGGTACTGTAGGTGTCCTGGAGGGCAGGTAGTTTGCCCCCGGTGATGCGTTGTGCAGACCGCACCACCCTCTGGAGAGCCCTGCGGTTGTGGGTGGTGCAGTTGCCGTACCAGGCAGTGATACAGCCCGACAGGATGCTCTCAATTGTGTCTCTGTAAAAGTCTGAGGGTTTTAGGTGACAAGCCACATTTCTTCAGCCTCCTGAGGTTGAAGAGGCGCTGTTGTGCCTTCTTCACCACTGTCTGTGTGGGTGGACCATTTCAGTTTGTCAGTGATATGTACACCGAGGAACTTAAAACTTTCCACCTTCTCCACTGCTGTCCTGTCGATATTTATAGGGGGGTGCTCCCTCTGCTGATTCCTTTGTTTTGTTGACGCTAAGTGAGAGATTATTTTCCTGACACCACACTCCGAGAGCCCTCACCACCTCCCTGTAGCCTGTCTCGTCGTTGTTGGTAATCAAGCCTAACACTGTTGTGTCGTCTGAAAACTTGATGATTGAGTTGGAGGCATGCATTGGTCACGCAGTTATGGGTGAACAGGAAGTACAGGAGGGGGCTGAGCATGCACCCTTGTAGGCCCCAGTGTTGAAGATCAGCGAAGTGGAGATGTTGTTTCCTACCTTCACCACCTGGGGGGGGTGGCCCGTCAGGAAGTCCAGGACCCAATTGCACAGGGTGGGGTTGAGACTAGAGGTCGACCGATTAATCGGAATGGCCGATTAATTAGGGCCGATTTAAAGTTTTCATAACAATCTGTAATCGTCATTATGGCCGATTATATTGCAATCCACGAGGAGACTGCGTGGCAGGCTGACCAGCTGTTACACGAGTGCAGGCAGCGAGGAGCCATGGTAAGTTGCTAGCTAGCATTAAACTTATCTTAGAAAAAACAATCAATCTTAACATAATCACTAGTTAACTACACATGGTTGATGATATTACTAGTTTAACTAGCTTGTCCTACGTTGCATATAATCAATGCGGTGCCTGAAATTGTCACTTCTCTTGCGTTCAGTGTAAGCAGACTCAGGGTATATGCAGCAGTTTGGGTCGCCTGGCTCGTTGCGAGCTGTGTGAAGACCATTTCTTCCTAGCAAAGACCGTAATTAATTTGCCAGAATTGTACATAATTATGACATAACATTGAAGGTTGTGCAATGTAAGAGCAATATTTATACTTAGGGTTGCCACCCGTTCGATAAAATACAGAACAGTTCCGTATTTCACTGAAAGAATAAACGCTTTGTTTTCGAAATGATAGTTTCCGGATTTGGCCATATTAATGACCTAAGGCTCATATTTCTGTGTGTTTATTATAATTAAGTCTATGATTTGATATTTGATAGAGCAGTCTGACTGAGCAGTGGTAGGCAGCAGCAGGCTCGTAAGCATTCATTCAAACAGCACTTTCGTGCGTTTGCCGGCAGCTCTTCGCAATGCTTGAAGCACATCGCTGTTTATGACTTCAAGCCTATCAACTCCCGAGATTAGGTTGGCAATACTAAAGTGCCTATAAGAACATCCAATAGTCAAAGGTATATGAAATACAAATGGTATAGAGAGAAATATTCCTATAATAACTACAACCTAAAACTTCTTACCTGGGAATATTGAAGACTCATGTTAAAAGGAACCACCAGCTTTCATATGTTCTCATGTTCTGAGCAAGGAACTTAAACGTTAGCTTTTTTACATGGCACATTTGCACTTTTACTTTCTTCTCCAACACATTGTTTTTGCATTATTTAAACCAAATTGAATATGTTTCATTATTTATTTGAGACTAAATTGATTTTATTTATGTATTATATTAAGTTAAAATAAAAGTGTTCATTGTTCATTCAGTATTGTTGCAAATGTCATTATTACAAATATATTTACAAAAATCGTCCGATTTATTGATATCGGCTTTTTTCGGTCCTCCAATAATCGGTATCGGCGGTGAAAAATCATAATCGGTCGACCTCTAGTTGAGGCCCAGGGCCTCAAGCTTAATGACGAGCTTGGAGGGTACTATGGTGTTGAATGCTGAGCTATAGTCAATGAACAGCATTCTTACATAGGTGTTCCTCTTGTCCAGATGGGTTAGGGCAGAGGGCAGTGTGATTGCATCGTCGGTGGACCTATTTTGGGCGGTAAGCAAATTGCAGTGGGTCTAGGGTGACTGGTAAGGTAGAGGTGATATGATCCTTGACTAGTCTCTCAAAGCACTTCATGATGACAGAAGTGAGTGCTACGGGGCGATAGTCATTTAGTTAAGTTACCTTTGCATTACTGGGTACAGGCTGGCAGCCTTGCGAGGGTTAACACGTTTAAATGTCTTACTCACGTCAGCCACGTAGAAGGAGAGCTCACAGTCCTTGGTAGCGTTGGTGGCACTGTATTATCCTCGAAGCGCGCAAAGGAGGTGTTTAGCTTGTCAGAAAGCAATACGTCGGTCTCCCATGCTAACGCTAACCGTGGCTGGTTTTCCTTTTATAAGGGAGAGGCCATCTTGTCCTTTGATGCTACAGACCTTCAATGGTAATTGGTTTAAGTGAATTGGTCTCCCATGCTAACTGGGAGTAGAGAAATGGTTAATGGCCTCCCCATTCATATTCCACTGCAGTAAGTGGTGGTGACAGGGTTGATTATTCCAGGCCCATTAGGGGCTTCGGAAGTGAGCCGGGCGTTAGCTGATAGCTCGACCACTTCCCCTGTGCTGTTTCACTGGTCTTGACTGAATTTAGCTAATTAGTGGATTGGCAAAAAATTACGGCAATGCCCCGAACGCCCCCCTTGCTTGCTGTACACCACAGCGGACTGAGCCGACAGACACATACACACACACACTTTGATTTGACACACACACCATGCATTTCACAACAACCATAGCAGCCCTCTCTATACTTGGTTAAAATATGATTTCATTTAAGCTTCTTTTAGAAATACACAATGCGCGACTGTGTCCCCTCAAAATAGCAGTCCTAAAGTGTCGATTTCCATTTAAACACACACTAGCTATACCAGGTTAAGCTGGATGATGTAAGTGTAAATGGTTTCAGTACAAGGTGTGAAAGAGAGAGGAACTTATCCTGCCTTCCAGGCTTCCGCTGATACATTTTATCCTCTTCCATCCATCTACGTCTTCCACACGCCCGCAGGTTGGCATGCATTAAATGTTTGTGATGATGAACCTGAAAAGACATGGAACATAAGACTTACCATCCAGATCCATTACAAGTCTTCCCAAAACACAACACTCGAGGATGGGAAAATGGAGAAACAGACAGTGAATTTCAATTTGTGGTCTTATGAACATACACACACACACACACACACACACACACACACACACACACACACACACACACACACACACACACACACACACACACACACACACACACACACACAATGAAACTATAAGAGACAATTGTAGGATATATCTGTATCCTCTGTCTGTCTGTCCTGGTTGAGCCTGTCAGATGTATGTGCTGCCGTCCGTCTGTCTGTCCACTTCTTTCTCTTGTCTGTCTGTCTCATGAGTGTTCCTTGTCTGTCTTTCTGATGCACTCAAGCCAACTGACCAATGACATTCCAGAGTAAGTAGACTTAAAGAGATGCAGAACCTTCACAGGTTCAGTCAAAGCCAAACTAACCCAACTCTAAATACATTACGATAGTTAACACAAAGTAATAGATTATTTATTTATTTCTCCTATATCATCTTCATCATCTTCACCTGTGCAGATGGCTACCATGTGTATTATGTTTAAATAGGCCTACAGGACGTTCAAACTCCATGCCCATCATTTGATTTTGTCCGGGCTTTTATCTTTTCTCATTAAAATGTCTCATCATAGTCCAGTCTAAATGAACGCATGACTGCATGTGTACCAGATGCATTGTGTTCAAGCTCATAGCAAAGAGTTAACCTGTTATGGCTAGGGGGCAGTATTTTCACGGCTGGATAAAAAACGTGCCCGATTTAATCTGGTTACCACTCCTACCCAGTAACTAGAATATGCATATACTTATTACATATGGATAGAAAACACCCTAAAGTTTCTAAAACTGTTTGAATGGTGTCTGTGAGTATAACAGAACTCATTTGGCAGGCAAAAACCTGACAAGGTTTCAGGCAGGAAGTGGCCTGTCTGACAAGGTGTCGTTCTTCTTGTCTCTGTTTATTGAAGAGTGAGGATCTTAGCTGTCCCGTGACACTTCCTACGGCTGCCATAGGGTCTCAGAAGGCGGTAAAAAGCTGAATCGTGGCTTTGCAGGCTCTGGCTGAAACAAAGTAGCGTGTTTGGGTAGTGGCTGGTTACAGTACTGTGAGACTCAGGCGCGTGCCCGCGTCGACCGAATGCTTTGTTTTCTTTCCTCTGTTTAGCTAAAAGGAGATTCCCGGTCGGAATATTATCGCTTTTTTACGAGAAAAATGGCATAAAAATGGATTTTAAACAGCGGTTGACATGCTTCGAAGTACGGTAATGGAATATTTCGATTTTTTTTGTCACGAATTGCACCACGCGCGCGACCCTGATTTACCATTTCAGATAGTGTCTGGGACGCACGAACAAAACGCCGCTATTCGGATATAACGATGGATTATTTTGGACCAAACCAACATTTGTTATTGAAGTAGCAGTCCTGGGAGTGCATTCTGACGAAGACAACAAAAGGTAATCAAACTTTTATAATAGTAAACCTGATATTGGTGAGTGCTAAACTTGCCGGGCGTCTAAATAGCTAGCCCGTGATGCCTAGAATATTGCAAAATGTGCTTTCACCAAAAAGCTATTTTAAAATCGGACATATCGAGTGCATAGAGGAGTTCTGTATCTATAATTCTTTAAATAATTGTTATGCTTTTTGTGAACGTTTATCGTGAGTAATTTAGTAAATTCTTAGTGAATTCGCCGGAAGTTTGCGGGGGGGGTATGCTAGTTCTGAACGTCACATGCTAATGTAAAAAGCTGGTTTTTGATATAAATATGAACTTGATTGAACAAAACATGCATGTATTGTATAACATAATGTCCTAGGGTTGTCATCTGATGAAGATCATAAAAGGTTTGTGCTGCATTTCGCTGTCTTCTGGGTTTTTGTGACATTATATGCTAGCTTGAAAAATGGGTGTCTGATTATTTCTGGCTTGGTACTCTGCTGACATAATCTAATGTTTTGCTTTCGTTGTAAAGCCTTTTTGAAATCGGACAGTGTGGTTAGATAAAGGAGAGTCTTATCTTTAAAATGCTGTGAAATAGTCATGTGTTTGAAAAATTGAAGTTTTTGTATTTTTGAGGAGTTTGTATTTCGCGCCACACCCATCATTGGATGTTGGAGCAGGTGTTCCGCTAGCGGAACGTCTAGATGTAAGAATTAAAGAAGGTGCTATATTGTATGCATGGTTGGAACTACTTTCGCCAGAACCAGAAATATGTCCACGCACCTTAAATTGGATGGTATTAACTGTCATGTTGAAATTAAAGCGACCCCTTCTTAACCCTGTACACTCATACCCATATACGGGTTGAAAATGGCAGTGCCTTAATTGGAACGCAGTGGTAAAATGCTGTAAATGACGTCAGAGTTCAGGATCTGCACACAGCGCAGTATGGGTTTTTAGCCTGACAGCCATTCTGAACTTGAGCACCGCAAGCTTCAATAAAGTGCTCCCATCCCTGTTGCTACCCTGTGAAAGCCTAACACTGTAAGATCATATTTTATAACTTAACTAGTCAAGTTAGCAATAGAACAAGCTGTCAAATGATGCCCACCTGGCCCAGTATTCAGACCCCTTCCCTTTTACCACATTTTGTTACATTTTTTCCCTCATCAATCTACACACAATACCCCATAATGTCAAAGCGACAACAGGTTTTTGACATTTTTGCAAATGTCTAAAATTACAAAAACTGAAATACCTTATTTACAGAAGTATTCAGACCCTTTGCAATGAGACCCGAAATTGAGCTCAGGTGCATCCTGTTTCCATTGATTATCCTTGAGATGTTTCAACAACTTGATTTGGAGTCCACCTGTGGTAAATTCAATTGATTGGACATGGTTTGGAAAGTCACACACCTGTCTATATAAGGTCCCACAGTTGACATTGCATGTCAGAGCAAAAACCAAGCCATGAGGTCAAAGGAATTGTCCGTTGAGCTCCGAGACAGTATTGTGTTGAGGCACAGATCTGGGGAAGAGTAGCAAAAAAATGTCTGCAGCATTGAAGGTCCCCAAGAACACAGTGGCCTCCATCATTCTTAAATGGAAGAACTTTGGAACCACAAAGACTCTTCCTAGAGCTGGCCGTCCGGCCAAACTGAGCAATCGGGGGAGAATGGCCTTGGTCAGGGAGGTGACCAAGTAACTAATGGTCACTCTGACAGAGTTCTTCTTTGGAGATGGGAAAACCTTCCAGAAGGACAACCATCTCTGTAGCACCCCACCAATCAGGCCTTAATGGTAGAGTGGCCAGACGGAAGTCACTCCTCAGTGAAAGGCACATGACAGTCTGCTTGGAGTTTGCCAAAAAGCACCTAAAGGACACTCAGACCATGAGAAACAGGAATCTTTGGTCTGATGAAACCAAGGTGAAACTCTTTGGCCTGAGTGTCAAGCGTCACGTCTGGAGGAAACTTGGCACCATCCCTACGGCAAAGCAAGGTGTTGGCAGCGTCATGCTGTGGGGATGTTTTTCAGCAGTAGGGACTGGGAGACTAGTCAGGATCGAGTACATAGAGATCACAGAGATCCTTGATGAAAATCTGCTCCAGAGCATTCCCCTTCCAACAGGACAATGACCCTAAGCACACAGCCAAGACAATGCAGGAGTGGCTTCGGGACAAGTCTGAATGTCTTTGAGTGGTTCAGCCAGAGCACGGACTTGATCCCGATCGAACATCTCTGGAGAGACCTGAAAATAGCTGTGCAGCAACGCTCCCCATCCAACCTGACAGCTTGAGAGGATCTGTAGAGAAGCATGAGAGAAACTCCCCAAATACAGATGTGCCAGGCTTGTAGCGTCATACCCAGGAAGTCTGTAATCGCTGCCAAAGGTGCAAACCTGTTTTTGCTTTTTCATTATAGGGTATTTTGTGTAAATTGATGAGGGGGAAAACACAATTTAATTCCGTTTAGAATAAGGCTGTAACGTACAGTTGAAGTCGGAAGTTTACATACACCTTAGCCAACTACATTAAAACTCAGGTTTTCACAATTCCTGACATTTAATCCTAGTAAAAATTCCCTGTCTTTGGTCAGGTAGGATCACCACTTTATTTTAAGACTGTGAAATGTCAGAATAATTGTAGAGATAATGACTTATTTCAGCTTTTATTTTTTTCATCACATTCCCAGTGGGTCAGAAGTTTACATACACTCAATTAGTATTTGATAGCATTGCCTTTAAATTGTTTAACCTGGGTAAAACATTTTGGGTAGCCTTCCACAAGCTTCCCACAATAAGTTGGGAGAATTTTGGCCCATTCCTCCTGACAGAGCTGGTGTAACTGAGTCAGGTTTGTAGGCCTCCATGCTCGCACATGCTTTTTCAGTTCTGCCCATAAATATAGGATTGAGGTCAGGTCTTTGTGATGGCCACTCCAATACCTTGACTTTGTTGTTCTTAAGCCATTTTGCCACAACTTTGGAAGTATGCTTGGGGTCATTGTCCATTTGAAAGACCCATTTGTGACCAAGCTTTAACTCTTGAGATGTTGTTTTAATATATCCACATAATTTTCCTTCTTCATGATGCCATCTATTTTGTGAAGTGCACCAGTCCCTCCTGCAGCAAAGAACCCCCACAACATGATGATACCACCCCCGTGCTTCACGGTTGGGATGGTGTTCTTCGGCTTGCAAGCCTCCCTCGTTTTCCTCCAAACATAACGATCGTCATTATGGCCAAACTGCTCTATTTTTGTTTCATCAGACCAGAGGACATTTCTCCAAAAAGTACGATCTTTGTACCCATGTGCAGTTGCAAACCGTAGTCTGGCTTTTTTTATGGCGGTTTTGGAGCAGTGGCTTCTTCCATGCTGAGCGGCCTTTCAGGTTATGTGGATATAGGACTCGTTTTACTGTGGATATAGATACTTTTGTACCTGTTTCCTCCAGCGTCTTCACAAGGTGCTTTGCTGCTGTTCTGGGATTGATTTGCACTTTTCACACCAAAGTACGTTCATCTCTAGGAGACAGAACACGTCTCCTTCCTGAGCGGTATGATGGCTACGTGGTCCCATGGTGTTTAAACTTGCATACTATTGTTTGTACAGATGAACGTGGTACCCTCAGGCGTTTGGAAATTGCTCCCAAGGATGAACCAGACTTGTGGAGGTCTACAATTTTTTTTCTGAAGTCTTTTGATTTCTTTTGATTTTCCCATGATGTCAAGCAAAGAGTCATTGAGTTTGAATGTAGGCCTTGAAATACATCCACAGGTACACCTCCAATTGACTCAAATGATGTCAATTAGCCTATCAGAAGCTTCTAAAGCCATGACATCATGACATCAATTTTCCAAGCTGTTTAAAGGTACAGTCAACTTAGTGTATGTAAACTTCTGACCCACTGGAATTGTGATAGTGAATTATAAGTGAAATAATCTGTCTGTAAACAATTGTTGGAAAAATTACTTGTGTCCTGCACAAAGTAGATGTTCTAACCGACTTGCCAAAACTATAGTTTGTTAACAAGAAATTTGTGGAGTGGTTGAAAAGCGAGTTTTAATGACTCCAACCTAAGTGTATGTAAACTTCCAACTTCAACTGTAACAAAATGTTGAATAAGGCAAGGGGTCTGAATACTTTCCGAATGCACTGTATAATGGGCTGTGTTTGGATTGCGTGAACAACAACAGTAATCGTGTGATGGCGGGGATGCAGGGTTGTGTTCCAAACAAGTGTGCTTGCTCTAATTCCTCAACGGCACAGCTAGGAGAGCTCAAAAAAATCACCTAATAGTTGAAGACTCTTCTTTGAGTCATAAAAGTGCTTTGAAATCACTTAGGAACTGCGGACACCTTAGAGAAGTGTGTGGCCACTTGAAGACACCAGTTAGCTCTCTCAGTCAAACCCTTGTCATTTGTTTTTGTCTTATGTTGCACCTTCCCAACATTTCCCATGAATATTCTTATCGTGTTACTGAATGTATCCAGAGTATTTTCTGATTTCGTTGTCAACAAATGTGATGAAAAGAACAGTAAATGTAAAAAGCACATAAAATCAACTGTGTAATGTTTGGATTCAGTCTTGCGTCAGGGGAATTGTTGTGTCAACTTTGGTCTAATAATTTTCCCATAATCTCCCAACTGTACCATGCATATGCTTTTCATATTTCTTTTGTAAGAAACATGTCAATTTAGCCATGTCCATATAGGCCAATTCCCACTAGTGTAAAGGGTTAACTGCAAGGTAGTGGACCAAGAAATTCCCCCTTCCTCAGTTTTGCTGCATCAGTTATTTTACTGCCTCCTCCAGGGCAACACTTAGATCTTACTTTGTTGTTAGTTTCCTCTTTGCTGGCATTATCTTGGTAAATAACCTCTTAAAGGATTTGATTTGATAAAAAAACTAAGCGGGGAAGTTGGTTTTAGGTTGAATTATGCCAAGCATATTCACCAGAGAATTTGATATCCACATTTAAGCCCCTGTCATTCACACTTAGTTCAATCTCTAACTGTAATTATGAATATTTATCGAGTTGGATGCGGAGAAAAAGGAAGGCTGACTTGTTAAGGAGTTGTCTCCTGATTTAAAAATAATTTTCAAGAAAGACCTCAAATTGAGGCGTCTTTGAGACCAGCCCTAACTATGTGGCAGCGGGTATCAATATCCGTTAGGACAGCATTTCCCAAATTAAAATGATCAAAGCTTTATGATTAGTTGATTATTTGAATCAGCTTTGTAGTGCTATGTAAAAGACTAAACGTGCACCCCTTGGAGTTTGGGCAACCCTGCGTTAGAGTGATAATCATGGTCCTTCGAGCCGGACTGGCCAGAGGAGCTTTAATAGTTGTCACTTCCTGTAAGAGCGAACGGCGCGATTATGGTCCAAACCAGAGCTAGCCAGCCCAATCTCTCCGAGCGAGTGTCATCGATTCAACATGATCTGGTTTTTAACAGAGATTCATAAATGAACTAAGTAATTGATCAATTAATTAATTCCTCAGAGGAACGTTATAGCAAAGTTATTACAACACACAGACCAGCGCTGTATCACCCTGGGCTAATGATGCTGTTACTATTTACTGTAGCCTAGATCTGTCTTCATTCCTCTTCTGAAAGCTTGGGTCAATTTCCTCACGCCCCATTATTGGAGCAACCAATCAAATCATATAGGGCCCTGTCTCTGGTAATACAATATTTGACCGCATTTTGTCGATTTTCCCCATTTTTCTCATTTGGTGCTTCCTTCACTCAAGGAAGTTGATAATGGCCACTACACACACACACACACACACACACACACACACACACACACACACACACACACACACACACACACACACACACACACACACACACACACAGCACTGTCATCAGACTCAGTAATAGTAGTGGAAAATGTTATTATCCCCAAAAGAAAAATGGTTTAGCAAATTAATCATAAAATCATTACATTGTTGCCCAGCCCTCCCCTTAAGAGTCCCAGTCCCAGTGCTGGTGTGGTTGTGGTCATCCTCTGAGGACCTCATTGTGTTGCATTGCTGCTCCTGGACCGGGATTACAGTGGGGCTACAGTGTCTCTGATCAAATTGTATTGGTCGCATACACGTTTAGCAGATGTTATTGTGGGTGTAGCGAAATGCTTGTGTTCCTAGCTCCAACAGTTCAGTAGTATCTAACAATACACAACAGTACACAGAAATCTAAAAGTTAAAGAATGGAATTAAGAAACACAGAAATATTTGGACGAGCAATGTCGGAGTCCGGACTATATAAAAACTAAAATATCACATCTCCAGAATTCCACTTTTCCTGGCACCACTCCACCAGGGTCAGCTCCTCCCTGTAGGCCGTCTTGTCGTTGTTGGTAATCAGGCCTACCACTTTTGTGTCGCCTGCAAACTTGATTGCTGAGTTGGAGGCATGCGTGGCCACGCAGTGATGGGTAAACAGGGAGTACAAAACGGGGCTGAGGACGCACCTTTGTGGGGCCCCTGTGTTGAGGTTCAGCGTAGTGGAGGTGTTGTTGCCTACCTTCACCACCTGGGGGGGGGCGGCCTGTCAGGAAGTCCAGGATCCAGTTGCACAGGGCGGGGTTCAGACCCAGGACCCCGAGCTTAATGATGAGCTTGGAGGATACTATGGTGTTGAAGGCTGAGCTGTAGTCAATGATCAGTATTCTTACATACATTAGGTAAGATGGGATAGGGCAGTGTGTAGTGCGATAGCATCATCCGTGAATCTATTGGGGCAGTATGTAAATTGTAGTGGGTCTAGGCTGTCGGTGAAGATGATATGATCCTTGACTAGTCTCTCAAAGCACTTTATGATGACAGAAGTGAGTGCTATGGGGCGATAGTCATTTAGTTCAGTTACGTTCGCGTTTTTGGGTACAGGAGCAATGGTGGACATCTTGAAGCAAGTGGGGATAGTAGACTGAGATAGGAAGAGATTGAATATGTCCGTAAACACTCCAGCTAGCAGGTCGGCGCATGCTGTGAGGATGCTGCTCGGGATGCCGTCTGGGCCGGCAGCCTTTCAAGGGTTAACATGCTGTCCTTGATGTGGCTGGTTTTCTCTTTATAATCCGTGATTGTATGGAGTCCCTGCCACATACATCTCATGTTTGAGCCATTGAATTGCAACTCGACTTCGTCTCTGTGCTGATGTTTTGCCTGTTTGATTGCCTTACGGAGGGCATAACTGGACTGTTTGTACTCAATCATATTCCCAGTCACTTTGCTGTGGTTAAATGCAGTGGTCACAGTGGGAACAACATCCCCTATACACTTCTTGATTAACTCAGTCACCGTGTCAGTGTACACGTCAATGTTATTCTAGAAGCAACCTGGAACATGTCCCAGTCCGTGTGATCAAAACAGTCTTGGTCAGACCAGCATTGAATAAACCTTAGCACAGGTATTTCCTGTTTGAGTTTCTGCTTATAGGGAGGGAGGAGCAAAATGGAGTTGTGATCTGATTTGCCGAAGGGAGGTGAGGGGAGAGCCGTGTAGCCATCCTGGAAGGGAGAGTAACAATGGTTGAGAGTTTTTGAATCGCGAGTACTGCAGGCAATGTGTTGATAGAACTTTGGTAGTGTTTTACTCAGATTTGCTTTATTAAAGTTCCCAGCTATAATAAATGTCCCCCAGGATATGCAGTTTCCAGTTTGCACAAGGTCCAGTGTAGTTCTTTGAGAGCTGTCATGTATCGGCTAGAGGGGGAATATACACGGCTGTGACGATAACCGAAGAAAATTCTGTAAGGAGGTAATGCGGTCGGCATTTGATTGTGAGGTATTTTTGGTCAGGTGAACAAAAGGACTTGAGTTCCTGTACATTCCCACAATCACACCATGAGTAGTTAATCATGAAACATACACCTCCGCCTTTCTTCTTCCCGGAGAGTTCTTTATACCTGTCTGCACGATGTACTGAGAACCCAGCTGGCTGTATGGACGGGAACAGTATATCCAGAGAGAGCCATGATTCTGTGATCACGGCTCCAATGTGTTCTATTTCCTATGTTCATACTACCTAGAATGTAGTAATGCATTGGCTAGTATGCTAGTATGGACCATGGAAGGTAGCTAGACATGTTTTCCCATCTCTCGGGCAACAACTTACTCTGTTCAACACATCTCCTTGATCACTGAGGCTCTTGTCTATGCTGGACGATGCTGTATAATACATCAACCTGTAAAGTTCCTCGTGGGTCCTCCTTCCACCTCCCTTCTTCCGCTTATTGCATGCCCTTCCATTCTCTCCCCTGCTCCCTTAAAGTCCTGAGTCACTGGAGAACCCGTCGGAACAGAGGTGAGTGTCCTGGAGCCTGTAGCCAGCGCTGTCCAACCAATCGCTAGCATGCTGCCTTCCCATCCTTCTGCACCCCACCCCGACACAACCACCCTCAGGTCGCAGTCTCTAACTTCTCACTACTCAAGGGTCAGAAAGTGCCCCATAGAAACAGTATTGGAGAGCCACACTTCAATACTCTCGGCCCCATTTAGAGAAGTATAATAGGGCCACACTGCTCTGTACACTGGGCCCTATAGAGAAATTATTGGATGGCCAGACTTCTCTATATACTGGGCCACGTATAGAGACAGTATTATAGGGCTCCACTTTTTTTATTTGTTTATCTGGATCCCCATAAGCTGTTGCAATTGCACCCGGGTCTATTAAGACAGCACCCAATCATATCCAGCCCTAGCAGCCAAAAGAGCCATCCAGCCTTGCAATCTCTATGCAATGTTTTCCTTACAACTTTAGCAATGTTCAGTTTACTACTCCCACCTAAAGGCAATGGGGTGCACAGCCCTTTTTCAGACTTATTCTATAAGGAATAAAAGAAGCATGGAAGACGCTACTCCATAATATTCATCAATTAATTATTAATAAAATCCAGTAAGTAAACCCCAAAGTAAGACAACTTGGTTGCATTTTAAATAATGTATACTGCCTTGTTTCACAAAAAATTATGAATGAAATGAAATTCAAACTTTGTCCCTTCGTGGAAATGTATTATGCAGCCAGGAGTCCAAGACATAATTAAGACTAGTCAGTATAGTATAAATACAGTATAATATATCCTTAGTCGGAGGACCTTGACCTTATTATTTCTGAAAATCCATCCTGTTCAGAATTTATTGAACCTCATACCCAGGCTGTTGCACACAGAAGTATGGTGCGTAGCACTATGGCTTTGTCTAAAATGGCAACTATTTACTATATATTGGGGCCCACATAGGTCTCTGTTCATAAGTAGTGTACTTTCTAGTGAATGGGGTGCAATTTTAGACACATCATATGATTTATTTGGGGCCCTGGGTACTGTGAGGTTAAGGCAAGGGGAAAGGAGTCCAAATATTGTATGTGTTTTGCTACTGACCGTTTGTGTCTAAAGGATTTCTATGACTCTAAATTCATTAGTCATCCTGTTTTGTGCATTTCTGCTTCAGTGAATTGGTGTTTTTTAGAAAGATTAGTTAAGCTTTGGAAATCTCAAATCCAAATGTAGAAACGTTGCACTCCTTCCTCTCTGCTGGGTCGAATACTAAACATGCGTCAAGTTAGGTTGGCCATACCTGAACAGAAACTAAATGAAAAGCCTTAAAATAATTATTCCGTTTAAACAATCCGTTCAGTCTCTTCACCACCGTTAGCTCATTAGCAGTAGCACCATTTTTGGCCGGCCCGATGAGAGGATCAAATCAAACTTTATTTAAAATGGACCGATTTATACGTAGTCAAGTGTCATTTTCTCTTTTCTTCCTTTTCTCCTCTCCTCCTGCCCTTTGTGGATAACCCCCTGTGCTCCCATAAGACTGTCTGTTTGCTGAGCTGACTCATGTCGTGTACATGTCATGTCTGTCTTGTGTGATTTGTGTTGTGTTCTGTGTTGTGTGCTCTCTGTTCTGTGTGCTTTGCCTGTTTGTCATTTTTTTTTATTTACGATCCTTTTCAAAACTATGAAAGTAGTTGAACCTTGTCGACTTCACAGTACATTACAGCGATACCGAGTAGTGACACACACACACCACACACACACAAGCACATACACCAAAACAAAGGTACGATTCTCTTGATATCCATCTCTTGAAGGGAACAATGGAGAATAAAGGAGCTGTTTAAAAGTAGCATCCCTTCAGGAGTCTTTTTGTTGGAGGTCTGTACCAAATGGAGCTGTGTGTGTGTGCGCGTGTGCTTGTGCGTGTGCATGTGTGTGTACATGGATGTGTGCTTGTGTGTATGTATACCTTTGTAAGTAAGGGGGGCATGCATGAAAGTGTGTGTGTGTGTGCGCGTATGTGTGTGAGCGTGTGCAAACCACCACACCAGCTCCAGTTAGGCTCTGAGCAGCAGCCCCACTCTCACAGAGTAGAGACAGCTGTGGCAGTGACATGCAGCGCTCCCCATAGGAAGGCCCAGGATGTCCCAGTCTCCACCCCTCTCCCCTCCACCCCTCTCCCCAGCTCCCTGACTCCCCCGTAGCACTGGCAGTTCAGAGACTGAGATCAAACAGCACATTAGACAGCTTGCTCCGAACCTCCAAGCATCCTGCCTCAGTCCCCCACCTCAACCACCACCACCTAACAGGAAGAACAGAGGTGAGCTACTGCACAGTTAGCCAAGGAGAGAGAGAGAGAGCGAGAGAGGGATACACAGGACGAAGTGGAAACATCATCGCTGTCTTTACGTAATATTCCTTACACTGTCATCTTCTCTGCCTCATAAGCAGCGCTGGCTGAAAGGACCTGAGAGGTTTCTCACATGACCCTCTCAAGTGCTTTCAGATCAGTTGTCATGAAGGAAGCTAGACAAGGAATTAGGAAGCCAGTGAAGTGTATTGGGAGCCATCACTGGCCATCACTGGTAACCATTTAGAATGCAGCCCGTCACTATCAACCTTGAATCACGTTTCTGGGGTTCATACGTACAAGCAACACAGCCAGTATGCAAACGTGGACTAGTTCACAATCACCTCACTTACTCTGCTCTTCAATAACATAAGTCATTCTAACGCTCCTCCTTCCTGCCCTGCAGTGAGAAGGCCCTGCTGGTGAACAAATTTGAGCTGAGCATCAAGACGGAGGCCACACAGGGCCTGGTGCTGTGGAGCGGAAAGGGCGTGGAGCGCTCTGACTATATCGCCCTGGCCATTGTGGATGGCCGTGTGCAGATGACCTATGACCTGGGCTCCAAGCCTGTGGTGCTTCGCTCGACGGTGCGCGTCAACACTAACAGTTGGATCTGCATCAAGGCCAGCAGGTAAGGCGATGGCTAAAGTGACATTGAACAGGAGCAGTCCACCTACAGTGTAGGATAGCTTGTATTTGTGATACAACTTGACTAACTTTGACTTAGGTGGAAGTTAGGATTTATCCCTAAGTGAATATTTATATTAGTGATCATTTTGTGATAGAAAATGACCAAACAGTGGAAGTCATGAAATGTTCATCGTAGTGTTCAGCATACAGAGTGTGTGGTTTTCATATTTGCCTTCAATTTCACTCAGCTTGTAAGCAAACCGACAAGCTAGCTTTGGGTTAGCTTTCATGCCACAGCATTTAAATGTGGGATTATGAATGCTATCTCAACCCCTTCTGACATATCTCATACTCCAAACCCGCATCATCCTGCGACATAGTTGATACCTTTAAATCCATGGAGGTTGGTCTCATTTCAGCTCAGTGGGAATGACAGAGATGCCTCCAACAAACTGTTGGGTGACTGTCTGCGTCTGAAATGGCACCCTATTCCCTATACAATGGACTACTTTTTACGATGGCTCATACAGACTCTGGTCAAACGTAGTGCAAAATATAGGGAATAGGGTGCCATTTCGGATGCACCCACTCTCTCCCCGTTCGCTCAATCAACTGCTAAGCACATAGTCATCAGACTTGATTTCTCTCGATTTTTACTACAAGCCAGTTGAAGTGGAATTGAGGACAATAACCAGACAGGCTGTAAACAACACCCTCTTTCTCTCCCTATCTCCCACCACTCCCTCTACCTTTCCCCTTTCTGCCTCTCTCCCTCCCCACCCCCCTCTCTCAGAGCACTTAGGGATGGATCTCTCCAGGTGGGCAACGAGGCAGCGGTCACGGGATCATCGCCTCTGGCAGCCACTCAGCTGGACACAGACGGAGTTCTCTGGTTGGGTAGGTGGACTAATAAGACCGCAACAGGTCTTAGGGTTAACACACAGTGAAACCGACACACAGAGGCAGACACAGATGTACAAACATACACACACACAGATGGGAATGCACACATGCAGACACACAATAGACAGACAGACATATCAAATAAATGTTTATTTGTCACATGCGCCGAATACAACAGGTGTAGACCTTACAGTGAAATGCTTACTTACAAGCCCTTAACCAACAATGCAGTTTTAAGGAAACGAAGTGTAAAGTAAAAAATAGATACATTTGAAGTCGGAAGTTTACATAAACTTAGGTTGGTGTCATTAAAACTTGTTTTTCAACCACTCCACAAATTTCTTGTAAACAAACTATAGTTTTGGCAAGTTGGTTAGGACATCTACTTTGTGCATGACACAAGTCATTTTTCCAAAAATTGTTTACAGACAGATTATTTCACTTATAATTCACTGTATCACAATTCCAGTGGGTCAGAAGTTTACATACACTAAGTTGACTGTCCCTTTAAACAGCTTGGAAAATTCCAGAAAATGATGTCATGCTTTAGATGCTTCTGATAGGCTAATTGACATCATTTGATTCAATTGGAGGTGTACCTGTGGATGTATTTCAAGGCTGACCTTCAAACTCAGTGCCTCTTTGCTTGACATCATGGGAAAATCAAAAGAAATCAGCCAAAGACATCAGAAAAACAATTGTAGACCCCCACAAGTCTGGTTCATCCTTGGGAGCAATTTCCAAACGCCTGACGGTACCACGTTCATCTGTACAAACAATAGTACGCAAGTATAAACACCATGGACCACGCAGCCTTCATACCGCTCAGGAAAGAGATGCATTCTGTCTCCTAGAGATTAACGTACTTTGGTGCGAAAAATGCAAATCAATCCCAGAACAACAGCAAAGGACCTTGTGAAGATGCTGGAGGAAACAGGTACAAAAGTATCTATATCCACAGTAAAATGTGTCCTATATGAACATAACCTGAAAGGCAGCTCAGCAAGGAAGAAGCCACTGCTCCAAAACCGCCATAAAAAAGCCAGACTACGGTTTGCAACTTCACATGGGGACAAAGATCGTACTTTTTGGAGAAATGTCCTCTAGTCTGATGAAACAAAAATAGAACTGTTTGGCCATAATGACCATTGTTATGTTTGGAGGAAAAAGGGGGAGGCTTGCAAGCCGAAGAACACCATCCTAACCATAAAGCACGGGAGTGGCAGCATCATGTTGTGGGGGTGCTTTGCTGCAGGAGGGACTGATGCACTTCATAAAATAGATGGCATCATGAAGGAGGGAAATGATGTGGATATATTGAAGCAACATCTCAAGACATCAGTCAGGAAGTTAAGCTTGGTTGCAAATGGGTTTTCCAAATAGACAATGACCCAAGCATACTTCCAAAGTTGTGGCAAAATGGCTTAAGGACAACAAAGTAGCAGAACTGAAAAAGCTTGTGCGAGCAAGGCCTACTAACTTGATTCACTTACACCAGCTCTGTCAGGAGGAATGCCAAATACTAATTGAGTGTATGTAAACTTCTGACCCACTGGGAATGTGATGAAAGAAATAAAAGCTGAAATAAATCATTCTCTCAACTATTTTTCTGACATTTCACATTCTTAAAATAAAGTGGTGATCCTAACTGACCAAAGACAGGGAATTTTTACTAGGATTAAATGTCAGGAATTGTGAAAAACTGAGTTGAAATGTATTTGGCTAAGGCGTATGTAAACTTCCGACTTCAACTGTAAATAAAAAAATAAAAGTAACAAATAATTAAACAGCAGCAGTAAAAAAACAATAGCGAGGCTATATACAGGGAGTACCTGTACAGAGTCAATGTGCGGGTGAACCGGTTAGTCAAGGTAATTGAGGTAATATGTACATGTAGGTAGAGTTAAAGTGACTATGCATAGATAATAAACAGAGTAGCAGCAGCATAAAAGAGAGGGGGCAATGCAAATAGTCTGGGAAGCCCTTTGATTAGCTGTTCAGGAGTCTTATGGCTTTGGGGTAGAAGCTGTTAAGAAGACTTTTGGACTTAGACTTGACGCTCCGGTACCGCTTGCCGTGCAGTAGCAGAGAGAACAGTCTATGACTAGCGGGCTGGAGTCTTTGAACATTTTTATGGCCTTCCTCTGACACCGCCTGGTATAGAGGTCCTGGATGGAAGGAACCTTGGCCCCAGTGATTTACTGGGCAGTACGCACTACCCTTTGTAGTGCCTTGCGGTAGAAGGCCGAGCAGTTGCCATATCAGGCAGTGATGCAACCAGTCAGCATGCTCTCGATGGTACAGCTGTAGAACCTTTTGAGGATCTGAGGAACCATGCCAAATATTCTCCTGAGAGAGAATAGGCTTTGTCGTGCCCTCTTCACAACTGTCTTGGTGTGCTTGGACCCTGTTAGTTTGTTGGTGATGTGGACACCAAGGAACTTGAAGCTCTCAACCTGCTCCACTAGAGCCCCGTCGATGAGAATGGGGGCGTGCTCGGTCCTCCTTTTCCTGTAGTCCACAATCATCTCCTTTGTCTTGATCACATTTAGAGAGAGGTTGTTGTCCCGGCACCACACGGCCACGTCTCTGACTTCCTCCCTATAGGCTGTCTCATCGTTGTCGGTGATCAGGCCTACCACTGTTGTGTTATCGGAAAACTTGATGATGGTGTTGGAGTCGTGCCTGGCCATGCAGTCATGAGTCCTCCATATATCAATCCGTCAGACACTAAAATGTTGTTTTTAGAAACAGCAAGTGAGTAAACGCTGATAATACTAGGTCTAAAATCCCTCTGATAGTGTAAAGGACATGGACTAGTGACCGAGGTACTGTTGAGCAACACATAGGGTTAACCTGAAATCTGACGCACATAGTACATTTCCATCTGTAACAATGGTAGAAGTGTGCCAGAAATGAGAAATGCGCTCACTATGCATTGCAATGGATGTAAGAGAACTCGCTGGCATGAAAAGAATTGGTCAGAAATGTAAGATGACTGTCTGGAAAGAGTGTCCAACTCTCTTCCGGTATTGTTTTGAGAAATGAAAAGCAATCTGACTAAACTCAAAAGTTTTATTTTCTCTGGAATTTGAAACGACCAAAGAAGTCTGCCTGTTATCTTTTTGAGTTCCATTTGCCCTGAACTTCGCTCAGCGAAATGGCTTTTGATGTAGCACACGCTGATAGATAGAATATTCTGGGGAAATGGCGCTGGTAGAATTATTTTGCCTTGAAATGCATTTGGTCGTGTAAGGTGTTGGGAAGGTGTGTGTGGGTGTTTTGAGTTAGGAGAGCCAGCAGGTAGAGGGACACATGACACACACACATAATCCCTCTCTTTCTCACACACACGCACGCACACACACACACACTGACACACCACACACACACTGCTGCGGTTCCAAACAGGTGCCGAGCACGCCCCACAGCTAGAATACATTATCCTTTCAGCAGGCCTCACATCAAGCAGCTCCTCGCTTTTAAATCCTCCTCTTTCACCGCTCATCATTAATTAATCTTTTACTCACATAAAATTAGCCCTGTCGATCCCCGATTCAGAGGAACGCAATCCGATTAGAGGGGACAGAGAGAAGGGGGAAGAGCTTGACGGAAAGGCCAACTCGGCGCAGCAGATTAAACGGGGACAAAAGCAGGAGAGGGAAGAGAGAGGGAATAAGTGGAAAATAGTGTCTTTGAGAGGGAAAGAGATATAGACAAAGAGTGTGTGAAAGTGTTTGATAGAGAATGAGAGACAGAAAACAAGAGAGAAAGACAAATCCAGGTGAATTATCAGAAGACGGGCTCCACTTGGAGTGAATGAGAGAGGTGATTTCTAGTGACTGTACTGCTAGAGCAGGCCTCCAGAAAGGACCACCTGTTCGATATGCAGTACGTTTCTGTTCACCAGAGCTACATGTCTCTTTTTCATCATCTACTGCCAGTGTCAACATCACACAGTACTTTACAGCAGTTAGTTATCCTTTGTGGCAACACACAGGCTGCTTTGTGGAATGGAAGGATGTGACCTCAATCTGTGGGAGTGTGAGGGTGCATGCATTTGTTGTCTGTCTGTCCATGCACCTCAGACACTGTGTTCTAAATTGCCCTCTTTCCCTCCCCCTCTCACTTTCCCTCCCTCTCTCTCGCTCTCTGTCTCCAGGTGGCTTGGAGGAGTTGATGGTGGCCCGCAGGCTGCCTAAGGCCTACAGCACGGGCTTCGTTGGCTGTGTAAAGGACGTGGTGGTGGACGGCATGGAGCTTCACCTGTTGGAGGACGCCCTCAATAGCCCCAAAATATTACACTGTTCCACCGCTGAGGCCAAAAAATTGCCTGGCTAAACCACCCCCTTCATAAACTACATGTCTAATGCTGTAATTAAGTTCTATTTTTGTATAATTGTCATCGCTTTTTATATTGGAAAAAAATAATACATTGTTTTAATTTGTTTTTTTTTGTTTTTATATACTGTATTTGTTTTTGTTTATCTACGCCTCCCGTTTGTTCATTATCCCCCTCCTGAAAGGCCAGTGTAAATACCTTGCGTATATGCGTACATTTGTGTGGCGTCGCAAGACAAGCGAAAGTTGTATTAATTGTATTTGTTATTTTCAAACAATCGCGAACAAAACCTTCGTATCGCTCATTACTTGAACACTGGTGAACCACATTGGTCCTCTCTATTATTGCCTTGTCTTGGTGTCATATCAATCACTACCACTCAACACAGCCTATAGACATAACCCTAACTCTACATACAAACATTCCCATGTGAGGCAAATGCAGTAGAGACATTCTGCAGTTTCCTGTGTCATGTTCATTAGAGCACACTGTTACAAAACGTTTTACAACATTTTGCAACGAGAACAAGCCTGTCTTATTGGTGCCTCATGAACACAACTCTGGTATCATAGAACCCTCTGCTTAGATAGGACACAAGTGTATTCCATATTAGTTAAGAATGAGTTTCGGAAACCGCCTAATCAAACTCTTCAAACTCCTCATACAGTTGGCTCTGAATCAATAACTCATTTTTTAACAAAGACAAAGTGCCCTGCATTCCAGAACAACTAACATACCATAATTTCAAAACATCCATCAATCAAGAAATGTAATAATAATTTACATAAATAAATGTAATAAATATAGAGTATATAAATACCTGAGACTGTGAATATGTAAGATTGGTTCTCTTCTCATGTATTGTGCATTGTATTTTACAATCAGTAAAGCTAACAATGACCACTAGTTGCATGCAGTTTCTGCGGTGTTGGTTTTGTTTTTGTTTTTGTTTCGCCGAATCTTTTCATTTTTTTTCCCGTGTCAGCGGTCAAGTGGATTATTTTACTCTCACCTGATTTCACTGAGCTTGTGGAACTATTTAATTTGTCTGGGTCCTTTTTTGAAAATGGTGTAACAGAACAAGTTGTTGTTTTTACCACAACTGGCCTGATGGAGGAGCTGTAAGATAAGGCTAAATAGAGGACAAACCTAGAGGAAGAGGAGAGATATCATACCAGGTGGGCAATGGGACCCTTCAATGCTCAGTCATGGAATGGTCAGTCATCAATGAAATTCTTCAAGCTTTCAAACTTCAGAGTAAACAATGTTTCTCAAATTGAAATGAAAACTGGTTCATACTCTTGCATTAAAATAAAGTGGTCCATCTCTTGCTGTTGGAAAGGGGATAATGTGATAAGTTGGGATATTGGGCAGCAGAATTTCAAGAAAGAAAATTGCAAACATAATTGCAAATAAACATGGGTTTGTATTAAGATGAATTCTGTAACATCCAAAAACTGCAATGACTGACATAAACCCACTCTGTTTTGATATATAAGATACGTGGCAATATTATAAGGCATAAAAAAAAAATATTGGTTGAGTTTGTTCACTTCATATTTTCCCCTCCTGAAACAAAGGTGGCCATTTTGTACGTGTAAATTAAGCATTGTGTAAAACTGTGGAGGTTATGTTTTTAGTACTATACACTGGAACCAAGAAGTCTGACTTGTCTGTTCACTACACACAATAATGATGTTCTTATGTCAATGGGGAAGGAAAGGGGAGGGGAAGAGCATTGAAGATGGCTTTTGAGTCAAATCAAGGACTAGTTTCCAAAGCTAAGACCAGTAACCGTGTGTGCGTATGTATGGTCTACACCACTGCATTTCCATGTTGTATTACTGTTGAATTGGACCTATTCCAGTAGTTGTGGAATATGTCCTGTGTTATTGACACTCAGAAGTGACACTGGCTCAAGAGTAAGACGGGCACAATCTAATGTTGGGGTAGTTGAAACTGTCTATGAATTGCCTTAAAACAGGTCAACGGCTCACCGGTTGACAAAGTCGTCGTCCATACTGTTCTGTGCTCTTATTTTAGCCAGCATACTAGCCTCATCATCCCCATCGACTGGCCTCTAAACTACTGTTTGATTGAGACGCTCCTGAAGGGCAGCGCACCGAGTAAGAGTGGCATGAACTGATCATTAATAACTTTATTACCTTTGTCTTTTGTTCCTACCACCATGAAATAAAATGTCAAACAGACCTGACTTTGTCACCTGTCTCCGTGGAATTCATCTTCCGTCGAAACAACATAAGGATTACTTAACGCCTTCATAAGCAATGCATAACGGCATTATAAGCACTACCTAAACATTGATCGACGCTTACTGTACACAGTATGTCAATAACAACATATTTTACTCATGCTTATTAAAGTGTTAATGATTCCTAACAAACCTTATGTAGTTACTCTTGGATGGTTGAATTATATAAATATAAATTAGGAGTTGTCTGTGCAGAATGAACTGCGGCCTTTACAATTCAAGCCATAGCTGACTAAGAACTCGTGTAAGGCACACATTCCAACATACGAGTACCTCCACAGATAACTATGGGTTCAGGACTAATGTAAAGTTGGAATGTCAACATGTGCTTGGGGTGAGAAAATGAGATGGACAGGCAGGCAGCAATGCTTTTCTCATTATTATTCTGAGTTCAACTCATGTGGGCTTTTGGACTGGCATCAGAGTGTAAAGCCTCCCGCCAGCTAAGCACATTTCAAGATTTGTTATTTTTAACAGGAAATACATTATTAAATTATTATTTTTACAAAGGTCGAAGGAGATTTATGAATTATGCAACAATGCCGGGCCTTCAGTAGATATCCTGAGCAGCAGAGGAGAGGGGCTAGCCTGGAGATGTGTGGGGGAAAAAAGCAATTTCATCCATGAGCCTTTCTCATGACGTAACTGCAAAAATAAAAACTCACTGTGTTTGATTTCTGCGGTCCAGTGTGAAGTAATGATGAAATTATCCGAGCTCAGATAAGAGGGCTCTTTTCTCTTTGGGAGGGGGATTTCTAGCTAGGCCAGGGTTGGCTGCAATAAAGGCTCTATTTTTCTGGCTGTAACAAGGACCTAGCTGTCCTGCTATCAGACTCTATGTGAGTCCCTTTTGTTTACTTTCCTGGGACTTTATTTTGGACCAGAGTACTCTTGAAAATATCAGCCTGGAACCAATCACATCGGGACAGAGAGAGAGGAGAGAGGTCTTGGCCTGGTTCTATGGGACCGTTCTATGCTGCTGAACACTGAGCTTGAGTCGGCATACACAGTCACCCCATCCCATGGGCTCTTTTATCATGCCGACTGCCGACTGTTTACCCAAACCTAACAGAGCATGATTGTAATGGTTCCAGCAACTAGGGTGGACGCTTAACCAGGCCAGCTTAAAGCAGCTTGGTTTGGCTCGGCTCGATTCGGCTCAGTAGTGTGAAAAGCCTTACGTTTCCTAATTAATTTAGAGTATCCCATTACACCAACTGTCACGTCCTGACCCTAGTAAGATGTCATTTTCTATAGTAGAGTAGGTCAGGGCTTGACAGGGGGTGTTTTGTGTTTTTCTATGTTTTCTATTTCTATGTTTGTGTTCTAGGTTTTCTATTTCTATGTTGTTGTTTTTTGGGTTGATCTCCAATTGGAGGCAGCTGGTCCTCGTTGCCTCTGATTGGAGATCATATTTAAGTAGGGGTTTTTCTTCCTGGGTTTTGTAACGGGTGTCGTTGGGTAGAGAGGACCAAGGTGCAGTGGGTTGCATGTTCATCATTATATTTTATTAACTAAATGTGAACACAGAAAACAAGAAAACAAAGAATGACAGTTTCACAGGCTAATACTCACAGCAGTGCGAAATACAACTACCCACAAACTACAAACAAAACACATACCTATATATAGGACTCTCAATCAGAGGCAACTAAAAACACCTGCTTCCAATTGAGAGTCCAACACCCAATTACCTAGACATAGAAATACAAAGAACTAGAATGAACCTAGAAATACAAAACATAGAACATAAACCAAAACCCGGAAATAATAAATCAAACACCCCTACAATATATATAACCCCCGAACCACATGAAACAAATACCCTCTGCCACATCCTGACCAACCTACAAATACAAATAACCCCTATACTGGTCAGGACGTGACAGGTTTTTTGTGGGTAGTTGTTTTCCGTTTTGTATCTGTTACCTGACGGAACTGTTGGTGGTCGTTTTGTTAGGTGTTTCATTAATAAAGTAAATATGAGCACTCTACACGCCGCGCCTTGGTCCCCTTTAGACGACCCTTGTTACACCAACTAATGGTCTGAATCTGGATGAATCATTTGTCTGTCTTGCACCTCTCGTTCTCAGCCACCACACACCTTTCTGTCATTGGCAACCGGGATGTCACATAGCAATAAATCTGCTAATTCCATTGTAGTCCATTTTAGTGGATCTATCAGTTAAACTATGAGTGAGGGAAGGAAAGTGGAAATGGGTAAAGGAAACCATTTCAAAGTATTTGGACCCAGCCTTGGTCTGCACAACAGTGTCCTCTATACATTCTCAACATTCTATTAGTAAACTCAAACCTCAAACATTTCCACGGCATATTCAAATCAAATCAAATAAAGCCCTTCTTACATCAGCTGATATCTCAAAGTGCTGTACAGAAACCCAGCCTAAAACCCAAAACAGCAAGCAATGCTGGTGTAGAAGCACAGTGGCTAGGAAAAACTCCCTAGAAAGGCCGGAACCTAGGACGAAACCTAGAGAGCAACCAGGCTATGAGGGGTGGCCAGTCCTCTTTTGGCTGTGCCGGGTGGAGATTATCACAGAACATGGCCAAGATGTTCAAATGTTCATAGATGACCAGCAGGGTCAAATAATAAAATTCACAGTGGTTGTCGAGGGTGCAGCAGGTCAGCACCTCAGAAGTAAATGTCAGTCGGCTTTTCATAGCTGATCATTCAGAGTATCTCTACCGCTCCTGCTGTCTCTATAGAGTTGAAAACAGCAGGTCTGGGACAGGTAGCACGTCCGGTAAACAGGTTAGGGTTCCATAGCCGCAGGCAGAAGAGTTGAAACTGGAGCAGCAGCACGGCCAGGTGGACTGGGGACAGCAAGGAGTCATCAGGCCAGGTAGTCCTGAGGCCAGGGTTGGCTGCAAGGCCCAGGGTTGGCCAGGGTTGGCTGCAATAAAGGCTCAGGTCCTCCGAGAATATTCTGTTCAGTAAAAATGCAACAGTTTTGTAAAGAGGAATGGTCCAAAGTTCCTCCTGACCGTTGTGCAGGTCTGATCCGCAACTATAGAACATGTTTGGTTGAGGTTATTGCTGCCAAAGTAGGGTCAACCAGTTATTAAAACCAAAGGTTCACATACTTTTTCCACAATGCATTGTGAATGTTTACACTTTGTGTTCAATAAAGACATGAAAACAGATAATTGTTTGTGTGTTATTAGTTTAAGCAGACTGCGTATTGTTGTGACTTAGATGAAGATTACTTAGATGAAGATCAGATCAAATGTTTTGACAAATTTATGCAGAAGTCTAGGTAATTCCAAAGGGTTCACATACTTTTTCTTGCCACTGTACATATTGTATCGCCATCTAAGTATCTTGATAATATCGTATCGTGAGATCCCTGGAAATTCCCAGCCCCAGTTGGCAAGGTTATGAAACCTTATTTAGTCCTACATGCTATGGTGCGTTTTAAATTAATTGGTATTCACGTTTGTTTTTGAGGTAGAATTACTGTCATATTATTGATGCCAAATTGCAAACCTTATTTGCACCTTCTCTATTCCAGAACCAATGGGTGTGCCTGAGTCTTATTACCTCTCAACTAGGTTAACTGTTGCAACCTGGAACACTTTTCTCATGCTTTGGTCTGTTTGTCATTGCAGGAAGTCCTGATGAGCAGGAGTCCGTGAAAGGTTTTGTCCCAGCCCAGCTCTAACACTTGATCAACATAATCCATTGACCATAACATTGACTATAATCAACATAACAAATTACGGCGATAGGCTATGGTTTGTAATCAGGTATGAGCTGGGCTGGAACAAAAGCTTTTACACTCTCCTGCCATTCAGATCTGTAGCTGTCCACTCTTTTAAGTAATTCTGTACAATGGTATACATACCGCATGCTCCACTCTCAAATTGAAGTTGAACTTGTTGACTGATGCTAAGGCTGCTAAGAAGAACGGAGCAGGTGCGGACCAGAAGACTGCAGCTGGTCCACACCTGCCCTGTCTGTCGGGTGTGTAGTATTAGTTGGTACTGTATGTGCCATTAGGTTCCTTTCCATTTGTAAGCTATTGTACTGGCCTTTGTGAAATAGTCTTTCAAATGTGTAGAACATAAAATGGGGTGCTGGAGTGTGTAGAAGGTTGTATTGCTTTGTTCATCATTTGTGTCATTTTTTTATTCAATCTAAGGCACAGATGAACTTCCTCCATTTTGTACTTGACCTTTATAGACACAGACCCAAAGACATTCAAACAGCACTTTGAGAGCAAACATCCCAAGTCTCCAATGGTCCCAGTACTGGTTGATGTACAGTGACCACACACACTCAAATGGACCTACAGCTGGGATAAGATTCTTCCATCATTCACACACAGTAGACATAGTGTAAACCACCATGTTAGGGCTAGGGGGCAGTATTGACACGGCTGGATAAAAAACATACCCGATTTAATCTGGTTACCACTCCTACCCAGTAACTAGAATATGCATATACTTATTACATATGGATAGAAAACACCCTAAATTTTCTAAAACTGTTTGAATGGTGTCTGTGAGTATAACAGAACTCAAATGGCAGGTCAAAACCTGAGAGATTCCTTTACAGGAAGTGGCCTGTCTGACCATTTCTTGAACTTCTTTTCCATCTCTATCATTTACTAAGGATCTCTGCTCTAACGTGACACTTCCCACGTCGTCCATAGGCGCTCAGAGCCCGGGAAAAAACAGAATGTCGTCATTCCAGCCCCAGGCTGAAACACATTATCGCCTTTCTCAAGTGGCCGATCAAGGGACACTGGGCTTATGCACGTGACCCCGACCGCCCCCGCCTTTGGGATTTTTTCCTCTGTTTGCCGAAAAGGAGATTCCCTGTCGGAATATTATCGCTTTTCTACGAGAAAAGTGTCGTAAAAATTGATTTTAAACAGCGGTTGACATGCTTCGAAGTACGGTAATGGAATATTTAGAATTTTATTGTCACGAATTGCGCCATGCGCGCGACACTTCTTTACTATTTCGGATAGTGTCTGGAACGCACGAACAAAACGCCGCTATTCGGATATAACGATGGATTATTTTGGACCAAACCAACATTTGTTATTGAAGTAGCAATCCTGGGTGTGCATTCTGACGAAGACAACAAAAGGTAATCAAACTTTTATAATAGTAAATATGATTATGGTGAGTGCTAAACTTGCCGGGAATCTAAATAGCGAGCCCGTTATGCCTGGGCTATGTACTTAGAATATTGCAAAATGTGCTTTCACCAAAAAGCTATTTTAAAATCGGACATATCGAGTGCATAGAGGAGGTCTGTATCTATAATTCTTAAAATAATTGTTATGCTTTTTGTGAACGTTTATCGTGAGTAATTTAGTAAAATGTTAGCGAATTCCCCGGAAGTTTGCGGGGGGTATGCTAGTTCTGAACGTCACATGCTAATGTAAAAAGCTGGTTTTTGATATAAATATGAACTTGATTGAACAAAACATGCATGTATTGTATAACATAATGTCCTAGGGTTGTCATCTGATGAAGATCATCAAAGGTGAGTGCTGCATTTAGCTGTCTTCTGGGTTTTGGTGACATTATATGCTGGCTTGAAAAATGGGTGTCTGATTATTTCTGGCTTGGTACTCTGCTGACATAATCTAATGTTTTGCTTTCGTTGTAAAGCCTTTTTGAAATCGGACAGTGTGGTTAGATTAACGAGAGTCTTGTCTTTAAATGGCTGTAAAATAGTCATATGTTTGAGAAATTGAAGTAATAGGATTTTTAAGGTTTTGAAAATCGCGCCACAGGCTGGCAGTGGCTGTTACGTAGGTGACGCAAGCGTCCCACCTAGCCCATAGAGGTTAACAACAAAATCCTGACCTCAATGATTAAGTTGTATTGTGTATGGTTCAATCTGTGGAAATGCTGTGATCACTCATCGTCTTTAATGTTGTGATTCACAGACACTCGATGACCACGATTTGAATGACGTCGAGGGAAACACACTGAGACCCCGAGTATGACTGGACATGGGACGGATATTTGTGACAACAACATAAAAGGGGTGCAGAAGCACTCCAGCACCCCATTTTATGTTTATGTTTATTCCATGGCCAACCATCCCTCCCGCTACTCCAGCTATCTTATTCCACACTTTGCCTTTTATGTCTCATGGTCCCTCAACTTCGGACTCTTTGGAAATCTCTATAAACCCACCCTACCTTCACCTATTTTCCCTATGCTGCTTCCTTCTTCTCCTGGTTTGATAACATTTAGGCTCTGTAACACGTTTAAAGGCGCTCACACACTGCGAGGAAATCAACATACCATGTGTAGTGACCAGTAGTCCCGGTTGTTGACAGCTCGAATGTTGTCATTAAAACATTGTTTGATTGGTTGACAAGATTAACTCTTCTCATTAGTCAACCATTTGTGGTGGGCGCTCTAGACTCCAGCTAATTTCATCTTTTGGCGCCTCATGAGCCGAGCCAGCGGCGCCGCTCATGGGAGCGAGCACCACAAACCAGTGTAATGCTTTCCTCCTTTTGGGGTTCAGACTGAATGCAGGGGTAAATGTGCTGCACATAATTGACAGCAGCAACATGGACCTGTTGTCTCGAGATATTGCTCGCTTAAGGTAGAATACCTCATGATAAGCTGTAGACCACACTACCTACCAAGAGAGTTCTCATCTATATTATTCGTAGCCGTCTATTTACCGCCACAAACCGATGATGGCACTAAGACCGCACTCAACAAGCTGTATAAGGTCATAAGCAAACAAGAAAATGCTCATCCAGAAGCGGTGCTCCTAGTGGCCGGGGACTTTAATGCAGGCAAACTTAAATCCGTTTTACCTCATTTCTACCAACATGTCACATGTGCAACCAGAGGGGAAAAAACTCTAGACCACCTTTACTCCAGACAGAGAAATGCATAAAAAGCTCTCCCTCGCCCTCCATTTGGCAAATCTGACCATAATTCTATCCTCCTGATTCCTGCTTACAAGCAAAAACTAACGCAGGACGTACCAGTCACTCGCTCAATACAGAAGTTGTCAGATGACACAGATGCTACGCTACAGGACTGTTTTGGTAGCACAGATTGGAATATGTTCCGGGATTCATCCAATGGCATTGAGGAGTATACCACCTCAGTCACCAGCTTCATCAATAAGTGCATCGACGACATCGTCTCCACAGTGACCGTACGGCAAGCAACACTGAAGCATGCATGAGAGCACCAGCTGCTCTGGACGACTGTATGATCACATTATCTGTAGCTGATGTGAGCAAGACCTTTAAACAGGTCAACATTCAAAAAGCTGCGGGGCCAGACGAATTACCAGGATGTGTACTCAAAGTATGCGCGGAACAACTGGCAAGAGTCTTCAATGACATTTTCAACCTCTCCTTGACTGATTCTGTAACACCTAAATGCTTCAAACAGACTACCATAGTCTCTGTGTCCAAGAAAGCAAAGGTAACCTGACCAAATGATTACAGCCCCGTAGCGCTCATGTCGGTAGCCATGAAGTGCTTTGAAAGGCTGGTCATGGCTCACACCAACACCATTATGCCAGACACCCTAGACCCACTCCAATTTGCATACCACCCTAACAGATCCACAGATGATGCAATCTCAATCACACTCGACACTGCCCTTTCTCACCTGGACAAAAGGAACTCCTATGTTCAACACCATAGTGCTCACAAAGCTCATCACTGAGCTAAGGACCCTGGGACTAAACACCCCCTTCTGCAACTGGATTCTGGACTTCCTGAAGGGCCGCTCCCAGGTGGTAAGGATAGGAAACAACACGTCTGCCACGCTGATCCTCAACACTGGAGCCCCTCAGGGGTGTGTACTCAGTTCCCTCCTGTACTCCCTGTTCACCCATGACTGCATGGCCAAACACGACTCCAACACCATCATTAAGTTTGTTGACGACACAACAGTGGTAGGCCAGATCACCGACAACAATGAGACAGCCTATAGGGAGGAGGTCAGAGACTTGGCAGTGTGGTGCCAGGACAACAACCTCTCCCTCAATGTGAGCAAGACAAAGAAGCTGATAGTGGACTACAAGAAAAGGAGGGCCGAACAGGCCCCCATTAACATCAACGGGGCTGAAGTGGAGCGGGTCGAGAGTTTCAAATTCCTTGATGTCCACATCACCAACGAACTATCATGGTCCAAACCCACCAAGACAGTTGTGAAGAGGGAACGACAACATATTTTCCCCCTCAGGAGACTGAAAAGACTTGGCATGGGTCCCCCCAGTTCTACAGCTGCACCATCGAGAGCATCCTGACCGGTTGCATCACTGCCTGGTATGGCAACTGCTCGGCATCTGACCATAAGGCGTTACAGATGGTAGTGCGTACAGCCCAGTACATCACTGGGGCCAAGCTTCCTGACATCCAGGACCTATATACTAGGCGGTGTCAGACCCAACAAATTGTCAAAGATTCCAGTCACCCAGGTCATAGACTGTTCTCTCTTAGGCATGTCAGCCTTCTTTTGAGTCTGTTAAATGTGTTTCTAATTCTGCTGGAGTTAACCTACAGTGCCTTGCAAAAGTATTCATCCCCCTTGGTGTTTTTCCTATTTTGTTGCATTACAACCTGCAATTTGAATGCGTTTTTATTTGGATTTCATGTAACGGACATACAGAAAATAGTCCAAATTGGTGAAGTGAAATGAAAAAAATAGCTTGTTTCAATAAATTCAAAAAAATATTAAACGGAAAAGTGGTGTGTGCATATGTATTCACCCTGTTTGCTATGAAGCCCCTAAATCAGAAGTCACATAATTATTTCAAATAAAGTCCACCTGTGTGCAATATAAGTGTCACGTGATCTGTCACATGATCTCAGTATATATACACAGCTGTTCAGAAAGGCCCCAGAGTCTGCAACACCACTAAGCAAGTGGCACCACCAAGCAAGCGGCACTATGAAGACCAAGGAGCTCTCCAAACAGGTCGGGGACAAAGTTGTGGAGAAGTTCAGATCAGGGTTGGGTTCTAAAAAAATATCCAAAACTTTGAACATCCCACGGAGCACCATTAAATCCATTATTAAAAAATTGAAAAAATATGGCACCACACACAAACCTGCCAAGTGAGGGCCGCCCACCAAAACTCACAGACCATGTAAGGAGGGCATTAATCAGAGAGGCAACAAAGAGAGCAAAGATAACCCCGAAGGAGCTGCAAAGCTCCACAGTGGAGATTGGAGTGTCTGTCCATAGGACCACTTAAGCCATACACTCCACAGAGCTGGACTTTATGGAAGAGTGGCCAGAAAAAAGCCATTGCTTAAAGAAAAAAATAAGCAAGCACGTTTGGTGTTCGCTAAAAGAAGACTCCCCAAACATATGGAAGAAGATACTCTGGTCAGATGAGACTAAAATTGAGCTTTTTGGCCACCAAGGAAAACGATATGTCTGGCGTGAACCCAACACCACTCATCACCCTGAGAATACCATCCCCACAGTGAAGCATGGTGGTGGCAGCATCATGCTGTGGGGATGTTTTTCATCAGCAGGGACTTGGAAACTGGTCAGAATTGAAGGAATGATGGATGGTGCTAAATACAGGGAAATTCTTGAGGGAAACCTGTTTCAGTCTTCCAGAGATTTGAGACTGGGAAGGAGGTTCACCTTCCAGCAGGACAATGACCCTAAGCATACTGCTAAAGCAACACTCGAGTGGTTTAAGGGGAAACATTTACATGTCTTGGAATGGCCCAGTCAAGGACCAGACCTCAATCCAATTGAGAATCTGTGGTATGACTTAAAGATTGCTGTACACCAGCGGAACCCATCCAACCTGAAGGAGCTGGAGCAGTTTTGCCTTTAAGAATGGGCAAAACTTCCAGTGGCTAGATGTGCCAAACTTATAGAGACATACCCCAAGAGACTTGCAGCTGTAATTGCTGCAAAAGCTGGCTTTACAAAGTATTTACTTGGGGGGGTGAATAGTTATGCACGCTCAAGTTTTCATTTTCTTGCTTGTTTCACAATAATAAATATTTTGCATCTTCAAAGTGGTAGGCATGTTGTGTAAATCAAATGATACAAACCCCCAAAAAACTATTTTAATTTTAGGTTGTAAGGCAACAAATTAGGAAAAATTACAAGGGGGTGAATACTTTTGCAAGCCACTGTAGTATTTTATATTAAACCTACCTTACGCATCCAGTTGTTTCTCAATTTGTAACTCAGCCACCCAAAATCACAATATGACGTTTTACATGTTGTGTTATTGTCAAGGATGTGTACGGGAGGCGAAGTCAGGTGCAGGAGAGCAGAGTGTAGTGAACAGGCGCACTCTAACCTGTTGGGGATAGGGGGCAGTATTTGCACGGCCGGATAAAAAACGTACCCGATTTAATCTGGTTACTACTCCTGCCCAGTGACTAGAATATGCATATAATTGTTTGATTTGGATAGAAAACACCCTAATGTTTCTAAAACTGTTTGAATGGTGTCTGTGAGTATAACAGAACTCATATGGCAGGCCAAAACCTGAGAAGATTCCAAACAGGAAGCGCCCTCTCTGACCATTTCTTGGCCTTCTTTGTCATCTCTATCCAAAACAAAGGATCTCTGCTGTAACGTGACATTTTCTAAGGCTCCCATAGGCTCTCAGAAGGCGCCAGAACGTTGAATCATGACTCTGCAGTTACTGGCTGAAAAACAGTAGCGCATTTGGTAAGTGGTCGATCTGAGAACAATGAGATGGGTGTGCGCGTGCACGTGAAGAGTCCATTTTCTTCTTTGAGTCTTTGAACGAAAACAACTTCTCCCGGTCAGAATATTATCGCTATTTTACGAGAAAAATCGCATAAAAATTGATTTTAAACAGCGTTTGACATGCTTCGAAGTACGGTAATGGAATATTTTGACATTTTTTGTCACGATACGCGCCGGGCGCGTCACCGTTCGTTACCCTTCGGATAGTGTCTTGAACGCACAAACAAAACGCCGCTATTTGGATATAACTATGGATTATTTGGAACCAAACCAACATTTGTTGTTGAAGTAGAAGTCCTGGGAGTGCATTCTGACGAAGAACAGCAAAGGTAATCCAATTTTTCTTATAGTAAATCTGAGTTTGGTGAGTACCAAACTTTATTCTCATAATCCCCTGAGGTGGTACTAAACGCTGTCTTCCACTCGTCCCCCTCCCGGATACGCACGAAGTTATACGTGCTCCTGAGGTCCAGTTTTGTGAAGAAGCGCGCCCCATGCATTGATTCAATCGCCGTGGCGACAAGAGGTAGTGGGTAACTGTACCTCACTGTGATTTGATTTAGACCTCTATAATCAATGCACTGGTGTAGACCTCCATCCTTCTTCTTCACAAAAAAGAAACTCGAGGATGCGAGTGAAGTAGATGACCGAATGTACCCCTGACGCAGGGATTCAGAGACATATGTCTCCATAGCCACCGTCTCCGCTTGAGACAGGGGATACACGTGACTCCTGGGAAGCGCAGCGTCTACCAGGAGATTTATCACACAATCCCCCCGTCGATGAGGTGGTAATTGAGTCGCCTTCTTTTTACAGAAGGCAAAAGCCAAATCGGCATATTCTGGGGGGATGCGGAAACCCCTACACACCTCCCCGAGCACACTCGCGACCACCCCGTGAGAGCCCTCTGTTGCCAGGAGGTAGTGGGGTTATGCTGAGCTAACCAGGGAAGGCCTAGTAGGAGAGTCAATGAGGAAGAGGCTGATTCTCTCCTCGTGACCCCCCTGCGTCACCATGCCCAAGGAGATGGTGACTTCCCTGATTAGCCCGGACCCTAATGGTCGACTATCCAGAGCATGAACCGGGAAAGGTCTAACTACAGGAATAATGGGGATCCCTAAACTAAGGGCTAACGCTCTGTTGATAAAATTCCCAGCTGCGCCTGAATCAACAAGCGCCTTATGCTGGGAATGCGGGGGAATATCAGGGAAACAAACAGGTACAAACAGGTGGTCAACAGAGGACTCTGGATGAGTGTGGTGCGACTCACCTGGGGTGACGCCAGAGTGCCCTGCCTGTTGCCTCTACTTCCAGAGGAACCGTCACGGCACCGACCAGCAGTGTGCCCTCTGCGGCCACAGATGGTGCATGTGATGGCTCTTCCTCCAGTCTCCCTAAGCACAGCCCCTCCCAACTTCATGGGCACCGGAGCGGGGATACTGGAAGATGGCACCGACAGAGCCCCCTCTGGACATCCGCGGATGACCAGCAGGTTATCCAACCGGATGGACAAATCCACCAGTTGGTCGAAGGAGATGGTGGCATCCCTGCAGGCCAGCTCACGTCGGACGTCCTCGCGCAGGCTGCACCGATAGTAGTCGATGAGGGCCCTGTCGTTCCAGCCTGCTCCGGCTGCCAAGGTCCGGAATTCCAGGGCGAATTCCATGGCGCTCCTCGTCCCCTGCCTCAAATGAAAGAGCCAGTCCCCCACCGCTCTACCTTCGGGTGGATGGTCAAAGACAGCCCGGAAGCGACGGGTGAACTCCCCAAAGTGGTCCAACGCCGCGTCTTCCTCTTCCCACACGGCGTTTGCCCACTCCAGAGCTCTCCCTGAGAGGGATGAGATGAGGGCAGCCACTCTCTCCCTTTCCGAGGGAGCTGGGTGCACAGTGGCCAGGTAGAGGTCCAGTTGTAGCAGGAATCCCTGGCACTGTGCTGCCGTCCCATCATATTCCCTGGGAAGGGAGAGACGCATCCCACTGGGACTGGTTCCGGACCGGACGGGTAGAGGTAACCCCGGTTGCCCTGGTCAAGGCACTGGGTAGACTTCCTGTCTCTCCCAGCGGTCCATAGTCTGGGCAACGCGATCCATCATGGCACCAAGATGATGTAACATAGCAGAATGTTCCTGGACGCGCTCCTCGACTCCTCTAACCTGGATCCCTGCTCCTGCTGACTCCATAGTTTGGTGTGTAATTCTGTCAAGGATGTGTACGGGAGGCGAAGTCAGGTGCAAGAGAGCAGAGTGTAGCGAACAGGCGCACTTTAATTCCGTTCCAAAAATGACAGCACATAAAAACAATAACGTGCCAAAAACACGGAACATAGCAAAAGTAAAGCGCCCTTCAATATCAAAACAAACAATTACACACAAAGACATGGAGGGGAACAGAGGACTAAATACATGCAGTAATTATGGAAGGAAAACCAGGTGTGTAATGGAACAAGACAAAACCAATGGAATATGAGAAATGGAGCGGAGATGGCTAGAAAGCCGGTGACGTCGATTGCCGAACGCCGCCCGAACAAGGAGAGGAGCCGACTTCGGTGGAAGTCGTGACAGTTATTTGTGCTTGTCTAATTCCTAAAATGGAAAAGCAGAACATTTTCCAAAAAATTGAAAATCTGTTAGTTCTCAGATAGTGATAATAATTAATATGGTGCTCTTTAGTGTCCGAGGTTTGTGGCATTGATTAATACTTCAAGTCAGATGTCTTTATGTTATGTACAGTATAAAATACATATTTATGCGTTGTTTATTACTTCGATTTCTTTAAAACAATGTAATTTATTGGAGTTCAGGTTTTTGATGTGATTGACTAGGTGCATTCTTGTCAAATAAATACGCTTATTCATTCTTGATTATGGATACTGCAATTAGTTAATTTGGCTTTGAATGTGCAACAGAACATGTCAAAAGTTAGTGCATTATGACACTATGAATTGAAATACATTTCACCTCATTCATATAGTTGGCAGACATTATAAAGGATTAAATATAGACCTCCACCGGCTGAAGGAGAAGAGGCTCTGGTAAAATAAGGGTAGGTTGCTAATATCATCTAGGTAGGTAGGTAGCTAGCTAGCTTCGTTGCAAAAAACTAGCCTAGTATTCATGGAACATTGTAAATATCTGACTGCTACTACGATAGTATTCTGTACAAGACACAAGACCAAATGCATAAATATGACACCAATATTAGTTAAATGAAATATGGAACAGTAAATGAAAATGGGAGCGTGCAATTGGAATGCAGGAATGTCCACCAGAGCGGATGCCAGAAAATTGAATGTTAATTTCTCTACCATATGCCGCCTCCAACGTCATTTTAGAGAATTTGTCAGTGCGTCCAACCGGCCTCACAACCGCAGACCACATGTAACCACGCCAACACAGGACCTCCACACCTGCTTCATCACCTGAGGGATCATCTAAGGGGGTGCTGAGGAGTATTTCTGTCAGTTATAAAGCCATTTTGTGGGGAAAAACTAATTCTGATTTGCTAGGCCTGGCTCCCCAGTGGGTGGGCCTATGCCCTCCCAGACCCACCCATGGCTGTGCCCCTGCCCAGTCATGTGAAATCCATAGATTATGGCCTAATTAATGTATTTAAATTGACTGATTTCCTTTTATGGACTGTAACTCAGTAAAATCGTTCAAAATTTTGCATGTTGCGTTTATAGTTTTGTTCGGCATATATCAGTGCAAAGCAAATCCATAAATGAGAGAAAGCCCTGTGGCTTCAGACAATTGCATAACCCCATTCCCCGGCAGATTAACCTCTGTTGATAACCACACAGGCCGGTGACGTCAATGCTGCTGCAGCCATGGAAGCACTGACTGAGATGCCTTTCGCTCTGACTGAGGAGCACTCTCTCTCAATTCAATTCAAGGGGCTTTATTGGCATGGGAAACATATGTTAACATTGCCAAAGCAAGTGAAGTGGATAATATACAAAAGTGAAATAAACTATAAAAATGAACAGTAAACATTACACTCATAGAAGTTCCAAAGGAATAACAACATTACAAATGTAATTATGTATGTATACAGTGTAACAAGATGTGCAAATGGTTAAATTACAAAAGAGAAAATAAATAAACATAAATATGGGTTGTATTTACAATGGTGTTTGTTCTTCATTGGTTGCCCTTTTCTTGTGGCAACAGGTCACACATCTTGCTGCTGTGATGGCACACTGTGGTATTTCACCCAGTAGATATGGGAGTTTATCAAAATCAGGTTTGTTTTCGAATTCTTTGTGGATCTGTGTAATCTGAGGGAAATATGTGTCTCTAATATGGTCATACATTTGGCAGGAGGTTAGGAAGTGCAGCTCAGTTTCCACCTCATTTTGCGGGCAGTGTGCACATAGCCTGTCTTCTCTTGAGAGCCAGGTCTGCCTACGGCGGCCTTTCTCAATAGCAAGGCTATGCTCACTGAGTCTGTACATAGTCAAAGCTTTCCTTAAGTTTGGGTCAGTCAGTGGGCAGGTATTCTGCCACTGTGTACTCTCTGTTTAGGGCCAAATAGCATTCTAGTTTGCTCTGTTTTTTTTTGGTTAATTCTTTCCAATGTGTCAAGTAATTATCTTTTTGTTTTCTCATGATTTGGTTGGGTCTAATTGTGTTGCTGTCCTGGGGCTCTGTGGTGTCTTGTTTGTGTTTGTGAACTCTCTCTCTTTCTCTGTTTCTACAGTATCTCTCTCTCCCTGTCTCTCAATTCAATTCAATTCAATTCAAGGGGCTTTATTGGCATGGGAAACATATGTTAACATTGCCAAAGCAAGTGAAGTAGATAATATACAAAAGTGAAATAAACAATAAAAATTAACAGTAAACATTACACTCTCTCACCCCTGTGTTTTTTTCTTGTCCTCTCTCTTGGTCTCTTCCCCCTCTCCCCTTTCTCTCTCTACATCTGTCTATGTTATTTTTTCTCCCTCTGTTTCTGTGCTTCTCTCCCTCTCTCTCTCTCTGCAACCTATAACTTGCGTTCATGCCATTGTAAGACGAAGTGGACAGAGGCAGGCAGAAGATTTAAATAGATTTGCCATTATCCTTGCATTGTTGCTATTAATAACTCGAAAGGGAGTTCGTGGAGGGCTATTTTCTTATCAAGACTTGTGTAATCATGCATTTGAATACGAAAATTGGCAGCATTTAGGATACAGATTGTTATTTCAACTAGTTACCTTCGCATGAACTGCACTAATATGATTTGAGGTCCCATGTAGTGATAAGTAGGTCACGATTGAGATGATATAAAATTGTCTTTAATTTGCTTGCCCTCCCCTTTTGGTTTTCGAGGCTATATAATATTGAATTCGATTATATAATACAGACAAACGTTTGATAGTCAATAGGCTAGGCCTCTACACGCATGCACCAGTCTGTTCGTCATTGTTCTGCTATTCCACCTGTAAGCGATCTGACATGAACCAAGTGGATATTACGGACACGGAACAATTTTTAAAAAAACGACACACTTCAGTCTTTGTGTTAGCCACACCGACCCGTAGTAGAATGAGTATCCCTGACAGTGGGCTTTGGAGGCGGGGTAACCGGTGATATTGTCTTTGGAGTTGAACCTTGTTCAACAAACGCTCTGCCCATTGCATGCTCTCCAACAGCTACACCGCGAAGCCGTAAAGGGAAGGCTTGCTTTATTTGACTTTCCCTTCTCATTCGACGACAGCTTTCTAAGACTGCTATGACGTCTCGCAGGTAAGACTGGCTTTATCGAAACCAATGGAACGAACCGGGAATAGTCCTTTCACCCATTATAACAGCGTATCACGACATATTCCAGGACATGTTGGACTTGCAGGTTGACGTTTGACCCATTAAAACGCACAAAACCCACAATGGTTGCTTCAATTAGTGGTATTGTTTTTGCTTTGTCGGCATCTTGTATTTGGTATGACACAAGTTACTGACTGTAAATTCAGAGTTACAATAACATTGTCATAGACAGTTAGGTTATAGGCTAGTTTACGCGTGTAAGGCTATGGGACATGGCAAAACTCCTGTGCCGTTGAATATAGATTGATATAAAGCGACAACTGTTCATTTGAAAACCAGGAGGGTCTTATTTGCTATAGCACACTAGTTCTCTCTCTCTCTCTCTCTCTGCTGTGCAGGAAACCACCAGGAGCTGAGCTATGATATCAAGGTCCACGGTTTGGCTTGTGCAGAATGCAAGCTCTGTATTTGTAGTTGGAATGCAACATACTTGTTCAAATGTAGGTTGAATTGAGCTGGCTATTTGTTGTATTTAGAAACAATAGGATAGGCCACAAATGAATTACACTTTGGTTTGGTTACATCAGAAATACGTGTTGCATTTTTACCTCAATGTGGTTAAAACCTGTTATAACAAACATTTGAATGATTTGTAAACCTAAAACAAGTAACCACTATTAACTATTTGGGAGGCTACTGTAGACTAGTTTACATTACTGCCTTAGTTGACACGTGGTTGTTTTACACAGTATTTCTCTATGATGTTTGAGAAACTTAATTAATTAGTCTTCACATTTAGATTTTATATTATTGTTGAACCATTAGAGCACAGCATACTGTTAGGAATTTACAGATAGGCCTTGATTTAAATTATGATGTTTGGTATGTTTGTTCAGTGAGGTATTTCATTCACTGATTTTTTGTAATCTGAACAGGACTGGTCAATATTACACATTTACAATTAAGTTATCAACTGAAGTGTGTCCCGTCATATCAGTAGGAGATAAGATAGTTTTCACCCAGTAAATAAGTCATTTTCAGATTTAGCCTAGTGTCAGTCTCATAAAACAATAGTAAAATAATCATCATGCGGTTTAGGTAGGCCTATGCTATCCATTACTTGTTTTAGGCAGGCATAACCGCCACAAAAAATTGTAGCTCAACCGTAAATTGTTCAATTACAACTGCAGTTTGTAATTGAGTTCAGCAAAGGCTATTGATTGCCATTTCAATCAATACATTTATCTTTATGTACTAGTTCAAACCACCATACATATTATGCTTTTCTGGTAAGTGTGTAAGTGTAATCCTACCTGTCCAGCTGTATACTGTAGTTATGTAAACACTTTTTTGACATGTAGTCTAAAGGTGGGGGGCTGCAAGTACCTGCAAGTGGAGATAAGTCTACAGTACACAAAATAACATAAAAATTGACCATGTCAGCAATCTAAGAGTTGACAGTGTACACAGACACCCCTATATGAGTTCGCTCTAAATGAGAGAGATGCATCACATTAAAGTTTCCAAACGGGATTTCCACTGTAGAAGCAAAGCTGTGCGAACAAATTAATGGATGTTAGATAACAACAATGTCGTTTAGCAATGCGGTCCAAAGACATATATTTCTGTTTCTTGAGAACAAAGGGGTGTAATTCATCCATGTCGCAGTTTGGCAAAAATAACAGCTTTGCATCATTAATACTGCCTGGATCTGGTGTTAGTCTCTGTGCATCACAAAGGACTTGTTGTGAAATAAACATCTTGGCTCGTTCCCCGAGAACTTTCTAACGTGTCTTTTTAGGTTCTCAGTGAGTTTGTGTCAAGCCTTTACAATGGACAAACGATAGCCTACATGTAGGTTCATGCTTGGGAGACATGATTATATGACGTTGGTAGGTGAAACAGTAGTAGTATTGAATTGGAGTTTGTTGATTATAGGGTTGTCATGATACCAGTATCACAATACTATTAAACTTTTATTTTCCATGGCAAAGAAAGGAAAACATAAAGCAGACCAATCGCTTTAGTCCTTAATAGCTTGGCAAATAAGAAAATGTGACACTCAATAAATTAAGTGTGCTTCATGTTTTGTTTTAATGCCATGATATTTCTGAGTATCACAATGCTGGTATCGTGACAACCTAGTTGGTTAGTGGGTGTTTGTTTCCATCCTTTGTCATCTGTTCTGTTTAGTCTGTGGTTCAGTACTTCCTGCTCCTGTGAGCCACAGGGGAACAGTTCCTGACACATTCATCTGAACAATAGTCTGGGTGCCATCTTGGAAAGACCGTCTGCTTCTGAACTTACCATTTAGCAGTCAAACATTTGAGTCTGTCAGTTTTTACTTCAGATCAACCAATAATTAATAGTAAGTGTGTTTTGCCTTTTATCATCAAATGCAAAGTACTTCATAACTATTAGTGACAGTTCAATGAAGGGCATCGTTTTGAGTAAGGCGCATGCAAAACGTTCTAAAATCGGTGCTGTATATAATGCTGCTCCTGAGTGATTTATTCCCTGCACCAAAATTCACAACATTTCGACAACCGTGTGTGTCCCCCTTCTTTCATCATTCAGTAACACGTTACTGGAGATTGGCTTGCACATTGCCACAATAACACTGTAATAAGCTTGACATGATGCCTATCACAATGGAGTTGCAAATGTCATACCAATTTAACATTGTTAGCTAAAGCAGGAGTTCTCATACCTATAACGTTTTGCCGGTCCATCCTGGTGCTCTTCAAATAAAACGGTTCCAAGTTTTCCAGTATTGGAAATCTCTTTTGGCTCTTTTGTTTGTGGAACGAGCCTCGTCTTTCACTGAAACTGATTGAAACTGTGGGAAACAGTGAGTCATCCGGAGTCGATAAGCACTCAGGAAAACAACAGGCCAATGTGGAGATGTAAGATAGCCCATCCAAAATTTCCAGGAATTCACAATAAGAGCTGTTATAGCCATACTATAATTACCAATGCAATCAAATCCTTTCATCTTCCCTCCAGCTGTGTTTGATTTAGGTTATCACATTTTGATGTCATTTCCAGCACCTGTTTGATGCATAACCACAGCACTCTCAAATGTATCCGCCAGTTTGTCATTTTGTTGGTTGGTTCGTTCTAGGATATTTTGGGATTTATGAAATATGTTTCTTCTGTTATTTGGGATGTTATGGGAGTTATGAAATATGTTTCTTCTGTTATTTGTAGCTGTATGATTCACAGACTAATGCTATTTTTTTTAATTCTTGGACTTTCCACATGGGTGTGTGTGGAGATAAAGGCAACACGTTTAGATCAAAGATACTGCTACTGGCTAATGACTAACTGATGCCATTTAAAGGGGTAGCTCACAAGCTTGAAGTATGAAAATGTCTGATAAACTTTGATTTGGGTTAACTATCCCTTTAAATGTGCACATTTCTGGCTTCATAATATTTCACCAATTTAAACTACAATAACATGCATTTTAGCTACCAGTTGCTAAAGTCACATTTTGAAGAGGATATAGCTGTCCAAGCTTTATCAGTTTTTCATACCTGCTTTCTTCTGAATTATGATTGATCAACATCTTGCTTCAAAAAAATTGCATTGATAATGCTAATTGTTCTTATGTTATCCAAGATTTGGGAAGTTAGGTTTTTCCATCATCAAATTAATGAAGTTAGCGCAACACTCTCAAAATGGGTTAAATATCACAGACAATGTGTAATGGTTATATTAAACCACCAATGCTACACTCCTTGTCTGGCCACAGTTGAACCTGTAGCTCCATGTAACCAGAGTAGCACGGCTTGCTCTCTCTTCAAACTGTGTGCATAGCCTGTGCTCATGCAATTTAAATGGATTGCCCATTAAATCTAAAAGCCCTCTTACCCAGATGTTCAATATCATTGCACACAAAAAGGCAGAATAGTTAGCCATCCCCTCAAAACAGAGGGGGCTAGTCCATATGCATACCTTCATATACACATTTCATGTGCAACTTGAAAGCGCTAAGTTAGCTGCTAACCGCTAGCTGACTACATAGTGATGTGGGGCATCTAGCCGCTGAGGGTGGGTTTGCACTGCAGGTAAATACCGCAGGATCATCAGCTGTTCTAAAAATACCAGTAACATGACCGATATAGCCCTAACGGAGCTTTCATGCAGCGTTGGGGGCACTAAGTATATCACCTTATTGTCGCCAGGCCTAGCCAGTGCTTTAAATAGCCCAGGCTGTACTGATCTTGAGACATTATGTAAGAGGAGAGAGAGCCGGCGTGCTGTATGCACATGGGGCCTCTGTTTCCCCTGTCTGTCTGTGCAAGCTAGCGCTGTGCTCTGTGCTGTGTTCGCCCGCTGAGCCATGGCTTTTTGACTGTGTTGCTCTCCCTTCCATCTGTCACTCTACCTTTTGCTCTCTCCCTCTCTGTATGTCTTTATGTCTTATACCAGTCTCTCATTGACAGTTTCGCATCAGGCACATTGAGAAACACTGGTTCTGGCGCAGTGACTCTGGATTTTGTGCTCAAAACTATTCTCTCTCTCTCTCGCACTCTCTTTCGGCCAGTGCTCCATGCCTGATACGGGGAATTGAAGGGCCTGGTAGTTGTCAAAGGAAATTCTTGGAAAGCCCTGCGTCACTCCTGCAGTCGTGTTCTGTGAGGATATAAAGAGAGATGAGGATGATATTTGTAACACGAGGACACCACAGAAAGGGCCTACTTCAGGTATTTCTATACTGCAAATGTTTGTTTTTTTACTTGTCGAATTCATAGTACAGTAAGTCAAGTGGTCTTAATATGTTAAATATATTCATAAAGAAAATGACAAACAAGGGTCTCCATTTTGGTGGCGCACATCTGTTCAAGCTAATCTATTTGCAAAAAGGGATTTCTCAGTGAGAGATGTGGCTAGCATGGACACTACCAGTTAATCATTAAACTCTGCACAAAGAAAAAGAAAAAGGGCAAACACATTGGCCCCAGACTGACACAATAACCAGCCAATTCAAAGTTTGACCAAAAAAATCCCATTCTGGTGTCCATTCTTACCACAGGTGTATTGTTTTTTAACTGAATGCCATAGTAACATTTTACATAAAATATCCAGGTATAATTCCTTGTAACTTGTTATAAGCATGAATGAGCCTTTGTAATGTCTTAGAACAATGCTTATAATATGTTATGTCTCTCCATGTGCCAATGAAAGGCCATAGAGGAACCTGCAGGCTTCATGTCTTGTTAACCATTAGCGTATTCATGGCAGATTGAATAGGACCCCTGGGACTGGATCAGGCATAAGCAGGAAGCTTATGAGGGGAACTCTTAATAGCTGGCCTGGCCTCATGGTTTCATATCTGGGCACATGCTGCTAGTGACATGAGCTTTGTGGGGAAAGTCTGCTAGTTTCTTGACTTCAGTGTGACTTATATACTTAATGTACAGTATCTTCTTTATAATTGGACAAGTAAATGGCATAGCTGAGCATTGAAAGCTGAGGGTATCTTTATGTTAGAATTTAAAACGTTTGGTTTTGTCCTTGTCCTGGTCATGTTTATCTTTGATCATCCACCATGTCTTGGTTGACATGCAGTAGCAATTGCTTATTCCTCTCAAACTTAAATAGTCCTGTATCTTGCAATGCTCAAAGAGAATGCAAAAGAGAGTACAATCATTGGCATGTCTAATTTCAGACATTAATCATGTACCTGATCTGATTCATTTGTAGATAATTTTGAAATAGGTTCCATTTGTTTCACTGTTCCCTATTTCAGATATCATTTTTGTGATGAAAATGCATTTAATATTGTGTTGCAGTGTAATACTTTTTTCCCCCCCATCAGCATCATTTGGAAATGCCGGAACTAAGGTGTTGGACCTAACTCATGTAGGCCAGCTACTATCGGCTACTATATCCAATAGTACTTTATGTTCAACATGATCTCCCACATAACAGCAACATAAACTCCAATATGCTACTAGTGAACATACAGAGAGACCTAGAATAGTTTTCTATGTTGTACATCCTTACTAGGCTCGGTGGTCAGTAATGTCTAACTGCGCATGTTGACTGGGCCTTTCAATCGGCCTTGCTTTGGGAACTGGCAACCACTGTTCTTCAAGGAAGGAAGGCATTAGTAGGAGTTGGAGTCTTTGGTTGGCATGTCGACGGTGCCGCATCATGTAAGTCCCGAGGGACAGCCTGATAGCCGCTCCGAAGCCGATAGGAGCCCCTGTCTCGTACTATCAGGGCCGCTCGCACTCATCCAAATCCCAGATTAAACGCCCCCGCCTCTCTCGCTCCAACCCACAGCGGTAGCACCTTCCCCCTCGTTCCTCCCTCCCTTCCCCTCCTTGTGTAACCGTGTAAGGGCTGGATTACTAAACTCTGAGGGAACTGAACCAGGGGGCTCTGACAAGCTCCAATCAGAATGGTGAGGGAGGGGAAAAAAACCTTCCTGACATTAAAATCTATTTTTTTCCCCCACATGCATTGGGTCTTACCAGTAAGTTGCTATTGTTGTGTTTCTAGTGCAATGCACTAGGTTAAGTTAGTCTCACGCTTCAATGGTTGATAGTTCATGACTTTGTGTGCATTTTGGAGGATCTGGCTGGAGTGGACTGCGTAGTGCTGGGTGGGTGTGCTTGTTGGCGGACATTTGGTGTTAGGGCTTCTTGAGGGGATTGACCCTGCTGAACTGCCAAGTGTGTGGGGACAGACCTGGGCCGTGTGATCCCTCCCAGGCCAGGTCAGGCCAGGGAGAGAGAGAGAAAGAGAGGGAAGGATTATGTGCAGTAATTGGTGAGCGGTGCTATTTGTTCCATTGAGGGGGTCAGGGGTCGAACAGTGGGTGACCTCCTGTCTGATCTTCATTAGCAGGCAGGCAGGTGTGTGTGTGTGTGTGTGCGTGCATTTGTTTGTTAGTGTGTGTTTAGTGTTGAGGTGAGGGTTGCAGTCTAGATAGACTAGAACCCAAAACAGAAAGTGATACTGACCGCTCTCTGTTGTCCTTTGACCTGCAATCGGCACAAAGATATTTTGCTTGTGTTTAAGTGTCAGGCACTTTGTCAGGTGTTTGTTCCAATTTCAAAGCAAACAAAACAAAGCTCTTTGAACATTGTTGCATGTGTAGTGCTACTATGTGATTCACTAAAACTGTTGTATAAGCTGTGCATAAAAGATGCAAGTAATGTTGTTTGCTGGTTGTTATTATAGAACAATGGTGAACAGTTTCAAAGACTGAATGGTCTGAGTGGGCTGCCATTGTTTCATCAGATGACATGAGTGAAAGCAGTGCTGGTGTGACTTAAAAAACAGCTTGTCTGGGATTACAATAGTAACACATGGTATTCTTTTCCGATTGGTAGAGAAATGTTTTTCCAAGGCCCGTGAAAACAACAATATTAAATCTAATCTGCACCCCAGTCAACAATCCAAGGTCTACAGTAGTCTACGGGACCCCAGTCAACACACAATAAAACCCATGAGACTGTGTATTCAAGATGGCAGCACCACAGAATGTCATATATGTCCATAGAATGTTGCTCTTAACCATAGTGCAAGTATCAACTGGTGGCAGCGGTGGCATTTGGAGGATATACAGTGAGCTCCAAAAGTAATGGGACAGTGGCAATTTTTTGGTTGCACTTTGGATATTAAATGATACAAATCAAATCAAATGTTATTTGTCACATCCACATGGTTAGCAGATGTTAATGCGAGTGTAGCGAAATGCTTGTGCTTCTAGTTCCGACAATGCAGTAATATCCAACGAGTAATCTAACATAACAATTTCACAACAATTACCTTATACACACAAGTGTAAAGGAATGAATAAGAATATGTACATAAAAATATATATGAATGAGTGATGGTTTAGAACGGCATAGGCAAGATGCAGTGGATGGTATAGGGTACAGTATATACATATGAGATGAGTAATGTAGGATATGTAAACATATAAAAGTGGCATTGTTTAATGTGGCTAGTGATGCATTACATCAAGATGGCAAGATGCAGTAGATGGTATAGAGTACAGTGTATACATATGAGATGAGTAATGTAGGATATGTAAACATATAAAAGTGCCATTGTTTAAAGTGGCTAGTGATACATTACATCAAGATGGCAAGATGCAGTAGATGGTATAGAGTACAGTATGTATGTCACGTTCGTGTGGAGAGACAATATACATATGAGATGAGTAATGTAGGGTATGTAAACATTAGATGAAGTGGCATTGTTTAAAGTGGCTAGTGATACATTTATTACATCAATTTTTCCATTATTAAAGTGGCTAGAGATGAGTCAGTATGTTGGCAGCAGCCACTCAATGTTAGTGATGGCTGTTTAACACTCTCATGGCCTTGAGATAGAAGCTGTTTTTCAGTCTCTTGGTCCCTGCTTTGATGCACCAGTACTGACCTCGCCTTCTGGATGATAGTGGGGTGAACAGGCAGTGGTTCCGGTGGTTGCTGTCCTTGATGATCTTTTTGGCCTTCCTGTGACATCGGGTGGTGTAGGTGTCCTGGAGGGCAGGTAGTTTGCCCCCAGTGATGCGTTGGGCAGACCTCACTACCCTCTGGAGAGCCTTACGGTTGTGGGCGGAGCAGTTGCCATACCAGGCGGTGATACAGCCCGACAGGATGCTCTCGATTGTGTATCTGTAAAAGTTTGTGAGTGTTTTTGGTGACAAGCCGAATTTCTTCAGCCTCCTGAGGTTGAAGAGGCGCTGCTGTGCCTTCTTCATCACGCTGTCTGTGTGGTTGGACCATTTCAGTTTGTCCGTGATGTGTACGCCGAGGAACTTAAAACTTTCTACCCTCTCCACTACTGTCCCGTCGATGTGGATAGGGGGTGCTCCCTCTGCTGTTTCCTGAAGTCCACGATCATCTCCTTTGTTTTGTTGACGTTGAGTGTGAGGTTATTTTCCTGACACCACACTCCGAGGGCCCTCACCTCTTCCCTGTAGGCCGTCTCGTCGTTGTTGGTAATCAAGCTTACCACTTTAGTGTCGTCTGCAAACTTGATGATTGAGTTGGAGGCGTGCATGGCCACGCAGTCGTGGGTGAACAGGGAGTACAGGAGAGGGCTGAGAACGCACCCTTGTGGTGCCCCAGTGTTGAGGATCAGCAGGGTGGAGATGTTGTTTCCTACCCTCACCGCCTGGGGGCGGCCTGTCAGGAAGTCTAATATACATATGAGATGAGTAATGTAGGGTATGTAAACATTACATACCCTACATTACATACCCTACATTATCCAGTTACCCAGTTGCACAGGGCGGGGTCGAGACCCAGGGTCTCGAGCTTAATGACGAGTTTGGAGGGTACTATGGTGTTAAATGCTGAGCTGTAGTCGATGAATAGCATTCTCACATAGGTATTCCTCTTGTCCAGATGGGTTAGGGCAGTGTGATTGCGATTGCGTCGTCTGTGGACCTATTGGGGCGGTAAGCAAATTGGAGTGGGTCTAGGATGACAGGTAAGGTGGAGGTGATTAGTCTCCTTGACTAGTCTCTCAAAGCACTTCATGATGACGGAAGTGAGTGCTACGGGGCGGTAGTCATTTAGCTCAGTTACCTTAGCAGTTACCTTAGCTTTCTTGGGAACAGGAACAATGGTGGCCTGGGATAAGGATTGATTGAATATGTCCGTAAACACACCAGCCAGCTGGTCTGCGCATGCTCTGAGGACGCGGCTGGGCATGCCATCTGGGCCTGCAGCCTTGCGAGGGTTGACACGTTTAAATGATTTGCTCACGTCGGCTGCAGTGAAGGAGAGCCCGCAGGTTTTGGTAGCGGGCCGTGTCAGTGGCACTGTATTGTCCACAAAGCGAGCAAAGAAGTTGTTTAGTCTGTCTGGGAGCAAGACATCCTGGTCCGCGACGGGGCTGGTTTTCCTTTTATAGTCCGTGATTGACTGTAGACCCAGCCACATGCCTCTCGTGTCTGAGCCGTTGAATTGTGACTCTACTTTGTCTCTATACTGACGCTTAGCTTGTTTGATTGCCTTGCAGGGGGAATAGCTACACTGTTTGTATTCGGTCATGTTTCCGGTCACCTTGCCCTGATTAAAAGCAGTGGTTCGCGCTTTCAGTTTTGCGCGAATGCTGCCATCAATCCACGGTTTCTGGTTTGGGAATGTTTTAATAGACGCTGTGGGTACGACATCGCCGATGCACTTGCTAATAAACCTGCTCACCGAATCAGCGTATTCATCAGTGTTGTTGTTCGCCGCAATGCGGAACATATCCCAGTCCACGTGATCAAAGCAATCTTGAAGCGTTGAATCCGATTGGTCGGACCAGCGTTGAAGAGACCTGAGCGCGGGAGCTTCCTGTTTTAGTTTGTGTCTATAGACTGGAAGCAACAAAATGGAGTCGTGGTCAGCTTTTCCGAAAGGAGGGCGGGGGAGGGACAGAAATATGCGTCACGGAAGTTAGAACAACAATGATCTAGGGTTTTGCCAGCCCTGGTAGCGCAACCGATATGCTGGTAGAATTTGGGGAGCCTTGTTTTCAGATTAGCCTTGTTAAAATATCCAGCTACAATAAATGCAGCCTCAGGATATGTGGTTTCCAGTTTACGTACAGTCAAATGAAGTTCGTTCAGGGCCGTTGATGTGTCTGCTTGGGGGGGATATATGCGACTGTGATTATATTCGAAGAGAATTCTCTTGGTAGACAATGCGGTCGGCATTTGATTGTGAGGAATTCTAAGTCAGGTGAACAGAAGGACTTGAGTTTCTGTATGTTGTTATGATCACACCACGTCTCGTTAATCATAAGGCATACACCCCCGCCCTTCTTCTTACCAGAGAGATGCTTGTTTCTGTCGGCGCGATGCGTGAAGAAACCAGCTGGCTGTACCGACTCCGATAGCGTGTCTCGAGTGAGCCATGTTTCCGTGAAACAAAGAACGTTATAGTCTGTGATGTCTCTCTGGAAGGCTACCCTTGCACGGATTTCGTCTACCTTGTTGTCAAGAGACTGGTCATTGGCGAGTAGTATGCTCGGGAGCGGTGTGCGATGTGCCCGTCTACGGAGCCTGACCAGAAGACCGCTCCGTCTGCCCCTTCTACGCCGTCGTTGTTTTGGGTCGCCGGCTGGGATCCGATCCATTGTCCTGGGTGGTGGGCAAAACAGAGGATCCGCTTCGGGAAAGTCATATTCCTGGTCGTAATGTTGACGTTGCTCTTATATCCAATAGTTCCTCCCGACTATGTAATAAAACCTAAGATTACCTGGGGTAACAATGTAAGAAATAACACATAAAAAAACCAAATACCGCATAGTTTCCTAGGAACGCAACGCGAGGTGGCCATCTCTGTCGGCGCCGGAAGTTTGACTGAGGTTAAGGTGCAGACTGTCAGCTTTAATTTGAGGGTATTTTCATCCATATCGGGTAAACCTATTAGAAATTACACCACTTTTTGTACATAGTCCCCCCATTTTAGGGGACCAAAATTATTGGGATAAATTCACTTATGTGTATTAAAGTAGTAAAAAGTTAAGTATTTGGTCCCATTTTCATTGCACACAATGACTACATTAACCTGTTGGGGCTAGGGGGCAGTATTTGCACGGCCGGATAAAAAACGTACCCGATTTAATCTGGTTACTACTCCTGCCCAGTAACTAGAATATGCATATAATTATCGGCTTTGGATAGAAAACACCCTAAAGTTTCTAAAACTGTTTGAATGGTGTCTGTGAGTATAACAGAACTCATTTGGCAGGCCAAAACCTGAGAAGATTCCTTACAGGAAGTGGCCTGTCTGACAATTTCTTGCCCTCCTTGATCATCTCTAACAAATACAGGGGATCTCTGGCATGACGTGACACTTCCTACGGCTCCCATGGGCTCTCAGAAGGCGGGAAAAAGCTGAACGATGTAATTCCATCCCCAGGCTGAAACACATTAGCGCATTTGGCAAGTGCTCTATCAGAGGGCCATTAGACTGAGGCTCGTGCATGAGGGGATAGCATGCTTTTACTTTCACTCTCTTTGTAATGAAAAACGATTTCCCGGTTGGAATATTATCGCTTTTTTACGAGACAAATGGCATAAAAATTGATTTTAAACAGCGGTTGACATGCTTCGAAGTACGGTAATGGAATATTTAGAATTTTTTTGTCACGAAATGCGCCGTGCTCGTAACCCTTCTTTACCCTTTTGGATAGTGTCTTGAACGCACAAACAAAACGCCGCTATTTGGATATAACAATGGATTATTTGGGACCAAACCAACATTTGTTATTGAAGTAGAAGTCCTGGGAGTGCATTCTGACGAAGACAGCAAAGGTAATAACATTTTTCTTATAGTAAATCTGACTTTGGTGAATGCTAAACTTGCTGGGTGTCTAAATAGCTAGCCCTGTGATGCCGGGCTATCTACTGAGAATATTGCAAAATGTGCTTTCACCGAAAAGCTATTTTAAAATCGGACATAGCGAGTGCATAGAGGAGTTCTGTATCTATAATTCTTAACCTCTATGGGCTAGGCGGGACGAATTCGTCCCACCTACGTAACAGCCACTTGAAGCCTGTGGCGCGATTTTCAAAACCTTAAAAATCCTATTACTTCAATTTCTCAAACATATGACTATTTTACAGCTATTTAAAGACAAGACTCTCGTTAATCTAACCACACTGTCCAATTTCAAAAAGGCTTTACAACGAAAGCAAAACATTAGATTATGTCAGCAGAGTACCAAGCCAGAAATAATCAGACACCCATTTTTCAAGCTAGCATATAATGTCACAAAAACCCAGAAGACAGCTAAATGCAGTACTAACCTTTGATGATCTTCATCAGATGACAACCCTAGGACATTATGTTATACAATACATGCATGTTTTGTTCAATCAAGTTCATATTTATATCAAAAACCAGCTTTTTACATTAGCATGTGACGTTCAGAACTAGCATACCCCCCGCAAACTTCCGGAGGAATTCGCTAACATTTTACTAAATTACTCACGATAAACGTTCACAAAAAGCATAACAATTATTTTAAGAATTATAGATACAGACCTCCTCTATGCACTCGATATGTCCGATTTTAAAATAGCTTTTTGGTGAAAGCACATTTTGCAATATTCTAAGTACATAGCCCAGGCATCACGGGCTAGCTATTTAGATACCCGGCAAGTTTAGCACTCACCATAATCATATTTACTATTATAAAAGTTTGATTACCTTTTGTTGTCTTCGTCAGAATGCACTCCCAGGACTGCTACTTCAATAACAAATGTTGGTTTGGTCCAAAATAATCCATCGTTATATCCGAATAGCGGCGTTTTGTTCGTGCGTCCCAGACACTATCTGAAATGGTAAATCAGGGTCGCGCGCATGGCGCAATTCGTGACAAAAAAAATCTAAATATTCCATTACCGTACTTCGAAGCATGTCAACCGCTGTTTAAAATCCATTTTTATGCCATTTTTCTCGTAAAAAAGCGATAATATTCGGACCGGGAATGTCCATTTAGCTAAACTGAGGAAAGTAAACAAAGCTTTCGGTCGACGCGGGCACGAGCCTGAGTCTCACAGTACTGTAACCAGCCACTACCCAAACGCGCTACTTTTTTTCAGCCAGAGCCTGCAAAGCCACGATTCCGCTTTTTGCCGCCTTCTGAGACCCTATGGCAGCCGTAGGAAGTGTCACGGGACAGCTAAGATCCTCACTCTTCAATAAACAGAGACAAGAAGAACGACACCTTGTCAGACAGGCCACTTCCTGCCTGAAACCTTGTCAGGTTTTTGCCTGCCAAATGAGTTCTGTTATACTCACAGACACCGTTCAAACAGTTTTAGAAACTTTAGGGTGTTTTCTATCCATATGTAATAAGTATATGCATATTCTAGTTACTGGGTAGGAGTGGTAACCAGATTAAATCGGGTACGTTTTTTATCCAGCCGTGCCAATACTGCCCCCTAGCCCTAACAGGTTAAAATAATTGTTATGTTTTTTGTGAACGTTTATCGTGAGTAATTTAGTAAATTCACCGGCAGTGTTCGGTGGGAATGCTAGTCACATGCTAATGTAAAAAGCTGGTTTTTGATATAAATATGAACTTGATTGAACAAAACATGCATGTATTGTATAACATAATGTCCTAGGGTTGTCATCTGATGAAGATCATCAAAGGTTAGTGCTGCATTTAGCTGTGGTTTTGGTTTTTGTGACATATGCTAGCTTGAAAAATGGGTGTCTGATTATTTCTGGCTGGGTACTCTGACAATCTAATGTTTTGCTTTCGTTGTAAAGCCTTTTTGAAATCGGACAGTGTGGATAGATAAAGGAGAGTCTTGTCTTTAAAAATGGTGTAAAATAGTCATATAAGCGTCCCACCTAGCCCATAGAGGTTAAGCTTGTGACAAATTTGTTGGATGCATCTGATGTTTGTTTTGGTTGTGGTTCAGATTATTTTGTGCCCAATAGAAATGAATGGTAAATAATGTATTGTGTCATTTTGGAGTCACTTTTATTGTAAATAAGAATATAATATCTTCCTAAAGACTTTCACATTAATGTGGATGCTTCCATGATTACGAAAAATCCTGAATGAATAGTAAATAATGATGAGTGAGAAAGTTAGACGCACAAATAGGTTGAGTAAGTAAGAATTTTGTCCACAAATGTACCCATATTTCTATTATACCGTACCAGTCAAAAGTTTGCACACACCTACTCATTCAAGGGTTTTCTTTATTTTTACTATTTTCTACATTGTAGAATAATAGTGAATACATCAAAACTATGAAACAACAGACATGGACTCATGTAGTAATCAAAAAAGTGTTAAACAAATATTTTAAACAAATATATATTTTATATTCTTCAAAGTAGCCACCCTTTGCCTTGATGACAACTTGCACAGTCTTGGCATTCTCTCAACCAGCTTCATGAGGTAGTCACCTGGAATGCATTTCAATGAATAGGTGTGCCTTGGTAATTTGTAGAATTTCTTCTTAATGCGTTTGGGCCAATCAGTTGTGTTGTGACAAGGTAGGGATGGTATACAGATGATAGTCCTATTTGGTAAAAGACCAAGTCAATATTATGGCAAGAACAGCTCAAATAAGCAAAGAGAAATGACAGTCCATCATTACTTTAAGACATGGTCAGTCAATCTGGAACAATTCAAGAACTTTGAAAGTTTCTTCAAGTGCAGTCTCAATAACCATCAAGCGCAATGATGAAACTGGCTCTCATGAGGACCGCCACAGGAAAGAAAGACCCAGAGTTACCTCTGCTACAGAGGATAAGTTCATTAGAGTTACCAGCCTCAGGAATGACAGCCCAAATAAATGCTTCACAGAGTTCAAGTAACAGACACATCAACATCAACTGTTCAGAGGAGACTGCATAAATCAGGCCTTCATGGCCGAATTGCTGCAAAGAAACCACTACTAAAGGACACCAATAAGAAGAAGAGACTTACTTGGGCCAAGAAACATGAGCAATGGACATTAGAATGGTGGAAATCTGTTCTTTGGACTGATGGGTCCACATTTTTTACTTTTTGTTTCAACGGCTGAGTAAGTAAACGGATGATCTCCGCATGTGTGGTTCCCACCATGAAGCATGGAGGAGGAGGTGTGATGGTGCTTTGCTGGTGACACTGTCTGATTTATTTAGAATTCAAGGCACACTTAACCAGAATGGCTACCACAGCATTCTGCAGTGATACGCCATCCCATCTGGTTTGCGCTTTGTGGGACAATCATTTGTTTTTCAACTGGACAATGACCCAACACACCTCCAGGCTGTGTAAGGGCTATTTGACCAAGAAGTAGAGTAATGGAGTGCTGCATCAGATGACCTGGCCTCCACAATTACCTGACCTCAACCCAATTGATGGTTTGGGATGAGTTGGACCGAAAGTGAAGGAAAGGCAGCCAACAAGTGCTCAGCATATGTGTGAACTGTTGGAAAAGCATTCCAGGTGATTTGGTTGAGAGAATGCCAAGAGTATGCAAAGCTGTGTTCAGGAAAGGAGGACTCGCAGGTGTAAGTCAAGACAAACATTGTTAGCACATAAAATGCAAGTTTCTTTATTGTGCTGTATTCCTCTGAGTAAGCCTCCCAAAATGCACACAAGGACTTGGCACTCCTGAGCACACCCAATAGGTTGAATTGCGGCCTCATCCAGCGAGGGTTTCGTTTTCTTAGCAAGGGAGGAGAATTCTCCACCTGGGCAGACTGTGAGAGGATCACGTACAAACACAATGATGTCCTTGGGCATGCTGTAGTCTTCAAATCTGTTGGATAAGTTGTTCCTCAGCTGCTTGAGGAAATCTTCCATTACCTCTGTGACAATGCCTAGTCCCTCTGCCTGTCGTTTCTTCTGTGTGCTGAAGTGCAGTAGCCTTCCAGATGACAAGTCCAGATCAAACAACTCAAGCTCCCTAGTAGAGGCCTCAAATCTTTCCACCATGTCCACGACTGTGACAGAATGTCAGCCAAAAAAGCAACATTGCAACATCCCTCAATTTCCAGAATAAGGTGGTCAACTGCTGCCCTCATTTTACTTTAAAAAAAAATGTTGTTATCCACAACTTGGTCAGGCAGCTCACAAAACCGCTCCAGCACTTTTCCTTTACTCAGCCAGCGCACGTCATTGTGAAGCAGGTGATCTTTGGGTGGCCTCCTGAGATTCTGTCACAAACTTGCATAAAAGACGTTGGTGGGTACTTGATGTCCCCCTGATAAAGTTGATTATGCGCATTACTTTACCCATCACATCTTTCAGCTCATTGTTTAGTCTGGCACACAGCACACTCTGATGGATGAGACAATGCAAGCCATTCATTTCCTTCACCAGCTGACCAGACCCCTGTGTCTGCCCACCATAGCAGGAGCCTCTTTTTCGAATGGCAGACCATGCTGCGTAAACAATTCTTCCAGCTTTGTGAATATGATGTCCCCAGTGGTGTCCTTCGAGGGGAATCGGTGCCAGTAGATCTTCTTAAAATTCATTTCCATCAAAAAATCTGACTTACAGTGCCTTACAAAAGTATTCATGCCCCTTGGAGTTTTTTCTATTTTGTTGCATTACAACCTGTCATTTGAATGGATTTTTATTTGGATTTCATGTAATGGACGTACACAAAATAGTCCAAGTTGGTGAAGTGAAATGAAAAAAATAGCTTGTTTCAAAAAATGCGAGAAATAAAATCAACAGAAAAGTGGTGCGTGCATATGTATTCAACCCGTTTGCTATGAAACCCCTAAATAAGATCTGGTGCAACCAATTACCTTCAGAAGTCACATAATTAGTTAAAATAAAGTCCACCTGTGTGCAATTTAAGTGTCACATGATGTGTCACATGACCTCAGTATATATACACACCTGTTCAGAAAGGCCCCAGAGTCTGCAACACCACTAAGCAAGGGGCACCACCAAGCAAGCGGCACCATGAAGACCAAGGAGCTCTCCAAACAGGTCAGGGACAAAGTTGTGGAGAAGTACAGATCAGGGTTGGGTTATAAAAAAATATCCAAAACTTTGAACATCCCACCGAGCACCATTAAATTCATTATTACAAAATGGAAAGAATATGGCACCACAAGAAATCTGCTAAGTGAGGGCAGCCCACCAAAACTCACAGACCATGTAAGGAGGGCATTAATCAGAGGCAACAAAGAGACCAAAGATAACCCTGAAGGAGCTGCAAAGCTCCACAGTGGAGATTGGAGTATCTGTCTGTAATGGGGTGAGTGACTGGTTGCCGGGAAGTCAGGCGCAGGAGAGCAGAGATGGGTGATAACAGGATGGGTGATAACAACTTTAATATACACCCTAGCCCAAAGGCACAGGCGAGGCAGCGCAGAGCACAACCACAGTAACATGAACCGGATTAAACAAAACAAACAAACCTAGGTTTGAAAGAAACCTAGCGCAAGCCAGCCTGTAGCGTAACACCCTACACAAAGAACAATTCCACACACAGACATGGGGGATACAGAGGGTAATATACATTTAGTCTGATGAGGGAATGTGAACCAGGTATGCGGGAAAACAAGACAAAACAAATGGAAAATGAAAGGTGGAGCGGCGATGGCTAGAAGACCGGTGACATCTACCACCGAACGCCGCCCGAACAAGGAGAGGTAGAAGTCGTGACAGTACCCAAGCCGCGCACCGACACCAGCCTCGGGGATGACCCGGAGGGCGAGGTGCAGGGCGATCCGGATGAAGACTGTGGAACTCCCGCAGCATAGAAGGGTCCAAAACGTCCTCCACCGGGACCCAGCATCTCTCCTCCGGACTGTACCCCTCCCAGTCCACGAGGTACTGAAGGCCCCTCGCCCGACGCCTCGAATCCAGTATGGAGCGAACAGAGTACGCCGGGGCCCCCTCGATGTCCAAAGGGGGCGGAGGAACCTCCCGCACCTCAGACTCCTAGAGCGGACCAGCCACCACTGGCCTGAGGATAGACACATGGAACGAGGGGTTAATACGGTAATCGGGGGGAAGCTGTAACCGGTAACTAACCTCGTTCAGTCTCCTCAGGACTTTAGATGGCCCCACAAACCGCGGCCCCAGCTTCCGGCAGGGCAGGCGGAGGGGCAGGTTTCGGGTCAAAAGCCAGACCCGGTCCCCCGGTGCGAACACCAGGGCCTCACTGCGGTGACGGTCTGCACTGGCCTTCTGGCGCAGCACGGCCCGCTGGAGGTGAACATGGGCGGCGTCCCAGGTCTCCTCCACGCGCCTGAACCAGTCGTCCACCGCAGTAGCCTCGGTCTGACTCTGATGCCAATGCGCCAGAACCGGCTGGTACCCCAGTACACACTGGAGGGGCGAGAGGTTAGTGGAGGAGTGGCGGAGCGAGTTCTGAGCCATCTCGGCCCAGGGCATGAATGCCGCCCACTCCCCCGGCCGGTCCTGACAATAAGACCGCAGAAACATACCTACATCCTGGTTCACTCTCTCCACCTGCCCATTACTCTCGGGGTGAAAACCCGAGGTAAGGCTGATCGAGACCCCCAGACGTTCCATGAACGCCCTCCAGACCCTCGAAGTGAACTGGGGACCCCTATCAGACACTATAACCTCAGGCACCCCGTAGTGCCGGAAGACGTGTGTAAACAAGGCCTCCGCAGTCTGTAGGGCCGTAGGGAGACCGGGCAGAGGGAGGAGACGACAGGACTTGGAAAAACGGTCCACAACGACCAGGATCATGGTGTTACCCTGTGAGGGAGGAAGATCAGTGAGGAAATCGACCGACAGATGCGACCAAGTCTGTTGTGGAACGGGTAAGGGGTGTAGCTAACCTCTGGGCAGGTGCCTAGGAGCCTTACACTGAGCGCACACCGAGCAGGAGAAAACATAAACCCTCATGTCCTTTGCCAAGGTGGGCCACCAGTACTTCCCACTCAGACAGCGCACCGTCCGACCGATGCCTGGATGACCAGAGGAGGGTGACGTGTGGGCCCAATAGATCAACCGGTCACAGACAGCAGACGGAACGTACAGACGCCCAGCGGGACACTGGAGGGGAGCGGGCTCTGCGCGTAACGCCCTCTCAATGTCCGCGTCCAGCTCCCACACTACCGGCGCCACCAGGCAGGAGGCCGGGAGTATGGGGGTGGGATCCATGGGCCGCTCCTCTGTGTCATACAGCCGGGACAGTGCGTCTGCCTTAACATTCTGGGAACCTGGCATGAAAGACAGGGTGAAAACAAAACGGGTAAAAAACATGGCCCACCTTGCCTGACGAGGATTCAGTCTCCTCGCTGCCCGGATGTACTCCAGGTTGCTGTGGCCAGTCCAGATGAGAAAAGGGTGTTGAGCCCCCTCAAGCCAATGTCTCCACGCCTTCAACGCCTTCACCACAGCCAACAGCTCTCGGTCCCCCACATCATAGTTTCGCTCCGCCGGGCTGAGCTTCTTCGAGAAGAAGGCATAGTGGCGGAGCTTTGGTGGCATACCCGAGCGCTGAGAGAGCACGGCTCCTATCCCAGCCTCGGACCAGTCCACTTCCACCGTGAACGCCAAAGAGGGATCCGGATGCGCCAGCACGGGAGCCGAGGTAAACGGAGCCCTTAGGTGACCAAAAGCCCTGTCTGCCTCAGCCGACCACTGCAAATGCACCGGGCCCCCCTTCAGCAGTGAGGTAATGGGAGCCGCTACCTGACCAAAACCCCGGATAAACTTCCGGTAGTAATTGGGAATCCCTAAAAAACGCTGCACCTCCTTTACCGTGGTGGGAGTCGGCCAATTACGCACAGCTGAAATGCGGTCACTCTCCATCTCCACCCCTGAGGTGGAAATGCGGTATCCTAGGAAGGAGACAGATTGCTGGAAGAACAGGCATTTCTCAGCCTTGACATACAGGTCATGCTCCAACAGTAGACCAAGCACCCTGCGCACCAAGGACACATGCTCGGCGCATGCAGCGGAGTATATCATAATGTCATCGATATACACCACTACACCCTGCCCTTGCAGGTCCCTGAAAATCTTGTCCACAAAGGCTTGGAAGACTGACGGAGCATTCATCAACCTGTACGGCATGACGATGTACTCATAATGCCCTGAGGTGGTACTAAACGCTGTCTTCCACTCGTCTCCCTCCCAGATACGCACAAGGTTGTAAGCGCTCCTGAGATCTAGTTTTGTGAAGAAGCGCGCCCCATGCATTGACTCAATCGCTGTGCCTATGAGAGGTAGCGGGTAACTGTACTTCACAGTGATCTGGTTTAGGGCTCGATAGTCAATACACAGGCGCAGACCTCCCTCCTTCTTCACAAAAAATACATTTGGGGGGGGGGGGGCATACACTATAGCTCAGTATTTGTATTATTTATGTTATACAGTCTTTTTTTGCTTATCTTTATCAACAGTGCCAATACTTTCGGACCTGACTGTATATACAATTTTCTGTAGTGTCCATACAGCTCAAGGTGCATAATTAGGTTTTGCAAAGCCAGACGCCGTACTTTCCTTCAGTGGCCCAGCCAGAGCCCGGACTTGAACCCAAACCAACATCTCTGGAAAGAAATTAGCTGTGCAGTGACGCTCCCCATCCAACCTGACAGAGCTTGAGAGGATCTGTAGTATAATACCCAAGAAGACTCGAGGCTTGAATTGCTGCTAAAGGTGAATGGAGCAAAGTACAGAGAGGGAAAGATGAATGGAGCAAAGTACAGAGAGATCCTTGATGAAAACCTGCGCCAGAGCGCTCAGGACCTCAGACTGGGGTGAAGGTTCACCTTCCAACAGGACAACAACACCCTAAGCACACAGCCAAGACAACACAGGAGGCTCTGAATGTCCTTGAGTGGGCCAGCCAGAGCCAGAACTTGAACCCGATCAGACATCTCTTGAGAGACTTGAAAATAGCTGTGCAGCGACGCTCCCCATCCAACCTGATAGAGCTTGAGAGGATATGCACAGAAGAATTGGAGAAACTGCCCAAGGACAGGTGTGGCAAGCTTGAATTTAAGTATGCTCTCTCTAATTCTCTCTTTCTCTCTTTCTTTCTCTCTCTCGGAGGACTTGAGCCCTAGGACCATGAGCCCGGACTTGAGAACAGTTGAAACTGGAGCAGCAGCACAGCCAGGTGGACTGGGGACAGCAAGGAGTCATCAGGTCAGGTTGTCCTGAGGCATGGTCCTAGGACTCAGGTCCTCCGAGAGAAAGAAAGAAAGAGAGATAGAGAAAAAGAGAATTAGAGAGAGCATACTTAAATTCACACAGGACACCAGATAAGACAGGAGAAATACTCCAGATATAACAGTCTGACCCTAGCCCCCCGACACATAAACTATTGCAGCATAAATCCTGGAGACTGAGACAGGAGGGGTCGGGAGACACGGTGGCCCCGTCCGACGATACCCCCGGACAGGGCCAAACAGGAAGGATATAACCCCACCCACTTTGCCAAAGCACAGCTCCCACACCACAAGAGGGATATCTTCAACCACCAACTTACTATCCTGAGCCCACGAAGATCTCCCCCACGGCACGAACCCAGGGGGGGCGCCAACCCGGATGGGAAGATCACGTCAGTGACTCAACCCACTCAAGTGACCCACACCTCCTAGGGATGGCATGGAAGAGCACCAGTAAGCCAGTGACTCAGCCCCTGTAATAGGGTTTGAGGCATAGAATCCCAGTAGAGAGAGGGGAACCGGCCAGGCAGAGACAGCAAGGGCGGTTTGTTGCTCCAGTGCCTTTCCGTTCACTTTCACACACCTGGGCCAGACTACACTCAATCATAGGACCTACTGAAGAGATGAGTCTTCAATAAAGACTTAAAGGTCGAGACCGAGTCTGCGTCTCTCACATGGACCGGCAGACCATTCCATAAAAATGGAGCTCTATAGGAGAAAGCCCTGCCTCCAGCTGTTTGCTTAGAAATTCTAGGGACAATAAGGATGCCTGTGTCTTGTGACCGTAGCGTACGTGTAGGTATGTACGGCAGGACCAAATCGTAAAGGTAGGTAGGAGCAGCCTATGTAATGATTTGTAGGTTAGCAGTAAAAGCTTGAAATCAGCCCTAGCCTTAACAGGAAGCCACTGTAGAGAGGCTAGCATTGGGGTAATATGATCAAATTTTGGGGTTCCATTCAAGATTCTAGCAGCCGTGTTTAGCACTAAATGGTCTACTCGTGAGGCTTTTGCCAACATGATTTTGCATTATTCACAATTCACATAGGCCTACCTGCAATGCGTACTCCGTTTGGCTTATATCCATCCTCATTTCCAAAGAGCACCTCTTGTCCGGTTACCAAAGACACACTCCTCCAAACATTGGCTATTCAAAAATGCTCAGCCCTATAACGCCATATCAACAGTAGGCCTGGGCTATACAGTGTCTTGCTTATTGAGAATGTGCCTCACATGTACAATACAATTTATGGAAGCCAAGTATTTTTATTTGAGAAGTGCAATGCATAAAGGCTCATTAAGTCAATTACAACAATGTTGACTGTCAACAATCCAAACATATTGAGCAAACACTGCATGTATTTTTTGTTGTTGTTGCTATCACTTGTTACGAATTGGAGTTGAGGACAATACAAAACAAAGACCGTCAATAACCTATGGAACTTGAGACAAACGTATGCAGTATTAAGCCATGAAACTCCTTGATTGGCCAGTGAGTGGCCAAGCCCTCGTCACACCTACGACTTGTTTATTCATCAAAACCCAGCCCGTTCACACTACCACCAGCTATTGTGCTCATAATAATGGCTGTGAAAATAACCTAAATATTTGTGACACACCGCTGGACCTATAGAGCTACCGCCAACTCTTAGATTTACCATGGCGTTAGGTTTGTTAAAATAGAGCCCAATGTATTGTACTGGTAGCAGCTGTGTAGATGTAATTCCTCTTGTCTCCTTCTGACGGACTCTTTTTGAATCAGGTGGATCTTGCTATTCTACAATACGTCAGGCGTATTTCTGGATCTCTACACATGCAAAAAAATCCTCTTTGACAAATGTTCCTTTCATTGCTGTATATCCCAGTCTATTGTTAATGACAGAGCATGGGCCTTTGATGATGCAGAGCCCTGTTCAATTCCCCCCTGTCATGTATTTGTGTCTAATCCCTTGTTGAATGCCAGTTGTAATCTGTTACAATTTGCTGCTGCTGTTTGAAAAGTTCCTCAGTAATCTCCTGGGCTTGGAATGAGAAATAAGCCTGGTACCCGGCTGGATAAGGGGGTCAGGTGCAATCTGGGCCAGTGTCGCTCCCCAGATGTCTGAGGCTTTGCGGGGCTTTGGCCCTGTCTGTTCCCTCTTCCATCAGCTCCACTACTGTCTACTGTTGTCTTCTCTTGCTCTCTCTCTTTCTCTGTTTCTCTCTCTCTCTCACGTCAATCTGCTTTGTGAATGATGAGCCGCCACTAAAGCCTGATTCATCCTGATCTGAGTGTCATTGCACCGGAGGTCCGGAGCGAAGGCACAGGACAACGTCCCGCCATTCCAAGGACTTAGTTTACTCTGTTGACATTGTCGGGACTTTATCAATTTAGATGTTTGCCCAGCAGTTGAGCTCAAGCTCCCCAAGAGTCCGGTTAAATTGGATCCACAGTTTTGCCATCAAACAGAAATATGAAAGGATGTGCGTTTCACGGCTGCTTGAAGGCTGTACGAAAGTCTCACAAGGCTTGTAAGTAGATCTAGTGTTAACATGCCTGTTGATCTCCTTAGTTTATTAATAGTAATTTTAAGATGAAAAAAAACATGCTATTTTTTTCTGTCGCTGATCATGAGTTTTTCTCCTAAATATAAACATGAGCAGCTCCCGCTCAGCCCAGTCTAAGATCTTCTCTGTCCTGGTACCCAAATGGTGGAATCAGCTTCACCCTGAAACTAGGACAGCAGAGTCCCTACCCATCTACCCAAAAACATTTGAAACCCTACATCGTATATAATCCCACAGCAACCCCTCACCCCTTCCCTTGCCTTTTGTGAACTAACACTTGACTTTTTTCTCCTCTGTTAGCACTGACTGCTGATACCTAGTAAAAATATACTGTAAGTCTCTCTGGATAAGAGTGTCTGCTAAATGACTAAAATGAACATGAAAATACCCAAATACTCACTTTTGTGCCTTGGCATAGAGGCCTGATCTGGCAAAGATTGTGTGTCTGGAGTTTAATAAAAGGATATCTTATTGTTGCATTTATCGCTGTCCATGATTCTTTGTGAAGCCTGGGGGAAGCGATATGTTGCTGTGGAAATGCATGTGCTATGTGACTCACTGATTCTATCAATGTCAGTGTCAAAAAGTATAATTTTCCCCCCGACCAAATCCCCCACTTATCTCTGATATTTCCTCAAAAGAAAGAATCCCCTAGAGTGTTGGAAACAGTGAATTGGAAACAGCAGTGGTGGTCGGTGCCAATTAGAAAGGACAATAATTGTTTTATGAGCAAGACCTTTTACAGCATAATATGAGCTCAATGTAACAACGATAGGTTTAGGCTACTACATGATTCTCAAATGTTCCCTATACCCATCACAACCTAGCCTAAGAATGAAAGTTCACAAGATAGTTGCGCAGGTCGAGTAATCAAGGTGACAGACAGTGAGACATTAAATTCCGCCTTGCACACTCTTGCCTGCATCTAGCGTGTAATCATTAGTCCAAACAGTTGCAAACGAGAGTTTCTGTTGGACAAATTCAGGTACGTTTATCCTCGTTTCATTCTGTTTGCTTCCGTTTAAGAAATGTTTTAACATAATCGGCAGAATGAATACACCCCTGATCACCCACAAACACTTTCATAGTGGCCACATTTCACCTTTATTTAACCAGGTAGGCTAGTCGAGAACAAGTTCTCATTTACAACTGCGGTCTGGTCAAGATAAAGCAAAGCAGTGCGACACAAACAACAACACAGAGTTACACATGGAATAAACAAATGTACAGTCAATAACACAATAGAAAAAAAATCTATATACAGTGTGTGCAAATGAGGTAAGATTAGGGAGGTAAGTCAATAAATATGCCGTAGTGGCGAAGTAATTACAATTTAGCAAATTAACACTGGAGTGATAGATGTGCAGATGATGATGTGCAAGTAGAAATACTGGTGTGCAAAAGAGCAGAAAAGTGAATAAAAACAATATGGGGATGAGGTAGGTAGATTGGATAGTGTCACGTCCTGGCCAGTATAAGGGTTAATTGGTATTGTAGTTTGGTCAGGACGTGGCAGAGGGTATTTGTTTTATGTGGTTCGGGGTGGTGTGTTAGTTAGGAGGTCGTTTGATTGATTATTTCCGGGTTTTGAGTTGTGGTCTATTTCTATGTTGAGTCTGGTTTATGTATGTCTATGTTTGGTTAATTGGGGTTGGGACTCTCAATTGAAGGCAGGTGTTGTCTATTTGCCTTTGATTGAGAGTCCCATATATGTGGGTGTGTTTGTTTGTCAGTTGTGGGGAATTGTTCTTGCACCGCGTTTGCATAGCCTGTAAGACTGTCCATGTTGTGAGTATCATTTATTGTTTTGTTTTCCGGTGGATGCTTTGCCTTTTACCATTAAAAGAAAATGAGTATCCACAATCCCGCTGCGCCTTGGTCCTTTTCTCTCCCATGCGACATATTCGCCGAAGAGTACGACATTTTCTGTGACAGATAGGCTATTTACAGATGGGCTATATCCAGCTGCAGCAATCGGTTAGCTGCTCAGATAGCTGATGTTTAAAGTTAGTGAGGGAAATATAAGTCTCCAGCTTCAGCTAATTTTTATTTGAATTTTTTTATTTGTTCTTTATTTTTTATTTATTTTTATTATTTTATTTTTTCTTATTTTTTTCTATATTTTTTATATTTATATTTATTAATTTTTTATTTATTTTTTTCTTGTTTTTTAAATTTTTAATATTTTTTTAATTTAATGTCTTTTTTTGGTCTTTTTTTCCTTCATTTTTTTTTGCAATTCGTTCCAGTCATTGGCAGCAGAGAACTGGAAGGAAAGGCAGCCAAATAGGTATACAATGATCAGTTTGCTCATTGTATAATTCCTTGTCGCATCTAAACACTTTATCCCTTTTACCTTCGCTTGTGGACTTCAGTGCGCAACACAAGAGCTGTTTGTGACCAGGCGAAAAAATACATTCTAAGCCAAACCTTCATACCATAACCGCTAACCGCTACAGACAGCCTTAATCGTTGTCACCATATTAGCTAATGTCATAGTCAACATATCTACTAGAACTAGAGCAAGCAGTTTAGCATCCGTATTGGTTCGGTCCTGCCCCCAAACCAGGCTCGAACGGTACTTGAATTGCGAGTGAGGAGTGCCGGTGGAGCATCATGTCTCAGCTTCCTAAAGAAAAATCTGGCTTCCAAAAACGAAAAGAAAGAAAAGAAAGCTGTCGCCCAATTTTTCACAAAAGAAGGTGGGTGTAGTCCGTGAGTGGTGGAAATTAACCTGTTAGCTTAGTCCATAGTGAAATAGGCTACTTTTGCTCCCCTAACATTAGTTACATGGACTTTTCTGTGAAGATATTGTGTGTTTACATTTCGCTCCTCTTTTAGCTGACATTTAATCAGTGCAGGTAAACTTTTAGCAAGCTATTCATACTAAATCAGTTGTCCCTGCCTGGTGCCAGGCCCAACAGATGCAGCTTCAGGCTCAGCAGCCCTGTCTTCCCATCTCCATGAACCTGAACCAGCCCTACTCCCAACTGAAGAAGGAGATGAGCAGCATTGTGTTGAATGACATGTCAGTTGGAATAAATGCAGGTACTGCAATGCATTGAGGACAGGAATGTGATTCTCCAGTCAGGAAAAATCTCACTTGACACAGAGGCAGCCAATATCAGAGCCTTAAAGGAAGAGCTCTTAGAGATGGATGAGAGTCTCTCCTGTCTGAGGCAACACTGATTGCTACACAAATGGATGTTGCACCTCAATTTAGCAAGGAACACAGCCGCCAGAGGAAAAGGAAGAGATTCCTTGATGAGACCTCTTAAGAGGAGACAGCTCAGGACAGTGCAGCAACGGTGTTTCAGAACATAGTGTTTTTTACTGCTAGGTTTCACACCACTGCAAAAATTGTAGAATAATTTTCTGATGTTCTGAAAGTTGGGCAGATTAGTGAGGATAAAGTCCCTTCTGTGTGCCAACCACTGATCATTAAGTATTCCAGAGATCTTACACCTGAGTTTCATAATGAAGTAAGACACCTGAACACTGTATATGCTGCCACTTTCCCCCCTAACTTCTCCCCTCTTGGTCACCTGAATGCAATTTGTAAGATGCAGCTGCAAAGCATTTTTGGAGAAGTGTGCAATGCTTTACATATATTTTGCACACTGCCTGTGACTGATGCTGGTGGCGAGAGAGCTTTCAGTAAGCTAAAACTGATAAACTATTTGAGATCCGCTATGTCCCAGGACAGGCTTTGCAGTCTTGCCATGCTGACCATTTAAAGTCAGTTAGCTAGAAAGCTGAACTTCAAAGACTTGATCAGTGACTTTGCTAGCAACGCTCAGCGCTGGGCTCTTGGTGATTAAAGCTGAGCAAGGGCCAGTGATAACTGTTAAATGGCATGGCTATGGATATTGGATCACTACACACATGATGCCCACAGGCTGAGAACAAGACTGAGAACAAGATATATCTCAAAGTAATGGCTGGATTGCCATAACATTTGTTGTGCACAATCAAGACCCCAAGTGGAAGAAACCTATTGATTTGGTGACCTCTTGACCTTTCCTCTAGCGCCACCATCAGGCCTTTTCATTTCCATTTTGTTTTCAATTTCCACTTTTACAGCTGCTTATTGTCTAGTTGGTATGTATACTTAGTTCAACAATCTGCTGCTGATTTTATTATTTTGTTTGTTACATCATTCTATAGATGATGATGTTAATTTATTTTATTTGAAGCGGTTAATGTATATTTAAGTTATATTTATTTTAAGTTATTCATTAATGTTAAGAGAATTTTCCATTCAAGAATTTTACCATTCAAATTACATTTAGACTGTAAAAGATGTCCTTTAGCACATTACATCAAATAGTGAATTCCACTGTATGCAGAATGTTGCATGCATGTCTGCACAGTGTTATATTGTCACAGCTCACTGTCAGTAAATATCCTACAGTAAATATTGGACCACAACAGAGTTGCAAGCCTGCAAAGGTAGAGTTATTTAAAGCTTTGAATGGGTCGATTGGGTTCTGGAGGTGTGTGGTTACAGCAATTGCGCAGAGTTGTTGTGGCCTGTGGTGGTGGGGCCCAATGTGATATCTTTTCATGGGGCCCAAAATCCCTGGCGGCGCCCCTGGCCCCGGTGGCAATAAATTAATAAAACCAAAGGCTACCTTGGATAGCAATAGCCAGCTGGCTAACATAACATTCCTCTCTGTTTGAGCCGGGTGTTTGAGTAGGTTAAACTAGCTAGCTGCATTCGCTGGCTTAGAAAGTGAAAGTGAAGAAAATACAACATAATTTCTCTTGCTCTCTTTTGCTTTTCCTTAATTTTTTAAGAAATGAATTTGTTCAAAACAGTCTTTCTATTTGAGTCAACTACTCACCACATTTTATGCACTGCAGTGCTAGCTAGCTGTTGCTTATGCTTTCAGTACTAGATTCATTCTCTGATCCTTTGATTGGGTGGAAAACATGTCAGTTCATGCTGCAAGAGCTCTAATAGGTTGGAGGACGTCCTCCGGAAGGTGTCATAATTGCTGTGTACTGTAAGTCTATGGAAGGGGGTGAGAACCATGAGCCTCCTATGTTTTCTGCTGAAGTCAATGTACTCAGAGGAGGATGGAAACTAGCTGTCCTCCAGCTACACCATGGTGCTACCCCAGAGAGTGCTGTTGAGGCTACTGCAGTCCATTGCAAAACAGTGTGTTTTAATTAGAGGTCGACCGATTAATCGGAATGGCCGATTTAATTAGGGCCGATTTCAAGTTTTCATAACAATCGGTAATCGGTATTTTTGGCCACCGATTTGCCGAATCAAAAAAAATTATTATTTAACTAGGCAAGTCAGTTAAAGAACACATTCTTATTTTCAATGACGGCCTAGGAACGGTGGGTTAACCGCCTTGTTCAGGGGCAGAACGACAGATTTTTACCTTGTCGCTTGGGGATGCAACCTTACGTTAACTAACGTTGCCACGGTAAGTTGCTAGCTAGCATTAAACTTATCTTATAAAAAAACAATCAATCAATCATAAACACTAGTTAACTACACATGGTTGATGATATTACTAGTTTATCTAGCCTGTCCTGCTTTGCATATAATCGATGTGGTGCGCATTCGCGAAAAAGGACTGTCTTTGCTCCGACGTGTACCTAACCATAAACATCAATGCCTTTCTTAAAATCAATACACAGAAGTATATATTTTTAAACCTGCATATTTAGCTAAAAGAAATCCAGGTTAGCAGGCAATATTAACCAGGTGAAATTGTGTCAATTCTCTTGCGTTCGTTGCACGCAGAATCAGAGTATACAGAATCTGGCTCGTTGCGAACTAATTTGCCAGAATTTTACGGAACTATGAAATAACATTGTAGGTTGTGCGATGTAACAGGAATATTTAGACTTATGGATGCCACCCGTTAGATAAAATACGGAACGGTTCCGTATGTCACTGAAAGAATAATGTTTTCGAGATGATAGTTTCCGGATTTGACCATATTAATGACCTAAGGTTTATTATATTATAGTTAAGTCTATGATTTGATATTTGATAGAGCAGTCTGACTGAGCGGTGGTAGGCAGCAGCAGGCTCGTAATAGTCAAAGGTATATGGTTTAGAGAAAAATAGTCGACGCGTCATAATTCCTGTAATAACTTGCGGCTGAACTTGAAAGGGGTTCCTTCGTTATTTTACCGTTCATGTCTTCCATAGAGAATGTCTTGATCTACTTCAAATAAGGTCTGTGTTTTGTGCTTAAACCGCCTCGGCGTTTTGATACCCGTGTAAATCTCACTAGGTAACGTTTGTCAACATATTTTCATAAATCCACTCTACAAAAAAATGTATCTTCGCTTATATTGATCAGAGTTATATCCTATGGATATCTACACAGTTATAAAATTGGCAAGGTGGTGTAAGCCTAAACCAAACACAGACCTTATTTTAAGTGAATCTAAAAATATCCTATGGAATAAATGAAGGAACCGCTTTTCAGATTTTGCTAGAAGGTGTCATGGGAATTATGACTCGCACTTTGGTAGTCAATTCTTACCATGCCCATTATTAAAATAGGATTTCCTGCATATAGAAATTACAGTTTTTGTTTTCAGCATTCATCACAGGTAACTTAAACTCAATTTTTATTATTCAAACAGTTGAGAGTATTTGTCTCCTAAGCAGACTCTTCAGTATCGTTGTCACATCAGAGCTGTGTGTGTGTGTGTGTGTGTGTGTGTGGGTGTGGGTGTGTGGGTGTGTATATATACATATTTAAAAAAGCATAATAATAATCGTCCGATTAATCGCTATCGGCTTTTTTGGGTCCTCCAATAATTGGTATCGGTATCGGCGTTGAAAAATCATAATCGGTCGACCTCTAGTTTTAATCAATTATTTTGGTGACGTGAATATATTTAGTATTGTTTTATCTAAAAAGGAAAACTTTAATGTTTCACAATTTCTATTTTATGAAATTCACTGAGGAGGATGGTCCTCCTCTACCTCCCCTGAGGAGCCTCCACTGGTAAACAGTGAAGAATTGTAAACGGTGTTCAGAAAGTATTGGTGTAATTTTCACCACCAATACATATCACTGTAAATCCATGACGGGGAGTGTGCAAGTGCATACTTTGGGGGAAGTGTGGAGAATCAGGATGCAGCTTCTTAGATAATCAGGCTTTTCCTTGCTAAATAGTTTGGATGCTGAAGCAACAGATCGAGATAGCAAACGTTTGTATAAAAGGGTGGTATTCTTTAACATAAGTAGCGAACTAAGTCTTGAAGTTCTGCTTCTGCTGTTGTAAGGCATAACAGGCTACTGACAGTGTTGCAATACCAGCAGTTGTCTTTTTAATATTCATAGGCTACTTATATTTTGACAGCTCAAGTTTAGTTTGTTTTGAGTCATGTATTGACCTGGCAGGACTAAGGAAGTGGGCCTTTGTGAGTATATGGCTCACTGATTGGATTACATTGACAATTTTTTTGTGTGCGTGTTTATTCCATAGAGAATGATAGAGGCCTCTAGTGGCCAAAATTACTTTTTAGCATGGGCAGCACCATTGTGGGCTTCCGCCGTATTAAAATAGTAAACTGTTTTGATTCCTATGGGTTGTAGCCTCAATGGCGCTTCCCATTCTGTCACAGACACTATAATGGCACAGATATAAAGATGAGTCCTCTATCTATCTCTATGGTTTGTTCAAGCAGCAACCATTGGTGCATTCTGTGTCGTGGACAAAGAAGCTACAAATTGTGCCTTTAAGTCTGACACCAGAACATTGCACTGTATTCCTCCAAGAGCGTATCCAGACATATTCAACACAGTGTTTTGTGGAAATTCTCAATCCACCCCTGAGCATCAACAAAACTGACCACAAGCTCTGTTTTTGATTCAAGACAACATCATCACAATAGGCTTCATCAACATTAGCAGTTGTTTTTGTTTTTTCATGTAGGCCCGATTCATTATGCTTAATACAAATGGGTTCACACTTTAACTAGCCTTGAATAAGCCACAAAAGTGAATTCCATTTGCTATAGCAACCACTTGTGGAAAGGGGCCCTACGAATCGAATAGGTCATAGATTAGACCCAGAGTAATTTAGCATATTAACCTCATAATTATGAAAAATATATACGCTATGGTTAGGGAAAAAATCATTCCATGTTGGCTTTTTATACATAACCACAAAACTTGTTTTTGTTGGAAGTTCTCAGACCTCTATTGATCTTTTGATACCACGAGGAGTCACAATCCCCCTTCATATTTAAAAAAAAAAAAGTTTTTTATGAAAGAATAGTTAGGATATACGGAGAGAGGGAGATAGTGATAGAAGGGCACAGGACAGAGCCATCATTTGCAATTATGCTTGTGGTGTATTTCTGTACATTTTCTTGTTGGACAATGTAGCATCCAAATGTGTAATAGTTGATGGTGAACAATATGGTTATCCAAATGTGAGCTGGATGGAGTAAATTGTTTTACTCTCTGTTTGGTTATATAACACAGGAAGTAAGCATTTGCCAGTTATCTTAAGTTCTGTAAATGTTGGTGTCCTGAGTGGTATACTACGAAGTAAACTAGATCAACTCAGGCTTTTATAAAGCTAGGCCAGCTTCACATTGCAGATCAGTCTTCAACCTTCAACTGTACTATGATGGTGGATATTGCTCGTCCGCCTGCCCCCAACTCTAGTAGGCTTGTAACTGCGCATTCATGTCGCACATGGCTAGTCAAATGCCAGACTCTTCATTGAGACAATGCTGAAACATCAATCCATGGGTGAGTCAGTGGCACATTTTCATTCGCTTTGTAGCTCTTTCAGGGTTATCTTGGTCTCTTTGTTGCCACTCTGATTAACTTCTTATGGGCAGGTGGGACGGTAGCGTCCCACCTGGCCAACATCCGGTGAAATTGCAGAGCAGAAATTCAAACGACAGTATTATACAGTGGGGGAAAAAAGTATTTGATCCCCTGCTGATTTTGTACGTTTGCCCACTGACAAAGAAATGATCAGTCTATAATTTTAATGGTAGGTTTATTTGAACAGTGAGAGACAGAATAACAACAAAAAAATCCAGAAAAACGCATGTCAAAAATGTTATAAAATGATTTGCATTTTAATGAGGGAAATAAGTATTTGACCCCTCTGCAAAACATGACTTAGTGCTTGGTGGCAAAACCCTTGTTGGCAATCACAGAGGTCAGACGTTTCTTGTAGTTGGCCACCAGGTTTGCACACATCTCAGGAGGGATTTTGTCCCACTCCTCTTTGCAGATCTTCTCCAAGTCATTAAGGTTTCGAGGCTGACGTTTGACAACTCGAACCTTCAGCTCCCTCCACAGATTTTCTAAGGGATTAAGATCTGGAGACTGGCTAGGCCACTCCAGGACCTTAATGTGCTTATTCTTGAGCAAATCCTTTGTTGCCTTGGCCGTGTGTTTTGGGTGATTGTCATGCTGGAATACCCATCCACGACCCATTTTCAATGCCCTGGCTGAGGGAAGGAGGTTCTCACCCAAGATTTGACAGTACATGGCCCCGTCAAATGATGCGGTGAAGTTGTCCTGTCCCATTAGCAGAAAAACACCCCCAAAGCATAATGTTTCCACCTCCATGGTTGACGGTGGAGATGGTGTTCTTGGGGTCATAGGCAGCATTCCTCTTCCTCCAAACACGGCGAGTTGAGTTGATGCCAAAGAGCTCCATTTTGGTCTCATCTGACCACAACACTTTCACCAGTTGTCCTCTGAATCATTCAGATGTTCATTGGCAAACTTCAGACGGGCATTTATATGTATTCTTGAGCAGAGGGACCTTGCGGGCGCTGCAGGATTTCAGTCTTTCACGGTGTAGTGTGTTACCAATTGTTTTCTTGGTGACTATGGTCCCAGCTGCCTTGAGATCATTGACAAGATCCTCCCGTGTAGTTCTGGGCTGATTCCTCACCATTCTCATGATCATTGCAACCCCACGAGGTGAGATCTTGCATGGAGCCCCAGGCCGAGGGATATTGACAGTTCTTTTGTGTTTCTTCCATTTGCGAATAATCGCACCAAATGTTGTCACCTTCTCACCAAGCTGCTTGGCGATGGTCTTGTAGCCCATTCCAGCCTTGTGTAGGTCTACAATCTTGTCCCTGACATCCTTGGAGAGCTCTTTGGTCTTGGCCATGGTGGAGAGTTTGGAATTTGATTGATTGATTGCTTCTGTGGACATGTGTCTATTTTTACAGGTAACAAGCTGCATTTTTCTGGATATTTTTGTCTTAAGTCAGTTAGGATCACCACTTTATTTTAAGAATGTGAAATGTCAGAAAAATAGGAGAGAATGATTTATTTCAGCTTTTATTTCTTTCATCACATTCCCAGTGGATCAGAAGTTTGCATACACTCAATTAGTATTTGGTAGCATTGCCTTTAAATTGTTTAACCTGGGTCAAACGTTTCGGGTAGCCTTCCACAAGCTTCCCACAATAAGTTGGGTGAATGTTGGCCCATTCCTCCTGACAGAACTGGTGTAACTGAGTCAGGTTTGTAGGCCTCCTTGCTCGCACACACCTTTTCAGTTCTGCCCACAAATATTCTATGGGATTGAGGTCAGGGCATTGTGATGGCCACTCCAATACCTTGACTTTCTTGTCCTTAAGCCATTTTGCCACAACTTTGGAAGTATGCTTGGGGTCATTGTCCATTTGGAAGACCCATTTGCGACCAAGCTTTAAATTCCTGACTGATGTCTTGAGATGTTGCTTTAATAGATCCACATAATTGTCCATCCTCATGATGCCATCTATTTTGTGAAGTGCACCAGTCCGTCCTGTAGCAAAGCACCCCCACAACATAATGCTGCCACCCCCGAGATTCACAATTGGGATGGTGTTCTTTGGCTTGCAAGCCTCCCTCTTTTTCCTCCAAACATAACGATGGTCATTATGGCCAAACATTTTCATCAGACCAGAGGACATTTCTCCGAAAGTACGATCATTGTCCCCATGTGCAGTTGAAAACCGTAGTCTAGCTTTTTTATGGTTTTGGAGCAGTGGCTTCTTCCTTGCTGAGCGGCCTTTCAGGTTATGTCGATATAGGACTTGTTTTACTGTGGATATAGATACTTTTGTACCTGTTTCCTCCAGCATCTTCACAAGGTCCTTTGCTGTTGTTCTGGGATTGATTAGCACTTTTCGCACCAAAATACGTTCATCTCTAGGAGACAGAACACTTCTCCTTCCTGAGCAGTATGACGGCTGCGTGGTCCCATGGTGTTTATACTTGCGTGCTATTGGTTGTACAGATGAACGTGGTACCTTCAGGCATTTGGAAATTGCTCCCAAAGATGAACCAGACTTGTGAGGTCTACAATTTTTTTCTAAGTTCTTGGCTGATTTCTTTTGATTTTCCCATGATGTCAAGCAAAGAGGCACTGAGTTTGATGGTAGGCCTTGAAATGCATAAAAAAACATCAGCTGGTGCACACGCAGAATAATAGTTTGTGTGGAGGTGCTGACTAATGGCGAATAAACTATGAACTTTAAATCAAAATAAAGAAAGTCGCACACTCCATGTATAATCTCCCAGCAATTTAATGTGTATTTACCAACGTCGGCATCACTGTGCCTTCCTCAGGAAAAGAGGCACTGAGTTTGAAGGTAGGCCTTGAAATACATCCACAGGTAGACCTCTAATTGACTCAAATGATGTCAATTAGCCTATCAGTAGCTTTTAAAGCCATGACATAATTTTCTGCAATTTTCCAAGCTCTTTAAAGGCACGGTCAACTTAGTAAATGTCAACTTCTGACCCACTGGAATTGTGATACGGTGAATGATAAGTGAAATAATCTGTCTGTAAACAATTGTTGGAAAAATTACTTGTGTCATTCACAAAGTAGATGTCCTAACTGACTTGCCAAATCCAAAGTTTGTTAACAAGAAATTTGTGGAGTGGTTGAAAAACAAGTTTTAATGACTCCAACCTAAGTGTATGTAAACTTCCGCCTTCAACTGATATATATATATATATATATATATAAGAGTGGCCAGACGGAAGCCACTCCTCAGTAAAAGGCCCATGACTGCCTGCTTGGAGTTTGCTAAAAGGCACCTAAAAGACTCTCAGACGATGAGAAACAAGATACTCTGGTCTGATGAAACCAATATGGAACTCTTTGGCCTTAATGCCAAGCGTCACGTCTAGAGAGCACCTGGCACCATCCCTACAGTGAAGCATGGTGGTGGCAGCATCATGCAGTGGGGATATTTTTCAGCGGCAGGGAGACTACTTTCGATGAACGGAGCAAGGAAGAGAGATCCTTGATGAAGACCTGCTCAGGACCTCAGACTGGGGTGAAGGTTCACCTTCCAACAGGACAACGACCCTAAGCACACAGCCAAGACAATGCAGGAGTGGCTTCGGGACAAGTCCCTGCCAAAGCACGGCCTTGATCCCGATTTAAAATCTCTGGAGAGACCTGCAAATAGCTGTGCAGCAACACTCCCCATCTAACCTAACAGAGCTTGAGAGGATCTGCAGAGATGAATGGGAAGATCTCCCCCAAATACAGCCGTGGCCAAAAGTTTTGAGAATGACACAAATATTAATTTCCACAAGGTTTGCTGCTTCAGTGCCTTCAGATATTTTTGTCAGATGTTACTATGGAATACTGAAGTATAATTACAAGCATTTCATAAGTGTCAAAGGCTTTTATTGACAATTACATTAAGTTGATGCAAAGAGTCAATATTTGCAGTGTTGACGCTTCTTTTTCAAGACCTCTGCAATCCACTCTGGCATGCTGTCAATTAACTTCTGGGCCACATCCTGACTGATGGCAGCCCATTCTTGCATAATCAATGCTTGGAGTTAGTCAGAATTTGTGAGTTTTTGTTTGTCCACCCACCTCTTGAGGATTGACCACAAGTTCTCAATGGGATTAAGGTCTGGGGAGTTTCCTACCCAAAATATCGATGTTTTGTTCCCCAAGCCACTTAGTTATCACTTTTGCCTTATGGCAAGGTGCTCCATCATGCTGGAAAAGGCATTGTTCGTCACCAAACTGTTCCTGGATGGTTGGGAGAAGTTGCTCTCGGAGGATGTACCATTCTTTATTCATAGCTGTGTTCTTAGGCAAAATTGTGAGTGAGCCCACTCCCTTGGCTGAGAAGCAACACCACACATGAATGGTCTCAGGATGCTTTACTGTTGGCATGACACAGGACTGATGGTAGCGCTCACCTTGTCTTCTCCGGACAAGCTTTTTTCCGGATGCCCCAAACAATCGGAAAGGGGATTCATCAGAGAAAATGACTTTACCCCAGTCCTCAGCAGTCCAATCCCTGTACCTTTTGCAGAATATCAGTCTGTCCCTGATGTTTTTCCTGGAGAGAAGTGGCTTCTTTGCTGCCCTTCTTGACACCAGGCCATCCTCCAAAAGTCTTTGCCTCACTGTGCAGATACACTCACACCTGCTTGCTGCCATTCCTGAGCAAGCTCTGTACTGGTGGTGCCCCGATCCCGCAGCTTTATAAACTTAGGAGACGGTCCTGGCGCTTGCTGGACTTTCTTGGGCGCCCTGAAGCCTTCTTCACAACAATTGAACCGCTCTGCTTGAAGTTCTTGATGATCCAATAAATGGTTGATTTAGGTGCAATCTTACTGGCAGCAATATCCTTGCCTGTGAAGCCCTTTTTGTGCAAAGCAATGATGACGGCACATGTTTCCTTGCAGGTAACCATGGTTGACAGAGGAGGACCAATGATTCCAAGCACCACCCTCCGTTTGAAGCTTCCAGTCTGTTATTCAAACTCAATCAGCATGACAGAGTGATCTCCAGCCTTGTCCTCGTCAACACTCACACCTGTGTTAACGAGAGAATCACTAACATGATGTCAGCTGGTCCTTTTGTGGCAGGGCTGAAATGCAGTGGACATGTTTTTTGGGGATTCAATTCATTTGCATGGGAAAGAGGGACTTTGCAATTAATTGCAATTAATCTGATCACTCTTCATAACATTCTGGAGTATATGCAAATTGCCATCATAGAAACTGAGGCAGCAGATTTTGTGAAAATTAATATTTGTGTCATTCTCAAAACTTTTGGCCACTGTACAGGTGTGGCTAACTTGTAGTGTCATACCCAAGAATACTCGAGGCTGTGATCACTGCCAAAGGTGCTTCAACAAAGTACATGTACAAAGTAAAGGGTCTGAACCCTTTTATCTTTCATACATTTGCAAAAAAATTGTAAACGTATTTTTGCTTTTCCATTATGGGGTATTGTGTAGATTGATGAGAAAAACAAGAATTTAATACATTTTAGAGTAAGGCTGTACCGTAACAAAATTTGGAAAAAGTCAATACTTTCCATATGTACTGTTTAATGATAAATTATAAATACAAACAACAAAAGTAAATACACAAATATTAAGAACAATGTTACACACTATTCATTAGGTCATTGACCTTCATTTACTTCTATGGTCTTTTCGAAGACGCTCATACTCATCAGGCTAAATAGAAGCGATAGAACATAACAAAAAAGTAAATTCACTGAATAAGATCTGTACCATATTGGCAACACACATATAGGGTGATAATGTCTGGGAATAGTTAATGGAAAAAACCTTGTTGCCTGTTTTTTCCTTTTGTTGCCTCCATGGTGCTCCCATCTAGCTCAACCACTCCAGGCTCCTTCAGAAACTCATCCCCCCATTAGAAAAGACAGTCGGTTATACTCCAAGCATATAGTATCTTCATTACTGGCAAACATGTTGAATACTAGAGAGGGAGACATGACAGTACCAGAGAGATAAACACATAGGCTACTCAAAGAAGGCAGGCTCAAAGAGAGGTACACAGAAACCAACCATAAATGATGCACACAAAGTTCACACTACCCAATAGCCATCATTGAAAGGAATAGGAAAAAGGTATCTAGCTATTCTCCTATTGAAATTAAACATGTGTTCTTAGCTATCTGACAGTGTGGTGCTGGATGCCACTCCAATGCTTGATAAAGCAGGCAGAGGTAACACTTCCCTTGGAGTGGATTGTGGTGGGGCCTTTTCATAACTAGAAGATGAGAAATTACATTTTTATTTCACACATGTCCCATTATTATATCACAAACGTATGTCACAAAACCTAGCTAGTGAGCTTACTTGTCAACTCTCTACCAAGATACATTATGTTAACTAGCTAGCTAGCTAATATTGTTTCAGTAATGTTTTGTAATAACGTTAGTTACTTGGAAGTCTCAAAAATGTGAGGCAACTATACTGCCGAACACCATTACAGCTGCTTACGTTACAGGCGACCATTACAGTTCTATCCCTCTCAAACAGAGAAATGCACAAGAAACGTTAGCTAGCCATCAACACACAACAACAAATATTCAGCAATGTAAATGTAAGTAGGTTCTAAATGATCATGACTATCAAATACACATGTTTATGTCAATATCTTGACTGGTCTTAGATCATAAATACCATGTACACCTTAGTTATTTATCAAGACAGCCATATAATTTAGATAGCATAAAGCTAACCCAGATTCTCCATTCATAGCTAACACTAGCTAGCTCCTGTAGCTGATGCAACGTCTTGTTAAAATTACCTGTCAAGCAGGAAACAGGCCATCTCTGCATCAGACTTCAGCCCTTTTAGGGCCATAACTTCTCTCCAGCTATTACAATTGTTACCTATATTTACTCTGGTTTTTCCCTAAGCCTCATCATTTTGTCACTTAGCTAAACTTTTTTTGCCACCTGTATCTGCAACCAGTGCTGGGCTGGACCCTTACAAAAAAATCTACATAATGCTCTTTTAACTTGAATGGTAACTGCCATCTATGGATTACATGTCTATGGTTGGTTGCGGCTGTCAGTTTGCATTTTGCAAATTTCAAAATACAATTGCGTGAAAAATGTACAATTTGGAAAACAAATGCTGTCATCACTAATTGTGTAATACGTATTTTAACAAATGTACACAAAACATTTGATTAATAAAATATTGAATCAGTCATCTTCCTCAAATGACACAATTAACAAGGGGATGACAATCTTTGCAAGAGGAAGCGAATCTGATTTTATTGGTCCTTAACCCACATCTCAGACACTTAATTCAAGATAAATGGAGTTAACTTGCCCCAGAGCAGGCTAAAAGGTGAGCCACATTCGTTGACCAAAGTTACTTAGCTAACTACTCAAACCTCATTCGTAGTTTTGGGCTCTGCTCTCCAAAAGGTTAACTCTTATGGTTTATGTGTTTCTAACTAGTGTCACCAAACTGAATCTTTTACTGGGAAATAATGATTGATGAGTGAGTTTAAAGGTATGTTTATCAATCAACTCCTGGAGGGGCCTCTGTTTCTTTTTAGCCCGGCACTAACACACTCATCTGATTCAACCGGTTGATCATTTGAATCAGGTACATTGAGAAACACTGTTTCTGGCGCAGTTACTCTGGATTTGGCGTTTGTGCTCAACTATTCTCTCTCGCTGTTCTTCCAGGTGGTTCCACCCCAACATCACCGGCATCGAGGCAGAGCAGCTCCTCTTGACCCGGGGGGTCCACGGCAGTTTCCTAGCCCGGCCAAGCAAGAGCAACCCGGGAGATTTTACTCTCTCTATCAGGTAGGGGCCTCCATGTTCCCAGCTAACAAATGTGTCTTCCAATAACAATCTGGTTAAGTTATTTGTCAAATAACCAAAGGAGAACCTTTAGGTAATGTTACGTGAATGTTCTGTGTTAGCATGGTTCTCTGCTAGTGCTTTAGCCCACCGCTTTAGCCTAGCTCTTTATCCTAGCGTTAGCGGCCTATGCTCCACAACATTGCCCCTGGTGTAAAGTTAATCATTCAGAGCACATTGTCTCGTGAGTCAAGCCTCAAGAAATGGGAAATGATCGCTTTCCAGTAAGCAAGCTAGCAAGAGAGCAAGAGCCTTGCCTTTGGGTGAACAGTCACAGCTTGTGCGAGTTCAAGCTTGAAATATGGCTAGTTTGTTATTTTCCCACGTTTCTACGAAATGGAAAATGTTTGTTTCCCTCCTCGGTTGAAAAGAAAGCGAGAACTGGTCGTAAATAGCCTTTCACAAGAATTCACTTACGCCACTGACCCCATGTATGACATTACATTTCATTGAATTATGAACAGTGAGCTCTGTAGTTGGAGAGCTGGTAAACAGCAAGCCTCTGTGATTTCCTGTAGCGCCAGGATAGAGAGTGCCTCTGCATTGGCAACGGAAGCTTTTAAGAGGCTTATCAGTCAGACGAGCTCATGGAAAAGGTCCAGCATCGTCCTTTAGCTCGCTCTCTTTAGCAGAGGTTGGCTTGAGTAGTGAGGGAGAGAGGAGTGTGTGAGAGAGAGAGGGGGGAGTGTATGTAGGGTAGAGGGAAAGGGTTGTACAAATGAATGCATTCAACTGAAATGTGTCTTCTGCATTTAACCCAACCCCTCTGAATCAGAGAGGTGCGGGGGCTCCCGTAATCGACATCCACATCTTCGGTGCCCGAGGAACAGTGGGTTAACTGCCTTGCTCAGGGGCAGAAGACAGATTTTTACCTTGTCAGCTCGGGGATTCGATCTAGCAACCTTTCGGTTACTGTCCCAACGCTCTAACCAGAGAGGGGTGAGAAAGAATGAAGGTTGTTAGGCTGGCAACAGCAGTGAGTGTGGCAGCCAGGCCAGTCCAGGCAGTAGCTCTTAATAGCGTTAAGACCAGGGGCCCATGTCGAGGTCTGACCCTGCATGCCCCAGGTGTTATGTGGCTTTGTGGTGACTGAGGGCTGCCTAACTGCCTGTGTGTGTTTGCGTTCACCAGGCTAAATTACATGTATTTGTTGTTCTTCAGACCACAGGCCCTGTGGCTAAACTATAGCGCAGGCTAACAGCACCCCTCCCTCACCCCCACTCCACCACCTTCCTGTGGGCTGTGTGATTTATGCCCCCCCATGGTACGGTAAGGTCAGTTTGGACTAGCTTGGTGGGGGGAAGGGGGAAATAGTTAGCACTATTCTATCTAGAGCATTGGCAGTTTATTTTGTGTCTGCACTGTTTTGCTGTTGAAAGTAGGCTACGTACCAACATGAATGCATAAGAGTTTATTTCTTTGCTTACGGTGAGAAATACAAAAAGATTATTCAGCTTTCATGAGCTGATGAGAGTAATGCTTTACACTTACTCCTTTACACTTTTCTTTGCGACTATTCAGCTACGTCTTGCCTATTCACTAAGGACCCAATTCCGACCCGAGTTTAGCGTTCGTAAATGGAACGTAATTAAATGTTTATGCATTTTTCTCTGAGTATTCTGACCTTGAACCTAAGTAATGGAATAGCGTGCTTTTCACCTGATATTCATTTTGGGTGGCGATGGAATAAATGAAGGTGTGTCTAGATACGTCGTATTCTGACCTTGATTTACAGTAATTCCCTCATTTCTCCACCGTTACGCGTGAGGAAACTATGAGTATTCTGACCTTGATTTACAGTAATTCCCTAATTTCTCCACCGTTACGCGTGAGGAAACTATGAGTATTCTGACCTTGATTTACAGTAATTCCCTAATTTCTCCACTGTTACGCGTGAGGAAACTATGAGTAAGGTCTAGCGAACCTGTCGGCATCTACTTTATTTTTTCCGATAGAAATAACCCCATTCTCATTGCACTGTAATTTACAATTTGATAATAGCTATTGATAACAGCTAGGGAAATTAGTAATCTGTTTGGTTAAAGGAATTGTAAATATAAGTGACACTTGTTTCATATATATTTACCTTATAAATCACAGGAGGCAAATGTTAAACCAGTCATAAGGCAGAATCGTATTAACATATCAACTTTGCCACAGTAAAGTTTTTGGAAATCTTGTTCCATTATGCAGAATTTAAATTGTATGGCCTTTTAACTTGCAGGGATCGGCACTCTCAATTGTCTTAATTATAGGCTACCCCGACGTTCTCTGTTTACTATTTCAATCATGTTAAATATTAGCAGCTATCAGTATTAACCGTCAGTAGGCCTAATAACAACCCATATTAAACTGCCGATGTATTGTTAGTTCCCTTTAGTTGGTATAGCCTACATTATCATTCCATTTAATTACATTGTTTCGTTTACCTTAATTTGCTTTCTCTGTGAATTCCGTTATGGCCATGTGGTTGTTGCTGAGGATCATTGGTAACAGTTGCTAATACAAAAAAAGACATGTAGGCTAATTAAATCGTTATGTAGCGGAGCGCAGACCAAGCCATAACAGTTTGAACCTGACGAATGGCACTACTTGGCTGTGTCATCACACAGTTAGTTAGTGCAGGCAATAGACGAGGGTATAGCCTCCTATTGTAAAATATTCTCCCTATTGTAATTCGATGTAAACTAATCTTCCAACATTACCATGGGTTGAAGAACGGAATGTAGCAAATTTCTGACTGAATCAAACCACCGTTTTCTTTCTTTCGTGTGTAAATGCTAGGCAAACCTGTAAAATACATTCCTAACCTTAAATAATCTACACGATCAGAGTATTTTTTTAAATCTACCAATTGGTGCAGAAACGGAGACAAATATGCATATATTTTAGATGTCTTTCCTTCATTGATCCCTAATATTGTGAACCCGTTCTCTCTATGTATTCTATTGAGTCTGTTGACAAAATTCTAACTACTAGGTACACCGTATTTGAAGGGATGGCTTAAGATAAATGTACTGAAAACCCTATTGAATGGCAAAACCTGTTGGCCAGCAAGTGGGAAGGTTTTCAGCGGTTAAATTTATTATTCAGTGAACACAAGGGAACCACGCCAGCAAAGCCCGTTACACACCTTCATAAGGTAAGTCTGAATACCACCTACTGAGAAGTATGTAGGAAAGGCGTGTGTAAGAAAGGTGTAATTTCCTAAATCGGAATTGGACCCTAAGCTTGCCAGGGTCCAGTGTGACCAAGCTAACTGTTTCTTACTTGTATGCTCACACATACTCCCACATCACAGACACTCTCTAGCATTCTCTCACACACACTCATATCACACACTCTCTCAATCGTATATACTCACAATCTCATATCTCACACACACACACACACACACACACACACACCACACACACACACACACACACACACACACACTCAACGAGAGAGTGATTACCAAGTCATTAGTGTTTCTTCTTACCAGCATGTTATTAGGGGGGTCCAGGTTGACTCTCCTTTTAATGGATGCCCTGGTACTCCAATGGGCTGTTATCTCATTCTCCCTGCTTTTCCCTTTGCTTATCTCCCCCTCTCCCTCTCCCTTTCCTGGCCTGGGCAGGGGGCTGGATGGCAGGGGAAGTATGGGAGTGGTGGTGGAGAGGGAGGGGTTAAACATTTTCTGCTATGATGTTAACTGTTCCAGTAGTGGGCGGAGTAGACCGCAATGTGTGGTTAAGTAGACAGTGTGTTCTGTTATGGGAGAGGCCTTGACAACCATAGCTCTATGCTGCATTTTGAGGGAGTGAGAACTTACACAGCCAAGCATGATGTAGCCGATGTAATTGTGAAGCGCATATGTACACTGAGTATACAAAACATTAAGAACACCTGCTCTTTCCATGACATAGACTGACCAGGTGACAGCTATGATCCCTTATTGATGTCACTGTTAAATCCACTTCAATCAGTGTAGATGAAGGGGAGGAGACAGGTTAAAGAAGGATTGTATCAAGAATGGTCCACCACCTAAAGGACATCCAGCCAACTTGACAGAAGGGGTGCAAATCAATATTAGGAAGATGTTCCTAATGTTTACTATACTCTGTGTATGTAATTCTCAGATCAAAAGAAATGCCTTGGTTTCTCATTGTTTTCTTTCAGTAAAAATGTGTTGGGAACATAGGCCATAACTTTTGTTCTAGTGGTGTATGTTCTAGTATCATGTTGTGTTTTTATACATCTCTATGCTCTTGATCAGAGGAGAAGTTTAGAGGGCATTAGCTGGGACTGTGGATGGATTTTCTCCCCGTATTACGTATGCCATTGCCTCCATTCATTTCCATTAGACATATTTCCATTGCAGTCGGGCTATTTATAGATTCAATCAATTAAATGCGTTGGTCAAATTGACCTAATAGAATGTTGATTCATCTCATTTTGATAAGTGAATTGTGTTCTCACTGGATACTATGTAACAGAGACGTGGCCATGGTGGTCTAGTGGTTAGTGACTCTGCCCTCAGCACTCACATATACTGATGTCGACATGTGTTCGAATCTGTCCAAAGGCCTGTTTGATACACATGTTTTGGAACTAGAGAGAGATAGGAAGCCAGTAGATAAAAGGAAAGGGGGGAAGAGGGACTAAATAGTGTCATTGTGTGTTCCTTCTTCTCGAACCATGGGTGGGCCACTGAAGATTGATGATGACCTAATGTTGCTCCAGATATAATAAAACAAGTGCAGGGCTTCCATCCTTGTAGTCAGAAGGGCTTGTAGGTAGACAGAAATACATATTATTCAGAAATACCTCATCCCTACTGTAAAACATGGTGTTAGATCTTTGATGTTATGGGGCTATTTTGCTTCCCTTGTTAAGATCAACAGCATCATGAACTTTACCAAGTACCAGGATATGTTTAGCCAAAAACCTGGTTGCCTCTGCTAGGAAACTGAAGCTTGGCCCCAAGTGGATCTTCCAGAAAGACAATTACCCCAAGCACACATCAAAATCCACAAACAAATTGTTTAAATCACCACAAAATCAACATTTTGCAATTGCCACCTCAGTCTCCTGACTTGAACCCCACTGAAAACCTGTGGTTTGAATTGAAGAGGACAGTCCATAAACTCAGAGGAAGGATATCAAGGATCCGGAAAGATTCTGTATGGAGCAATGGTCTAAGATCCCTCTCAACGTGTTCTCCAATATCAACACTTTTTTTTTTAGAAAAGGCTCAGTGTCGTTATCCAGGGTGCTGGAGTACTGAAAACAGGGGATCCAATAATTTTGACCCCTATCTTTTGTAGATATTTTATATATATATATATATATATATATATATATATATATATATATATATCTGCTTTTGACAATGGCAAAATCAAGTAATGCTGTTGTACAGAGTTATGTGAATATTGTTTTTTAGACATACAGTAGAGTCAGGAATTTTCAGATGCCTTGATAAAGATGAGCAAAAAGACTGCATAAAATAAATACAAATATAGAGCTCCAATGTTTATATATGTATGTATGTATGTGTATATATATATATATATATATATATATGTGTGTATGTATGTATGTATGTATGTATGTATATGTATATGTATATGTGTGTATATATATATATATATATGTATGTGTATATGTATATATATATGTGTGTGTGTGTGTGTATATATATATATATAATGGCGCAATGATTGTGTGCTATGTCTCCAAGTCTGCAAGAGACCCATCCCATCCGCAGAGTAAAATCTAGATGAATGTTTGGCTCAATGCGACGTCATTAACTGTGTTAAACTCCCACAAACAGCATGGTGCAAACACACACACACACACACACACACACACACACACACACACAGTGCAGCCGCCACGGGCCATTAGTAGCCACAGACAGGGAGGCATACTGCTCCACTCAAACATTCATAACACAATTACAGGGAAGGAGAGAATGCAGGTTTGTAGGAGAGACCGATGGATGTAGAGGGAGGGAGGGAAGGAGAGAATGCAGGTTTATACGAGAGAAAGATGGATGAGAGGGAGAGAATAGGATTTGTTCCACTTTATATGACCGTTACTTGATCATCAATTTGCAGAGAGAGGGCTAGTTAATTGCATTAAAGCTAGATATCAGATAGCATAATGTGCAGTTCTGTCACTTTTCTAACTTCCTGAGTTAGATCACTAGCAACAGTATGATCTTTTTTGTAAAAGTGTGTGGAGTGGGAGTTGTGGTTTGCTGCAGGCTCAAAAACCGACTTGTAAATGTGTAGGTGTACTAAGACAAAGTGCATGTTTGTGCATTGGTTTGGCCTTTTGCTGCAGACAAATATTGCTCTGAAATTTTCACTGGAAATGGAAAAAGAACTGTCTTCAGCATGAATGTCTCGGGTTTAGAATGCTATGTGTGTGTGACAGTGTCTCTTTGTGACTGTGTATTTTGAAAAGTGGCAGATTGTTTTTTGACCTGATCTGTGCTCCCTAGCCACCTGCATTTAGTGAAAACCAGTTGCTCTCAAATACTCACTCAAAATCAACAGGGTATTATAAAGGAATAAGATTGTCTGATAAGGTTTTTCTTACTATGAAAACAGTCTTATTTCCACGTAGACTTGATCAACAAACAGTTTCCTCCTGTGCAGAAATGATTGGGTATTCACGGTACCGCGGACCACATCAACCTGTTATTTTCATGTGGGTATTCGTGGTGTTTTCTCTTGCTCTGTTCAGGCACGGGCAGACACGTACATGAACAGAAACACTCTGGCCGTATCCAAAATCTGTCTTTACTACTCACTTAATAACCTTTTACTACAGGGGCTGAATCAGGGTCACACAGAATGTTTCTTGGTAGTCTTAAACAAATCTACTTTAAAACAAAAGTATACACCTCACACAAATGGCTATGGTCTAGAAAACACCTGTACCATGTCAGATATAGATTTGAAATCAAATCAAATGTTATTTGTCACCTGCGCCGAATACAAGCCCTAACCAACAATGCAGTTTAAATACCCAAAACATTTCAAGTAACAAATAATTAAAGAGCAGCAGTAAAATAACAATGGTGAGGCTATATACAGGGGGTACTGGTACAGAGTCAATGTGTGGAGACACTGGTTCGTTGAGGTAATATGTACATGTAGGTAGAGATATTAAAGTGACTATGCATAGATGACGACAGAGTAGCAGCAGTGTAAAAGATGGGGGGGGGGGGGCAATGCAAATAGTCTGTGTAGCCATTTGATTGGGGGTAGAAGCTGTTTAGAAGTCTTTTGGACCTAGACTTGGCGCTCCGGTACCGCTTGCCATGTGGTAGCAGAGAGAACAGTCTATGACTAGGGTGGCTGGAGTCTTTGAAAATTTTTAGGGCCATCCTCTGACACTGCCTGGTATAGAGGTCCTGGATGGCAGAAAGCTTGGCCCCAGTGATGTACGGGGCCGTACGCACTACCCTCTGTTGTGCCTTGCGGTCGGAAGCCGAGCAGTTGCCATTCCAGGCAGGGATGCAACCAGTCAGGATGCTCTCGATGGTGCAGCTGTAGAACCTTTTGCGTTTCTGAGGAACCATGCCAAATATTCTCCTGAGGGAGAATAGGCTTTGTCGTGCCCTCTTCACGACTGTCTTGGTGTGCTTGGACCATGTTAGTTTGTTGGTGATGTGGACACCAAGGAACCTGAAGCTCTCAACCTGCTCCACTACAGCCCCGTCGATGAGAATGGGGGCGTTTTCGGTCCTCCTTTTCCTGTAGTCCACAATCATCTCCTTTGTCTTGATCACGTTGAGGGAGCGGTTGTTGTCCTGGTACCACACTGCCAGGTCTCTGACCTCCTCCCTATAGGCTGCCTCGTCGTTGTCTGTGATCAGGCCTACCATTGTTGTGTCATCTGCAACCTTAATGATGGTGTTGGAGAGTCATGCCTGGCCGTGCAGTCATGAGTGAACAGAGAGTACAGGAGGGGACTGAACATGCACCCCTGAGGGGCCCCCGTGTTTAAGGATTAGCGTGGCGGATGTGTTGTTACCTACCCTTACTACATGGGGCCGTCAGGAAGTCCAGGATCAATTTGCAGAGGGAGGTGTTTAGTCCCAGGGTCCTTAGCTTAGTGATGAGCTTTGAGGGCACTATGGTATTGAACACTGAGCTGTAGTCAATGAATAGCATTCTCACATAGGTGTTCCTTTTGTCCAGGTGGGAAAGGGCAGTGTGGAGTGCAATAGAGATCATTATCTGTTAGGGTTGTATGCAAATTGGAGTGGGTCTAAGGTTTCTGGGATGATGGTGTTGATGTGAGCCATGACCAGCCTTTCAAAGCACTTCATGGCTACAGATGTGAGTGCTACAGGTCGGTAGTCATTTAGGCAGGTTACCTTTGTGTTCTTGGGCACAGGGACTATGGTGGTCTGCTTGAAACATGTTGGTATTACAGACTCAGACAGGGAGAGGTTGAACATGTCAGTGAAGACACTTGCCAGTTGGTCAGCCCATACTCAGAGTACACGTCCTGGTAATCTGTCTGGCCCTGCGTCCTTGTGAACCTGTTTAAAGGTCTTACTCACATCGGTTGCGGAGAGCGTGATCACACAGTCGTCCGGAACAGCTGATGCGCTCATGAGTTTGCATCCCAATTTTGCGCGTTATATACAGTACCAGTCAAAGGTTTGGACACACCTACTCATTCCAGGGTTTTTCTTTATATTTACTATATAATAGTGAAGACTTAAACTATGAAATCATCTAGTAACCCAAAAAGTGTTAACAAATCAAAATATATTTGAGATTCTTTAAAGTAGCCACCCTTTGCCTTGACGGCTTTGCACACTCTTGGCATTCTCTCAACCAGCTCCATGAGGTAGTCATCTGGAATGCATTTCAATTAACAGGTGTGCCTTGTTAAAAGTTAATTTGTGGAATTTCTTTCCTTAATGCATTTGAGCCAATCAGTTGTGTTGTGACAAGATAAGGGTGGTATACAGAAGATGGCCCTATTTGGTAATTTCAAGAACAGTACTAGCATCAGAAATTACAGCCCAAATAAATGCTTCAGAGTTCAAGTAACAGACACGTCGCAACATCAACTGTTCTGAGGAGACTTCTTGGTCGAATTGCTGCAAAGAAACCACTACTACAAGACCGCAATAAGAAGAGACTGCGAAATGAAATGCGAAATTAGTATGACATCCTGGCATTTAAAGCATACAACATTTCAGAAATGTCACATACTATAAAACAGGATTTTTTTCCCCACATACACAAAATGCCTACTATTTAAAACGCAAGTCCTGGTATTCTCTCTGTGTGTGTGCCATACCCACACATACTTTTTTCATACACAAATGACACACACTGCTGCGGTTCTAAATAGGTGCTGAGCATGACCTGTGGCTAGAATACATTATCCTTTCGGCAGGACTCACATCACGCACACACAGAGAAAACAGGGGTCCCCTATTAACCTAACCTCTGCTACATGCTGCAGGGTGCACCAGTTACATAATATATAGTGATCTATCTGAACAATGTGCACTATGACTAACCCTGACTCCAACCACTCTCCTCTGTGTGTGTGTGTGTGTGTGTCAGGCGGAACAATGAGGTCACCCACATTAAGATCCAGAACTCAGGGGACTACTACGACCTGTATGGAGGGGAGAAGTTTGCTACGCTAGCAGAGCTGGTGCAGTACTACACAGAGCAGCACGACCTCCTCAGAGAGAGGAACGGAGACGTCATCGAGCTCAAGTACCCACTCAACTGTAAGGACCCAACCTCCGAGAGGTACGTACACACACGCACGCACAGGCACATGCATGCACACACATGGCTGCACACACACACAAATGAAAACAACCACAGACACAGCATTTACAATAAAATGCACACACACACAGACCCTGTTATAATCTTCAAACATATCTGTGCTGGCATTTCTGTCTCTACACATTGTAACGTACAGTGTATCAGTTTGTATCTAGTTCCAAAAACAATGTGTGATCCCTGTTGAGGATGGTTGGTCCATGAAACACCAGCTGAGTGCTCTTGCCGGAACCACCAAAACATTTACATGAAAAACACAAACAATTCAGATTTCTTTGTAAACACCATCACGTGCAAACTCACACATTCAGAAACACCCACATTTTTCAATGTCTTATGTAAACAATTACACGTAAACGGCAGGGTTCGGGTGATTTCCATTTCCCAATTCTTCATTGCTTTTTAATAGTATTAGTATTTTCAAACATAAGTCATAAATTGTCTGCCGATCTACACTAGGTGGTACCACGGGCACCTCTCTGGGCGCGACGCTGAGAAGCTGCTCATGGACAAGGGCAAGCCTGGCAGTTTCCTGGTACGGGAGAGCCAGAGCAAACCAGGTGACTTTGTGCTCTCTGTCCTCACCAACGAGGAGAAGCACGAGAACGTAGACCGCAAGACCAAGGTCACCCATGTCATGATTCGCTACCAGGTAAGACCAGCTAGGGCCTTTACATATACAGTGGGGTCTGAAATGATTGACATCCTTAATAAAGATGAGCAAAAAAAATAACTGTGTATATAATAATTCAACTACTGAGCTATATTGTATGCTCAACATTTTTTGAAGTTCTACTATTGTATACTAATACAATTGCTCAAAGAAATAGATTTTGTTTAACAAGTAATACTTTTTTTCTCAAAGGTAGGGGTCAAAATGATTGACACCTGTTTTCAATACCTTTCAATAACGTCACAATGTGAGGATAACGGCACTGAGCCTTTTTCTAAAATGTTTTATGAGTTGTACACATTCGGAGGTATTTTAGACCATTCCTCCATACAGAATCCTTCCAGATCCTTGATGTCCTTCATCTGCACTTATAGATTGCCCTCTTCAATTCAAACCACAGGTGACTGAGATGGCCATTGCAAAAAAAGATATATTTTGTGGCCAATTAACAATTTCGATGTGTGCTTGGGGTTATTGTCTTGCTGGAAGATCCACTTGCGGCCAAGCTTCAGCTTCCTGGCAGAGTCAACCAGGTTTTTGGCAGAAATGTTCTGGTACTGGGTAAAGTTCATGGTGCCGTTGACCTTAGCAAGAGCCCCTGGACCAGTGGATGGAAATTGCCCCATAACATTAAAGATCCACCACCATACTTTACAGTAGGTATGGGGTTCTTTTCTGCTTATGCATTCTCATTTCGACGCCAAACCCACCCCTGGTGTGAGTGGCCAAAGAGCTCTATTTTCATGTCATCTGACCAAAGCACCGGTGCCAATGCATTTTAGCAAACCCCAGGCGTTCTTATATTTGTTGGATGACATGAAGAAATAGCTCTTTGGCCACTCACACCAGTGGTGGGTTTTGCGTCAAAATGAGAATGCATGAGCAGAAAATAACACCAAATATGGTGGTGGATCTTAGATGTTAGGATAATTAACGTAGCAGGTTAGGAGAATTAGGTTAAAGTTAGGAAGAGGGTTAGGGTTAGCCAAAATGCCAAAATGCTCCCCAATGCGACTCAAACATGCATCTTTTGACAAACATTAGTTTTTGTGTGTTTCCAGCAGGATGGGAAGTATGACGTGGGTGGAGGAGAGAGGTTTGACACGCTGGCTGACCTGGTGGATCACTACAAGAAGAACCCCATGGTGGAGAAGAGTGGAATTGTTGTTCACCTCAAACAGGTGAGAGATTGAACCAGTGCATTCAGACAGCCGCACATGAAACAATGTTGTACTGCCATTTTTATGTTCTACTCTGATAAAACCAGATGTGTTAAGTATATTAATTATGTGTCATTCCTAGTATGGGTAAGCTGCAAATTCTATATTAGTAATATAATTTAATGTGAATATATGGATATGATAATCCATGGAGTTAATGTTTTGCTCTTCCCTTTCCCAACGGAAGCCCTTCAATGCCACCAGGATAAATGCAGCCAACATTGAGAACAGGGTGAAGGAACTAAACAAAGTGGCAGACAACTCAGAGAAGCCCAAACAGGGATTCTGGGAAGAGTTTGAGGTACGAGAGTGGTGGTATCGTCATCACCGCCAGTGTATTTAAATGATTGATTGTAAATCACACCTCATATTCCAAAACATGAAAGTCAAGATCAAGATAATTTTTTTACATTTATTTTTATTTCACCTTTATTTAACCATGTCGGCTTGTTGAGAACAAGTTCTCATTTACAACTGCGACCTGGCCAAGATAATGCAAAGCAGTGTGACACAAACAAAACAGTTACACATGGAATAAACAAATGTACAGTTAATGACACAATGGAAAAGTCTATATACAGTGTGTGCAAATGTAGTAAGATTAGGGAGGTAAGGCAATAAATAGGCCATAGTGGCGAAATAATTGCAATTTAGCAATTAAACACTGGAGTGGTAGATGTGCAGAAGATGAATGTGCAAGTAGAGGTACTGGGGTGCAAAGGAGCAAAAAAATGAATAACAATATGGGAATGAGGTAGTTGGGTGGACTATTTACAGATGGGCTATGTACAGGTGCAATGATCGGTAAGCTGCTCTGACAGCTGATGCTTAAAGTTAGTGAGAGAGATATGTCTCCATCTTCAGTGATTTTTGCAATTCGTTCCAGTCATTGGCAGCAGAAAACTGGAAAGAAAGGCGGGCAAAGGAGGAGTTGGCTTTGGGGGTGACCAGTGAACTATACCTGCTGGAGCTCGTGCTATGGGTGGGTGCTGCTATGGTGACCAGTGAGCTGCGATAAGGCGGGGCTTTACCTAGCAAAGACTTATAGATGACTTGGAGCCAGTGGGTCTGGCAACAAATATGAAACGAGGGCCAGCCAACGAGAGCATACAGGTCGCAGTGGTGGGTAGTATATGGGGCTTTGGTGACAAAACGGATGACACTGTGATAGACTGCATCCAATTTGCTGAGTAGATTGTTGGAGGCTATTTTGTAAATGACATCGCCGAAGTCAAGGATCGGTAGGATAGTCAGTTTTACAAGGGTATGTTTGGCAGTATGAGTGAAGGATGCTTTGTAGCGAAATAGGAAGCCGATTCTAGATTTAATTTTGGATTGGAGATGCTTAATGTGAATCTGGAAGGAGAGTTTACAGTCTAACCAGACACCAAGGTATTTGTAGTTGTCCATATATTATAAGTCAGAACCGTCCAGAGTAGTGATGCTAGACGGGCGGGCGGGTGCGGGCAGCGATCGGTTGAAGAGCATGCATTTAGTTTTACTAGCGTTTAAGAGCAGTTGGAGGTCATGGAAGGAGTGTTGTATGGCAATGAAGCTCGTCTGGAGGATGTAAATCCAGTATGTTTATGAGGCTTTTCCTGAAGGACAACACACAGCACATTATTGTTAACTCTAAGATGGACACCACTGGTTCCTGTCATAGTCTGGTTATGGGCCCTGATCAAAGGTGCACTATATCTTGGCACATATGGTGCCATTTGGGATACCTGGGTCTAAGGGATTTGTTTATGGCTCAGATTAGACTCTTCTCTCCAAAATGACTTCCTAGGCTTTGGTCAAAAGCATTGCACTAGATTGCCAATAGGGAAAGCCATTTCAGATACTGCCTCTGTCTGACTTTTTTGTGTCTTCTTTCTCTCACCTTGTTCTCTTCTCTCTTCTTCCAGGTGCTACAGCAGCAGGAGTGTAAGCTCCTCTACCCTAGGAAAGAAGGGCAGAGAGCAGAGAACAAGAGTAAAAACAGATACAAGAACATCCTCCCTTGTGAGTGAGATATCAACTTGAACCTCCTGTCTACAAAACCTCCCTGTGTGTGTGACCAATGACTCTAATCCCGGTCTGTGTTCCAGTTGACACCACACGGGTGGAGATCAGGGAAGCAGACACAGATGTGCCTGGCTCCGACTACGTCAATGCCAACTACATCAGAGTGAGTTCTGGAAACGGCCTGGAGATGAAGAACCAAGAATGTAGTTATGCACTTCATAACTTCCATTTAAATCAAATTTTCCCTTAGTCTCCCATTGACATCAATGCATGACTAATTCTGCTTTTCGACTGTTACACTAGTGTATACACCCTTATGTTATACTTGGGAAACTGTTTCAATAGCTAGGGCTGACAGTGAGGACTTGTGAAGAGCAGAATCAACAACCTCTGCATAATCAAAACAGTTGCTTTGTGAGAAGGTGTTAAAGTTCACAGTTAGCTATTTTTATATAAATGCAAGCTGAAAAGTACCAGTGGCCTGGCTTTGACCCCCAGTAAGACACGGGTGCCGGCCCGAGTAGAAAAGTGAACATTTGGCTTGAATTTGATTTGCCCCTTACACCAAATCAAATCTATTTGTCACATACACATGGTTAGCAGGTGTTAATGCAAGTGTAGCGAAATGCTTGTGCTTCTAGTTCCGACCATGCAGTAATATCTAACAAGTAATCTACCAATTCCACAACAACTACCTTGTACACACAAGTGTAAAGGAAGGAATACGAATATGTACATAAAAATATATAAATGAGTGATGGCCGAACGGCATAGGCAAGATGCAGTAGATGGTATAGAGTACAGTATATACATATGAGATGAATAATGTAGGTTATGTAAACATTATCTAATATATAATATAAAGTGGCAAGTGATAAATTGATTACATCAATTTTCCCATTATTAAAGTGGCTTGAGTTGAGTCAGTATGTTGGCAGCAGCCACTTAATGTTAGTGATGACTGTTTAACAGTCTGATGGCCTTGAGATAGAAGCTGTTTTTCAGTCTCTCGGTTCCAGCTTTGATGCACCTGTACTGACCTTGCCTTCTGGATGTTAGCGGGGTGAACAGGCAGTGGCTCGGGTGGTTGCTGTCCTTGATGATCTTTTTGGCCTTCCTGTGACATCGGATGGTGTAGGTGTCCTGGAGGGCAGGTAGTTTGCACCCGGTGATGCGTTGTGCAGACCTCACTACCCTCTGGAGAGCCTTCCGGTTATGGGCGGAGCAGCTGCCGTACCAGGCAGTGATACAGCCCGACAGGATGCTCTCGATTGTGCATCTGTAAAAGTTTGTGTGTTTTTGGTGACATGCCGAATTTCTTCCGCCTCCTGAGGTTGAAGCGGCGCTGCTGCGCCTTCTTCATCACGCTGTCTGTGTGGGTGGACCATTTCAGTTTGTCCGTGATGTGTACACCGAGGAACTTAAAACTCTCCACCCTCTCCACTACTGTCCCGTCAATGTAGATAGTGGGCTGCTCCCTCTGCTGTTTCCTGAAGTCCACGATCATCTCTTTTGTTTTGTTGACATTGAGTGCGAGGTTATTTTCCTGACACCACACTCCGAGGGCCCTCACCTCCTCCCTGTAGGCCGTCTCGTCGTTGGTAATCAAGCCTACCACTGTAGTGTCGTCTGCAAACTTGATGATTGCGTTGGATGCGTGCATGGCCACGCAGTCGTGGGTGAACAGGGAGTACAGAAGAGGGCTGAGAACGCACCCTTGTGGGGACCCAGTGTTGAGGATCAGCGGGGTGGAGATGTTGTTACCTACCCTCACCACCTAGAGGCGGCCCGTCACGAAGTCCAGGACCCAGTTGCACAGGGCGGGGTCGAGACCCAGGGTTCGAGCTTAATGACGAGTTTGGAGGGTACTATGGTGTTAAATGCTGAGCTGTAATCGATGAACAGCATTCTTACATAGGTATTCCTCTTGTCCAGATGGGTTAGGGCAGTGTGCAGTGTGATGGCGATTGCGTCGTCTGTGGACCTATTGGGTCGGTTAGCAAATTGGAGTGGGTCTAGGGTGTCAGGTAGGGTGGAGGTGATATGGTCCTTGACTAGTCTCTCAAAGCACTTCATGATGTCGGAAGTGAGTGCTACAGGGCGGTAGTCATTTAGCTCAGTTACCTTAGCTTTCTTGGGAACAGGAACAATGGTGGCCCTCTTGAAGCATGTGGGGACAGCAGACTGGGATAAGGATTGATTGAATATGTCTGTAAACACACCAGCCAGCTGGTCTGCGCATGCTCTGAGGACGCGGCCGGGGATGCCGTCTGGGCCTGCAGCCTTGCGAGGGTTAACACGTTTAAATGTTTTACTCACGTTGGCTGCAGTGAAGGAGAGCCCGCAGGTTTTGGTAGCGGGCCGTGTTAGTGGCACTGTATTGTCCTCAAAGTGAGCAAAAAACTTGTTTAGTCTGTCTGGGAGCAAGGCATCGTGATCTGCGACGGGGCTGATTTTTCTTTTGTAGTCCATGATTGACTGTAAACCCTGCCACATACCTCTCGTGTCTGAGCCGTTGAATTGCGACTCCACTTTGTCTCTATACTGACGCTTAGCTTGTTTGATTGCCTTGCAGAGGGAATAGCTACATTGTTTATATTCGGTCATGTTTCCGGTCACTTTGCCCTGATTAAAAGCAGTGGTTCGCGCGTTCAGTTTTGCGTGAATGCTGCCATCAATCCACGGTTTCTGGTTGGGGAATGTTTTAATAGACGCTGTTGGTACGACATCACCGATGCACTTGTTAATGAACTCGCACACCGAGTCAGCGTATTCGTCAATGTTGTTGTTCGCAGCAATGCGGAACATATCCCAGTCCACGTGATCGAAGCAATCTTGAAGCGTGGAATCCGATTGGTCGGACCAGCGTTGAACAGACCTGAGGGCGGGAGCTTCCTGTTTTAGCTTCTGTCTAAAGGCTGGGAGCAATAAAATGGAGTCGTGGTCAGCTTTTCCAAAGGGAGTGCGGGAGAGGGCCTTATATGCTTCGCGGAAGTTAGAATAACAGTGGTCTAGGGTTTTGCCCGCCCTGGTAGCACAACCGATATGCTGATAGAATTTGGGGAGCCTTGTTTTCAGATTAGCCTTGTTAAAATCCCCAGCTACAATAAATGCAGCCTCAGGATAATATTTTTATTTTCTCACCCACAATACCCCATAATGACAAAGTTAAAACAGTTTTTTTTTTTTTTTTTTTAAATCAAATGTATTGAATGAAATACAGAAATATCTCATTTACATATGTATTTGCACCTCTGAGTCAATACTTTGTAGAAGAACCTTTGGTGGCGATTCCAGCTTTGAGTTGTCTTGGGTAGGTCTATCAGCTTTGCACATCTGGATTTAGGGATGTTCTTCCTTACAGATTTTCTCAAGCTCTGTTAAATTGGATGGGGGGCGGCGGTGAACAACAATCTTCAAGTCTTTCCACAGATTTTCAATGGGATTCAAGTCTGGGCTTTAGCTGGGCCACTCAAGAACTTTCACATTCTTGTTCTGAAGCCATTCCATCGTTGCTTTGGCTGTATGCTTGGGGTCATTGTCCTGTTGTGACAGCCCCAGTCTGTTTGCACTCTGAAGCAGGTTCTCATCAAGGATTTGTCTGTATTTGGCGCCATTCATTGTTCCCTCTATACTTACCAGTCTCCCAGTTCCTGCTGCTGAAAAGCATCCCCATATCCCCATAGCATGATGCTAGGCACCACCATACTTCACGGTAGGGATGGTGTTAGACGGGTAATGAGCTATGTCTGGTTTTCTCCAGACATAGCAATTTGCATTCAGGCCAAAGAGTTACATTTTTGTCTCATCAGACCAAAGGATCTTTTGCCTTGTGCTCTGTCTTTCACATGCCTTTTTACAAACTCCAGGCGTGCTGTCATGTGCCTTTTTAGCAAGAGTGGCTTCTGTCTGGCCACTCTCCCATCAAGCCCAGATTGGTGAAGTGCTGTAGAGACGGTTGTCCGTCTGGCATGTTCTCCCAGATAAGTTATATGTTCAGCCAAAGAACTCTGTAGGTCTGTCAGTGGTCATGGGGTTTTTGGTCACCTCGTGACCAAGGACCTTCTTGCCTGGTTGCTCAGTTTGGTCAGACGGCCAGCTCTAGGCAGAGTCTTGGTAGTACCAAATGTTTTCCATTTCCCAATGATGGAGACCACTGTGGTCTTGTATAGTGTGTGGAAAGTTTCCATTTTTTTATACCCTTCCCCAGATATACAGTACCAGTCAAAAGTTTGGACACACCTACTCATTCCAGGGTTTTACTTTATTTGTACTATTTTCTACATTGTAGAATAATAGTGAAGACATCAAAACTATGAAATAACACATATGGAATCATGTAGTAACCAAAGTGTTGAACAAATCAAAATATATTTTAGATTCTTCAAAGTAGCCACCCTTTGCCTTGATGACAGCTTTGCATTCTCTCAACCAGCTTCATGAGGTAGTCACCTGAAATGCATTTCAATGAACAGGTTGCCTAGTTAAAAGTTAATTTGTGGAATTTCTTAACTTAATGCATTTGAGCCAATCAGCTGTGTTGTGACAAGGTAGGGGTGGTATACAGAAGATGGCCCTATTTGGTAAAAGACCAAGTCCATATTATGGCAAGAACAGCTCAAATAAGCAAAGAGAAACAACAGTCTGTTACTTTAAGACATGAAGGTCAGTCAATCTGGAACATTACAAGAACTTAGTTTTTGCGACTGAACTTGGAAAAAAAAAATCTATCAGCGCTATGATGAAACTGGCTCTCATGAGGACCTTCACAGGAAAGGAAGACCCAGAGTTACCTCTGCTGCAGAGGATAAGTTCACAGAGTTACCAGCCTCAGAAATTGCAGCCCAAATAAATGCTTCAGAGTTCAAGTAACATACACATCTCAAAATCAACTGTTCAGGCCCTTATGGTCAAATTGCTGCAATGAAACCACTACTAAAGGACACCAATATGAAGAAGAGACTTGCTTGGGCCAAGAAACACAAGCAATGGACATTAGACTGGTGGAAATCTGTCCTTTGGTCTGATGAGTCCAAATTTGAGATGTTTGGTTCCAACTGCTGTGTCTTTGTGAGACGCAGAGTAGGTGAACGGATGATCTCTGCATGTGTGGTTCCCACTGTGAAGCATGGAGGAGGTGTGATGGCATGGGGGTGCTTTGCTGTTGACACTGTCTGTGATTTTATTTAGAAGTCAAGTCACAATTAACCAGCATGGCAACCACCGCATTCTGCAGCGATATGCCATCCCATCTGGGTTGAGCTTAGTGGGACTATCATTTGTTTTTCAACAGGACAATGACCCAAAACACCTCCAGGCTGTGTAAGGGCTATTTTACCAAGAATGAGAGTGATGGAGTGCTGCATCAGATAACCTGGCCTCCACAATCCCCCGACCTCAACTCAACTGAGATGCGCTCTCACCACTGGTGTCCCCCAGGGCTCTGTTCTAGGCCCTCTCCTATTCTCGCTATACACCAAGTCACTTGGCTCTGTCATATCCTCACATGGTCTCTCCTATCATTGCTATGCAGACGACACACAATTCATCTTCTCCTTTCCCCCTTCTGATAACCAGGCGGCGAATCGCATCTCTGCATGTCTGTCAGACATATCAGTGTGGATGACGGATCACCACCTCAAGCTGAACCTCGGCAAGACGGAGCTGCTCTTCCTCCCGGGGAAGGACTGCCCGTTCCATGATCTCGCCATCACGGTTGACAACTCCCTTGTGTCCTCCTCCCAGAGTGCTAAGAACCTTGGCGTGATCCTGGACAACACCCTGTCGTTCTCCACTAACATCAAGGCGGTGACCCGATCCTGTAGGTTCATGCTCTACAACATTCGCAGAGTACGACCCTGCCTCACACAGGAAGCGGCGCAGGTCATAATCCAGGCACTTGTCATCTCCCGTCTGGATTACTGCAACTCGCTGTTGGCTGGGCTCCCTGCCTGTGCCATTAAACCCCTACAACTCATCCAGAACGCCGCAGCCCTTCTGGTGTTCAACCTTCCCAAGTTCTCTCACGTCACCCCGCTCCTCCGCTCTCTCCACTGGCTTCCAGTTGAAGCTCGCATCCGCTACAGGACCATGGTGATTGCCTACGGAGCTGTGAAGGGAACGGCACCTCCATACCTTCAGGCTCTGATCAGGCCCTACACCCAAACAAGGGCACTGCGTTCATCCACCTCTGGCCTGCTGGCCCCCCTACCTCTGAGGAAGCACAGTTCCCGCTCAGCCCAGTCAAAACTGTTCGCTGCTCTGGCACCCCAATGGTGGAACAAGCTCCCTCACGACGCCAGGACAGCGGAGTCAATCACCACCTTCCGGAGACACCTGAAACCCCACCTCTTTAAGGAATACCTAGGATAGGATAAAGTAATCCTTCTAACCCCCCCCCCCCCTTAAAAGATTTAGATGCACTATTGTAAAGTGGTTGTTCCACTGGATATCATAAGGTGAATGCACCAATTTGTAAGTCGCTCTGTAATGGTTTGGGATGATTTAGACCGCAGAGTGAAGGAAAAGCAGCCAACAAGTGCTCAGCATATGTGCGAACTCCTTCAAGACTGTTGGAAAACATTCCAGGTGAGACTGATTGAGAGAATGCCAAGAGTGTGCAAAGCTGTCAAGGCAAAGGGTGGCTACTTTGAAGAATCTCAAATATAAAATACATTTTGTTTTGTTTAACACTTTTTTTTGGTTACTACATGATTCCATGTGTTATTTCATAGCTTTGATGTCTTCAGAATGATTCTATAATGTAGAAAATAGTACAAATAAAGTAAAACCCTTGAATGAGGTAGGTGTGTCCGAACTTTTGACTGGTATTGTATGCCTCAACACAATTCTCTCAGATCTCTACGGAGAGTTCCTTGCACTGCATGGTATAATGTCTGCTCTGACATGCACTGTCAACTGTGGGACTTTATAGAGATAGGTGTTTCTTTTTAAATCTTGTCCAAACAATTGAATTGGCCACAGGTGGACTCCTATCAAGTTGTAGTGACATCTCAAGGATGATCAAAGGAAATTGGATGCACCTGAGCTCAATTTGGAGTGTCATAGCAAAGGGTGTGAATACTTACTGTATTGTGTACCCCACAATGTCTAGTGATCGACCCATACATATTGTCACAGTTAGGCCCCAAAGTTTTGGCCTGTTCCCATACTGTAGCCTATGTGCTGTCGTAGCCAACTCTTCTGTTTGGCATGAAAATGAACTAACACAGTGAGGAGTTGGTTAAAGCACAAACAGACTGAACCACCACCAGGTTACCAATGTTTATCTGTTCCTCATGAATGAAGACATGAAATTAATGAAGTACTGTATGTTTCTCTCACCCAGAGTATGCATGAAGAGGGCCGCCACTTGGAGGAGGGCAAGGTGTTCATCGCCACCCAGGGCTGCCTTCAGAACACGGTGGTGGACTTCTGGAAGATGGTCTACCAGGAAAACACACATGTCATTGTCATGACCACCAAGGAGATGGAGAGAGGACGGGTGAGGGCATAGAAGTAGAATTACTGGGTCCAAAGTCTGGTCCGGTGATAATGATGTCTATGGAACCACATACATTCCCCCATGGTGGGGATCCCAGTTTGCTCTTTCAACAAATACATAAAGTTTTGACATTCAGAATTTAAATAAAAGAGAGGAAGGGGGAAAAATAAGTAAATGTATTAGAACAGGCATTCCTATTAAGTCCATGTAGTGTAATACTATTTCTAAGGATGAAAGTCTCCCAATGACACCATCTCTGTTTAGAAGTACATCAGTGGATGGGTTACATGTATGGACAGATAGACGCTTATCAGAGCTGAACTTCAGGAGGCTAGCAATACATTGTTTGGCGTTCATAGCGACGATGTCTTGAGTATTATTCTATAATGTAGAAAATAGTACAAATAAGCGTTCATAGCGACGTCGCTTTTTGATCCTTCGATGTCGGCTCTTCCTATCATTGTGAAGCAGAATTCACCAAGCGTTGGATTGTTCACCCACTAATAGGGAACGTGAGCTGGGTTTAGACCGTCGTGAGACCGGATAGTTTTACCCTACTGATGATGTGTTGTTGCAATCCTCCAATCCAAAACAGGTGTTGCCACTAATCTCCGGGATGACCAGGATAGTATGACAGCTAAACTGGTTGTAAAACTGCTTGAGAAAAAAGCGGGGCCATCTAGATTGTGTAATGCTCCACTTTTCCCTCGACAGAACAAGTGTGTGCGTTACTGGCCCGACCTCAACGCCACTAAGGAGTTTGGGAAAGTGAGTGTGAAGAACGTGGAGGAGTGTCCGGCTCAGGACTACATCCTAAGGGAATTGGAGGTGACGCGTTTGGACAGGGTAAGACAGCCCCCTGTAGTGACCACATACTTAAGGAGGATCTTTATAAAATTGGTACAGTTAGCACAGTATATTTCACCTTAACAAAGTCCACTTGTGATGGGGGGGGGGGGGTTGATTTCTGGTTGTATCAATTAATATGTAATTAACAGGCCCGACATCCGCGTGGGCCATTTCTGAGTGACCACCGTAAAATTTGAGTAATGCACTACTTTGCCAAGCTCAACGTGCAAATCGCCCCTCCACCCACTTCGCTTCCCTTCATTGAATGGGGGTGCGGTGTTTCATTGCCCCAACGCGTTCAAAGGACGGCTGACTGAAAATTCATATACGGATTGACCATGTCTCCACAGCCAAAGTTATATGCTGAAGGACCCTAGTATTGTAAGTATAACCAGAGATACTGGAATATAATGACCTCTCTGGTATAATTTAGCTAACGATTTTAAATTATGTTATGTAGCTTGGTAGCTATCTTGTGATGAAGCGAGGCAGGCTAGCTAAAGTTTTAGTTAACGTTAGAGTAGCTAGCTAATTACCTCATTACAACATAGTTAGGTCGTAACTCTTACTAGTTTATTGTGTATTATCTGGATATTGTTGGTTATGTCACGTTATCATTTGATAATGTTAGCGAGGAAGGCTAGCTAGCTAATGTTAGCCTACAAGTCGGATTTGCAATTCAGTTCGTAGCACATAGCACAAGTGTATTCTGTATTGTCTAGGGCAAACTAAATAATGAATGCAGCTGTGGTGGTAGGTAACTCGTGTCTGAGTTTGACATGAGTTAGCTGCAGTGAATTTGGAGCAACAAACCGTAATGGCATCATTGGCCTAAATCTAATCCAATCTGGGAGCTACAGTCAGTCTACATCTGTAAAGCATAGAATTAGGGGTTTCCACTAGTTACCACAGCCACAAAGTCAAAATGGACTATTGTAACAATTACTAAAAACAAAAATGAACTTAATGTAAGGTTAGGCATAAGCTGGTTGACATTGCTCGTCCGAATATATATTCTTAATTCTATTCCTTTACTTTAGATGTGTGTGTTGTGAAATTGTTAGATATTACTGTACTGTTGATTGGAGTTAGAAACACATGCATTTCGCAACACCAGCAATAACATCTGCTAAACATGTGTATGTTACCAATACATTTAGATTTTGAGGTTCGCAGTGTGGTTAGGTTAAGAGAAATTGTAGAAATAGGCAGGGTTTATGACTTGGTGGCTGTGTTAACTAGTGACAACCTATAACTAAATTGACCCAAGTTACTGCCCTGATGACACAGATGGCTTCATCAACAACGTGTTATGTGGAAAGTTTTATTAAAACATACCGTTTGATAAACTAGTAGGTTAATTACCCAGCCAAGCAGATACAAATAGTACAGTCATTTTGGTTAAGTGCATTATCAAAAAGCGTTGTCCTTTATAACAAAATGCTATTTACCACTTGGCTGTCTATTGTATCACCCTGTCACAGGTCCTCCCAGTCAACACCACCTCATAAGATGAGGAAGTACGTTGTTTATGAGGATTGCCTGCTGCAGTTGTTTGAGAGATTTCCAGTTTGCAGCAGAACATGCAACATAGAGAAGACCAGCAAGGGGACCCTCAGCATCACGCAGACATGCCCTCGCTGTGAGCATTCCTATAAATTGAGCAGGGAGAACACTTGAATCAGGTTAGTGACATTTTACCTGGTCAAAGGTCAAAACCGTTTCGAGTTTTGTCCCAATTCACCTTCATAACTTAGCCTCGTGGAACCAGCCTGATCGCTGCGTTTACCATTCTATTTCACTTCACATATCATGATATCTGAAGTGAAATAGAAAGGTGAATACATCGATCAGATTGGTTCTACCATGCTAATCATAACCACCATTGATAATCTAATCCGTGCTCTGTATGTTTGTGACCGACCAGTATCTTTGAGGGGCCAGGATCTCATCAATGCTGCAATGCCCATCAATGGGACACTGGCAAAGACCTTAATTCTTGCCTCCTCGCCAATGGTCGTCGATGGCGAGACAAGAATTAGGTAGGTTTAGTATGACCTGTTCAAACTTCACCATAGTATATGTGTGTTAGGATAGGTGATATCTGACAAACTAAGGTTGGTAATAGAACAGTGACTCTATGTATGTGTTCACAGAAACATGTATGGAGCCAGCACATGGAGACTTGCAAGATGATGTGATGAAGACTGACTGATGTCTCTAAATGGACCTGGCATTCTGCATACATTTTTTACTAGACAACTTTTACTTGTATTGTCTTTTTTTAATTATTGGGTTGACTGGTATCAGTCAATATGGGGAGGGAGAAACCCTATATATTCTGCACCAGGATCAAGCAACTCCTGTTGTATACGGGACACCACACAGGAAGGTACTCTGACATGTTTGCCAAGGTAGTCCCATTACCACCAGACAAAATGTGCCGATAGGCTGTATCGGCTGGGAAAGACAATGAAAGGTGTATTTTGTTATACTGTATTTGCAAAACACAGCTTATATTGTATTATTTAAAGGGTTGTTTATTCTACATGTAACTACATTTGAAAGTTAAAACACTTTGTTTAGAATATCTACATAAATTCAACAATTGTATTCTTCTCATTTTACTCTGAAGGCTACTGACCTATTCAATGCTTCCTCCGGCATCTCCTCATACATCTGCCTGTAGTCATTGAACACTAACTGCCGGGGTTTGTTTGTGGTTATTGAGTGGGGGGAACAGCGCATGCAAGGTTCTGACAGATGGGTGTGTCTTGGTGGTGGCAAGGACACACTCAAGAAACACCCCAAATCACATTTCGTTTCTGATATGGCCGCCAGCATTTCTTGAGGAGCATGCCAAAAAAAACAAGGCCAGATCAGCAGGTGCAGTTCCTTTTTCTGCATTGTGTCATAAGGGCCCGATTCAGACATAGGAAATGTACCCCTTTCCTACGCACTTCTCAGTAGTTGGTATTCAGACTTGTAACCAGGTTTGCTTGTGTGGCACCATTGCGCGCACTGAATACATTTAATTCAACCCCAGAAAACACCCAATGGGTGGCCTACCTATTTGAACAGGAAGTTTTTGTTCAATTGGTTTTTCTGTTCATTTAGCTAAAACAGGGATGTGCAACTTTGAAGGGGATGGGGGCCACAACAAATCTGAACTCCTCATGAGAGGTTGCTGTGGCATCGCGGGTCTCTGTACCGACATACATACAGTAGCAACACATGCAGTCGGAGCTGGCCCTAGCCTCATGGGGGCCCTAAGCAAAATGTTGTTTGGGATGCCCCCCCCCCCCCCCCCCCCCACCTTGCGAGCAAAACATTTTAGCAACCCCCTTGACAGCAGTGAGGTGTGTGTGTGTTTATATATATTTTTTACATTTCCTGCAATTCTATACTTTGTCATGAGGTGTAGAGAGAATGTGGTAGTCTTAAAGCAAGTTTGCTGCAATTTTTCACATTTTGCTATAGAGCAGTTTTACAGTGAATGTTTGCCGTTTCTAATATGATATGAGAGTGACTAACCCGGTCGGTAATTCAACCACAATTACTACAATTTTAGATAGCTGGCTAAACTAATTTGCCAATTAAAACATATTTAGCGGGTGTGGGTGAGTGAGTGTCAGAGACTGACATAACAAGAGAAACTGCTGACGCACAACCACATTTTGAAGTAGAAGCTTGTGTATTCTATTATTCTAATTCTCAACACTAATTTGAGACCCCGACTGAGTTAATAAAATTATAAATACAGTGAGCTCCAAAAGTATTGGGCCAGTGATACACTATCAAGCGTGTGACTATAAATTGGTTGGATGTGTTTGCTGTTTTTGTTTCAGATTATTTTGTGCCATAGAAATTAATGGTAAATGTCACTTTTATTGTAAATAAGAATAGAATACGTTTCTAAACACTTCTACATTAATGTGGATGCTGACATGATTACGGATAATCCTGAATGAATTGTGTATAATGAGGGAGAAAGTTAGATGCCAAATATCATACCCCCAAAAATTCTACCCTCACCTGTTATTGTCAGAGTGAGATGTTAGCATGTCTTGGGGGTATGATGTTTGTGGGTTTGTAACTTTCTCACTCAACAATATTCATGATTCATTCAGGATTGTCTGTAATCATGGTAGCATCCACATTCATTTGGAAGTGTTTTATTTACAGTTTCTATTGGGCACAAACTAATCTGAAACAACCAAAACAAACCAGCAAATGCATCCAACAAATTTGTAGTCACAAGCTTGATGTAGTTATCACGTGCTATGAATATAAAGCAGTAACAATGTAAGTGAATATGTCCCAATACTTTTGCTCCCCTAAAATGGGGGGGGGGGCTATGAACAAAAAGTTATTTAATTTCTAAAATGTTTACCCTGTATGGATGAAAATACCCTCAAATTAAAGCTGACCGTCTGCACTTTAACCTCAAGGTCATTGTATCATTTCAAATCCAAAGTGCTGGACTACAAAGCCAACTCAACAGCTGTCAAAAATGCTTCAACAAAGTACTGAGTAAAGGGTCTGAATAACTATGTAGATGTGATATTTCAGTTTATTTGTTATACATTTTCGAAAATGTCTAAACCTATTGTGTGTGGATTGATGAGGGAGGAAAACTAATCAATTTTAGAGTAAGGCTGCGTGGGAAAAGTTAATGAGTCTGAATACTTTCTGAATGCATTGTATATTTTGACTTAAATTTCAACATATCGATACAATCAGGTATGAAGGGAAGACCCAGATGCAGACCACGTCGAATAAACAATAGTTTAATATTTCAACAGGGGCAGGCAATAGACAGGTCAAGACGGGCAGGGGTCAGAACCAGAGGTTGGGCAATGGTACCACACGGCAGGCAGGGTCTGGGTAAGGCAGAGTGGTCAGGCAGGCGGGCTCAGAGTCAGGACAGGCAAGGGTCAAAACCGTGAGGGCAAGAAAAGAGAGACTATGAAAAGCAGTAGCTGAGACAACGCTGGTTGACTCGAACAAACAAGATGAACTGGCAACAGAGAACATAGGTATAAATACACGGGATAATGGGGAAGATGGGTGACACCTGGAGGGGGTGGAGACAATCACAAAGACAGGTGAAACAGATCAGGGTGTGACAGTACCCACCCCCTCTCGGGGTGCCACCTGGCGTCTTACCTGGTTGACCGGGGAGCCGTTGAAAGTCCGTGATGAGGCCTGGTTTCAGGATGGCCCTGGCAGGGGACCCAGCACCTCTTCTCCGGGCCATAACCCTCATAGTCAACCAGGTACTGGAACCCGCTGCCCCGAGGTCGAACCTTCAGGAGATGCCTCACCGTGTAAGCCGGTTGGTGGTCGATGAGACGGGAGAGGGGTGGGCTTGGAAACAGGAGACAAAGGGCTTTGAGACATAGGTTTGACTCTGGACACATGAAAGGTGGGGTGTATACAAAGGGTACGGGGTAGCAGAAGATGAACATCAGAGGGACTAATAATTTTAGAGATGGGAAACGGGCCAATAAAGCGGGGGGAGAGTTTGCAGGATTCCACCCGGATGGGTAGATCCTGGGTGGAAATCCATACCTTCTGCCCGAGACGATTCCGGGGTCCGATTGTGATCTGCTTGTCGTCGATACCTGGAGGTGGTCTTGAGGTATGACGACAGGCGGATAAACATCTGGGCAGAAGGTATGCCGACGTCTTCCTCCTGCTTGGGGAAGAGCCGGGGCTAATACCCCCAGGGAACATTCAAAGGGTGATAGGCTCGTGGCAGAGCAGGGAAGGGTGTTGCACCATGAGCTGGGCCGTCGCCTTGGCCGAGGGTAGTTTGGGGCGAGGAATAAAGTGGGCGGCCTTGGAAAACCGGTCGACCACCGTCAGGATGGCAGTGTGTTGCCCTCAGACGGGGGGAGACCCGTGACGAAATCCCGGGATTTGTGGGACCAAGGATGGTGAGGGACAAGCAGAGGTTGCAGAAGGCCAGCCGGAGCTTGCTGAGGAGTCTTGTTCTGAGCACACATGGTGCAAGCGGCGACGAATGCAGAGACGTCAGGAACCATGGTTGGCCACCAAATGCGTTGTCACACAAATGCCATGGTCCGCCAGGAGTAAAGGTGGCAGGCAAGCCTGGAGGAATGGGCCCACTCCAGGACCGCAGAGCTGACAGTGTCAGGTACGAACATCCTGTTATCTGCCTCCCGGACCTGTTTCCCGATACCCCAGCTGAATGCCATCACCAGGCACGAGGTGGGAAGGATGGTTCTCAGGCTCCGGGGTGGAAGCCGTAGGGTTATAGCAGCAAGACAGGGCATCCGGCTTGATGTTCTTGGACCCCGGCCGATAGGAGAGGGAAAAGTTGAACCGGGTAAACAGCAAGGCCAATCTCGCCTGCCTGGAGTTGAGGCGCTTAGCGGTGCGGAGATACAACAGGTTTTTGTGGTTGATCCACACAATGAACGGATGCTATGCCCCTTCGAGCCAGTGCCTCAATTCCTCCAATGACATTTTCACCGTGAGAAGCTCCCGAGTCCCCACATAGTAATTCCTCTGCGTGGCAGTGAGGCGGTGGGAGAAGAAGGCGCAGGGGTGCAGCTTAAGGTCCCGTGCCGAACGTTGGTACAGAAAAACCCCCACTCCAACGTCCGAAGCATCAGCCTCCACCACGAACTGACAGGAAGGGTCCGGATGAACCAGGATCGGAGCCGTTGTGAAGCAGTGTTTAAGGTCCCGGAACGCCCGGTCAGCAGCCGTGGACCACGTGAACGGAACCTTGGTAGAGGTGAGTGCAGACAGGGGGGAGGCCAGGGTCCTATTTCCCCGGATAAAGCGCAGATAGAAGTTGGCGAACCCCAGGAAGCGTTGCAGCTGCAACATGGATGTAGGCAGGTGCCAATCCACCACCGCTTTCACCTTCTCGATATCTATCTTGACACTCCCAGCAGAGATGATGTAGCCCAGAAATGGAATGCTAGAGCGATGGAACTTGCACTTTTCCACCTTAACGAACAACTGGTTCTCCAGAAAGCGCTGGAGAACCTGCCGGACATAGAGCACATGTTCTTGGGTGGAGTGGCAGAAGATGAGGATGTCATCAATGTAGACGAAGATGAACCGGTTCAGCATGTTGCGGAGAACGTCATTCACCAGAGCCTGGAACACGGCAGGGGCGTTGGTGAGGCCAAAGGGCATGACCAGATATTCGTAGTGGCTGCTGGCCGTGTTGAAGGCGGTCTTCCACTCGTCCCCCTCTCGTATCCGCACCAGGTGGTAGGCGTTAGGTGAATCCAACTTGGAGAACACAGTGGCCCCCTGGAGCGGCTCGAAGGCCGAGGAAATGAGTGGTAGCGGATAACGGTTCTTTACAGTGATGTCATTGAGTCCCCGGTAGTCTTGTCCTTCTCCACAAAGAAGAACCCTGCGCCAGCGTGAGAGAAGGAGGGACGGATAAATCCAGTAGCTAGGGAGTCTCCAATGTAGTCCTCCATAGCCTTGCTTTCAGGTCACGACAACGAGTATAGACGCCCCCGGGGCGGCGTGGCACTAGGGAGAAGGTCAACCCTGCGCTCATAGGGGCAGTGCGGCGGAAGGGAAGTGGCCTGGGACTTGTTGAACACCTCCCGGAGGTCCTGGTACTCCGCGGGGATGGCGGAGAGATCCGAAACCACCTCCGAGGACCCAGGAAGACGTCCCGGGGCAGGTTGCGCCGACTTCAGATAATGGGCATGGCAGAACAGACTCCAGCCCATGATGGCATCCGTAGACCAGTTGATGAGTGGGTTGTGTCGCTGGAGCCAGGAGAATCCCAACACCACGGGAATCTGGGGGGAGTTGATGAGTAAGAACTGATTGGTCTCGCTGTAATTCCCTGAAACACGTAGGTTGATGGGAGTGGTGTTATGGGTGACCCGACCTATAGAACGCCCGTCCAACGCTCTAACATCCATGGGAATGAAGAGGGGCTGAGTGGGGATGTTCAGCTCGGAAGCCAGTGTGGTGTGCAAAAGGCTCTCATCGACCCCAGAGTCAATGAGGACCCGGGGAGATTTGGACTGATTTCCCCACAGCAGAATGACATGAAAAGGGGTACGAGTAAGGGTAGCAGAAAAGTTCCCCATATTGCCCACCAGGGTACTCGCTCCTTGGTGAGCATGGTCCTTTACCGGGCACGAGTACACAAAATTACCAAAAGTCCCGCTCTACAGACAGCTCCTTGTGCTGATCCTTTGTTGCCATTCCGCTGGCGACAGCCCAGCTCTGCCTAGTTGCATGGGCTCGGGAAGCAGTGCCCCGGCCTGTTCGGTGACTCTCGAGGAAGGTCAGGAAACCTCGGGTGCTCTCGGCAACGGGACCGTCGGGGACTTCCGGGATGGCTCGGAGGCGAGGTGGAATCCCTGGATGTGCGAGTGACGTCGAATTGTCTCTCCAGTCATCGTTCCCGCAATCGCCCATTGATGTGGATGGTCAAGGCGATGAGGGAGTCAAGATCCGTAGGCAACTCCTGAGCCACAAGCTCGTCCTTAACCCCCCCGAGACGCCATGCAGGAACATGCCGAATAATACTTACGGGTTCCACGCACTCTCCTCTGCCAAAGTGTGGAAATCCACCACATAGTCGGCCACTGTGTGGGCATCCTGCCGGAGCTGGTTTAGCTCACAGGCAGCTTCTCTCCCGGAGAGCGGGGCATCAAGAACCTTCCTCACCTCTCCCACAAACCCGTCCAGGCTCACGCATATGGTTGGCTGCTGTTCCCATATGGCGGTAGCCCAGGTGAGAGCCCTTCCAGACATCAGCATTATGAGGTAGGCTATTCTGGAACGATCCGAGGGGAAGGAGGAGGGCTCAAGCTCGAAAATGAGGACACTGAGCTAAAAACGCTCGACAGGTGCTCGGCTCTCCATTTAGGCGTTCCGGGGGAGGTAACCAGAGCTCCCGGGAAGGAGTTACTGAGGGGTGGTGGGGTTACCACCATGGCAGGCTGCCACCCAGCCAACCCGCGGAATTGCTCCCGCAGCATGTCCAACGCCCGGTTATGGCGCTCAGCCAACGTTTGGACCCCCTCCATCAGCCCACAAAGCAACTCCGCGTGCCTACAAATGGAGGCTCCTTGGGAGGATATGGCGTTGCGCAGCTGGTCCGGGTCTGCTGGGTCAGTCAGGGCCAGTTCGTACTATCTGGTATGAAGGGAAGACCCAGATGCAGACCACGTTTAATATTCCAACAGGGGCAGGCAATAGACAGGTCAAGACAGGCAGGGGTCAGAAATCCAGAGGTGGGGCATCGGTACCGGACGGCAGGCAGGGTCAGGGTAAGGCAGAGGTCGGTAATCCAGATGGGAGAAAAGGTACAGGTCGGCAGCAAGAGTGATCAGGCAGGCGGGCTCAGAGTCAGGACCGGCAACGCTCAAAACTAGGAGGGCGAGAAAAGAGAGACTAGAAAAAGCAGGAGCTTAGACACAAAACACTGGTTGACCTGAACAAACAAGACGAACTGGCAACAGACCAACAGAGAACACAGGCGATAATGGGGAAGATGGGCGACACCTGGAGGGGGATGGAGACAATCACAAAGACAGGTGAAACAGATCAGGGTGTGACAGAGACATGTGTTTAGAACAGTGATATATGCGTTTAGAAACGCATGTGCATTTCCCAAAATTCAAGGTCAGAATACATGTAGAGAGAAGTGCATAAAAAGGGAAGGAAGTTCCATTTATTCGTGTGTAACTGAATTCCCCCTCCCCAGGTGAACACATGTGAAATAGTCCTGTAAACTGTAGCGCTACCTCTCTCCATCTGTAGAGGGAGCTGGTGCGGTATATCTGGCACTACCAGTATCTGAGCTGGCCTGACCATGGCGTGCCCAACGAGCCTGGGGGAGTGCTCAGCTTCCTGGAGCAGGTCAACCGCACGCAGAGCGCCATTCCAGACACCGGGCCAATTGTGGTCCACTGCAGGTAAAACAGACAGAGGGCACACATTGTGACAGATGGCACATATCAGATGCAACACCTTTCCAAGCCCTACTGACATAAAGGCAGTTATTTTAGGGCCTAAATGCATGTCTGTTTGTGATGACTGTTTGGGAGAACACTGTCATGTGATATGGAAAGATAAACATGAATATATAACTATGGGTCTAGTATTCTAGGACTGTATACATCAAGAGTCGACCATGAATCTGTGTTATACTATAAATTTAACAGACCAAAAAGTAGGATGTATTTTCACATTTTTGTATAAAGCACAACCGTCTTTCTTATAGATTTGGTCATATTTGTAAGTGTAACTTTAGCGAAATGGCAGTTTGGGTCTATGTCTGTTATGAAAGTGCCACCTAATTGTAGTAATATAGTGCTATTGTCTCCTTTGACACCCCCCCCCCTCCCCCAGTGCAGGAATTGGGAGAACAGGCACCATAATTGTCATTGACATTCTCATTGACATCATCAACAGACAAGGTAAGACAATGTCAAACATTATGGTTACCAGTCCTAACCAAACGTTAACGCTATAAAATTAGTCCTAGCCAAACCTTACAGCTCTGATATCTGTCCTATCCAAACATTACGGCTGTGATATTGTGTTTTTGGATTTCTTTGCATGGAGTAGAGATTAGGATTTGGGACAAATCTGTGTAACCGTGCTAAATATGCTGCCCTTTTGACCGTTGTGTTTGTGTGTTTGTGTGCGTGCTCGTGTGTGACCGTTTGTGTGTGTGTGTGTGTTTCAGGATTAGACTGTGATATCGACATCCCTAAGACCATCCAGAGGGTTCGTCAGCAGCGATCAGGCATGGTGCAGACGGAGGCCCAGTATAAGTTCATCTACATGGCCGTCCAGCAGTACATTGACACAGCACAGAAGAGACTGGAGGAGGAACAGGTACCTACCAAACACTCAGTAGTATAGGAGTAGTGGAAATAGTTCTGTAATATTGTCACTACTGTGGCAGTAGTAGTATTCTAGCAGTAAACGTGGCCCTTTTATTCACAGTTACTGTATATTAGCAGTGGAAGAGTAGTAGTTTATTACCAAATGTAATAGTAACTACCGTACCAACAGCAGTATTGCAGTACATATTCTCTAAAGGGACTGTCTGGAGCTTAGATATTGCCTTACATTTGGAGACCCAAGCATTTTATAATAGCTTGATTCAAAGGAACAATCGAGTTGAACCCGAGTTACAGGTATTACATTTCAGCGTGTCAACAAGCAAAGCGTGTTGGCCAGGTGCGCGTTATGCTACCCTGTCTCAATGGGGACCGATCTTCCTTTTCAAGTTATAAAAACATGGCTTCTTGTGGCTGCTTTGCAGAGGAACAAAATGAAGGAGAGGGAGTACTCCAATATCAAATACCCCCAGATGACCAACACCCGGTCAAAATCCAACATGACCTGTGTGTCACGCTCCTCCTCTGTGTGAGTAGCCCTGCAAATACACACACTGCTCATAGTCCACAGACAAATGCTACTTTACTCTCTCTAATTGCATACGATCTCCATCATATAATTTCATCCACATCCAATGAACATTGTCTGAATGAACATGAAACGGAATTTCAGCTCACCCTGTTTTGTTTGTGTGATGCAGGGTGACGAATGACAACCCGTCCAGCGTGTATGAAAACTTAAACATCAAGAACCCAAAGACCTCTGGGAGCAGCAGTAACACCAGGAGGTAAAGTCCAGCCACAGACCTCTACCTCTCTCAACCTCTCTGTGAGTATATTATGATGGCTCGTTTAGTTATTAGTTATGACAATAATTGATCACTTTTTATTGAGCAACGCCTCCATATACTCTTAAATTACTCTATTTGATTTATATAATGTGTTAATAACCAGCCGACAGGCACCAAAATAAACGGCTTATAAACAGCTTATATATATATACTACTATTAAATAGTGATATTTTGAGTTAAGAATATAATTTAATAAACAACTAAACAATTGACAAAAGACTACCAGCATAATTTTTTTCATTTATTGTCAATTTTGTGTTAGTTTCTAAATGAACCGAGTAAAACTCATGGACGATTAGTTAAGCTTTAACCAAGTTTATTCATACAGTATCTCACAAAAGTGAGTACACCCCTCACATTTCTGTAAATATTTGAGTATATCTTTTCATGTAACAACACTGAAGAAATGACACTTTGCTACAATGTAAAGTAGTGAGTGTACAGCTTGTATAACAGTGTAAATTTGCTGTCCCCTAAAAATAACACAACACACAGCCATTAATGTCTAAACCGCTGGCAACAAAAGTGAGTACACCCCTAAGTGAAAATGATAACTAGATAGCTAGCTAGCTTACAAACATGCTCAAATTCTAATAACGTTTTAACTTCATTTATCTAGCCAATACTTATTCATATGACTTCATATATTTGAATTAAATAATCAACTTTGCGTAACTTAATACATAGAAAAAGAACATGCTTATTGGAAGGCTATTTGCACGTTGGTTCAACCACCGTCCTCTTGCCTCGTCGTGCTGGAATGGATTGCCAGTTGGCTTTTGAATCGGAATGGCAGTAAAAAAAAATATTGATCAGAAGGTTCTATATAGAACCTATTTTTTTCTACACTGAACAAAAATGTAAACGCAACATGTGAAGTGTTGCTCCCATTTTTCATGAGCTGAAATAAGATCCCAGAACTTTTCGAAACGCAAAAAAAAAATGTCACTCAAATTATGTGCACAAATATGTTTACATCCCTGCTAGTGATCATTTCTCCTTTTCCAAGATAATCCATCCACCTGACAGGTGTGGCAAATTAAGAAGCTGATTAAACAGCATGATCATTACACAGGTTTACCTTGTGCTGGGACCAATAAAAGGTAACTTTAAAATGTGCAGGTTAGTCACACAACACAATGCCACAGATGTCTCATGTTTTGAGGGAGCGTGCAATTGGCATGCTGACTGCAGGAATGTCCACCAGAGCTGTTGACAGATAATTCATTGTACATTTCTCTACCATAAGTAGTTTTAGAGAATTTGGCAGTACGTCCAACCGGCCTCACAACCGCAGACCACGTGTATGGCGTCGTCTGGACAAGCGGTTTGCTGATGTCAACGTTGTGAACAGAGTGCCCCATGGTGGCGGCGGTGTTATGGTATGGGAAGGCAAAAGCTATGGGCAACGAACGCAATTGCATTTTATCAATGCTGATTTTAATGCACAGATGTACCGTGACGAGATCCTGAGGCACATTGTTGTGACATTCATCTGCCACCATCACCTCATGTTTCAGCATGATAATGCACGGCCCCATGTCAGAAGGATCTGTACACAATTCTTGGAAGCTGAAAATGTCCCAGTACTTCCATGGCCTGCAAACTCACCAGACATGTAACCCGTTGAGCATGTTTGGGATGCTCTGGATTGAGGTGTATGACAGCGTCTTCCAGGTCCCACCAATATCCAGAAACTTCACACAGCCATTGAAGATAAGTGGGACAGCATTCTACATGCCACAATCAACATCCTGATCAACTCTATGCGAAGGAGATGTTGCGCTGCATGATAATGCAAATGGTGGACACAAGATACTGACTGGTTTTCTGATCCACACCCCAACCTTTTTTTAAAAGGTATCTGTGACCAACAGATGCATATCTCTATTCTCAGTCGTGATATCCATAGATTAGGGCCTAATAAATTAATTTCAATTGACTGGTTTTCTTATATGAACTGTAACTTAGGAAAATATTTGAAATTGTTGCGTTTTATATTTTTTGTTCAGTATAAGAGTGTATGCTTTTATGAAATACATTATTTAATCTTGCTTCTAGTTAGCATTTAGTTTGTAACAGCACAGGCTTGTATCAACCTTGCTGTTTGCCACTCAGACCTCGGCAACAATGTTGCAAAATATGAATTTTATCTTCCCCTTGCCATAGAGAGCAAACGGTGTCAGACGTCATCTAGCCATTTTTCTGACCAGGCAAAATCATGCAGAATCATTAAAATGGATATACATGTTAATGGAAAACACCTAAAATAAATTAAAAGGCGTCATTTCAGAGTTTGATGTGACTGGGCTAGCTTTTGTTAGCTGTTGATTTCTAAAATCCCCGTTACACTCTGGGGTAGGGATAGAACCCTCAAGGTTCTTTGCCTTCACTGGCTACCTTTTTTAGTAAAGGTTTCTTTACTGATACCAGCTTCCAAGATGGCGCCAGAGGGGAGAGCTGCCGTCTTATCGGCTCTTAACCAACCATGCTATTTTGTTTGTTTTTTCGCGTTGTTCGTAACTTGTTTTGTACATAATGTTGCTGCTACTGTCTCTTATGACTGAAAAGAGCTTCTGGACATCAGAACTGGGATTACTCACCTCAAATTGGACGAGGAGTTCTTCTTCAATGAGTCGGACGCAAGGGATATACTACAGACACCTGACCAGGCCCAGATCCCCATGATTCGCTGGGAAAGGAAACGTAGGTTTCACGGAAAGAGATCAGGATGCCTTGTGAGGATCAGGTGACGAGTGGCTAATCTGCCCTTGCCTTCCGTTCTGCTAGCTAACGTCCAATCGCTGGAAAATAAATGGGCCGAACTGAAAGCACGTATATCCTACCAATGGGACATTTAAAAACTATAATATCTTATGTTTCATTGAGACATGGCTGAACGACGACATTAAAACCTGTTGGGGCTAGGGGGCGGTATTTGCACGGCCGGATAAAAAACGTACCCGATTTAAACTGGTTACTACTCTTGGGCCTATGCATATTTGTAAACAATAGCTGGTGCACGATATCTAAGGAAGTCTCAAGGATTTGCTCACCTGAGATAGTGTGGTCTACAGCTTATCATGAGATACTCTAACTATCTAGAATTTTCATCTGTATTTTTTGTAGCTGTCTACATACCACCACAGACCAAGGCTGGCACTAAAGCCACACTCAATGAGCTGTATTCCGCAAAAAGCAAACAGGAAAACGCTCATCCAGAGGCGGCGCTCCTAGTGGCCGGGGACTTTAATGCAGGGGAACTTCAATCAGTTTTACCAAATTTTCATCAGCATGTTAAATGTGGAACCAGAGGGGAAACAATTCTAGACCACCTTTACTCCACACACAGAGACGCATACAAAGCTCTCCCTTGCCCTCCATTTGGCAAATCTGACCATAACTCTATCTTCCTGATACCTGCTTACAAGCAAAAATTAAAGCAGGAAGCACCAGTGACTCAGTCTATTAAAAAAATGGTCAAATGAAGCAGATGCAGGACTTGTTTTGCTAGCACAGACTGGAATTTGTTCCGGTATTATTCCGATGGCATTGAGGAGTACTCCACATCAGTCACTGGCTTTATCAATAAGTTCATCGAGGACGTCGTCCCCACAGTGACCGTACGTACATACCAGAAGCCATGGATTACAGGCAACATTCGCTAAAGGGTAGAGCTGCCGCTTTCAAGGAGTGGGACTCAGAAGCTTATAATAAATCCCGCATTGCCCTCCGACGAACCATCAAACAGGCAAAGTGTCAATACAGGACTAAGATCGAATCGTACTGCACCAGCTCTGGCGCTCGTCGGATGTGGCAGGGCTTGCAAACTATTACTGACTACAAAGGGAAGCACAGCCGAGAGCTGCCCAGTGACACGGGCCTACCAGACGAGCTAAATCACTTCTATGCTCGCTTCGAGGCAAGTAACACTGAAACATGCATGAGTGCATCAGCTGTTCCGGATGACTGTGATCACGCTCTCTGCAGCCGATGTGAGTAAGACCTTTAAACAGGTCAACATTCACAAGGCCGCTGGGCCAGACGGATTACCAGGACGTGTACTCCGAGCATGCGCTGACCAACTGGCAAGTGTCTTCACTGACATGTTCAACCTCTCCCTGTCTGAGTCTGTAATACCAACATGTTTCATGCAGACCACCATAGTCCCTGTGCCCAAGAAAGCAAAGGTAACCTGCCTAAATGACTACCGCTCCGTAGCACTCACATCTGTAGCCATGAAATGCTTTGAAAGGCTGGTCATGGCTCACATCAACACCATTATCCCAGAAACCCTAGACCCACTCCAATGTGCATACCGCACCAGCAGATCCACAGATGATGCAATCTCTATTGCACTCCACACCTGGACAAAAGGAACACTCATGTGAGAATGCTATTCATTGACTACAGATCAGCGTTCAACACCATAGTGCCCTCCAAGCTAATCAATAAGCAAAGGACCCTGGGACTAAACACCTCCCTCTGCAACTGGATCCTAGACTTCCTGACGGGTCGCCCCCAGGTGGTGAGGGTAGGTAACTACACATCCGCCACGCTGATCCGCAACACATGGTCCCCTCAGGGGTGCATGCTCAATCTCCTCCTGTACTCCCTGTTCACTCATGACTGCACGGCCAAGCACGACTTCAACACCATCATTAAGTTTGTTGATGACACAACAGTGGTAGGCCTGATCACCAACAACAATGAGACGGCCTATAGGGAGGAGGTCAGAGACCTGACCGTGTGGTGCAAGGACAACAACCTCTCACTCAACATGATCAAGACAAAGGAGATGATTGTGGACTACAGGAAAAGGAGGACCGAGCACGCCCCCATTCTCATCGACGGGGCTCTAGTGGAGCAGGTTGAGAGCTTCAAGTTCCTTAGCGTCCACGTCACCAACAAACTAACAGGGTCCAAGCACACCAAGGCAGTTGTGAAGAGGGCATGACAAAACCTCAAGAGACTGAAAAGATTTGGCATGTGTCCTCAGATCCTCAAAAGGTTTTACAGCTGCACTATCGAGAGCATCCTGACGGGTTGCATCACTGCCTGGTAAGGCAACTGCTCGGCCTCCGACCGCAAGGCACTACAGAGGGTAGTGAGTATGACTCAGTACATCACCGGGGTCAAGCTTCCTGCCATCCTGGACCTCTATACCAGGCGGTGTCAGGGGAAGGCCCTTTAAATTGTCAAAGACTCCAGCCAACCTAGTCATAGACTGTTCTCTCTGCTACCGCACGGCAAGCGGTACCGGAGCGCCAAGTCTAGGTCGAAGAGGCTTCTAAACAGCTTCTACCCCCAAGCCATAAGACTCCTGAACAGCTAATGAAATGGCTACCAAGACTATTTGCATTGCCCCCCCACACTGCTGCTACTCTCTGTTATTATCTACGCATAGCCACTTTAATAACTCTACCTACATGTACATAATTATCTCGACACCGGTGCCACCGCACATTGACACATTGACTCTGTACCGGTAACCCCTGTATATAGCCCTGCTATTGTTATTTACTGCTGCTCTTTAAATATTTGTTATTCTTAGCTCATAATTTTTTTAAGGTATTTTCTTAAAACTGCGTTGTTGGTTAGGGTAAGTAAGTAAGCATTTAACTGTAAGGTCTAACTGTAAGCATTTAACTGTAAGGTCTAACTGTAGGTTTCTATGTAGAACCCCAAAGAACCCTATTTTGTAAGAGTGTAGAGCCGCTATCTGAAAAACACGGGGCGGGGTGAGGGGAATGTTGTGTATGAGAATATTTCTGAAAGGAAACACGACGTATACGTTTAATCAATTATTTGAAAATATTACGATGCATAGTCTTAGCACTATGCTCTGCTCCTTCAGGGTAGCTCACTGCCAGAGCAAACCGTCATATAAAGATGATCAAACAACTAAAGGCGGTGAGCACGATATGCTATACCAAATCCCCTGAAGGAAGAAACAGAACCAAGACAGGTGGAGGCTGGGTTGGTGGTGGGATTTCAGAAAACAGCAGGCATAGCGACTAACTAGTAAGCAGCAACGCCAATGGCAGCAAGACACACCAGCGTGCGTGACATCCATCATCGGGGAAGCATGTGTAGAACTGGTCAACTTAAATAGGCTGCATGAAGGTAGAGTGTGAATCCAATTGGTGCAATATCCGCTGATGCGATCAACTGTTGCCACCACACTCAGGTTTCTCTTCTGTGCTGGCTTTGTTTTATTTCAGAAAGAAAACACCACGTGTAAGTTTAAGCATTTATTAGATTCGTTACAATGTGTAATCTTGGCGATAGACTCTGCTCCTTCAGGGTAGCTCACTGCCAGAGCGAACCGTCATATAAAAATGATAAAATAACTACAGGCAGGGAGCACGATATGCTATACCAAATCCCCCAAAACAGCAGAACCACAAGCCAGATGATTAACTACAGTGCGGGAAAAAAGTATTTGATCCCCTGCTGATTTTGTACGTTTGCCCACTGACAAAGAAATTATCAGTCTATAATTTTAATGGTAGGTTTATTTGAACAGTAAGAGACAGAATAACAACAACAAAATCCAGAAAAACGCATGTCAAAAATGTTATAAATTGATTTGCATTTTAATGAGGGAAATAAGTATTTGACCCCTCTGCAAAACATGACTTAGTACTTGGTGGCAAAACCCTTGTTGGCAATCAGAGGTCAGACGTTTCTTGTAGTTGGCCACCAGGTTTGCACACATCTCAGGAGGGATTTTGTCCCACTCCTCTTTGCAGGTCTTCTCCAAGTCATTAAGGTTTCGAGGCTGATGTTTGGCAACTCAAACCTTCAGCTTCCTCCACTCCAGGGAGGGATTAAGGTCTGGAGACTGGCTAGGCCACTCCAGGACCTTAATGTGCTTCTTCTTGAGCCACTCCTTTGTTGCCTTGGCCGTGTGTTTTGGGTCATTGTCGTGGAATACCCATCCACGACCCATTTTCAATGCCCTGGCTGAGGGAAGGAGGTTCTAACCCAAGATTTGACGGTACATGGCCCCGTCCATCGTCCCTTTCTCACCCAAGATTTGACGGTACATGGCCCCGTCCATCGTCCCTTTGATGCGGTGAAGTTGTCCTGTCCCCTTAGCAGAAAAACACCCCCAAAGCATAATGTTTCCACCTCCATCTTTGACGGTGGGGATGGTGTTCTTGGGGTCATAGGCAGCATTCCTCCTCTTCCAAACACAGCGAGTTGAGTTGATGCCAAAGAGCTCCATTTTGGTCTCATCTGACCACAACACTTTCACCCAGTTGTCCTCTGAATCATTCAGATGTTCATTGGCAAACTTCAGACGGGCATGTATATGTGCTTTCTTGAGCAGGGGGACCTTGCGGGCGCTGCAGGATTTCAGTCCTTCACGGCGTAGTGTGTTACCAATTGTTTTCTTGGTGACTATGGTCCCAGCTGCCTTGAGATCATTGACAAGATCCTCCCATGTAGTTCTGGGCTGATTCCTCATCGTTCTCATGATCATTGCAACTCCACGAGGTGAGATCTTGCAGTGAGATTGACAGATCTTTTGTGTTTATTCCTTTTGCGAATAATTGCACCAACTGTTGTCACCTTCTCACCAAGCTGCTTGGCGATGGTCTTGTAGCCCATTCCAGCCTTGTGTAGGTCTACAATCTTGTCCCTGACATCCTTGGAGAGCTCTTTGGTCTTGGCCATGGTGAAGAGTTTGGATTCTGATTGATTGATTGCTTTTGTGGACAGGTGTCTTTTATACAGGTAACAAGCTGCGGTTAGGAGCACTCCCTTTAAGAGTGTGCTCCTAATCTCAGCTCGTTGCCTGTATAAAAGACACCTGGGAGCCAGAAATCTTTCTGATTGAGAGGGGGTCAAATACTTATTTCCCTCATTAAAATGCAAATCAATTTATAACATTTTTGACATGCATTTTTCTGTATTTTTTTGTTGTTATTCTGTCTATCACTGTTCAAATAAACCTACCATTACAATTAGAGACTGATCACTTCTTTATCAGTGGGCAAGCAAAATCAGCAGGGGATCAAATACTTTTTTCCCTCACTGTATGTGTATGGCATAATACATCGTTTAAGAGCTCTCAATAGACCAGCGAAGGTCACTCTACCATTACTTGACTGGCATAATACGCCGTTTAAAAGACTCTCAATAGACCAGCGAAGGTCATTCTACCATTACATGACTGGCATAATACGCCGGTTAAGAGCTCTCAATAGACCAGCGAAGGTCATTCTACCATTACATGACTGGCATAATACGCCGGTTAAGAGCTCTCAATAGACCAACGAAGGTCATTCTACCATTACATGACTGGCATAATACGCCGGTTAAGAGTTCTCAATAGACCAGCGAAGGTCATTCCATTACATGAATGTCTACTAGGCCTGTGTGTGAATACTAACTATCTGTAGCATGAATTAATGCCGACATATGACAATTTCTCATTTGACGCAACGCCGGGTACCCTCAATGAGGCATCTTACTACATGGGAAATATCCTATCTAAATAAGAAACCGTAAGTAGTATGAACCACAGGAGCCATTATTCCAGCCATTATTTTGAGCCGTCCTCCCCTCAGCAGCCTCCAGTGGTATGAATGCACTTGCATAGTGATGTCCTGCCGGATGCCCTCGCTGAGGCATGATCAGCTTTCATCTTGGATCATGAAGATATTCTACCTATGAACACAGCCAACCACCTGAAATATAGATGCACCATCAGGTGGCCTCGCTGAGGCAGGATGAGTGATCTTCTTGGTACATGAGGATATTCTACCTATGACCCAGCCAATCATATGCAGCTATATAACAGCATTATATGTCAAATTGCGATGCAGTACGGATAACCAGCATATCTACTGGACCATATTGGCAATTACTGCAGGAACTCTAGTAGGCTCCACAATCTCAGAAGTTCAACCAAGTGTAATGTCTTAGGCAGAAAATGATAATAGGCCCGTGATTTTGAGGGTGCAGCCAGGAGCGATTTTAGAAGCAGTAGCAGCGCTGATGCAGGAGTGGGCGGCCCATAGCTCAGAGCTAGCCCGCAGCGCTGATGCAGGAGTGGCCGGCCCATAGCTCAGAGCTAGCCCGCAGCGCTGATGCAGGAGTGGCCGGCCCATAGCTCAGAGCTAGCCCGCAGCGCTGATGCAGGAGTGGGCTGCCCATTGCTCAGAGCTAGTCCGCAGCGCTGATGCAGGAGTGGGCGGCCCATAGCTCAGAGCTAGCCCGCAGTGCTGATGAAGGAACCAGAGAAGTGATGAGTTACAGTATCTTGTCATTGGTTGCCAGCATCAAATGTTGATCAGAGGTTAGCCAGGTGCCGCCCGTGCTCAGCATGCAGATAGCGTAACATGGAAGAGATGACAAAGCAGTGTTAGTTCTAGGGATGACGACTGGTGTTGATTTGCTAGTTCTTTCATTCTCGATGTGTATGAGAATATGATTAACTCAACATGTTGAGGATCCATCATTTATTCAGAACCTGAGAGATCCTGCAATATTAAAGGAATGGAATTTAGTGTATTTCAGACCGAAGAACCAGTAAAAGCCATCATACAGACCACCTCTGGAAAAGCGTAATGTAAACCCAACACTGTTGACCCAAACTTGTGCTACTGCGAGAGGAGAGATACTTATTAAGAGTAGGTGGACAGATGCATTCCTGAGCAGAACTCACACCGAATGGTCCTGACACCCAATATGAACTGAATCCCTGCCATCAGACAATAAGAAAGGCTGCGTTTGCCTGACTGAAATTTGGAATAGAAAAGGCATACATGGTTATATAAACACAAAACATTGTACAGAGAGAAAAGCAAATCAAATTTGATTGGTCGCGTACACAGTTTAGCAGATGTTATGGAAGGTGCAGCAAGATGCTAATGTTACTAGTTCCTATCAATCAATGCAGTAAATGTCAACAAGCACAGAATAATAACAAGTTCTAAAAACTGTAGTACAGCAGACATATAAATAGCTACCACCATGTAGAGTACCTGAGAATAGTGACTGGGGGCAGAGTAGGGTACTGGGCAGGGTAGTGGGAGGAGTGGTGGCTGTTTAACAGTCTGTTGGCCTGGGGATAGAAGCTGTTTATCAGTCTCGGTCCCACCTTTAATGCACCTGTACTGTCTCCGCATTCTAGATGGTAGTGGGGTGAACAGACCGCGGCTCGGGTGGTTGGGGTCCTTGATTCATTTCTTGGCCTTCCTGTGACACCGGGGGCTGTAGATGTCCTGGAGGGCAGGCAGTGTGCCCTCGATGGTGCATGGGGATGACCGCACCACGCTCTGGGGAGCCCTGCGGTTGCGGTTTGTGCAATTGCCATACCAGGCAGTCATAGAGACCGACAGGATGCTCTCAATGGTGCATCTGTAGAAGTTTGTGAGGGTCAGGAGCCAAATTTCTTCAGCCTCCTGAGGTTGAAGAGGCGCTGTTGCGTCTTCTTCTCCACACCGTCCGTGTGGACCATTTCAGGTCCTCAATGATGTGCAGGCCAAGAAACGTGAAGCTTTTCACCCTCTGCACTGCTGTCTCCTGTAGTCTATCACCAGCTCCTTCATTTTGTTGACATTGAGGGAGAGGTTATTTTCCTGCCACCAGTCTGCCAAGGCATCTCATCAAACTTGATGATTGAGTTGGCGAGGTGTGTGGCCACAGTTATGGGTGAACAGGGAGTACAGGAGAGGGCTGAACACGCAGCCCTGTTTGGGCCCCCGTGTTAAGGATCAGCATGGCAGAGGTGTTGTTGCCTACCTTCACCACCTGGGGTCGGCCTGTCAGGGATTCCAGGACCCAGTTGCACAGGGAGGGGTTCAGACCTATGCCCTGAAAATAGTGATTAGTGTTGGTGTTGAAGGCTGAGCTGCAGTCGATTTAACAGCATTCTTTCATAGGTATTAGACAGAAGAATGCTGCAGAGAGGCACAACTCAACCATGATATACCATCACATAGCATAACACAACATAGAGTATAGTAATAAACCCCCCAGAACCACAAATAAATGTTAGCCACATTTAAAAAAAATTTTTTTATTTAACTAGGCATGTCAGTTAAGAACAAATTCTTATTTACAATGACGGCCTACCCCGGGCCAATTGTGCGCCGCCCTACGGGACTCCCAATCACGGCCGGATGTGATGCAGCCTGGATTCGAACCAGGTACTGCAGTCATGCCTTTTGTACTGGGATGCAGTGTCTTAGACCACTGCGCCACTCGGGAGCCCAATGGGGCAAAACATAACATAACCACCTGTAGTATCGAAATAGGCTAATGTCCTGCTGATACTGATCGAGTGTGCAAAGCTGTCATCAAGGCAAAGGGTGGCTACTTTGAAGAATCTCAAATATAAAGTATATTTTGATTTGTTTAACACTTTTTTTGGTTACTACATGATTCAATGTGTTATTTCATAGTTTTGATGTCTTCACTAGTATTCTACAATATAGAAAATAGTACAAATAAAGAAAAACCCTTGAATGAGTAGGTGTGTCCAAACTTTTGACTGGTACTGTATTTCAATTTAAGTCAATTAAAGTTGGCCATTCAGATGTGCAGACAGACTTATTTGCCAGTCCTTTTGCCCCATCTCTTTCAACCGTAGAGTTGTTCAATTACTCATCAATCCCTGGAGCCTTAAGTTCTAACAGTCAGTTTCTTAACAGCTGCATGTTTATCAATAATTTTAAGAACAATTTCATAAATCCATCAATTGCCGTGTGTGGATGCTCCTTATTAATCACATCAACAATAATTTTTAACATCGTCCACATAAATCACAGCTTAATCTTTTGTATGATCTCTTATATACAATTTTAGGCCCAGCTTTTGGAACCTTGGCTTTCCTGGATATAACCACTATATGTGATCACTGCATCCGATGGGTATAGATACAGCTTTAGAACAAAGTTCTACAGTATTAGTAAAAATGTGATCAATACATGTGGATGATGTAGTTCCTGTAGTGGTTATAAACACCATTATAGGTTGATTAATAACCTGAACCAGATTATAGGCACTAGTTAGTGAGAAGCTTCCTCTCGAGCGGACACCTTGATGGAAAACAGTCAATATTCAGGTCCCCACGAAGTAGACCTATTTTCATCACATACACTATCAAGCATTTCATACATGATCTACATACTGACTGTTAGCACTTGGTGGCCTGTAGCTACACCCTCAAAGAATGGGCTTTAGATGAGGTAGGTGTACCTACATCTACTGTAACAATGTGCGCTGAGAGTCGGGAAGCAAGTTCAGGGAGTGAGTGTTTTTAATAAAATAAACGTAACATAGTACAAAACAAGAAACGGTGACAGGTGTGCGCCATAACGAGCAGCCTGGTGACCTAGAGGCCGGGGAGGGAGCACACGTGACGTCCACAATGCTCCAATAACACTTGACATGAGATCTTCTCTAAGCATTACAGGGATGTGGCTCTCAATATACAGTTGAAGTTTACATACACTTAGGTTGGAGTCATTAATACTTGTTTTTCAACCACTCCACAAATTTCTTGTTAACAAACTATAGTTTTGGCAAGTCGGCTAGGACATCTACTTTGTGCATGACACAAGTAATTTTTCCAACAGTTGTTTACAGACAGATTATTTCACTTATAATTCACTATCACAATTCCAGTGGGTCAGAAGTTTACATATACTAAGTTGACTGTGCCTTTAAACAGCTTGGAAAATTCCAGAAAATTATGTAATGGCTTTAGAAGCTTCTGATAGGCTAATTGACATCATTTGAGTCAATTGGAGGTGTACCTGTAGATGTATTTCATGGCCTACCTTCAAACTCAGTGCCTCTTTGACTGTCCATCATGGTAAAATCAAAATAAATCAGCCAAGACCTCCAAAAAAAATTGTAGACCTCCACAAGTCTGGTTCATCTTTGGGAGAAATTTCCAAACGCCTGAAGATACCACGTTCATCTGTACAAACAATAGTACGCAAGGTGCGAAAAGTGCAAATCAATCCCAGAACAACAGCAAAGGACCTTGTCAAGACGTGGGAGGAAACAGGTACAAAAGTATCTATATCCACAGTAAAATGGGTCCTGTATCGACGTAACCTGAAAGGCCGCTCAGCAAGGAAGAAGCCACTGCTCAAAAACCGCCATTAAAAAAAGCCAGACTACGTTTTGCAACTGCACATGGGGATAAGGATCATACTTTTTGGAGAAATGTCCTCTGGTCTGATGAAACAAAAATATAACTGTTTGACCATAATGACCATCGTTATGTTTGTCGGAAAAAGTGGGAGCCTTGCAAGCTGAAGAACACCATCCCAACCGTGAAGCACGGAGGTGGCAGCATCATGTTGTGGGGGTGCTTTGCTGCAGGAGGGACTGGTGCATTTCACAAAATAAATGGCATCATGATATAGGAAAATGATGTGGATATATTGAAGCAACATCTCAAGACATCAGTCATGAAGTTAAAGCTTGGTCGCAAATGGGTCTTCCAAATGGACAATGACTTCAAGCATTCTTCCAAAGTTGTGGTAAAATTGCTTAAGGTATTGGAGTGGCCATCCCAAAGCCCTGACCTCAAGCCTATAGAAAATTTGGGAATATGATGAAAGAAATAAAAGCTGAAATAAATCATTCTCTCTACTATTATTCTGACATTTCACATTCTTAAAATAAAGTGGTGATTCTAACTGACCTAAAACAGGGAATATTTACTAGGATTAAATGCCAGGAATTGTGAAAAACTGAGTTTTTAAATGTATTTGGATAAGGTCTATGTAAACTTCTGACTTCAACTGTAAGTGCTCTTCACAGAATAGATGGCATTATGAGGAAGGACAATTATGTGGATCTATTAAAGCAACATGTCATGACATCAGTCAGGAATTGAAAGTTTGGTCGCAAATGGGTCTTCCAAATAGACAATGACCCCAAGCATACTTCCAAAGTTGTGGCAAAATGGCTTAAGAACTACAAAGTCAAGGTATTGGAGTGGCCATCACAAAGCCCTGACCTCAATCGTATAGAAAATTTGTGGGCAGAACTGAAAAGGTGTGTGCAAGCATGGAGGCCTACAAACCTGACTCAGTTACACCAGCTCTGTCAGGAGGAATGGGCCAAAATTCACCCAACTTATTGTGGGAAGCTTGTGGAAGGCTACCTGAAACATTTGCCCCAAGTTAAACAATTTAAAGGCAATGCTACCAAGTACTAATTGAGTGTATGTAAACTTCTGACCCACTGGGAATGTGATGAAAGAAATAAAAGCTGAAATAAATCATTCTCTCTACTATTATAATGACATTTCACATTCTTAAAATAAAGTGGTGATCCTAACTGACCTAAAACAGGGAATTTTAACTAGGATTAAATGTCAGGAATTGTGAAAATCTGAGTTTAAATGTATTTGGCTAAGGTGGATGTAAACTTCCGACTTCAACTGTATACACCCTGTAGGCATTTCTGTCATGATGATAATGACAGAAATAAACCCCATAGATTACTAGAATAAGTCTGCATATAGGAGTGTTTTAAATATGCTCTCTAACACTGAGCTGCATCAGTGTATATGATGCATTGCATATGCGCTATGTTACAAGCATGGATGATAATTCACGTAACTTGATTATTACTATCCTAATATATAGTACACTCCTAAAATTTTGCCTAACCTTATGCTTATGATCACTATAGCGAGAATGAATGATGACAGAACTAACGCGTATACTCCCTCTCTGGCTCTCGAGGTCACCAGGCTGCTCATTATTACGCACACCTGTCACCATCGTTACCCGCACTAGCGCCTCATCAGACTCACCTGGACTCCATCACCTGCCTGGTTAACTTCCCTATATATGTCACTCCCTTTGGTTCTTTCCCTAGGCGTTATTGTTTTTGCTCCAGTTTTCATGTCTGTACACTACCCATGTTTCTTGTTTTGTTCTATGTTCAATTAGTTATTAAATACACTCCCTGAACATGCTTCCCGACTCTCAGCGTACACGTTATAGAATAACGCCTCAGAAAAGGGAAGCATCAGGGAGTGTTTTTTTTCATTAGTGTAGGTGACGTCGGGTCCAGGCGTCGTTTCCGGAGCGACCGGGGAACCCTCAGTTGGCTCGTCAGGCTTCCATGCCTCAGCCAGCACGTCAGTTTTACAAGACCCGGTTGTCACATCAAGCGTCCATTGCCGAGTGTACCATGGATGCCTCAGCTAGTTCAATAGGCTTCCATGCCTCAGCTGGCTAGACAGGCTCCCACCCCTCAGCCGGCTTGGCAGGCTCCGCGCCTTCTCTGGCAACAGCTCTGGTGGACGTTACTTTAAGTCAGCCTGCCAATTACACGCTCCCTCAAAACTTGAGACATCTGTGGCATTGTGTTGTGTGACAAAACTGCACATTTTAGAATGGCCTTTTATTGTCCCCGGCACAAGGCACCTGTGTTATGGTCATGCTATTTTATCAGCTTCTTGATATGCTACACCTGTCAGGTAGATTAATTATTTTGGCAACGGAGAAATGCTCACTAACAGGGATGTAAACAAATTTCTGCACTACATTTGAGAGAAATAAGCTGTTTGTTCATATGGAACATTTTGGGGATCTTTTATTTCAGCTCAGGAAACATGGGACCAACACACAACACTGTTGCATTTATATTTTTGTAGGGTATATGTGTGTGCTTGGATGTGTGTATGTCTGGGTGTGTGTGTGTGTGTGTGTGTGTCTGAGTGCATGAGTGATCATTGATCAGCTGATCATTAGGCTATACTATAATGCAAATTATTTAAGAGCATTGAAGATAAATCACAATCAGTAAAAAATGATCGAGCTAATGAGCAGATTAACATCCATCATCATCAATGTTCATACTCATGATATAGCTGGTGGCTTGTGTGGATATTTTAGTATATGATGGTTAGCTTGAGCCTAGACTACCTGTGTTCAGTGCTTCATTTGTAAATCAGGAGGTGCCAGAACAAAAAGTGAGCGCGAGAGGTGGGTGACCTGAGGTCCCGGTAATAATAAAGTATTGAGTGGCCCAGTCAAAGGCCAGACTTGAATTGATGGAGGACACACAGAAGGTGTAATTAGGCCTCCCGAGTGGTGCAGTGGTCTAAGGCACTGTGGCTGTGCCACTAGAGATCCTGATTTGAGTCCAGGCTCTGTCGCAGCCGGCCACGACCGGGAGACCCATGGGGCGGCGCACAATTGGCCCAGCGTCATCCGGGTTAGGGAGGGTTTGGCTGTCAGGGATGTTCTTGCCCCATTGCGCTCTAGCGACTGTGCCGGGCACAATGCACGCTGACATGGTCACCAGATGTACGGTGTTTCCTCTGACACATTGGTGCGGCTGGCTTCCGGGTTAAGTGGGAATTGTGTTAAGAAGCAGTGCGGCTCGGCTGGGTTGTGTTTCGGAGGACGCACAGCTCTCGACCTTCGCCTCTCCCGAGTCCATACGGGAGTTGCAGCAATGGGACAAGACTGTAACTACCAATTGGATACCATGAAAAAGGGGTAAAAAAATATATATACTGCTCAAAAAAATAAAGGGAACACTTAAACAACACATCCTAGATCTGAATGAAAGAAATAATCTTATTAAATACTTTTTTCTTTACATAGTTGAATGTGCTGACAACAAAATCACACAAAAATAATCAATGGAAATCCAATTTATCAACCCATGGAGGTCTGGATTTGGAGTCGCACTCAAAATTAAATTGGAAAACCACACTACAGGCTGATCCAACTTTAATGTAATGTCCTTAAAACAAGTCAAAATGAGGCTCAGTAGTGTGTGTGGCCTCCACGTGCCTGTATGACCTCCCTACAACGCCTGGGCATGCTCCTGATGAGGTGGCGGATGGTCTCCTGAGGGATCTCCTCCCAGACCTGGACTAAAGCATCCGCCAACTCCTGGACAGTCTGTGGTGCAACGTGGCATTGGTGGATGGAGCGAGACATGATGTCCCAGATGTGCTCAATTGGATTCAGGTCTGGGGAACGGGCGGGCCAGTCCATAGCATCAATGCCTTCCTCTTGCAGGAACTGCTGACACACTCCAGCCACATGAGGTCTAGCATTGTCTTGCATTAGCAGGAACCCAGGGCCAACCGCACCAGCATATGGTCTCACAAGGGGTCTGAGGATCTCATCTTGGTACCTAATGGCAGTCAGGCTACCTCTGGCGAGCACATGGAGGGCTGTGCGGCCCCCCAAAGAAATGCCACCCCACACCATGACTGACCCACCGCCAAACAGGTCATGCTGGAGGATGTTGCAGGCAGCAGAACGTTCTCCACGGCGTCTCCAGACTCTGTCACGTCTGTCACGTGCTCAGTGTGAACCTGCTTTCATCTGTGAAGAGCACAGGGCGCCAGTGGCGAATTTGCCAATCTTGGTGTTCTCTGGCAAATGCCAAACGTCCTGGACGGTGTTGGGCTGTAAGCACAACCCCCACCTGTGGACGTCGGGCCCTCATACCACCCTCATGGAGTCTGTTTCTGACCGTTTGAGCAGACACATGCACATTTGTGGCCTGCTGGAGGTCATTTTGCAGGGCTCTGGCAGTGCTCCTCCTGCTCCTCCTTGCACAACGGTGGAGGTAGCAGTCCTGCTGCTGGGTTGTTGCCCTCCTACGGCCTCCTCCACGTCTCCTGATGTACTGGCCTGTCTCCCGGTAGTGTCTCCATGCTCTGGACACTACGCTGACAGACACAGCAAACCTTCTTGCCACAGCTCACATTGATATGCCATCCTGGATGAGCTGCACTACCTGAGCCACTTGTGTGGGTTGTAGACTCCGTCTCATGCTACCACTATAGTGAAAGCACCGCCAGCATTCAAAAGTGACCAAAACATCAGCCAGGAAGCATAGGAACTGAGAAGTGGTCTGTGGTCCCCACCTGCAGAACCACTCCTTTATTGGGGGTGTCTTGCTAATTGCCTATAATTTCTACCTGTTGTCTATTCCATTTGCACAACAGCATGTGAAATTTATTGTCAATCAGTGTTGCTTCCTAAGTGGACAGTTTGATTTCACAGAAGTGTGATTGACTTGGAGTTACATTGTGTTGTTTAAGTGTTCCCTTTATTTTTTTGAGCAGTGTATATATAATATTAGAGCATTGCGTATCATCACATTTGTGCATTGCCATAGAGCAGTGGAGTAGAGGCGCTTACAGAAGTTGCACACATGGGGACCATTTTTAGGAGCCTAGGGTTGGGGAAAAATGTTGCCTTTTAGAAACGCATTTCATGCCATTGTCATTTTACATGACTGGAGACTTTGGCAAAATATTTTTTAATAACGCACACATGTTTGAAATGACAGGCATATGGAGAGATTTCAATTCCAACAGAAATAGTATTTGAATTCAAAAATGTATTTGTATTAGGATATTGAATGTAATTTGGCCTATGAATACTATAGTTGAATTTTTGTATATTATTAGTAGTTTATTCGGATCCCCATTAGCTGTTGCTGAAGCAGCAGCTACTCTTCCTAGAGTCCACACAAAACATAAAACATGACATAAACTCAGCAAAAAAAGAAAGGTCCTCTCACTGTCAACTGCGTTTATTTTCAACATAACAAGATTCAACCACTGAGACATAAACTGAACAATTTCTACAGACATGTGACTAACAGAAATGGAATAATGTGTCCCCGAACAATGGGGGGGTCAAAATCAAAAGTAAGTCTGTATCTGGTGTGGCCATCAGCTGCATTAAGTACTGCAGTGTATCTCCTCCTCATGAACTGCACCAGATTTGCCAGTTCTTGCTATGAGATGATCCCCACTCTTCCACCAAGGCACCTGCAAGTTCCCGGACATTTCTGGGGGGAATGGCCCTAGCCCTCCAATCCAACAGATCCCAGACGTGCTCAATGGGATTGAGATACGGGCTCTTCGCTGAGCCATGGCAGGACACTGAGTTTCCTGTCTTGCAGGAAATCACGCAAAGAACGAGCCGTATGGCTGGTGGCATTGTCATGCTGGAGGGTCATGTCAGGATGAGCCTGCAGGAAGGGTACCACATGAGGGAGGAGGATGTCTTCCCTGTAACGCACAGTGTTGAGATTGCTTGCAATGACAACAAGCTCAGTCCGATGATGTTGTGACACACCGCCCCAGACCATGACGGACCCTCCAAATCAATCCTGCTCCAGAGTACAGGCCTCGGTGTAACGCTCATTCCTTTGACGATAAACGCGAATCCGACCATCACCCCTGGTGAGACAAAACCGCGACTCGTCAGTGAAGAGCACTTTTTGCCAGTCCTGTCTGGTCCAGCGACGGTGAGTTTGTGCCCATAGGCGACGTTGTTGCGGGTGATGTCTGGTGAGGACCTGCCTTACAACAGGCCTACAAGCCCTTTAATCCAGCCTCTCTCAGCCTATTGCGGACAGTCGGAGAACTGATGGAGGGATTGTGCGTTCATGGTGTAACTCGGGCAGTTGTTGTTGCCATCCTGTACCTGTCCCGCAGGTGTGATGTTCGGATGTACCGATCCTGTGCAGGTGTTGTTACATGTGGTCTGCCACTGCGAGGATGATCAGCTGTCCATTCTGTCTCCCTGTAGCGCTGTCTTAGGCGTCTCACAGTACGGACGTTGCAATTTATTGCCCTGGCCACATTTGCAGTCCTCATGCCTCCTTGCAGCATTCCTAAGGCACGTTCACACAGATGAGCAGGGACCTTGGGCATCTTTCTTTTGGTGTTTTTCAGAGTCAGTAGAAAGGCCTCTTTAGTGTCTTAATATTTCTTAACTGTGACCTTAATTGCCTACCGTCTGTAAGCTGTTTGTGTCTTAACAACCGTTCCACAGGTGCATATTCATTAATTGTTTATGATTCATTGAACAAGCATGGGAAACAGTGTTTAAACCCTTTACAATGAAGATCTGTGAAGTTATTTGGATTTTTACAAATTATCTTTGAAAGACATGGTCCTGACAAAGTGATGATTTCTTTTTTTGATGAGTTTAATACGGAACATCAATAGACAAGAACAGCTCAAGGAATGAACTACACAAATGTAAAATAAGAACATTAAAACAACAAAAAAGGTCCTACTGACAGTTATACACATTGCTGACTGTTACCCACACATCACTACGTATACAGTGCCTTCAGAAATGATTCACACCTTGACTTATTCCACATTTTGTTGTTTCAGCCTGAATTCAATATATTTTTTTCCTACACACAATATCCCATAATGACAAAATGAAAACATGTTTTGTGAAACGTTAGCAAATGTATTGAAAATGAAATACAGACATCTCATTTTACATAAGTATTCACACCCCTTTGCTATGATGCTCCAAATTGAGCTCAGGTGCATATAATTTCCATTCATCGTCCTTGAGATGTCACGACAACTTGATTGGATGCCACCTGTGGCCAACTAAATTGTTTGGACTTGATTTAGAAAGAAACACACATGCCCCACAGTTGACAGTATATGTCAGAGCAGAGACTATGCCATGAAGTCAAAGGAACTGTCTGTAGATCTCTGAGATGGAATATATCTGGGGAAGGGTATTAAATCATTTCCAGAGTGTTTAAAGTTTCCAAGAGCACAGAAGTCTCCGTCATTGGGAAAAGGAAGAGATATGGAGCCATCCAGACTCTGCCTAGAGCTGGCTGTCCGACCAAAATGAGCACATTGGTCATTGGTCAGGGAGGTGACCAAGAACCCAATGACCACTCTTACAGAACTACAGAGTTCCTTGGCTGAGATCGGAAAACCTGCCAGAAGGACAACAGTCTTTACAGTACTTCACCAATCTGGGCTTTATGGGAGAGGGACCAGGTGGAAGCTTCTCCTGAGAAAAAGGCACATGACAGCACGCCTGGGGCAAACCTTCGACTGGGGCAAAGATTTGTATTCCAACAGGACAATGACCCCAAGCATACAGGAAAAACAACACTGGAATGGCTTCAGAACAAGAATGTGAACGTCCTTGAGTGGTCCAGTCAAAGGCCAGACTTGAATACATTGAAAATCTGTGGAAAGACTTGAAGATTACTGTTCACTGCCGCTCCCCATTTAACTTAACAGAGCTTGAGAATATCAGCAAGGAAGAATGGGAGAAAATCCCCAAATCCGGATATGCAAAGCTGATACAGACATACCCAAGATGACTCAAAGCTGTAATCATCGCCAAAGGTTCTTCTACAAAGTATTGACCGCATAGAGATAGGCTATTGTATCACTGTGATAAGGACCATCTCCATGCTCATGATGAGAAAACATTGATAGTCACTGTATATCAACGCATACGTTTGCAAAGCTAACCTAGCATAGGCTACTTCCTCCTTGTAACGGTGAGGGATGATTCTCTGTGATGTGGTATGTGTTCACTGAGCGGACAGACTTTGCCCGAAAGCTGGCATTGGGAACAAACAACAAAGTTTTACAATAGGCTACTCCCAATAATAATTCTACTTAGCTAACTAGTTTGTAGCCAGCTATTGACTGACAACATAAAATCAACAACATGGTTGATCCTCACAATCAATGACATCCCCGCATCAGCCAAAAATTGCAACATGAGAATATTGAACGACACAGACGAGGTTCAAACACAGATAGCAAGCAGTCGCAAAGAAAGTTTCTTGCAGAAACAGCAAGCATAGTGAGTAACAACTAGTTACAGCAGCAACAGCAATGGCAGCATGAGACACCAGTGCATGTGTGCGCGTGACATCCATCATCGAGGAAGGATGTGTAGAACTGGCCAACTTAAATAGATCCCATGTAAGTAGTGTGAATCAAAGTGGTGCAATATCCACTGTTGTGATCAGCTGTTGTCACCACACTTAGGTTTCCCTTCTGTACTGGCTTTGATTTATACAACAGTGTTATTATGCTCGTGGTGCATTGGTTAAATGTGAATGCATTTGTTCAGTGCATGATCAAATAATGCATGTGTGTGATTGGTTATAACTGTCTTAATTGATAGGTCCTCATTGGTTGTGGGCCTGGGATATATCCTCTGCTACCCTAAGAGCGGGCGCAGATGGAGAGATGTTAGGTAAGCAGTTATGTTGTCTCATCTGCCAAGTCTTAATAAACCATCATAACCGAGATGTTGTCATACTGTCATGTTCCTTTCAAGAGCTTCAAAATAACCTACTCCCTTTAACTGAAGGCAGAAACACCAAGGCAGGTTAAACTGTGTCATTGTGGCATATACAGGCTCCTCGGGTATGCTTAAATAATTAAGTATCAAATATCAACAGAATTCAACCCTCAGTCCAGAGTAAACCTTTGCTTTTCTAGAAAACTAAAGAACTCTGTGTCTACAGACAAGCAGCTGTCCATGCGTGTTCTTCCAACACAAGACGGAAAGTTCAGTGTTTTCCAATTAATTTAACTCCATTTCTCAGTTAGCAGATATGGCAATGCCTGTTTGGTTGTCTGATAAGATACAAGACAATTGAAATGGACATAAAACCAATACTTCTCTGTCAATGGGTTCCAGAAATATTCCAGATGAGGAAAGACATCACAAAAACACATGCATTTTGCAAATCAGTAAATCAAATCAAATTGTATTTGTCACATGCGCCGAATACAACAGGTGTAGACCTTACCATGAAATGCTTATTTACAAGCCCTTAACCAACAATGCAGTTTTAAGAAAATAGAGTTGAGAAACTATTTATTAAATAAACGAAAGTACAAAATTAAATAACAATAACGAGGCTATATATAGGGGATACCAGTAACGAGTCAACGTGCGAGGGTAAGGTTAGTCGTGGTAATTTGTACATGTAGGTAGGGGTAAAGTGACGAAGCATGGTAGCAGCAGTGTAAAAACAAAGGGGGGTTGGGTCAATGCAAATAGTACGGGTGGCCATTTTGATTAATTATTCATCAGTCTTTAGGGGTAGAAGCTGTTAAGGAGCCTTTTGGACCTAGACTTGGCGTTCCGGTACAGCTTGCCGTGCGGTAGCAGAGAGAACAGTCTATGACTTAGGTGACTGGAGTCTTTGACAATTTTTGGGGCTTTCCTCAACACCGTCTAGTATATAGGTCCTGGATGACAGGAAGTTTGGCCCCGGTGATGTACTGGGCCATATGCACTACCCTCTGTAGTGCCTTACGGTCGGGATGCTGAGCTGTTGCCATACCAGGCAGTGATGCAACCGGTCAGGATGCTTTCGATGGTGCAGCTGTAGAACTTTTTGAGAATTTGGGGACCCATGCCAAATATTTTCAGTCTCCTGAGGGAAAGGCTTTGTCGTGCCCTCTTCACGACGGTCTTGGTGTGCTTGGACCATGTTAGTTTGTTGGTGATGTGGACACCAAGGAACTTGAAGCTCTCAACCTGCTCCACTAAAGCCCCATTGTGAATGGGGGCGTGTTCGGCCCTCCTTTTCCTATAGTCCACGATCAGCTCCTTTGTCTTGCTGACATTGAGGGAGAGGTTGTTGTCCTGGCACCACACTGCCAGGTCTCGGAACTCCTCCCTATAGGCTGTCTTATTGTTGACGGTGATCAGGTCGTGCTTGGCCACACAGTTGTAGGTGAACAGGGAGTACAGGAGGGGGCTAAGCACGCACCCCCGAGGGGCCCCGTGTTGAGTAGCTGTGTGGCAGATGTGTTGTTGCCTACCCTTACCACCTGGGGGTGACCCGTCAGGAAGTCCACGATCAAATTGCAGAGGAAGTGTTTAGTCCCAGGGTCCTTAGCTTTGTGATGAGCTTTGTGAGCACAATGGTGTTGAACGCTGAACTGTAGTCAATGAACAGCATTCTCACATAGGTGTTCCTTTTGTCCAGGTGTGAAAGGGCAGTGTGGAGTGCAATTGAGATTGCATCATCTGTGGATCTGTTGGGGCGGTATGCGAATTGGAGTGGGTCTAGGGTTTCCGGGAGGATGCTGTTGATGTGAGCCATGACAAGCCTTTCAAAGCACTTCATGGCTACTGACGTGAGTGCTACAGGGCGGTAGTCATTTAGGCAGGTTACCTTTGCTTTCTTGGGCACAGGGACTATGGTGGTCTGCTTGAAACATGTAGGTATGACAGACTCGGTCAGGGAGAGATTGAAAATGTCAGTGAAAACACTTGCCAGTTGGTCCGCGCATGCTCTGAGTACATGTCCTGGTAATCCGTCTGGCCCGCAGCCTTGTGAATGTTGACCTATTTCAAGGTCTTGCTCACATCGACTACGGAGAGCGTGATCACACAGTCGTCCAGAACAGCTGGTCCTGTCATGCATGGTTCAGTGTTGCTTGCCTCGAAGTGAGCATAAAAAGCATTTAGACCATCTGGTAGTCTCGCTACACTGGGCAGCTTGTGGCTGGGTTTCCCTTTATAGTCCGTAATAGTTTGCAAGCCCTGCCACATCCAACAAGCATCAGAGCTGATGTAGTAGGATTCAATCTTAGTCCTGTATTGACACTTTGCCTGTTTGATGGTTCGTCGGAAGGCATAGCGGGATTTCTTATAAGTGTCTGGATTAGTGTCCCGCTCCTTAAAAGCGGCAGCTCTAGCCTTTAGCCCGAGCTGACAAGGTAAAAATCTGTCGTTCTGCCCCTGAGCAAGGAAGTTAACCCACTGTTCCCCGGGTGCTGAAGACGTTGATGTCGATTAAGGCAGCCCTCCACACCTCTCTGATTCAGAGGGGGGTTAAATGTGGAAGACACATTTCAATTGAATGCATTCCCCCTTTCCTTTTCTTTTAGCTCGGTGTGGATGTTGCCAGTAATCTATGGCTTCTGGTTGGGATATGTACGTACGGTCACTGTGCGGACAATGTCGTCGATGCACTTATTTATGAAGCCAATGACTAAGGTGGTGTACTCCTCAATGCCATTGGATGAATCGCGGAACATATTTGAGTCTGTGCTGCAAAACAGTCCTGTTGCTTAGCATCCACATCATCTGTCCACTTCCGTATTGAGTACTGGTACTTCCTGCTTTAGTTTTTGCTTGTAAGTAGGAATCAGGAGGATCGAATTATGGTCAGTTTTGCCAAATGGAGGACGGGGGAAAACTTTTGTACATGTCTCTGTGTGGAGTAAAAGTGGTCTAGAGTTTTTTTTCCTCTGGTTGCACATGATGGTAGAAATGAGGTGGAAACGGATTTATGTTTGTCTGCATTAAAGTCCCCAGCCACTAGGATCGACGCATCTGGATGAGCATTTTCTTGTTTGCTTATGGCCTTTAGTGCCAGAATTGGTTTGTGGTGGTAAATAGACGGCTACGGAAAATATAGATAGTGTGGTGTTCAGCTTATCATGAGGTACTCTACCTCAGGCGAGCAATACTTTGAGACTTCCTTAATATTAGACATCGCACACCAGCTGTTATTGACAAATAGACAAACACTACCACCCCTCGTCTTACCAAACATTCGCGCCAGACTCAAAAATCTTCTTCAGGTTCGAGGTGAGTAGTTGCTGTTCTGATATCTTGAAGCTCTTTTTGGTCTTAAGAGACGGTAGCAGCAACATTATGTTCAAAATAAGTTACAAACAATGTGAATAAACACACAATAGCACAATTTGGTTAGGAGCCTGTAAAACGGAAGCCGTCCCCTCCGACGCCATTACTCTGAACGAGTAGTGACTATAGGATTAATTTAGTTGTCGTGCTCACTACTGTGTTTTATTGTGTGCATTTCTATTAGAAGTGGTTCTGTGTAACACGGTGTGCCGTTGTGTGTGCTTCAGTTTCAGCAGAGGTGCCTCTTCGCCAGCGCCTGATCCATGGGGGGCCTGTGGAGCTCTGGCCCCGGACCCCCTGGCGGTGGACCCTACCTGGGGTGAAGGTGGAGGTCCTGACCCCTCCTAGTCTCTCCCCTTCTGCTGCCCTGCTGGCTGTCTGGAGCATTGCCCCTCCACGGAGAGAGGGGTGTAGCGCAGGGCTCTTGTCCTTCTATCTTCATCCCCCTCCCCTCTCTCTCTCTCTATGACCTCCACATGACTTCATGTCTCTTATACAGGCTCTACCGTTTACTGACAGTGCCTTGTCTACAGACGTGTCTGTAACACCCCTTCCTCCTCACACAGTTGTTCCATCTCACCACCCAAACCCCCTATCCATCAACCATCCCACCGGCCCAACAAATGTCCTTTGCTTATTTCTGTTGACTCAAACTAAATCGACAAATGAAACAAACCATTGTGTACTCTTGTGCGATATCAATGTTTAAGTGATGCTTTGCTCTGTCGTGTTCCGTCATGAGGTGGAGGGGACAAGAAAGGATGAAGCTAAGCCATTTCTCTTCTCGCTCTTAGAATTCGCTCCTCTCTCTCTCTCTCTCTCTCTCTCTCTCTCTCTCTCTCTCTCTCTCTCTCTCTCTCTCTCTCTCCTACTTGAATCAAAGTGTTGAGCGATTTTACCACATGAGGCACTGGCGCAGACAAGCTTACTCCTTACTCAACCCTCTCCCATATCTTCATTTTGAAAGTCGAGGAAAGTCAGGGTATTCGCAATGGATATTTTCTATTTCTGTACAGGGAAGTATTTCTTCAATATAGTTTGAGATGTACTTGTTTATCCCACCTGTCCCACCGATGGTCTCTTGTGCCAATAGAAGACGTGCATGCTCATCTACTTTAGTGATTCCACCATTACAGTTGCTGAGCGCCTATTCAGTCAATAATAACAAGCTCCTCTCCAGACTTACTCATGAAATGTTTCTATTTATTTAGTTTGAATCTGTGTCCTTTCAATTGATTGTTGTTTATTTTATTGTTATTATTGGTGTGATTTTGTAATGCACAGGATATGTTTTTTTATGTTTTTGTTTATTGGGGAAAATGAAAAAGCGGTGCGGTATTGCCTCCGAAGGAAGAAAGATCCAATTCCATTGTTATGAATTGACAAAAAAGCACAATTTTCTGCCCTGCACTTGCTCTGCAGATCCTGGTTTATATGCATGAAATTAACATAGTTTGAGGTCAACGTTGGCCTCAGAGAAAGTCTGCGATGGTTTTCCTCCTAATCGAATGGCATAACGAACAGGGTTAAACATCTGCCAAGCGAGAGATATGAGAAGAAGGGAGAGGATAGGAGAGAAGTCAGGATGCTAGCCTGGCTGCCATCGCTGAAGTCTTTAGCCAAACATTACTGGGCCAGATGGCCAACAGCCCAAGATTAAATAATAGAATTATCTCCAAAAAGCAAACTACAAGATGGCTATAATCCAGGCTTGACGATGGTGGGAGTAAAAACCGACGTTAGTGATGATGTCATAAGGAGGGAGGCGCCGCACAGCCTTCTGTAATATATTTGTAGATATACATGTACATAATGGGCAGTGGCTTCTTTCTGACAGATGTCATGCTAACTATTCTTAGCATTTTGCATAAAAATCTAATGTTGAAGATGTTCGCACTGGATTTAGCCAGCGGCACAATGATGTCATCCTTTTGAACAAGCCAGTTGTTTGGCTACTTAGAGGTTGTGTTACCTGCTGTGTGTCGGGCTGTACTTGTACATGGTTCAGGCCTTTTTAACTAAGGCTTGGCAGCACATATGAGGGCTGCATTTGCTACATCGTCCCTTGCTCGTCCTAACACCAATGCAGTAACTTTCAGTAATACTGAAAGTATGAATTTTCAGTATTTCCCTTTTAGCCGAAATGTCTGTAATTCAGAAAGCACAGCTAAATCAGTCCTAATAGGATACGTCATTCTCGATATTGTATTCATGCTACATTGAACTCCAAAAGTATTGGGACAGTGACACATTATTTGTAGTTTTGGCTCTGTACACCAGCACTTTTTACCATGATTACGGATAGTCCTGAACGAATCGTTAATAATGATGAATGAGAAAGTTAGACACACAAATATCATAATCCCCCCAGAATGCTAACCTCCCTTGTTATTGTCATGGTGAGAGGTTAGCATGTTTGTGCGTCTGTAACTTACTGACTCATAATTATTCACGATTCATTCAGGACTATCTGTAATCATGGTAGCATCCACATTAATGTAGAAGTGTTTAGAAACACATTCTATTCATATTTACAATAAAAGTGACTCCAAAATGAAACAATACATTATTTACCATTCATTTCTATTGTGCACAAAATAATCTGAAACAGCCAAAACAAACAACAAATGCATCCAACACGTTTGTAGAGTCACAAGCTTGATGTAATCATCGTGTGCTAGGAATATGGGACCAAATAGTAAACTTTTGACAATTTTAATACACATATAAGTGAATTTGGCCCAATACTTTTGGTCCCCTAAAATGGGGAGGACGATGTACAAAAAGTGCTGTAATTTCTAAATGGTTCACCTGGTATGGATGAAGTCTGCACTTTAACCTCATATATCATTTCAAATCCGAAGTGCTGGAGTGCAGAGCCAAAACAACAATAAATGTGTCACTGTCCCAATACTTTTGGAGCTCACTGTATATTCTGAAATCACTGGTAGCTGTAGGTATTTTGAAATTAAGTGGTATGCTATTCTGAAGTGATCACTGAACATTTTGTGCAATTATCTCTCTCCATCATTCGTTCAACTGCCTGCCCAACTCCTAATCTTGCCCAATGAATGAAAAGTGCATTTTTTGTTTCCTGTTTTCTTAATTATGTTGCACTGATGATCATGATGATGATGATGTTGATGATTTTGTATTGTATTTCACTTTGCCTCTATGGGTCAAAACGTTTTGTTATGTGGTGAAAAATTGAGGGGCGAATCCTAACTTCTACTTATGAGAAATGTTCACTTATTGATGTCAGTGGGACACTGAGTGAAAACTTTACTTTGGTGGAAATTAGCCCCTAACACAATACTTGAAATTCTGTTTGAAGCTTCTGAGTCCTTTAGCTGAGGGCTTGTGATCTGTGACTGTCAGGATGGCCATTGCCTGTTTAAAGAGTACAGTATGATGATAGTCAGCTCGACGTATACGCCATCAGTGTTGTAAGTTTTCTTTTCATTTCCTATTTTCTTTTGAAGCATTTTGTTTTCTATAAGATGGTTATTATTATGATGATTATTATTATTATCTGTGTGTCTATTTGGTGTTATTACACCATTGATAATAACTTCATGATTATGAATTATAAGCTAAACAGGTGTTCTTGGAGGTATACAGTAATTATATCAGTTATTTTATATCTACTCTTTAAATTTACTTGAATATGATGTCGACGTAGTAAAAAAAGAAATACTTGTTCCTTTGTTGGTTGCAATATGCCTGATTTGAGTAGTGGTATACTGACTGTTCCTGTGTTTGGATGAAGACTGTTTCCCCCCTCTTGCACTGACTCAGCCCAAACGCCTTCTGTCCTGGCGTGTAGCGCTGATGCAATGAGATGGTCAGAAATAACAAAATCATTAAATATTTCATAGTTTAATAAAAATCTATGAAGGAAATATGATCTCTGCTCATTCCTGTCTCTATGTGATGATAGTTTAGTGCCTTCTTGAATGCTGTAATAATGGGACTTGCTGATGTCCGTGCACAGTTAGCACAATATTTACTTTATAAGCAGGAAAATGTGAAGTGATTTTCTTCTACAAGAAATGTGTTATTTCTTAGGTAAAAGCTAAAGACCAAATAATGCAACTATTATCTTATGTCATATTTAGTTAGCTATACTTAGTTATCCTCCTCTTTTGATGTTATGCTCTTGTGTGCTGTAATGTGACTTGCCAATCAATGTCCATGCCTTTCATAAAACCATATATTTTCCTTTCAGGAGGAAGAAATGCATTATTTTAGGAGGTAAGTACTTATATATTATAACTTTGCATATCTGTCTAACACAGGGTAATAAAAGTACACTGCTCAACAAAAAACAAGGGAACACTTAAACAACACAATGTAACTCCAAGTCAATCACACTTCTGTGAAATCAAACTGTCCACTTAGGAAGCAACACTGATTGACAATAAATTTCACATGCTGTTGTGCAAATGGAATAGACAACAGGTGGAAATTATAGGCAATTAGCAAGACACCCCCAATAAAGGAGTGGTTCTGCAGGTGGGGACCACAGACCACTTCTCAGTTCCTATGCTTCCTGGCTGATGTTTTGGTCACTTTTGAATGCTGGCGGTGCTTTCACTATAGTGGTAGCATGAGACGGAGTCTACAACCCACACAAGTGGCTCAGGTAGTGCAGCTCATCCAGGATGGCACATCAATGCGAGTTGTGGCAAGAAGGTTTGCTGTGTCTGTCAGCGTAGTGTCCAGAGCTTGGAGGCACTACCAGGAGACAGGCCAATACATCAGGAGACGTGGAGGAGGCCGTAGGAGGGCAACAACCCAGCAGCAGGACCGCTACCTCCGCCTTTGTGCAAGGAGGAGCAGGAGGAGCACTGCCAGAGCCCTGCAAAATTACCTCTAGCAGGCCACAAATGTGCATGTGTCTGCTCAAACGGTCAGAAACAGACTCCATAAGGGTGGTATGAGGGCCCGACGTCCACAGGTGGGGGTTGTGCTTACAGCCCAACACCGTGCAGGACGTTTGGTATTTGCCAGAAAACACCAAGATTGGCAAATTCGCCACTGGCGCCCTGTGCTCTTCACAGATGAAAGCAGGTTCACACTGAGCACATGTGACAGACGTGACAGAGTCTGGAGACGCCGTGGAGAACGTTCTGCTGCCTGCAACATCCTCCATCATGACCGGTTTGGCGTTGGGTCAGTCATGGTGTGGGGTGGCATTTCTATGGGGGTCCGCACAGCCCTCCATGTGCTCGCCAGAGGTAGCCTGACTGCCATTAGGTACCGAGATGAGATCCTCAGACCCCTTGTGAGACCATATGCTGGTGCGGTTGGCCCTGGGTTCCTGCTAATGCAAGACAATGCTAGACCTCATGTGGCTGGAGTGTGTCAGCAGTTCCTGCAAGAGGAAGGCATTGATGCTATGGACTGGCCCGCCCGTTCCCCAGACCTGAATCCAATTGAGCACATCTGTGACATCATGTCTCGCTCCATCCACCAACGCCACGTTGCACCACAGACTGTCCAGGAGTTGGCGGATGCTTTAGTCTAGGTCTGGGAGGAGATCCCTCAGGAGACCATCCGCCACCTCATCAGGAGCATGCCCAGGCGTTGTAGGGAGGTCATACAGGCACGTGGAGGCCACACACACTACTGAGCCTCATTTTGACTTGTTTTAAGGACATTACATCAAAGTTGGATCAGCCTGTAGTGTGGTTTTCCACTTTAATTTTGAGTGTGACTCCAAATCCAGACCTCCATGGGTTGATAAATTGGATTTCCATTGATTATTTTTGTGTGATTTTGTTGTAAAGCACATTCAACTATGTAAAGAAAAAAGTATTTAATAAGATTATTTATTTCATTCAGATCTAGGATGTGTTGTTTAAGTGTTCCCTTTATTTTTTTGAGCAGTATATTTCTATAGCTTTTTATTGCATTCTAAAGTAGCAGTTTATCAGTCTCATATCAACACTCACTACTATAAAGACCACTCACTACTGTAATAAGAGAACCCCTAACTGGAAAAGCCACTCCTTACTGTAGCAGGAAGGGTTCACTATTCCTTTGAAGCAGTTTACAACATTGTTCTTAGTAATAATGCTTGTGTATTGGGAAAATTATGACTGGTCATATGGTGTGTGCCCAGATAAGATACTTACAGGAATCACTCTTGAAAAAAACGTACAAAGAAACTTGGGAGTCAAACAATCCGCCATCATTGACACAATGGGAAAATCTAATTATTTATTTTTTGAAATGTTGAAATGGCATGGGCGACCGAGAAAAAACAAATTGGTTCAATTTAAAGCCAAGTGGCAAACAATAATGCAGGCACTAGGGATGGGGGAGTGAGCATGCAGGTCTGGGCAGAGGAGATGTAGTCATTGTTTGTGTGTCTGTAAGTTGTTGTTAGTATGTATACGTTTGTTTTTGGAATGTAAAAAAAATAAGAAAAACTATATGTAATACAAATAAAATAAAGAGATTCTAACAGGAAGTGGGAAAAAGCAGTCCATGAATCATTAGTTCCTACCAAGGCCACCCATTCATGCCTATGTAATTTTGGTCAATCCTGATTAGGTAAGTGCTGTACAAAGCTTTTCATAAACAAAGCTATGCAATATTTTCCTAAACCTAGACCATGCCTGTGTTGTTTTTCATTTATTGTAGTATTGTAAAATATATATCAAAATAGTACAATGAACTATATACATTAATATACAATTTCAGCATTGTGTTTTGGCATACAATTATTTTCAAATCAGATAAGACAGCTGAACTTGCACATTGTTCTTTAACTGAACATTTTGAGTGGAGGTTACTAAGGGATTGAGTTTCAATGTCTGCTCTGACTTGGATACACAACAATAATGCTTTCAGTGTGTTGTGAAAGTAATGTCGGACGGATTTGGTTTGAAAAAAATTACTTAGCTGTCAAACTATACTGTTGTACTGTGGCCAACAAATCTGATACTGTAGATATGAATAGATTTCATCCAGATTGTGTCTGAATATTACAACATTTTTAATCCACATATTATATTTTTTATGCAAATAACAATTTTATAAAGGAAAATCTCAAACAATATCAGTTAAATCAAAGTGCAAGGATTGGAATTCATGTATGAATTTCAATATGAATGTTATTTGTAACTTTCTTGTCAGAATAATGACGCTGAGCACACCGTTATCAATTGTTAAAACAATTGGATGGAGTGTGCGGTCTCTCACCGTTCAATTCTATATTCAATCTTCTTTGATTCAAATCAAATTTTATTAGTCACAGGTGTAGACCTTACAGTGAAATGCTTCCTTACAAGCCCCTAACTGACAGTCGTGGGCCTTAACCACATGGCCTTGTGCTTTTCAATAAACACTCTGGGGATCTGTGGACTTGTGAACCAGGTATCTGGCCTACTACATACCTGTCTTTTAATTAAAGGCTCCCTTTGTGAGACTGTGTATCCTGGTGAATGGGGTAGCGGTGGTGGTGAAGCCGTGTACTGAGCCCACGGAGCGCGGCATGCAGCGCATATTGCCCGTGGTGACAATGCACTGCAGGGGCCACAGCACGATGACCACCAGCAGCACCATCAACACAATGAAGAGCAGCAGCCGCTTCCAGTCGTTCAGACGCTCCAGGAAGCCTATGTGCTGGGGCCATGTCTGAGCAAGGACCTCACCTGCCTTGCTGGCCCCAATGTCGATGGAGATGCAGAAGGCCGAGGTGGAGCTGGATGTTCCGGGGTTGGCCTCCAGTGGCCGCTTGTAGCACAGCTTCTCCCCATCGAGCCACACAGGTTCCTCGTGCTGCTGGTGGCTGGGCAGTTTACACAGTACCTCCTGGCTGGTGGCCAGGGCAGGCGGACCCTCCTCGGTTAGGAGGGTAGGGTGGCGGCAGAATGGACAAGGGATCTTGCTGCTGCCTCCTCCTTCCTGCTCTCCTAGCGAAATGGCCATGAGGCGCGACAGGCACTCCAGGCAGAAGGTGTGGGTGCACTCCAGCAGCTTGGGCGTCTTGAAGACATTGTCGTAGGTGTTGTAACAGATGGAGCACTCGGGTTGGCTACCAAAAGCAACCATTTTGTCCAGGTCCACATTCTCTTCCTGGGGCATCACCTTGGTGTGCCACATTTGAGGGATCTGCGCCATCTTGAAGGGGTGTTCTGTATCCTTTTCTCCCTTTCTTTGGTCTTGATTGGCACTCCCTCTTTTTCCCCCTTTCTCTTCTTTGTTTTTGGTGTGGATTATCTGAGAATGAATGAAAATCCAGATTATTTATATTTTAATGACGTGTTCAGATAGTTTCTAGTAAAATAACGGGCCAGACACCATGTAAAATCTATTTTTAGCATCAAGCAGTGTGTACATAATCCCAAATGGTTAACAGGATTTCATTCAAGAGCATATTATAAAGTAGGTCATAAAGGTTTACGTCCTCATGCAGGCGGAGTTGCAATACCATTATGTTATTCCCTTCAGAATATGATTACATTCTGACCTAATTTAAGGAGATTACACTCACAGTAGTCACAAATAATTCAGCATTTGGTGGAATTTAATCATAAAGTAAGGTGTATAAATTTTAAGTATTTTTAAATATTTACATACAGTTGAAGTCAGAAGTTTACATACACCTTAGCCAAATACATTTAAACTCAGTTTTTCACAATTCCTGACATTTAATCCTAGTAAAAAATTCACTGTCTTGGGTCAGTTAGGATCACCACTTTATTTTAAGAATGTGAAGCGTCAGAATAATAGTAGAGAGAATGATTTATTTCAGCTTTTATTTCTTTCATCACATTCCCAGTGGGTCAGAAGTTTACATACACTCAATTAGTATTTGGCATTCCTCCTGACAGAGCTGGTGTAAGTGAGTCAGGTTTGTAGGCCTCCTTGCTCGCACAAGTTTTTTCAGTTCTGCCTACAAACTTTCTATAGGATTGAGGTCAGGGCTTTGTGATGGCGACTCCAATACCTTGACTTTGTTGTCCTTAAGCCATTTTGCCACAACTTTGGAAGTATGCTTGGGGTCATTGTCCATTTGGAAGATCCCTTTGCGACCAAGCTTTAACTTCTTGACTGATGTCTTGAGATGTTGCTTCAATATATCCACTTAATTGTCCTCCTCATGATGCCATCTATTTTGTGAAGTGCACCAGTCCCTCCTGCAGCAAAGCACCCCCACAACATGATGCTGCCACCCCCGTGCTTCACAGTTGGGATGGTGTTTTTCGGTTTGCAAGCCTCACCCTTTTTCCTCCAAACATAACAATGGTCAAAATGGCCAAACAGTTCTATTTTTGTTTCATCAGACCAGAGGACATTTCCCTAAAAAATACGATCTTTGTCCCCATGTGCAGTTGCAAACCGTAGTCTGTCTTTTTTATGGCGGTTTTTGAGCAGTGGCTTCTTCCTTGCTGAGCGGCCTTTCAGGTTATGTCAATGTAGGACTCGTTTGACTATGGATATAGATACTTTTGTACCTGTTTCCTCCAGTATCTTCACAAGGTCCTTTGCTGTTGCTAAGGGACTGATTTGCGCTTTTCGCACCAAAGTACGTTCATCTCTAGGAGACAGAACGCATCTCCTTCCTGAGTGGTATGATGGCTGTGTGGTCCCATTGTGTTTATAGTTGCGTACTATTGTTTGTACAGATGAACGTGGTACCTCCAGGCGTTTGGAAATTGCTCCCAAGGATGAACCAGACTTGTGGAGGTCTACAATTTATTTTCTGAGGTCTTGGCTGATTTTATTTTTATTTTCATGATGTCAAGGAAAGATGCACTGAGTTTGAAGGTAGGCCTTGAAAAACATCCACAGGTACACTTCCAATTGACTCAAATGATGTCAGTTAGCCTATCAGAAGCTTCTAAAGCCATGATATCATTTTCTGGAATTTTCCAAGCTGTTTAAACGCACAGTGAACTTAGTGTATGTAAACTTCTGACCCACTGGAATTGTGATACAGTGAATTGTAAGTGAAATAATCTGTCTGTAAACAATTGCTGGAAAGATGACTTGTGTCATGCACAAAGTAGATGTCCTTACCGACTTGCCAAAACTATAGTTTGTTAAAAAGACATTTGTGGAGTGGTTGAAAAACGAGTTTAATTGACTCCAACCTAAGTGTATGTAAACTTCAACTGTATATCGTTCCCAAGCCAAATCATCCTATCAGTCTGTTTTTGTCACTAATTTCATGCATCTGCTTGTCAAGTCCTCATATTTAACCTCACATTGAAGTGCTTTACTGTTTTCTTTTTAGCACAACCAGGGCTACAAGTAGAATGAAAAACATTTTGACATCAAAATGTACATTCATGAGTTTAATTGAATACTGTGACAACAAAAATTAGGACAGCCAAACAAAAACCTGATCTAAAAACAGCATTTATAAGAATTATGTTAGTACAGAAAATGTTTGCTCTGTGGGATATGAATATTCAAATAGTATGTGACAACTGTGTTCAATTTGGAGTTTGTGACAGCAACTATATGAGTCTATTACGGTATAATAGACACTATTTCCTGGGCAGAAATGTATGAAATTGACTGTTGTATCCACAAAACCTCACCCATTGTCTTATACCCATGTCTGTAATCTGTCTGTAAGTGTTTAAAGTCTGTTTAGTAGCTATAAAAAGCTCAGGAAAACATCAGGAATTAAAGCTGCAAGCAGCATTGCCGGGGCTACGCTGTGTGCCCGCTGTGCCACCATCAGGACAAATTGGACACATTGCCCTAGGACGAGTTACTTCTGTACTATTTACCATGCTTGCCAAATATCAGAACTCAAATTCAAACTGATTATGCAATATTATTTGCTTTTGATGCATTTTGGACCATTTTCAATGATGTTGACTACTTTAAACGTCTTCTTTTCCAGAACCACTGGACCGATCGGAACAAAATTCTCCAAAACTCCAGCTGAAACAATATGAGCCAATGAGCTTGCATGAATGGTTTTTCCTATCCAAAGGTGCCACAATGTGGCCAAACTCAACCATATTTTACAGGTTCGCTAGACTCATATCCTTGAGCATATGTGCCAAATTTGAGTCAAACAGATCAAGATATTTGCCCGTTATGTGCTTGCATATGTTGAGTCTTCACAGTGTTTGGAACATGTGCACCAAGATTTGTTACATTACGAATATCGTGACTGATTTATGTGCAGACCATGCCCACGTGAATGTTTATTGGTCAGCTTGACATAACATACTATGTTGTTTGACGCACTAGCCTGGATTATAGTGCGTTTGTAGTCCTTTGTCCATAGATGCCATATATCAAGTTTTGCCAAGATCAGCCATTCGATGTCAGAGTAGCGTGTTTTTCTTGAGGCAAATATTTGTCTTGTGAGCAGAGGAACCTATGGAATAAATTTCATGACACTAGGTCACCGGGGTGCGGGGGCTGACCTTTCAAAGTTAGCATTTTCAATTGCTTGTTATAGTGCCACCATGTGGCCAATTGGCATGGTATTGAACTTGGGTCTTTGCCATGTTGCTAAGTTGCACAGTCCTGGGCCTTTTCATCTCACAAGAGTTAGCATTTTTTTCACCAAAACAGGAACATAATAACAATGAACTGGAACATATACAATAGGGTTTTCACCAGCTTTGCTGCTGAAGCCCTAATTATCACAATGCAATACTTCTTTAAGATCTTCTATGGAGGAAACCCCTTCCATTCTAATGAGTCCTGTACGGATGTGACCATCAAGCAAAACAGACAACTGGAGCGTGTTCGTGAGTGTCTAAGCTTTCCATGATGGGGTCACTGTCTGTAGCTCAAACCGTTTGGACTTTGGAGATGTTTCTGTGCGTTAGCACAGCTCCCATCTACCGCAGAGGCGTGTGGCTGCTATGGGCTGATCCAGGGCAACAGGAAGTCTGTAGCTGAAACACGGACTCAGGAGGTGTTCAGAACCACCCACATTTCAGCTCTTTCATATTGGGGCGCTGTACTGAAGCCACCGTGCAGCCATCATGGTACTCATCTATTGTAAGAAAAGATTTTGGAAACATTTACATTGATACATGTATTCTATTACTTTTAACTTATATTATGTGAGCTAAACATAACAAAAATATATTTAAAAAAATCTATATTTAGAAAATAGTAAAAATAAAGAAAAACCCTTGAATGAGTCGGTGTGTCCAGACTTTTGACTGGTACTGTACATCATTGCTTACCACCAACTAAACCCACTGTAAAGTCATTAGGCGACCTCTTGCATCCCCTGGGCAATGTTCATCAGGGAAATGTTTTGAAACGTTGTAGATAGAAATGTTATGAGTAGAGCTGGCACAATTGTTCCTTCTACCTGTCAGAGGCATTTTTGTTCTACATCAAATATATAATTTATTTCACTTTTATTTAACCAGGAAAGACCCTTGAGTTAAGAAACCTCTTTTATGAGGGCGATCAGGAAACCTATATCTGAGCATTTCACAAACGCTGTGCACCAGCTGAATGAGGCCCAGCTGTTGAAAGCATCTTTCTAGTGTGTGGGGAACAGTTATGTGGGACTCTCTCATCAGGCAGTACTAGAGATGGACACAGAGCTCTTTGTTATTCCCGGTTTTCGCAGACATCAGGATGAGCACCCTTCACAGGGACCTCCCTCTGGCCAGAGCCTCAAAGTCACCCAGCCAACCATCACTCTGATCAACAGACAGATAGTGTTATAGCACCACCACTATTGTACCACAACCATTAGCCATTAGCCATCCAGTATTGTATACCCTGAGTCAATACATGTTAGAATTACCTTTGGTAGCGATTACAGCTGTGAGTCTTTCTGGGTAAGTCTCTAAGAGCTTTCCACACCTGGATTGTGCAACATTTGCCCCTTATTCTTTAAAGACTTCTTCAAGCTCTGTCAAGTTGGTTGTTGATTTATTGCTAGACAACCATTTTCAAGTCTTGCCATGGATTTTCAAGCAGATTTAAGTCAAAACTGTAACTCGGCCACTCAGGAACATTCACTGTCTTTTTGGTAAACAACTCTGGTGTATATTTGGCCTTGTGTTTTAGGTTGTTGTCGTGCTGAAAGGTGAATTCATCTCCCAGTGTCTGGTAGAAAGCAAACTGAACCAGGTTTTCTAGTAGCATTTTGCCTGTGCTTAGCTCCATTCCATTTATTTTTTATCCTAAACTGCCCAGTCCTTAACGATTACAAGCATACCCATAACATGATGCAGCCACCACTATGCTTGAAAATATGGAGAGTGGTACTCAGTAATGTGTTGTATTGGATTTGCCCCAAACATAACACTTTGTATTCAGGACAAAAAGTGAATGCTTTGCCATATTTTTTACAGTATTACTTTAGTGCCTTGTTGCAAACAGGATGCTTGTTTTGTAATTTTTGTATTCTGAACAATCTTCCTTCTTTTAACTCTGTCAATTAGGTTAGTATTGTGGAGTAACTACAATGTTGTTGATCCATCCCCAGTTTTCTCCTATCACAGCCATTAAAATGTTTTAAAGTCACCGTCGGCCTCATTGTGAAATCCCTGAGCGGTTTCCTTCCTCTTCGGCAACTGAGTTAAGAAAGACACCTGTATCTTTGTGGGTGTATTGATACACCATCCAAAGTGTAATTAATAACTTCACCATGCTGAAAGGGATATTCAACTTATTTCGTCTTGCCATAACAAAGGGATTGAATACTTATTGACTCAAGACATTTCACCTTTTCATTTTTTATTCATTTGTAAACATTTCTAAAAAATATTTCCACTTTGACATTATGGGATATTGTGTGTGACAAAATATCTCAATATAATACATTTTAAATCATGGCTGTAACACCACAAAATGTGGAAAACGTCAAGGGGTGTGAATACTTTCTGAAGGCACTGTATCTACATATGCCACTTCCTGACAAATGACAAACTTTCTGGTATTGGTTTGGGTGTGATTGACACCTGTGTTCCTCTAATGCAGGATAGGTAGGTAGCTAGTAGGTACAGGACAGGTGATACAGTAGCTGTGAGGAGGTTGCATGTGTTCCCCCTCGCCACACAGCAGCCCTACCCATCTCTGTCCGGGCCCAGCTCTGCCAGCTGGCTGGTACAATGTGTCTGCTTGTTCTTCCTCTCCTCTCATTGCTCCATCTACCTGTTGGCATTCCTGCAGGGCCAGCCTCTGCCCAGGGCTCCTGTCTCTCTCTCTATCTACAGTATCTCCCTCTCTCTCTCTCGCTCTCTCACACACCACCATTTCAGACACAGAAACAATTGGAGGCCCTCAAAAGAAGTCTTGATGGATCCCCTAACTTCCTACGCAAACTACAATGTAGCAACTGCTCTGATGTTGGAAACAATGTAAAACAATCAACTAAGTAGACCAAGTGAGAATATCTGCAGCTTATCTGTGGCCTATGGGTTTAATTCCAACCTTTGTTAAACTTGTTATACCACTGTTAACCTCCCACGATCCCAACCCACTGTTTGCACTTCAGGTAGAAGTTACTCCCAAAGCACAGACCTAAGATCAGCTTAACCTCCCTAAGTCCTAGCTGGAACGATCAGGTTTATTTAACAGTCAACAAACCACAACACCGACCACATATCAGTGCTTATGGGCACATTTTAGTGTGTGGGACCACTGACAGTCATTAATATAATCTTTGTTTGGCAAGTCGGACCTGGTTATCTACCACAGGAACATGAGGAAGGAGAGCCTTTGTTTTGCCTTGCAGACTGGCGCTCCCTGAAGTTTGAACCCTTCCTCCCTGCCTGCCCTGTCTCTATCTATACGACCCGCTTTGGCTCTCAGCGGCACGTTTTCACCCTATCGCCATTTTAGCCGAGTGACCCGGTTTTGTTACTGCCTCCAAATCTATTCTAGCTGAGATATTTTGCGTTGTTAAGTGTTGTGTTTTTCAGATTCTCAGAGTGGAATCTTAGCTTGTTTAAAGTCATTGGTAACATTTGATGTCTTTCATGAATAAATCTTTATACATGTGTATCAATGTTTACAATGAATTAAATACATATTTATTAACAGTTTATAAATAGTTTATCAATGCTTATTCATGATAGATATTTTAAAGTGTTACCAAGTCTTCCTTTTTAAATGGTAAGCTAAGCTAAGTGCAGTAGGCTACAGTGCCTATGATTCTACCAAACAAAGCAGGTAGAGTTATGTGTTGACTTTTTAGGGCAGCAGCTGTTGTTTTCAACTGAATACCGTGGCCAGAGGCGGACTGGGACCAGAAATCGGCTCTGGAATTTCTAACACAACAGACCATTTTTTTCTTTGTGGCCCCCACAACAGCCATTTGTTTTCCCTTGAGGTCCCCACACCAGCCCATTTTATTCCTTGAGACCTCCATTATTAGCCAGATATTAATCATTTAGCTTTTTTTTTTGACATGCCCACTTCGGCTAAAAATGGACCAGCCCATCTGGCCCGAAATGCTCGAAATGCCAGATGACTTGTCCACCCTTGAGCGTGGCCTTTGTGTTCTTCAGCTGTGTGTATTTTGAGGTCCGCTGGTGCATAAACAGTTACACTGCCTTTCTCTTCCATTGCTGCTATACCTGTTCTCCAATTCTAAAGTAAACGTAACTTGATCCTCAGAAACGTGAGGTGTGCAACAGCATACAGTTCTGCTCAAAAAACTTGCTCTGATATGAATTTAATTGATCCACATGTGAAAACATAATCTAAAACAACATGTTTTATCCTGTATCAGTTGGGACAATCTCATATGTTTTTACTGTATACATATAAGCTAAGGTCAACAAAAGGTTTAAAGTTCCTGCTGAAGTTTCCTCTTACCTGTATAGTGAAAATATTGCCAGATGACCCTCTTTCTCTTTCTAGTGTATTACAGGCATTTCCTGATCGATTCTTCCTTCTGTAGACAAAAACATATCTTCAGGCCAAGTTGGACGACTGGGGGGTCCCACGGAGGAGGTGTGAATTGTGGGGATCACTCTGCAGCTACAGTATTCCCTGGTCATTGGAAGCTAAACGAATGGAAGTCAAGCAAGCTGCAGGTGTGCTCTCACTAAGCCTTCACAGTAGCATGAGGTGTTTGCATTAGCCCAGGGGCCCTTCTCTTTCTGTCCGTTGGTCGTCTCTCACCTGCTCTACTCTGCCGACTCCCTTTTCAGCTCTCTATGTAAATGGCACTGCAGGCAGGGGAACAAAAAGGTGGCCTTGAGGGAGTGTCTGAAGGGGTTGGACAAGGGGGAGGGGGGGAGGGGATAGGGATAGGCTAAGGAGACTCCAACACATTCTTGCCTCTCTACCTTACACTCCCTTTCCTTACTCCCCCTCTCTTTCTCTCTCCTCTCTTTCTCTCTCCTGCTCTTTCTCTCTCCTGCTCTTTCTGTCTCTCTTATATCCCACTAACACACTCATGCAAAAGCACACTGAGACAATCAAATCAAATGCTCTTACCCTATGAAAAGTAAGGTTGGTAATGTTCAGATAGGGTGTTACCACCCAGCCTATCTAACTGTTCTCAGGGCCTTCCCATCTACAGTGTGTGATCACACTTATAAAGTAGTATAAGATTCTCAGCGCATCAGACCACATTAATGGGTTTGTACTGTCATTACATTTGTATACCTTTATTTAACTAGGCAAGTCAATTAAGGTCAAATTCTTATTTACAATGACAGCCTACCCCGGTGCTGGTCCAATTGTGCACCACCCTATGGGACTCCCAATCACAGCCGGTTGTGACACAGCCTGGAATCAAACCAGGGTCTGTAGTGACACCTCTAGCACTGAGATGCAGTGCCTTAGACAGTTGTGCCACTTGGGAGCCCTTAAGTGTTCCTCTGCTACCCCCTCTCCCTTCCCCCTCAGGCACATGCAAGCCCCCACACCTCAGCAACCAATAAATGACTGGGGTGATATGAAACAGCAGTATTTGTATTCCAGTTACTAAATAACAGGCGGGCTACAACAGCTGTTAGCACTAGGCCAAAGTATTGCTAATGGCCCAGACCCATGTCACCATGAACTGCCATGTGCTATTAAAACAGACACGGTTCCCTGAAGGGAGCGGATATGTGATGCACCGTTTTTCAATGCCCCACCTTGTGATACAACCACTTTTCAGGGTGTCTTGATTATAATAGCACAGAGGTTAAATAATGAGTATTTTGGATTAATGTTGTGTTGAATAGAAATTAATGGTAAATAATGAATTGTGTCATTTTGAAGTCACTTTTATTGTAAATAAGAATAGAATATGTTTCTGAACACTTCTACATTAATGTGGATGCTACCATCATTAAGGGTAATCATGAATGAATCGTGAATAATGATGAGTAAGAAAGTTACAGAGGCATACATATAATACCACCAAAAAAAATCTAACCTCCCTTGTTACTGGTAATGGTGAGAGGTTAGTATGTTTTAGGGGTAGGAACTTTGTTCCTCTGTAACTTTCTCACTCATCATTATTCACAATTCATTCATGATATTATATTCTTATTTACAATAAAAGTGACAATGCATTATTTACCATTCATTTGTATTGGACACAACATAATCCGAAACACAACCAAAACATTCTGCAAATGCATCCAACAGGTTTGTAGTCATAAGTTTGATGTAGTCATTGTGTGCTAGGAATATGGGACCAAATACTAATACTTTAACACAATATAATTGAATTTCTCCAAATGTTTATGACACCTTCAAATGGGGTGACTCGATACATAAAGTGCTTTAATTTCTAAATGATAAAAATATATTCATTAAACTACCCTCAAATAGAATGTGACATTCTGTACTGTCGCCTCATATAACACATTTGATCTCGAATTCAAAATGCTGGAGTATAGAGACAAATTAAACATTTTAGCTTCAATGTCTAAATAGTGTATTATCCAGTGTTTTGTGTGACTGTTCTTAACGGGAAGCTGTTAATAGTAGTGCGCCTAGGATTGCAACATTCCGTTAACCTTTCAGAAATGCAGAGATTTTGGTTGGAGGGTTCCAGATTTCCTGCTTATTCCCTCCAGTTTCCAGGAATCTTCCAACTGGGATTTCTGGAAAACCTGGGAATTTAAGGAAAGTTACCAGAATTTTGCAACCCTGAAGGGACCAAGGGAAACTTTCACATGTAACCACAAATGAGTGTCTAAAGCAGAAGGGACTGCAATGAGCTTGTCAATGCATTGTCAGTGACAAACGCAGTCTCTAAGAGATGTGGGGCGGCAGCGTAGCCTAGTGGTTAGAGTGTTGGGCTAGATGAGTGTCTAAAGGTTGAAAGTTCGAATCCCCATGGCAGTTAACCCACTGTTCCTAGGCCATCATTGAAAATAAGAATTTGTTCTTAACTGACTTGCCTTGTTACATAACAAACTTCCCTAATACCTGGAATTTGTGCGCATCCCTGTAAATATGTTGCTAGCCTTTAAAATTTGTGACTGTCCTGAAGAAAAGCACACAGCGACCATGACTAGAAGGTTTGAATCTACTGGTTGCTAGATGAAGCTTGATGCTCACACGTGAGCGGGCAGTAATGGTTGCTGCGCTGCCCTTGAGGAAAGGGGAAATAAATAATACTAGGTTTACTATCTACATTTTACTCTGGGCCTGTTGGGGCATTTGCTTATACAAGCAAGACAGGGAAAAGGCAATTTGTTTCCATTTAAGTTCATCATGGGCTTTGATTGTAAGTGACATAATTGTCTTGAAAACCTATATTGCAAGGTGTTATATGTGTTTTAAAGCCAACTTTGGTGGTATACACTGTTGTTTGAGTGCTTCATGATTGGTGTGATTTTGCAAGTATATTTCAAATATGAAATATGCCTTGCTACAAATACAAGACATATCAGGGTTAGTTAATCAGTCATTAATACTTCAGAGTATGTTAGTGTTTAACCAGAAATGCATGGGTCATTATGTCACAGGCGTCAAAGTGAGTAGACCAAGGTGCAGCGTGGAATATGTTCATCTTGAGTTTAATGAAGAAAGAATGAACACTTTACAAATAAACAAAAATGACAGCAGACAGTTCCGTCAGGTACTTACAACTAAATGGAAAATAACTACCCACAAAAAAAACAAAGGAAAAACAGGCTGCCTAAGTATGGCTTCCAATCAGAGACAATGATAGACACCTGCCTCTGATTGGAAACCATACCCGGCCAAACAGAACACAAAACATAGAATGCCCACCCACATATGACACCCTGGCCTAGCTAAACAGAGAAAACGCAGCTCTCCTAAGTCAGAGCGTGACACATTATAATTCAGTCCATATGCAATGTGTGATTAAATTAGCCAGCGCTGCAAAGGGAGGGATTTGATGATCAATGTATTATGTAACTCTGAACTACTCAACTCAAAAAGCACCCTGGCTCCTTTTTATGCTGAACAGCATTTCTCTGAATCGATAGAGTTCAACAGGTCAGAGGTGGAGAAGAAATCATATACCTTAAGGCCATTCATTCTCCACCCTCCATTTACCAGCAGCCAGCCCACGCTCACCTGCGCTCCACAGCTTAGCATACACCATGAATAGATTAATCCGTTCCAGTAACAACTATAAAACCCTCACACCGAATCATACTGTATGCCCCTAACTAGGGCATGCATGGATACAATGTATGTCAATTCAAAGATGCTGTTTATTTTTGAGCCGCTTACAGCGCAGTGGCCTCGATGCCTGGGCCTGTGAACGGAGCTAACAGATGATTTTGGTACAGTGAAGGCTAGCGCAACGCATGAGAGTCTCCGAAGACGTTCTGGATCTTGCATAATAGGTTCTGCAATAGGAAAGTATGTACCTCTGATGCAGCGAATGAGACACTCTGAGACGTTTTGCATTTTGCTTGGTAGGTTCTGCAGTAGGATAGCGTGACCGTCTATTGGCTTCTTGGCTAGATATGAACTTTCAAATTAGTTGAATTACTTGCTTATGTTGCATTTCCCCGAAGTCATGCATTGATGTCAATGGGAAGTTAGGATTTACCCCTTATTGAATAGCATCTAAAACATACTAATGAACTATTATTGGAAATATTTATCGTTTTGTCACATAGTCCAATATTTTTTACGTCAGTGGTAAAATAAAACCCATTGTCATCCATTCTAGAACAGGACCATAGAGATGCATAAAGATTGCTACTTAGAAATAACCCGTTTTTGCAGCAACATTGCCATTGAGGGCATCCATTATTTTAAAGTAGTCAATAGGGTGGGGATCCCTATGGGTTGGGAGTGATCAGCCAATGATCAGAGCGTTGCTTGTCTTCTTCTTCAAATTGGTTTGCCTAGTTTGGAAATGGCTTTAAACTATATCACCTCCATCTAGTGGCCACAATAAAATAATGACAAACAAGATTTGGTTCAAGTCTCCAGCAGTTCAAGTGGCGATAAATCACTAGTAATAGCAGATTTTTTTGCCTAACATCAACAGAAGAAGAAAATGTACTACTTTAAAGTGGAGGTAACTTCAATGGAGTCGCCCATGCTGTCACAGATGCCAAAATGGCACATTATACAACATTGTGATCTCTATAAATCTATAAGAACAGGACCTAGTTCTGAGGAGAGAGATTCTCTGCATGAGCATTGGAGCTGAACATCAGTTCAATAATACTTCATTTTACCTCAGGTCCAACTTGAACACACTTTAATCCTCTGCATATGTGGTTTAATGCTGAATTCACGTACTATCGAAAACTCAGAACCTCCGAGTTAAAATGAATGTAAGTTATTTGCATAGAGCTTCCTATTGGTTGATTCTGATACTTCCCAAGTGGGAAACCCAGGACCATCTTTCTACAAGGATTTAGCAAGTACTTTCATAATTCCGACTAGCACGTAAAATCGGCATAACCTCAAGCAGCGACAAATATAATATTTTAGTAATACTTTTTATTTTTTATTACCCATTTTGGCTGGTGGGGAAAACTGCAAAAACTTTATATAGAACACAATCCAACATGAATCATTTAATGAATTGCTTGTCAGAGTATACATAGAAAAACATATATATTGAACTCTGTATAAACCAAATATGGATTTTTTTGGCCTATTCACTGTAAAAAGTATAAAAGCTAAATAATAGGTAAATTGCCTTAACGTGAAGGGGACATAGCAATAACATACAAACAGCAAGTTGAAATATGGATATGTATACAAAAGGTGGGTTTAATCCTGGATGCTGATTGGTTTTAACCAATCAGTGTCTATTTCACGACTAGACTTACCACTGGCTAAGGCTATGACATTAAAATGCCTATTAAATTTCCATCTCACTTCTCAATTCTTTGTCTCATCTCCCCAGCCATGCAATTTATAAACTTTTTTTTTTTACAAATCTCCACTGTAAAAAAGCATCTACTGTAGACATCTCCCCTTGCTTTTTGCTAGCATTTGGTTTGCAACAGTAGAGATTTGTAAAAACCTTGTTGTCTCTCTCTCCGAAGTTTCTAACATTGCTGTCCTCCACGATGAAATCAGGGAGGGGACTGTACATTTGTCTCCAGCCGTGAGTACTGGATCTGTCTCTGTCCGTGGTACGTTAGTACCTTCTTATGTTAGTCACACACGATGTCTTAAACAGCCCTGGCCCAATTTTGATTACATTTTTTGGTGAATGATGTGTCTTGCCATAGAGATCCAGCATTTACAAAATCACACTAATTGGCCAGGTGGTGGCGCTATAAAAAGAGATGTAAAATGCTAACTTTGAAAAGTCACGCCACTCACCTCATTTTACTTAATGTCCTGAAGGAACAAATTTGCCTCAGGGACACATAAGGTCTGCCTTGATGGATGTTCCGCCAATTAGAATTTTGTGAAAAACACTGAAAACGCTACTCTTCTGGCACCAAATGACCGATCTGCACAAAACTTGATATGTGGCATCTATGGACAAAGTTCACTCAACGTAGTATTTCTAGACTAGTACCTAAAACAACATGGCCGCTATTAATCAATAAATATTCACGTGGGCACAGACTGGCACATAAATGCATATAAATCTGCATATAGAATCAGTCAATGATATTCATATTGTAACAACATTTGGTACACATTTTGCAAACAATGTCCAAACTAAACATATGCAAGAACATTCATATCGACCACATGGTGGAGATATAACAGGCACATGTTTATATCACTTGATCTGTTTGGAATTTGGCACACGTGCTCAGGGATGAGTCTAGCTAAGCCACGCGATATCTCAGACATCAGTGGCCAGATTTTGACAAAACGTGAGTGAATGATGCGTCTTGCCATAGCGATCCGGCATTTACAAAATTACAGTAATTGGCCCAAGGGGGGCGCTAAGGTAATCAACTGTAAGTACATTAGTCACATGCAATATCTGACACCACTGGCCCGATTTGGACGAAACTTGGTTGAATGATGCGTCTTGCCATAGAGAGCCGTCATTAACAAAATTACACCGATTGGCCTAAGGGGGCCGATACATCATTCGTGGTGGATGACATGTTTACTTTTGCCTTGTTTTAATTTTGAATTGCACGTCCCATAACATGTCAGGATGAAACAGACAGCTTATCTCAGCCAGCCGAAATCATGAATCAGCATACTTTTTATGGATATATACAAAGAAATGTAAATAGAAAAAAAGAGTAAAACAAAACTAAATGCAGCTACCCACTGGGGCATACACTGGTTGAATCAATGTTGTTTCAATGCAATTTGTCAATGTATTGTGATGTGGAATCAATGTGGAAAATACATTGTATTTGACAAAAGCAATCAACCAAGTACTGTTTTCATCTAATTTCAACCAGCGTTGTGAACAATGACATTATAGTAACACTTAACCTGACTAAAAGGTTGTTACCTCAATCTTATTTCAACATAGTCATCGGAACTATGTTATCACGACTCAGGATGTAACGGCTGTCGTCGGGAATAGAGGACCAAAATGCAGCAGGAATGTGGATGCTCATCTTGTTATTTATTTTAAATAAAGAAAACACCAAATTAACAAAACGAAGAACGCACGAACAACAAAACAGTCTTGTCAAGCTCACACAGGCAAAACAAGAAACAATCTCCCACAAACACTTAACCAAACACATACCCATATATAGGACTCTCAATCAGAGGCAACTAGAAAACACCTGCCTCCAATTGAGAGTCCAACCCCAATAAACTAGACATAGAAATACAAAAGACTAGAGACCACATAGAAATACAAACATAGAACATAACCCCAAAAACCCGGAACTAACTAAACCAACACCCTACTAAATAAATCACCCCCCCGAACCACATAAACAAAATACCCTCTGCCACGTCCTGACCAAACTACAATAACAAATAACCCTTAAACTGGTCAGGACGTGACACAGGATATGACCCAGATGCAGACACGGGGCAGGCAAAGGGCAGGTCGAGGACAGGCAGAGATTTGTGAACAGGTCAGAGTCAGGCAGGTACAAGACGGCAGGGGACAAAGGGCTGTGAGACATAGGTTTAATCCTAGACACATGAAAATTGGGATGTATTCGGAGGGTACAGGGCAACAGAAGACGAACAGCAGAGGGGCTAAGAATCTTGGAGATGGAGAAAGGGCCGGTAAAACGGGGGGACCGTTTGCAAGACTCTACCCAGAGGGGCAGATCCCAAGTGGACAGCCATACCCTCTGCCCGAGATGATAATGGGGAGCTGGGGTCTGGTGGCGGTCTGCCTGTCGTCAATACCTGGAGGTGGTCTTGAGAAGAGCCGACCGGGCTCTCTTCCAGGTACGACGACAGCGGCGAACGAACATTTGGGCCGAGGGTATGCTGACCTCTTCCTCGTACTCCGGGAAGAGCGGGGGCTGATATCCCAGGTAGCACTCAAAATGTGAGAGACCAGTGGCTGAGCAAAGGAGGGTGTTGTAGGCGTACTCTACCCACACAAGCTGCTGGCTCCAGGTAGTGGGATTGGCGGAGACCAGGCAGTGAAGAGTCATCTCCAGGTCCTGATTGGCTCGCTCTGACTGGCCGTTAGACTTGGGGTGGAACCCGGAAGACAGGCTGGCCAACGACCCAATGAGCATGCAGAATTCCTTCAAGAACTGGGACAAGAACTGAGGACCCCGGTTGGAGACCTTGTCCACCGGAAGTCCATGGATCTGGGAAGACGTGCTGCACCATGAGCTGGGCCATCTCCTTGGCAGAGTGTAGCTTGGGGAGAGGAATGAAATGGGTGGCTTTGGAAAACTGGTCCACCACGGTAAGGATAACTGTGTTGCAATCAGACAGGGGAAGACCAGTGATGAAGTCCTGGGATATATGTGACCAGGGATGGTGAGGGACGGGAAGTGGTTGAAGGAGACCAGCTGGAGCTTGCCGAGAAGTCTTATTCTGGGCACACACGGTGCAGGCAGCGACGAAAGCGGAGACGTCAGGAACCAAGGTGGGCCACCAAAAACGCTGTAGTACAAAGGCCAGGGTCGGGAGCCAGGATGGCAGGCCAGTCAAGAGGAATGAGCCCATTCCAGAAACGAGGCTATAGAGGCGTCCGGTTTTAAATTCTTAGACCTCGGACGGTAGTAGATGTTGAATCGGGTGAACAGCAGGGCCCATCGAGCTTGCCTGGAGTTGAGGCGCTTGGCGGTGCGGAGATATTCCATGTTCTTGTGATCTGTCCATACTATGAATGGATGTTCTGCCCCCTCTAACAAGTGCCTCCACTCCTCCAATGCCATCTTCATCGCCAGTAGTTCCCGGTTACTCAGGTCATAATTCCTTTCCATGGGGTTGAGACAATGGGAGAGAAAAGCGTAGGGATGCAGCTTTTGGTCTTGGGCCGAACGCTGGGACAGGGCAGCCCCCACTCTGACATCCGAGGCATCAACCCTCCAACACAAACTGCCAGGATGGATCAGGATGGATTAGAATGGGGGCGGTAGTGAATTGGTGCTTTAGGCCCAAGAACGCCTGGTCTGCAGCTGGAGACCACGTAAACGGGACCTTGGGAGAGGTGAACGCTGACAGGGGGGAAGCCCGGTGCTGTAGCCCCGGATGAACCGGTGGCAGAAATTAGCAAACCCCAGGAAGCGTTGCAGCTGCACTCTGGAGGTGGGTTGCGGCCAATCCACCCCGCTATCACCTTTTCAGAATCCATCTTTATGTTACCTGCAGCTATGATGTACCCAAGGAAGGAGATGGTGGAGCAATTGAATTTGCATTTATCCGCTTTGATGAACAGCTGGTTCTCCAGAAGAAACTGGAGGACTTGTCTGACATGGATGACATGTTCTTGAGCCGAGTGGGAAAACACGAGGATGTCATCAAGTTAGACGAACCGTTTCAACATGTCCTGGAGAACGTTGTTTACCAGGGCCTGGAACACAGCAGGAGAGTTGGTCAGTCCGAACGGCATCACCAGGTATTCGTAGTGTCCGCTAGCCATGTTAAAGGCTGTCTTCCACTCATCCCCTTGCCGTATCTGTACCAGATGGCAGGCGTTTCGGAAGTCCAACTTGGAGAAGATGGTAGCCCCCTGGAGAGGCTCGAAAGCTGAGGCGATGAGTGGAAGCGGGTAACGGTTTTTAACCGTGATGTCATTCAGGCCCTGGTAGTCGGTACACAGATGCAGGGTTTTGTCCTTCTTCTCCACAAAGAAGAACCCTGTGCCGGCGAGGTAGACTGCCTTCAGAAAGTATTCACACCCCTTGACTTTTTCCACATTCTGTTGTGTTATAGCCTCAACTTAAAATGGATAAAATTAGATGTTTTGTCACTGGCCTACAAACAATACCCCATAATGTCAAAGTGGAATTATGTTTTTAGAAATGTTTAGTAATTACTAAAAAATTAAAAGCTGAAATGTCTTCAGTCAGTAAGTATTCAACCCCTTTGTTATGGCAAGCCTAAGTAAGTTCAGGAGTAAACATTTGCTGAACAAGTCACATAATAAATTGCATGGACTCTCAGGGCTCAAGTTAGCTTTCAAAAGTCTGCATTTTCAAAACGCAGACCCTCAAAAAATCTGTGCTTTAATAGAGTTCACCTGCGTTCTAATTAAACAAAAGGACGATAAATACATACTCAGTGTTCTAGAAAGCAGGATAATATGGGTCAGTTCAAGAGGGTGCTATGTGAAAACATTATAATCACATACAATCACATCACATAATCTGAGCGATATTTTAGCCTCAATATTCTTGTAGTCGTTAGGGTTGATGAAATAAGAACGCTATAGGTGCATTGTAAAAATGACAAGCACCTAACACGCATCTGATAAATTAATTAGGAATAGGATTAATTGAATTTCATTATTTTTACATTCTTCATTGTAACCACAATGTAACAAATAATCAAACTCTGGTTTGAACTTCAGCAAATGAACTAGCATACTGTACACAAATGTGTTACATCCCTCTTACTGAGAATTTCTCCTCTGCCAAAAAAATACAACCACCTGAAAGGTGTGGCATATCAAGAAGCTGATTAAACAGGATGGTCATTACACAGGTGCACCTTGTGCTGGGGACAATAAAAGGCCACTCTAAAATGTGCAGGTTTGTCACACAACACAATGCCACAGATGTCTCAAGTTTTGAGGGAGCGTGCAATTGGCAGAGAATTGTTGCCAGAAAATGTAATGTTAATGTCTTTACCATAAGCCACCTCCAACGTTGTTTTAGAAAATTTGGTAGTAAGTCCAACCGGCCTCACAACCTCAGACCATGTGTAACCACACCAGCCCAGGACCTCCACACCCGCTTCTTCACCTGCGGGATCATGAGACCAGCCACCAGGACAGTTGATGAAACTGACAAGTATTTCTGTCTGTAATAAAGCCCTTTTCTGGACAAAACAATTATTCTGATTGGCTGGGCCTGGCTCCCCAGTAGGTGGGCCTGGCTCCCACTGGGTGGGCCTATGCACTCCATGGCCCCTGCCCAGTCATGTGAAATCCATAGATTTGGGCCTAATTAATGCATTTCAATTGATTGATTTCCTTATATGAACTGTAACTCAGTAAAATCATGGAAAGTGTTGCATGTTGCGTTTATATTTTGGTTCAGTATATATTTACTAATTTTAGCACCCTGGTCAAAAATGGCTCGTGACCTAGCTAAATTAAATTTCGGGACTCCAGTGCCCCCATCGGTGGAATGAATACACCCCTGATCACACGTAAACACAGTTCACTTTCATAGCAGCCACATGCAAACAGCATGATCACTTTGCTCGTTGTATAATTCCTTCTCACATCTACTCGCTCTCCTCCTCTCACCTTTTCCCTTTGCTTGTGGACAGTGGACAACTCATCAGCTGTCTGTGACCAGACGAAAAAAACTTTCCAAGCCAAACCTTAATATCATAACTGCTCACCACTACACACAGCCTACATCATTGTCACTATGTTAGCTAATGTCATAGTCAACATAGCTACTATAACTAGCGTGTTAGTAAACCCGTTACAATAATGCAGCACAGTGTACTGTCAGCAAGCAGTTTAGCAGTTACACCGGTGGGCCCTGGTGGCAATAAATTAATAAAAACAAAAGCTTAGCCTGACTTGGAAGAGTTCCAGTTTTGGATACCCACAGCCAGCTAGCTAACATAGTGTCCCTCTCCGTTTGAGCTGGGTGTTTGCATTCGCTAGCTAAGTGAAAGTGAAAAAAAGTGAAAGTGAAAGTGAAAAAAGAAAAGAAAAGAAATATAGCTAGCTCTCTCTACCTTTTCTTTCATTATTAAAGAAGTGAATTTGTTGAAAACTGTTAAACTATTGTCTTTCTCTCGCTTTGAGTCAACTACTCACCACTAGCTAGCTAGCTAGCTGTAGCTTATGCTTTCAATACTAGATTAATTCTCTGGTCCTTCGATTGGGTGGACAACATGTCAGTTCATGCTGCAAGAGTTCTGATAGTTGGAGGACGTCGTCCGAAATATGTCATAATTACTGTGTAAGTCAATGGAAGGCAGTGAGGACAATGAGCCTCTTAGGTTTTGTATTGAAGTCAGTGTACCCAGAAGAGGATGGAAACTAGCTGTCTTCCAACCTCACCATGGTGTGATCATGCTGTTTGTATGTGGTTGCTATGAAAGTGAACTGTGTTTGCATGTGATAAGGGGTGTATTCATTCTGCTGATTCTGTTGAAAATGTTTCTTAAATGGAACGAAACGGGGATAGTAGCCTAAACCTATCGACGTTACATTGAGCTGGGTGAATGGAATATGAATGATAATGCTCATAAAAATGCTATCGTCTTCCCTCATCTTAAATGGCACTGACCACCACTGGTGTGTGAGTGAGGTGCATGGGAAAGAGAGAACAGAGAATGCACAAAACTGTATTCATCATAATATTAATTAAACACAAATTGCCTTGTAAACAATAACATTTTAGCATAAACACATATTTTGCCTGGGTAATTTCCTCCCGCAGGACAATGGTTGGTAGAATATCTTTGTAGATATTGCATAGACGGCCGAGTTCGGGAGCTCCATGCTGGGTAAGGTCTCTGACATTGTTTGGTAGATTGGCAGGGTTTAGAAGTTTGTCCATGCAAGAGAGATGGCTCAGATCATCCTTTACAAATCTGTCATTTTGGCCCTGGATAAGGTGCGAAGTCTGTGCGCACTCGCCTGTGCGAGCTCACATTGCCATCACTCCTAAAGAGGAGTTTGTGGCCTTTGTAGTAACCAGGGTTGGCAGCTGTCTCATTCATGAGCTGTCGCTCATACACTCGCTGGTTTTCAGAGAGATCTTGTAGGGCAGCCCTGGTGGAGATCTTGTACGGTGGCCCTGATTGCCACAACCATCGGCTTGATGTGTGCAACGGACATATTTATCCACGATTGGAAGCAAATCCAGCAAGAAGTGGGTTATTGCTACGAAGCTCTCGGTCTTGATTCGCTTCAGTAGGACCTCGGTGATTAGATTTATTTTTGTTGCCGTGCCCTCTTCCATGTGTGTAGGTATTAGTTTAGGTCAGGGATAATGAGCTATATTCAGCCGTGGGCCAGTTTTTTCTTAAGGGAACGTTTGGGGGGCCAGAACATAATTAAGCAATAAGGCCCGAGGGGGTGTGGTATATTGCCAATATACCACAGCTAAAGCACGACGCAACTGGATACAGCCCTTAGCTGTGGTATATTGGCCATATACCACAAACCCGGAGGTGCCTTACTGCTATTATAAACTGGTTATCAATGTAATTAGAACAGTAAAAATAAATGTTTTGTCATACCCTTGGTATACAGTCTGATATACCACGGCTGTCAGCCAATCAGCATTCAGGGCTCAAACCACCTAGTTTATAATTTCAAATAATTTGTAGACTGCAAATTGACTGCAAGAAGCCCAAACACATATGTTTGACTAAAATATAATAATTTCAAATCTTGCTTACATTTGTATATGATAATGTGTCTCTCTATTATGCATGGGAATACTTTGGAACATATTTCTTACATTACAATCCCTTGGAGAAAACCATCCGCTGGCCAAATTCGGCCTGCAGTCCACCAGTTGGGGAACCCTGGTGTAGGTGGTACCCGACTGAAGGGCAGGGCATCCGTTTTCTTTTTGCAGCTCTACCAACATTGGAAACTTGCTGTCTGGTATGTCCTCTTTTGCCATACAGTCAGCAGTTGTACCATTTTGGAGTCCTTTGTTTGCTTTTCTGCCTCTTCCAATGTTAGGCTACTCCCCCTAAAAATTTGTAAGGGCTGAAGCAATATTGCTTCCCGGTGATCACTGCTCTGCATGAAGTTTTAATGCACTTTTGGATATGTTGGGCAGCCTCTGGTGAAGGAATAATTTTTCCCACATTTCTCACAAAGAGCAAAACAGGTTTCCCTTTCACACCATCTACTACTTCTTCCTTCAATTTAAGCTGTTTCTGTGGGCCATTAGCATTAGCTGCAGTCTCCTCTTTCCTGGCTATCTCTGTAGCTGCAGTCTGTCACATTCTCTGTCACAGTGTCTCTCGCAGTCTCTGTCTCATTTTCATTTTGATTTGCATAGGGGTTAAAGAACCCTAGTAGTGTTCTTTGTGTTAATTGGCTTGTCATTGTTTATGTTGGCTAGCCATTCCATTCATTCAAGCTTTTTTCTTAAAAAATTCCCCCCGGTTTAAATGTAACCTAGCAACGAAAATGCCACTGACAGCTACTCCTGCCACGCTCACCCTCCGAGCACTGCCGCAGAGAGAAAGTTTGTGGCTTGAACAGTTTTAACGTTTTTGGATAATCACAGCGAGTCTGTTTAAATATAAACATTTGGAACTTGAAATTGAATGTAATGGTCTGTACATCTGCATTTTCAGAATGCAGCACACATTTGTTATGCTTTTTTTCTGCATAAAAAAGACATTGAATATCCTTTTGATCATGGTGAAGTTATTAATTACTGTCACGTTCTGACCAGTAATAGGGGTTATTTGTGTTGTAGTTTGGTCAGGACGTGGCAGGGGGTATTTGTTTTATGTGGTTCGGGGTGGTTGGTTGTTTAGAAGGGTGTTTGATTTATTTATTCCGGGTTTTGGGCAATGTTCTTGTTTTATGTATTTCTAGGTTTAGTCTAGTCGTTTGTGTTTCTATGTTTAGGTAATTGGGGGGTTGAACCCTCAATTGGAGGCAGGTGTTTTCTCGTTGCCTCTGATTGAGGGTTCTATATAATAGGTATGTGTTTGTTTTGGTAATTTGTGGGAAATTGTGCTAGGTATAGCCTTAATGCCTTACCGGCCTGTTATTCGTCATTGTGTTTTGTGTACGTGTTTATTTTGGTTTTTCCTTCTTTGCCAATTCAATAAAAGAAGATGACTGCACATAACCGCGTTGCTTTTTGATCCAACAATGATTTTTCTTTATCATCTGACGAAGAAGATTGTGACAATTACACTTTGGATGGTGTATCAATACACCCAGTCACTACAAAGATACAGGTGTCCTTCCTAACTCAGTTGCTGGAGAGGAAGGAAACCGCTCAGGGATTTCACCATCAGGCTAGTGGTGACTTTAAAATAGAATATAATGGCTGTGATAGGAGAAAACTGAGGATGGATCAGCAACATTGTAGTTACTCCACAATACTAACCTAAATGACAGAGTGAAAAGAAGGAAGTCTGTATAGAATCATCTTGTTTGCAATAAGGAACTAAAGTAAAACTGCAACAACAAAAAATGCATAGAAATTAACTTTATGTCCTGAATACAAAGTGTTATGTTTGTGGCAAATCCAACACAACTCATCACTGTGTACCACTCTTCATATTTCAAGCATGGTGGTGGCTACATCATGTTATGGGTATGCTTGTCATCGTCAAGGAAGGTTTTTTGGGGGGGATAAAAAGAAACGGAATAGAGCTAAGTACAGGTAAAATCCTAGAGGAAAACTTGGTTCAGTCTGCTTTCTGACAGATACTAGCAGACAAATGATCCGTTCAGCAGGACAGTAACCTAACAAGGCCAAACACAAGGCCAAATACACAATGGAGTTTATTACCAAGACTACATTGAATGTTCATGAGTGGCCTAGTTTTGACTTAAATCGTCTTGAAAATCTATAGCAAGACTTAAATGGTTGTCTAGCAATGATCAACAACTGACATGGCAGAGCCTGAAGAACAATACAAATAATAATGTTCAAAGGGGGGGGGGGGGGGGGGGCAATGCAAATCAATACTCTGGGTAGCCATTTGATTAAGTGTTCAGGAGTCTTAAAGCTTGGGGGTAGAAGCTGTTTAGAAGCCTCTTGAACCTAGACTTGGCACTCCGGTACCGCTTGCCGTACGGTAGCATAGAGAACAGTCTATGACTAGGGTGGCTGGAGTCTTTGACAATTTTTAGGGCCTTCCTCTGACACCGCCTGGTATTGAGGTCCTGGATGGCAGGAAGCTTGGCCCCAGTGATGTACTGGGCCGTTCGCACTAACCTCTATAGTGCCTTGCGGTCAGAGGCTGAGCTGTTGCCATACCAGGCAGTGATGCAACCAGTCAGGATGCTCTCGATGTTGCAGCTGTTGAACCTTTTGAGGATCTGAGGAGCCATGTCAAATCTTTTCAGTCTCCTGAGGGGTAATAGGTTTTGTCGTGCCCTCTTCACGACTGTCTTGGTGTGCTTGGACCATGTTAGTTTGTGGTGATGTGGACACCAAGGAACTTGAAGCTCTCAACCTGTTCCACTGCAGGTTGATGAGAATGGGGGCGTGCTCTGTCCTCCTTTTCCTGTTATCCACAGTCATCTCCTTTGTCTTGATCACATTGAGGGAGAGGTTGTTGTCCTGGCACCACACGGCCATGTCTCTGACCTCCTCCCTATAGGCTGTTTCGTCGTTGTCGGTGATCAGGCCTACCACTGTTATGTCATCTGCAAACTTAATGGTGTTGGAGTCTTGCCTGGCCATGCAGTCATGTGTGAACAGGGAGTACAGGAGGGGACTGAGCACACACCCCTAAGGGGAACCTGTGTTGAGGATCAGCGTAGTGGATGTGTTGTTAGCTACCCTGACCACCTGGGATGCGGCCCATTAGGATGTCCAGGATCCAGTTGCAGAGGGAGGTGTTTAGTCCCAGGGTCTTTAGCATATTGATGAGCTTTGAGGGCGCTATGGTGTTGAACGCTGAGCTGTAGTCAATCAATAGCATTCTCACAAAGGTGTTCCTTTTGTCCAGGTGGGAAAGGGCAGTGTGGAGTGCAATAGAGATTGCATCATCTGTGGATCTGTTGGGGTGGTATACAAATTGATGTGGGTCTAGGGTTTCTGGGATAATGGTGTTGATGTAAGCCATGATCAGACTTTCAAAGCACTTCATGGCTACAGACGTGAGTGCTACGGGTCGGTAGTCATTTAGGCAGGTTACCTTAGTGTTCTTGGGCACAGGCACTATGGTGGTCTGCTTAAAACATGTTGGTATTACAGACTCGGACAGGGAGAGGTTAAAAATGTCAGTGAAGACACATGCCAGTTGGTCAGCGCATGCTCGGAGTACACGTCCTGGTAATCTGTCTGGCTCTGTGGCCTTGTGAATGTTGACTGTTTAAAGGTCTTACTCACATCGGCTGCGGAGAGCGTGATCATAGTCTTCCGGAACAGCTGGTGCTCTCAAGCATGTTTCAGTGTTATTTGCCTCGAAGCGAGCATAGAAGTAGTTTAGCTCGTCTGGTTGGCTCGTGTCACTGGGCAGCTCTTGGCTGTGCTTCCCTTTGTAGTCTGTAATGGTTTGCAAGCCCTCCCACATCCGACGAGCGTCAGAGCTGGTGTAGTACGATTCGATCTTAGTCCTGTATTGACACTTTGCCTATTTGATGGTTCGTCGGAGGGCATAGCAGGATTTTTTATAAGCTTCCGGGTCAGAGCACCGCTCCTTGAAAGCGGCAGCTTTAGCCTTTAGCTCAGTGTGGATGTTGCCTGTAATCCATGGCTTCTAGTATGTACGTACGTCATTGATGCACTTATTGATGAAGCCAATGACTGATGTGGTGTACTCCTCAATGCCATCGGAGGAATCCCGGAACATATTCCAGTCTGTGCTAGCAAAACAGTCCTGTAGCTTTACATCTGCTTCATCTGACCACTTTTTTTATTGATCTAGTCACTGGTGCTTCCTGCTTTAATTTTTGCTTGTAAGCAGGAATCAGGAGGATAGAATTATGGTCAGATTTGCCAAATGGAGGGCGAGGGAGAGCATTGTATGCGTCTCTGTGTATTGAGTAAAGGTGGTCCCGAGTTTTTTTCCCTCTGGTTGCATATCTAACATGCTGATTTGGTAAAACGGATTTAAGTTTCCCTGCATTAAAGTCCCCGGCTACTAGGAGCGCTGCTTCTGGGTGAGTGTTTTCTTGTTTGCTTTTTGCGGAATACAGCTCATTGAGTGCTGTCTTAGTGCCAGCCTCTGACTGTGGTGGTATGTAAACAGCTTTGAAAAATATAGATAAACTGTCTAGGTAATTAGTGTGGTCTACAGCTTATCATGAGATACTCTACCTCAGGCGAGCAATAGCTCGAGACTTCCTTAGATATCATGCCCCAGCTGTTATTAACAAAAATACATAGTCCACCGTCCCTTGTCTTACCAGATGCCGCTGTTCTATCCTGCCGGTACAGCGTATAACCAGCCAGCTGTATGTTGATAGTGTCGTCGTTCAGCCACGACTCCGTGAAGCATAAGATATTACAGTTTTGACTGGTAGTTGGTAGTTTATTCTTGCGCGTAGGTCATCGATGTTATTCTCCAAAGATTGCACTTCTGCTAGCAGAATGGAACGAAATGAAACCAAGAATGAACTCTTTGGCCTGAATGCCAAGTGTTATGTCTGGAGGAAACCTGGCACCATCCCTATATTAAAGTATGGTGGTGTAAGGGCTGTTGTCGTAAGAAAACCAAGATGCAGCGGAGGATGTGTATTCATTTTAAAGATTTAATCAAATGAACCACTATAAACAAAATACTCGACAGAAACGACAGCAAACAGTCCTGTCTGGTCCTACATGAACAAAACAGAAAACACTAGACAGAAACAATCACCCACAAAACCCAAAGGAAAAACAGGCTACTTATGTGTGACTCCCAATCAGCAACAACAAACTACAGCTGTGCCTGATTGGAAGCCACACGGCCAAAATCAACGAAACAAACCAACCTAGAAAAAAGAACATAGAACGCCCACCCAATGTAACACCCTTGCCTAACCAAAATAAAGAACAAAAACCCCTCTCTATGGCCAGGGCGTTACAGGTGGTGACAGCATCATGCTGTGGGGATGTTATTCAGTGGCAGGGACTGGGAGACTAGTCAGGATCAAGGGAAAGATGAATGACGCAAAGTACAGAGATCCTTGATGAAAACTTGCTCCAGAGTGCTCAGGACCTCAGACTGGGGTGAAGGTTCACCTTCCAACAGGACAATGACCCTAAGCACACAGCCAAGATAACGCAGGAGTGGCTTCGGGACAAATCTCTAAATGTCCTTGAGTGGCCCATCCAGAGCCCGGACTTGAACCTGATCAAACATCTCTGGAGAGACCTGAAATTAGCTGTGCAGCGACGATCCCCACCCAACCTGACAGAGCTTGAGAGAATCTGCAGAGAGGAATGAGAAACTCCCCAAATACAGGCTGTAATCGCTTCTTCAAAGTAAAGGGTCTGAATAATTCTGTAAATCTGATATTTAAAAAATAATTATACATTTACAAACATTTCTAAAAACCTGTTTTTGCTTCATAATTATGGTGTATTGTGTGTAGATTGATGAGGAAAAATAGAATAGAATAAGGCTGAAACAATACTTTCCGAATGCACTGTACATCAATTACACAATACATGAAAAGCAAACACAAAAACATAAAAGCAAAACACAATCATCAGTAAAAAGGCCCTCTAGCATCTGTCCGAATTGCCCTAGAGGGACCAAATCCACCAACTTTAAGGACTTTTGAAGATCATTCCACACGAGGGCCGCAAGAAAACTAAATGCAGATTTACCGAACTGTAGAGATTGAAGGGATCTCCAGGGTTAGCCATCCCTGAATCCGGGTGTGGTAACTTATACGTCTGAAAGTTAACAATGATTTAAGGTATGGCGGAAGTTTATGTAAGAGGGCTTTATAAACAAAAAGAGCGCAATGTGTCAATCATTGAGACTTCAATGAGGGCAAGCCTACTCTCTGATACAAAATGCAATGATGTGCACTGAACCTATTACCCGTAATAAAGAGCAATGTGCTATGGAAACTGCATCCAATGGCTTCAATACAGTGGCTGCTGCATTCATAGAGACGACACCCTCAGCAGAGTTGGAAACAGCCGGATGTATCCGGTTTTCAGGGATACAGCTAATTCAACCTAGCTTCCTTTTCGACTGAAAAACGAATGTGGGAACTCCGCTCAGGCGTTTTCTTTTACGCCTGCTACGTTAGGTTATATAGAAAGTAACGCCATAGTCATTAACTGGAATGAATGTTTACTGAATTATTTGTTTTCTGCTATTTAACGAAAGACAGAACCTGTTCCTATCGAAGAAGCCTATTTTAATTCTTAATTTCTTAACTAATTCATCAACATGCTTTTTGAAAGCTTTTCATCAATCCAGATGCCCAGATATTTATAAGCAGGGACACGATCAATGAGGGCATCTAAAGTACGTATAAATCATCAGATACATTTTTACATGATTTGGAAAATAATATGTACTAGGTTCTAACTCCATGAACTACCAATTTCAGTTCAACAAAGACTTTCTGCAGGGCAATAAAGGCAGACTGAAGCTCTTACAGAGCCTGGTCAGCTGTGGTGGCAATATCATACACCACAGTGCTGCATACAGGTAAAACTTTTTTTTAGATTAACAATATTGCTTTATGTAAATTAACAATATTGCTTTATCTAAAAATATAAACACTAAAAAGTTTCACTTGTATGCAGATGGCACTGTGGTGTATGCCATTGCCCTGTGCTATGGCACTGCGGTGTATGCTAGCTGACCAGGCATCTGTCTCCGGATTACATCTTCAAGCTAAGGGCAACCGTGGTATGGCATTCCTGACAGGGAGACGCGTCCATCATGCATGATGTATACAGGTAAGATAGCTTGCTACATTTTCAGATATTACACGTTTCTAATGTTGACAGAATGTGGTTTCATTTGAAGCTATATTGTACTGTTAGCTAGCTAGCTAACATTAGCTGGCTGGCTCCCTAGCTGATGTTATTATCCATTACCCAGAGCCGTTTGCTTTTCTAGTTGGAGGTAGCTAACATTGAACCTGGTTGATTAGCTCACAGCACTGTGGCATTGTTGGCACTTTGTTCATTGTTGTTTAACAAGCTAACGTTTTTTGGCTGGCTCATTAGCTAACGTTACGTGACGTGTGCACAACTCCGTTGAATATGTCCGGTGTCAGTAAACGTCTGCAATAAAGCATAATGAAATTGTTTCCAGCAGAGCTGGTTAGGCTGTTTTCATGTTATCCAGAGATAAACAAATCATGGCCAGAGCGTCAAGTGGGCGCTCCGAGAGCGAAACGAGATGGGTGGGGCTAAATCTTAAGAGGATGTAAACAATGCTGCACGGTTTAGACAAAGAAGAGCTCTTCACAAGATACCAAAACATTTAAAAGGCGATTTTCTCAAAAGTGAGTTTACAAGTTGATCAACTTTCAAAGCAGAAATACTTTCCTATTGTTCCTCAAATGCAATGTATGATATACCATTTTGTAGCTCTGAGTCGCTACTTTTATCCAATGTAAAAAACACCATTTCAAATTTTGCTACAAAGACCTAATCCAGGTGGCGAGTCACAAATGGTGAAAAGAATGGGACCAAGAATTGATCCCTGTGGGACACCATTTGTTATGTCCAGAAAACCTGATTTATGACGCAGTAAACACACTGCGTTCTGTCCTTTTAAATAATGTTCAAACCAGCTACACGCAGCCTGGTCCAGGCCAATTGATAAAAGCCTATGCATAAGTAATTAGTAATCCACAGTTTCGAAGGCTTTAGACAGGTCAATAAAAAGCTCTGCACAGTGTTTCTTCTTACAGTATGTGAATCCAGTCCATCAATTCCTGCCTGACGAGTGACTACTACTGGTATATGAGTGGTAATGCAATTTTGATATTTGGTTGGGTTCACAATTCAGTTTGTCTACAAATGATTATGTTATATTCACGCCTCCATCTCAAACAAAAAGCTAAGTCAAAGAATAGAACTAAATCAAATCAAACTTTAAATGCACTTCAAATAAAGTTTGATTTAGTCCTATTTTTCAACTTAGATTTTTGGTTGCGATGGAGACGTGAATCCAACATATTAAAAACTTGTCGATTACATCTGAAATCAAGCAACCATCCTTCATATACAAGACAATATCCAAAGGTAAAAGTGTATTATTATTATCATGAATTTGGCATTCTATTTATAGGGCTAATGGTAACTACTTCTAAACTTCCAAAGATCCAATCAACCACGAATGAATGAATGAATGAATGAATGAATGAATGACTGACAGTATACCTAGCTACACATTGAAATGGTTTCTTTTGTTGGGAAAATCAGATGTCGATGTAGCCTACATAAACCCAACCTCACTCCCAATTTACTTTCACATACAGCTTGTGTAAGAAAAGTTAGTTACTTTCAACTATTCAACGTTATTTAGGTAGTCTACGCAAATGAGTATGGAAGCTGATCATTGTCTCAATGTGTTGACATAATAGCTCAGCTGAAATGTACACAGCTTGTTTCCAAAGGGTACTGAGAGTTAGCCATCAGAATGGTAAACTTGTTTTCACTGAAGTGTATTACTCCTCACCTACCAGTAGGAGTCCCGGTTCAGGCTGCAGTCATTGGACTGTGGCTTCACATTTTACTTTTCTATGTAGAATTTTCATAGCAATTTCAATGTATACATAGTTCTGATTATTAGATTGATGTAACAACCTGTTAGTCAGATTAAGTCAATGTATTTACAGTTGAAGTCGGAAGTTTACATACACTTAGGTTGGAGTCATTAAAACTTGTTTTTCAACCACTCCACAAATGTATTGTTAACAAGTTATAGTTTTGGCAAGTCGGTTAGGACATCTACTTTGTGCATGACACAAGTAATTTTTCCAATAATTGTTTACAGACAGATTATTTCACTGTATCACAGTGGGTCAGAAGTTTACATACACTAAGTTGACTTTCACATACACTAAAATTGACCTTTAAACAGCTTAGAAAATTCCAGAAAAGGATGTCATGGCTTTAGAAGCTTCTGATAGGCTAATTGACATCATTTGAGTCGATTGGAGGTGTACCTGTGGATGTATTTTAAGGCCTACCTTTAAACTCAGTGCCTCTTTGCCTGACACCATGGAAAATCAAAAGAATTCAGCCAAGACCTCAGAAGAAAAATGGTACACCTCCACAAGTCTGGTTCATCCTTCGGAGCAATTTCCTGAAGGTACCACGTTCATCTGTACAAACAATAGTACACAAGTATAAACACCATGGACCACGCAGCCGTCATACCGCTCAGGAAGGAGACGCATTCTGTCTCCTAGAGATGAACGTACTTTGGTGCGAAAAGTGCAAATCAATCCCAGAACAACAGCAAAGGACCTTGTGAAGATGCTGGAGCAAACAGGTAGAAAAGTATCTATATCCACTGTAAAACGAGTCCTATATCGACAAATCCTGAAAGGCCACTCAGCAAGGAAGAAGCCATTGCTCAAAAACCGGCATAAAAAAGCCAGACTACGGTTTGCAACTGCACATGGGGACAAAGATCGTACTTTTTCGAGAAATGTCCTTTGGTCTGATAAAACAAAAATGGAACTGATTGGCCATAATGACCGTTTGGAGGAAAAAAGGTGAGGCTTGCAAGAACACCATCCCAACCGTGATGCACAGGGGTGGCAGCATCATGTTGTGGGGGTGCTTTGCTGCAGGAGGGACTAGTGCACTTCACAAAATAGATGGCTTCACGAGGAAGGAAAATTATGTGGATATATTGAAGCAACATCAAGACAGCAATCAGGAAGATAAAGCTTGGTTGCAAATGGGACTTCCAAATGGACAACGACCCCAAGCATACTTCCAAAGTAGTGGCAAAATAGCTTAAGGACAAAGTCAAGGTATTGGAGTGGCCATCACAAAGCCCTGACCTCAACCCTATAGAACATTTGTGGGCAGAACTGAAAAAGTGCGTGCGAGCAAGGAGGCCTACAAACCTGACTCAGTTACACCAGCTCTGTCAGGAGGAATGGGACAAAATTCACCCAACTTATTGTGGGAAGCTTGTGGAAGGCTACCCGAAACATTTGACCCAAGTTAAACAACTTAAAGGCAATGATACCAAATACTAATTCAGTGTATGTAAACTTCTGACCCACTGGGAATGTGATGAAAGAAATAAAAGCCAAAATAAATCATTCGCTCTACTATTATTCTGACATTTCACATTCTTAAAATGTGTGTACCCAGTGGGTGGTTTTCTAGCTAGCAAGGGGAAGAGCCTCCATAGCAACCATTTTTGTTTGCCATAACAACCTGCCAATCCAATGAGCGACTTGTGAACCTTGACTGGCAAAAATGCCAATTGAACAAATGACCACCCAGCCTGGGTAGCAACCTCAGGACTATAGCCTTGTGGAAGGATGAAATATTATGAATAAATTAATCAAAATAAAGTTCATGAAAATGTCAATTATTTTTTGAATATGTTGGTAACTGTTGAATAAAAGTGACAATGCCCTCGATGCAGTGGTTTGGAGGATATATTGGCATGGTTTGCCGGCCCTCGACGAGCAACACTGCCAATATATCCTTCTCGGGAATTAATGCTTAAATGTTTATTTTAAGTATGGGTAAAAGGTTTAATATAATGTCAACCAACCTTGAAGCCTTGCTCAAGAAGAAGTGCATGAACACTCATTTGACAAATTTCTCTTGCATCCATTTTGTATGAAATATATCTCAAATACATAATATTGGATCATCAAGGGCATCTTCAATGTCATTAAAAGAGCAACAAACACCAGTATTTTCATCTAGTACACTCTCAGGTATACTGTATATCCTTTCGGTCTTGTTCTTGCTGTGTTCAAATAAAACTAATTTCCTCAAACACCACATTTCTGGAAAGAATTCAATTTTTTGTAATATCCTTTGAATTTGAGTGTCCTGTGAGGGCATAAGAGTGACAGGTAGATAAAATAACTTTGTTGCTGGCATGAGTTCAAAATAGCCGTAAGACATCTGTCATTGGAGAGAATATTACAGCAATTTTAAACAGTGAACAGGTACAGTCAAAGCTACCATGACCATATCCTCAAACTTGGTAATAGTAAAGGCAAAGAATGATGAAGGCAAGAAATGCAAGTAATTATGTGCTATGCTTTGGAGAGAATACAATGTAAAGGAACATTCTGGAAACCCCTGATATTATATGAGCCACTTTACAAAGAATTTAGAATTATGAAGACTTTGTACCATGAATAATATTACATGACAGCAATAATACAAAGAGAGCATTGAGAATGGTTGCATTCAGAGATGACAGAGAACATAACACATTCAGAAACATTTTTAAGTCACATACATGTTATCATATGATATCTACAGTATGAATGTAACAAGGTAGAAGTCCACCCCCTGGTGGTGTGATGCATTCAATGTACTGTCCTTCCTTGACATAATCACTGATCTGTAAGTGAGTGGATGGTGCAGACAGGAGGGGGTGCGAGAGGGAGGTGCTGTGGGATTATTTAAGATACCCTTTTTGTTGTATTTTTTAAATGTTTTTATTCAAGTTTTACAAAATGTACATAAATGTAAGTACAAAAATTGTACCATATCCCAACCACCCTCCCTCCCTCCATACAACACAACCACCCAACCCACCTAGTCCCTTCCCTACCTCAGTCCACCCACCTAGTCCCTTCCCTACCTCAGTCCACCCACCTCGATTCCCTCCCAACCACCCACCCTGATCACCCCATATAGCCAAGCCATCCCATACCCTCCCTCAATTCAGTCCTAGAAAATTCACAACAAATAAACAAGAATAGGGGGGGTGCAAACAACAATACAGATTCAAAATACAAAAACATAAATAAATAAATCATCAGTAAACCTAAGACAAACTTGCTTGAACTGGATAGCATTATATTGATGTCTGTACCTATTCTGTAATGACTACTGATAATACCTACTGGGAAACCTTAAAGCATCTTATCAGAGGGGAGACTCTGCAAGCCATTAAAGCATGATATAAATGGTTGCCATTTTCTAACAAATGTATCATTGGAACCCCTAAGAGAATACTTACTTTTCTCAAGATTTAGGAAGAACATTACATTGTTGAGCCATTGAGAAGTAGAGGGGGGCTGAGCAGACTTTCACTGGAGAAGAATTCTACGTTGTGCTAATAAGGATGTAAAAGCAACAATATCGGCATGTTTGGGGTCCAAGGAGAACAAGTATTCTGGAATACCAAAAACAGCTATCAAGGGACAAGGCTGCAGGTTAATTTCAAGCATCTCAGATAAAGTTTAAAAAACAGAATCCCAGTAATTTTGTAGTTTAGAGCATTGAATGAACATGTCATGTTTCACCATGTGACCTTAGTCACATCAATCACACTCATAATTTTCATTTGTATATATGCCAGACAATCTGGATTTGGAAAAATGCACCCTATGTAAAACTTAAATTGTACGAGACCAAGACGAGCACAAGATGTAGTGGAGCATACTCTATCAATTGCCTCATTCCACCACTCCTGTGTAAATTCAACACCCATTTCCCGTTCCCAAGCAGATTTAATTGTTGATGAGTGTTTGTCCAATGACAAAATACACAGATAGATCTGAGAAATGACTGCTTTCTGTACATTTCCTTGTCCAGTAAGAGAAAGCATTAAGTCCTTCCAAGACTTATATGTAAATAGAATTTTTTCTAGTTTTCCCAACTTGGCTTTTAAATACTCTTTGCCTCCATCTCACTTTTTCCGTTACCTTCACATTAGGCATTGTGTCTCCTCCCAATTTTCTGGCTTCCCTGCTCCACCCCCTTGCCAACCCTGGGATGGCATATTGACTCTATTACCTCAACAGAAAGCAATCATTTCTCAGATCTATCTGTGTATTTTATCAATAGGACCCATAGTAGATGCAGCTGAGAATTTAAAAATGTCGTCAAAACAGGTACCAAATCTTAAGTGTGGAAAGCACTACAGGATTGTGAGTATAGTGAGAGGGGGATGTTGGGAGAGAAGAGCAAGATAAAGCAGGAAGAGAAGAAATACAAGAACGTGCCTCTAGGTGGCACCATGGGGTATCTGGAGCATGTAACCAGAATGGCAATTTCTGAAAGTTGGCTGCCCAGTAATAGTATAAAAAGTTGGGTAGTGCCAGCCCTCCACTAAACTTGCATCTCTGAAGTAAATAGCTACTGACTCTGGGTACCTTTCCTCCCCAGATAAATGTGGTAACAGCCTGATTGATGGACTTAAAACACTTTGGTAAAAACAATGGGATAGATTGAAGAAGATAAAGGAATTTAGGTAAACTGTTCATTTTTACAGCATTAATCCTTCCTATAAGTGATAGTGGGAAGCTACCGCATATCGGAAAATCAGTTTTCATTTGCGCAAGAAGGGGAGCAAAGTTTGCAGAAAAAAAGAGCATGTAATGAACGAGTTACGTTCACTTCAAGGTATTTGAAACCAGAGCGGCTAAGCTGAAAGGGCAAGTCTGTCTGCTGGAGCTGTAGCGCTGCTGGCTTGATTGGGAAGCATACAGTTTTCTGTAGATTCAGCTTGTAACCGGAGAAGGAGCCAAAGTTCTCCAGAATAGAAAGGATCGAAGGTAAACAAGTTACAGGGTTATTTACATAGATTATCATTATATGCAGATGATTTGTTACTCTATGTTCAACTCCTTCCCGTGTTACACCTTGGAAAGAGGATGCCTGCAAAGCTACTGAAAGGGGCTCATTGGCGACGGGAAATAATAAAAGGGGACAGTGGGCAGCCTTGGTGTGTCCCACGTTCCAGTGCAAAATAATCAGAACGGGTGTCATTGGTACAGACACTGGCCTGGGGAGATGTATACAAGAGCTTGATCCATGAGCTAAATTTGTCCCCAAATCCACACTTTAAGAACAGCAAATAGGTACTCCCACACAATTCTGTTGAATGCCTTCTCTGCGTATTGGGAGATTACCACCTCAGGGGAGTTTAGAATAAATCATGTTAAACAGCTTCCGAATGTTAAAAAAAGGAATATCTGTCCTTTATAAAGCCGGTTTGTTCCTGTGATATGAGTCCTGGTAAGATTACTTCCAGACGCCTCGCTATCACCTTCGCCTTTACATACACATTAAGGAGACTAAAAGAAGAACAGGAAGTGGGGTCTTTCCCCTTCTTAAGAAGCACTATTGAAGCCTGTGTTAGGGTAGGTGGCAACGAGCCACGTTCAAGTGTGTCATTATACATAGCCCCTTTACTTTTATCTAAATTGGTATAACATTTCTTAAAGAACTCAGTTGGAAACCTATCACGCCCTGGAGCCTTGCTGCTCTGCATTGACTTGATAGACTGAATAACTTCTTCAAGGCTGAGAGGGGAATCAAGGTCATCTGCAGCTTCAGTCTCAACTGTGGGAGTCTCCAGTTCACCCAAAAATGTGGTCATATTGGCAGTATCTGATGGAAATTCAGATGTATACAGGGAGGAATAGAAAGATTTGAAGGTGTCATTGATCCCCTGTAGGGTCGGAAATCAAGCTATGAGAAGAATCTTCTAAGGCAGTTATAGTCAAAGAACTAATCACTGATCATAATCTTGATGTGACTGGCCTGACTGAAACATGGCTTAAGCCGGATGAATTTACTGTGTTAAAGGAGACCTCACTTCCTGGTTGAACTAGTGACCATATCCCATGCGCATCCTGCAAAGGCAGAGGTGTTGCTAACATTTATGATAGCAAATTTCAATTTACAAAAAAAAAGACGTTTTCGTCTTTTGAGCTTCTAGTCATGAAATCTATGCAGCCTACTCAATCACTTTTTATAGCTACTGTTTACAGGCCTCCTGGGCCATATACAGCGTTCCTTACAGAGTTCCCTGAATTCCCATCGGACCTTGTAGTCATGGCAGATAATATTCACATTTTTGGTGACTTTAATAGTCACATGGAAAAGTCCACTCCAAAAGGCTTTCAGAGCCATCATCGACTCAGTGGGTTTTGTCCAACATGTCTCTGGACCTACTCACTGCCACAGTCATACTCTGGACCTAGTTTTGTCCCGTGGAATAAATGTTGTGGATCTTAATGTTTTTCCTCATAATCCTGGACTATCGGACAACCATTTTATTATGTTTGCAATCGCAACAAATAATCTGCTCAGACCCCAACCAAGGATCATAAAAAGTCGTGCTATAAATTCTCGTACAACCCAAAGATTCCTAGATGCCCTTCCAGACTCCCTCCACCTACCCAAGGAAGTCAGAGTACAAAAATCAGTTAACCACCTAACTGAGGAACTCAATTTAACCTTGCGCAATACCCTAGATGCAGTCGCACCTCTAAAAACAAAAACATTTGTCATAAGAAACTAGCTCCCTGGTATACAGAAAATACTCGAGCTCTGAAGCAAGCTTCCAGAAAATTGGAACGGAAATAGCGCCACACCAACCTGGAAGTCTTCCAACTGGTTTGGAAAGACAGTACCGTGCAGTATCAAAAAGCCCTCACTGCTGCTCCATTATCCTATTTTTCGAACTTAATTTTGGAAAATAAGAACAATCCGAAATTTATTTTTGATACTGTCGCAAAGCTAACTAAAAAGCAGCATTCCCCAAGAGAGGATGGCTTTCACTTCAGCAGTGATAAACTCATGAACTTCTTTGAGGAAAAGATCATGATCATTAGAAAGTAAATTACGGACTCCTCTTTAAATCTGCGTATTCCTCCAAAGCTCAGTTGTCCTGAGTCTGCACAACTCTGCCAGGACCTAGGATCACGGGAGACACTCAAGTGTTTTAGTACTATATCCTGTTATGGCTAGGGGGCAGTATTTTCACGGCCGGATAAAAAACGTACCCGATTTAATCTGATTATTACTCCTGCCCAGAAACTAGAATATGCATATAATTATTGGCTTTGGATAGAAAACACTCTAAAGTTTCTAAAACTGTTTGAATGGTGTCTGTGAGTATAACAGAACTCATATGGCAGGCAAAAACCTGAGAAGATTCCATACAGGAAGTGACCTGTCTGACAAGTTCTTGTTCATCTTGGCTCTTTTTATTGAAGACTGAGGATCTTTGCTGTAACGTGACACTTCCTACGGCTCCCATAGGCTCTCAGAACCCGGGAAAAAGCTGAACGATATCGAGGCAGCCTCTGGCTGAAACACATTATCGCCTTTGGTAAGTGGCCGATCAGAGGACAATGGGCTTAGGCGCGTGCACGAGTCGACCCCATGCTTTATTTTCTTTCGTCTTTTTACCTAAACGCAGATTCCCGGTCGGAATATTATCGCTTTTTTACGAGAAAAATGGCATAAAAATTGATTTTAAACAGCGGTTGACATGCTTCGAAGTACGGAAATGGAATATTTAGAATTTTTTTGTCGCGAAATGCGTCGTGCTCGTCACCATTCTTTACCATTCGGATAGTGTCTTGAACGCACGAACAAAACGCCGCTGTTTGGGTATAACAATGGATTATTTGGGACCAAACCAACATTTGTTATTGAAGTAGAAGTCCTGGGAGTGCATTCTGACGAAGAACACCAAAGGTAATAACATTTTTCTTATAGTAAATCTGACTTTGGTGAGTGCTAAACTTGCTGGGTGTCTAAATAGCTAGCCCTGTTATGCCGGGCTATCTACTGAGAATATTGCAAAATGTGCTTTCACCGAAAAGCTATTTTAAAATCGGACATAGCGAGTGCATAGAGAAGTTCTGTATCTATAATTCTTAAAATAATTGTTATGTTTTTTGTGAACGTTTATCGTGAGTAATTTAGTAAATTCACCGGAAGTTTGCGGGGGGTATGCTAGTTCTGAACGTCACATGCTAATGTAAAAAGCTGGTTTTTGATATAAATATGAACTTGATTGAACAAAACATGCATGTATTGTATAACATAATGTCCTAGGGGTGTCATCTGATGAAGATCATCAAAGGTTAGTGCTGCATTTAGCTGTGGTTTGGATTTATGTGACATTATATGCTAGCTTGAAAAATGGGTGTCTGATTATTTCTGGCTGGGTACTCTGCTGACATAATCTAATGTTTTGCTTTCGTTGTAAAGCCTTTTTGAAATCGGACAGTGTGGTTAGATAAAGGAGAGTCTTGTCTTTAAAATGGTGTAAAATAGTCATATGTTTGAAAAATTGAAGTTTTTGTATTTTTGAGGAATTTGTAATTCGCGCCACGCCCATCATTGTCTATTGGAGCAGGTGTTCCGCTAGCGGAACGTCTAGATGTAAGAGGATATCTCTTGACACAATGATGGAAATAATCATGGCCTCTAAACCTTCAAGCTGCATACTGGACCCTATTCCAATTAAACTACTGAAAGAGCTGCTTCCTGTGCTTGGCCCTCCTATGTTGAACATAATAACCGGCTCTCTATCCACCGGATGTGTACCAAACTCACTAAAAGTGGCAGTAATAAAGTCTCTCTTGAAAAAGCCAAACCTTGACCCAGAAAATATAAAAAACTAAATCGGCCTATATCAAATCTCCCATTCGTCTCAAAAATTTCAGAAAAAGCCTTCCTGAAGACAAACAATGTATACGAAACGCTTCTGTCTGGTTTTAGACCCGATCATAGCACTGAGACTGCACTTGTGAAAGTGGTAAATTACCTTTTAATGGCGTCAGACCGAGGCTCTGCATCCGTCCTCATTCTCCTAGACCTTAGTGTCGCTTTGATACCATCGATCACCACATTCTTTTGGAGAGATTGGAAACCCAAATTGGTCTACACAGACAAGTTCTGGCCTGGTTTAGATCTTATCTGTCGGAAAGATATCAGTTTGTCTCTGTGGATGGTTTGTCCTCTGCCAAATCAACTGTAAATTTCGGTGTTCCTCAAGGTTCCGTTTTAGGACCACTATTGTTTTCACCTCTTGGTGATGTCATTCGGAAACATAATGTTAACTTTCACTGCTATGTGGATGACACACAGCTGTACATTTCTATGAAACATGGTGAAGCCCCAAAATTGCCCTCGCTGGAGGCCTGTGTTTCAGACATAAGGAAGTGGATGGCTGCAAATGTTCTACTTTTAAACTCGGACAAAACAGAGATGCTTGTTCTAGGTCCCAAGAAACAAAGAGATCTTCTGTTGAATCTGACAATTAATCTTGGTTGTACAGTCGTCTCAAATAAAACTGTGAAGGACCTCGGCGTTACTCTGGACCCTGATCTCTCTTTTGACCAACATATCAAGACTGTTTCAAGGACAGCTTTTTTCCATCTACGTAACATTGCAAAACTCAGAAACTTTCTGTCCAAAAATGATGCAGAAAAATTAATCCATGCTTTTGTCACTTCTAGGTTAGACTACTGCAATGCTCTACTTTCCGGCTACCCGGATAAAGCACTAAATACACTTCAGTCAGTGCTAAACACGGCTGCTAGAATCTTGACTAGAACCACAAAAATGGATCATATTACTCCAGTGCTAGCCTCTCTACACTGGCTTCCTGTTAAGGCAAGGGCTGATTTCAAGGTTTTACTGCTAACCTACAAAGCATTACATGGGCTTGCTCCTACCCATTTTCTGATTTTGTCCTGCCGTACATACCTACACGTATGCTATGGTCACAAGATGCAGGCCTCCTAACTGTCCCTAGAATTTCTAAGCAAATAGCTGGAGGCAGGGCTTTCTCCTTTAGAGCTCAATTTTTATGGAATGGTCTGCCTACCCATGTGAGAGACGCAGACTCTGTCTCAACCTTTAAGTCTTTATTGAAGACTCATTTCTTCAGTAGGCCCTATGATTGAGTGTAGTCTGGCCCAGGAGTGTGAAGGTGAACGGAAAGGTACTGGAGCAACGAACCACCCTTGCTGTCTCTGCCTGGCCGGTTCCCCTCTCTCCACTGGGATTCTCTGCCTCTAACCCTATTACAGGGGCTGAGTCACTGGCTTACTGGTGCTCTTCCATGCCGTCCCTAGGAGGGGTGCGTCACTTGAGTGGGTTGAGTCACTGACGTGGTCTTCCTGTCTGGGTTGGCGCCCCCCCTTGGGTTGTGCCGTGGCGGAGATTTATATGGGCTATACTCGGCCTTGCATCAGGATGGTAAGTTGGTGGTTGAAGCTATCCCTTTAGTGGTGTGGGGGCTGTGCTTTGGCAAAGTGGGTGGGGTTATATCCTGCCTGTTTGGCCCTGTCCGGGGGTATCATCAGATGGGGCCACAGTGTCTGTCTCCTGACCCCTCCTGTCTCAGCCTCCAGTATTTATGCTGCAGTAGTTTATGTGTCGGGGGACTAGGGTCAGTCTGTTATATCTGGAGTATTTCTCCTGTCTTATCCGGTGTCCTGTGTGAATTTAAGTATGCTCTCTCTAATTCTCTCTTTCTTTCTTTCTCTTTCTCGGAGGACCTGAGCCCTAGGACCATGCCTCAGGACAACCTGGCATGATGACTCCTTGCTGTCCCCAGTCACCTGGCCATGCTGCTGCTCCAGTTTCAACTGTTCTGCCTGCGGCTATGGAACCCTGACCTGTTCACTGGACGAGCTGCCTGTCCCAGACCTGCTGTTTTCAACTCTCTAGAGACAGCAGAAGCGGTAGAGATACTCTCAATGATCGGCTATGAAAAGCCAACTGACATTTACTCCTGAGGTGCTGACCTGTTGCACCCTCGACAACTATTGTGATGATTATTATTTGACCATGCTGGTCATTTGAACATCTTGGCCATGTTCTGTTATAATCTCCACCCGGCACAACCAGAAGAGGACTGGCCACCCCTCATAGCCTGGTTGCTCTCTAGGTTTCTTCCTAGGTTTTGGCCTTTCTAGAGTTTTTCCTAGCCACCGTGCTTCTACACCTGCATTGCTTGCTGTTTGGGGTTTTAGGCTGGGTTTCTGTACAGCACTTTGAGATATCAGCTGATCTAAGAAGGGCTATATAAATACTTTGCTGGCATGTATCAACAAAAAAAGGGGAGTTTGCCCGACATGATTTACATGCTAAAATCCCCACTGACGGGCAGTGATACAGGACAGTTCGGGGCTGTTTCTCAGAAAGCTGGTTCTGTTTCATAAGACTAAATAAGTCTTTGTTTGGTTTGTCGAGGAAGACTAAAGGTACGCTTTCTTTGTATTGACCATGTTTAACAATGTTTAATGAGAAGAACCATGCATGACCAAAGTATGTTTATTAGTACCTGTCACGAGAATTTGCAATCCCAATGATGATAACTAACAATTATTTAAGCTTTGACCAATCCCCGAGGTTTGTAAGACCCTGGGTTTAATAATAATTAGGCAAAGACTCAGCTTCTGCAAAAGGTTGGTTCTTTATTCACGAGAATGTTCTAAAGTCCAAAATGCAAAGACATGTCATTTTATAACTCTCACCCCACCTACTTCCACGCACACACAGACACACAAACAGTAGGTGGGATGTATCTTTCCTCACAGTCCTCATTCCTTGTTTATCACTACCAGGCTGGCAGTTATTCCTCCCGAGATTAGAGGGACCTTGGCAGGACTCCCTTTCCTGTCATACGTTTCTTAGAGTTCCAACCAGGTCAGGTCATGAATAGTTTAATTGTCCTCTGGAATTCCTTTGTCACACACACACATTTCTCTCCCTTACTTGTCTCGACCAAACCTTATTGGACTTAAGTTTAATCACTCTAATTATTCATTATACATGTTACATAATCTAATAATTGCTAATAGTTACATCTGTCTAATTATTCATTATACATGTTACATAATCTAATAATTACATTTCAGGGTGGAATTCTTTAGTCATTACCTTAAACATATACATTCCCTTATCAGTACCCTTTATGGCTGATGTGTTTGCTGAGTGTTAACCAGAAAGTTCCAAAGGTAGTGACACATTTTTTTTGAGGCACAAAGATCATACCCCCCAATACGTGCCAACCTCTCACCATTACCAATAACGGGAAGTTAGCATCTCTTTCGCACTCTTCACGATTCATTCATTCGTGATTATCCATAAATATGGTCGAATCCACATTAATGAAGCAGTGTTTAGAAACATATTCTATTTACAATAAAAGTGACTCCAAAATAACACACTACATTATTTACCATTCATATCTATTGGGCACAAAATAATCTTAAAAACACAACCAAAACAAACTGCAAATGCATCCAACAGTAATCTAATAATTACGTTTCAGGGTGGAATTCTTTAGTCATTACCTTAAACATATAAATTCCCTTATCAGTACCCTTTATGGCTGATGTATTTGCTGAGTGTTAATTTTCATCCATTCAACAGTTCACCTGAAATGGATGAAAATACATAGTACTGGAATACAGAGCCAAAACAACAAAACGTGTCACTGTCCAAATACCTTTGGACCTCACTATATTTGTCTATTTGTTTATTAACCATGCATGACCAATATGTTTGTTGTAGGACCATGTCTGACCATGTTTGTCAAGTAGGACCATGTCTGAGGTATTGACCATGTATCTGCATGTGTGGAGTGTTGCTTGTATTTGACCTGTGTCTCTCTCTGTCAGGACTGTCTGGTGGAGGTGTTGGAGATCGTAGAGATGGGTATCTCAGGCAGCAAGTCTAAACAAGAGCAGGTGGTGAGGCACAAGGGAGAGAAGGAGCACATCCCGGCCTCCATGAGGGTTAAGGATGCAGCCGAGGCCACCCTCTCCTGGTGAGAGTGCACAGTGCACTAAACACCTGGGTTGTGTTCATTAGGCATAAAAATGAAGGAAAATGGTTGATACGGTTGATACAGGGTGTATCTGCCCAGACTTGTCCATTAACAAAACACATTTTTTCTGTGTCAAAACACTTTGCTACGTTGTGCCTTGATGAAAATGACCCTTGTATTTTTGCCCAAAATTGCACATGTCCAATAATAACAAAGTAATATGTTTATTACTCCCGTCTGGGTATCAGTCTAGCCACTTTGAAACCAACCTCCCCTCTCTCTCTTGTTGTTTTTGTTGTTGTTGCCCAGTATCATGCAGGTCCTGGACTTCCCCTCCCCCAGTGGCCCAGCCTCCACCTTACAGCCTTCTGAACGAGGATACTCTGATACGCTACGCCCGCCTCAAAGCCACGGGACTTCCGCTACTTTGTCCTGGACAACTCAGTCATCCTGGCCATGCTGGAGCAACCGTTGGGCAATGAGCAGAGTGAGTGGGACTGAGCAGAACTGACAAAACCAGACCTCCCTTTTAAAAAAAGATCTGGGCTTTCACTTTATTTGGATAAACCCACTTTATTTGAATAGACTGCAGCTACTGTACATTCCTCTTATAGCGATAACATCCGTGTAGGACAATTTATTCACTATAAGCAGTTGCATACTAAAACCCCATTCGCTACAAGTATAGTGCACTGTATTGCTTTTGACATGTAACAACTAGGTTTATTAACTATTTTCAGTTGTATAAGTTGCTGTTGTTTTTGTCATATCGCCGTGTCTGTTGGTTGATGCTTGTGTTGCTTTTTACTCAAAATCAAACTTGTTTTGCTACGTTTCTCAATCATGACACTCACCTGGTTCAATGAACAGCAAAATAAGTCGGATACATAAATGCAAATAGGATAGTGGCTTATGAAAGTGAGTAGGCATCTCAATGACAGATGGCTAGTCAGGTACCCATTTTGTCTCAAGCACTGGGAACCCTGGTGTAACTGCTTCTCCACTCTCTGCAGACCCCAGCCTGTCAGTGACTTTCCTGATCCGGGGCGTGGCCGGCCGACACACCTGGACCATGCAGCTCTTCCACTAGCCCAGAGGAGCACGGGCCAACCAGAGGGTGAGACCAGTTAGTTGGCCCACCTTTGTCTGTGAGGCACACAGAGTATAATCTTTCACACTACCTTAATGACCCGAACCTTACTTTTCTGGCTCTGATATTGTCATAGTAGTTCGGCATGGCTTTGCTTAGCTCAGTAGTATGGAAAGGGTATGAGAGCTTTGCTTCCATACAAAAGGATTAGTGTAATTGGGTGCTTTCCCCATTACCAATAGGAAAATGTTAGAAATGAAATGGCTAGTTTACTACACTAACAAGCGATTATTTGCATCTTCAAATGTTAGAGGCTTTATTTTGTGGTAGCTGTTTACACCAACTAGTATTACTCAAATCTCTGCTGATTCCATACTCTACTCTTCTCTTATAGTAATACACAACTGTTATACTAAGCATTATATAATAATAACAAACACTAATTGAACATCCTCTCCTCTAGCAGGTGTTTGTCCCTGAGGGCAGCCCAGCGCCCAAGGATGACGTGGGGATCCGCTACAGCGTCAAGCAGAGGCCCTTCCCAGAGAGGTGGACAAGATCCCCCTCGTCAAAGCTAACATCTGCATTCCAGACCTGGACGACATAGTCAAGAAAGAGGTGTGAGTGACAATGTTGACCCCACCATGACCCCAATAGACTCTTGATTATCCTAGTCTTCTCATATCCTCTCTTTCATGACCAATGATCTGAAAGTACCTTGATAGGTGTTCATCTTATTTCTGTCACCTATCCAGTTTTTTCTACTATCCATGATCATAAAGGAAAGAATGCAGGGAGAGGAGGGTCAAAGTAGTTTAGCATATTGGAACACAGCTCTTATCACTGTCCAAATTGAATGTAATGTAAACTTATTCTAAAGTCAATGACATTTGGACAAAACCATTGATGTGGAGTATAAAGAGAGTAAAATGATCATGTTACCCATGCTTATGTAGACAGACCAGTTACTATGGTACATTCTTATTGATGTGGAATCAAGTGTCTTCTATGAACTGGCAGGATGAAGTGTGTTTGCCATGCATACTGAAGTATACTGCTCAAAAAAATAAAGGGAACACTTAAACAACACATCCTAGATCTGAATGAAAGAAATAATCTTATTAAATACTTTTTTCTTTACATAGTTGAATGTGCTGACAACAAAAATCACACAAAAATAATCAATGGAAATCCAATTTATCAACCCATGGAGGTCTGGATTTGGAGTCACACTCAAAATTAAAGTGGAAAACCACACTACAGGCTGATCAAACTTTGATGTAATGTCCTTAAAACAAGTCAAAATAAGGCTCAGTAGTGTGTGTGGCCTCCACGTGCCTGTATGACCTCCCTACAACGCCTGGGCATGCTCCTGATGAGGTGGCGGATGGTCTCCTGAGGGATCTCCTCCCAGACCTGGACTAAAGCATCCGCCAACTCCTGGACAGTCTGTGGTGCAACGTGGCGTTGGTGGATGGAGCGAGACATGATGTCCCAGATGTGCTCAATTGGATTCAGGTCTGGGGAACGGGCGGGCCAGTCCATAGCATCAATGCCTTCCTCTTGCAGGAACTGCTGACACACTCCAGCCACATGAGGTCTAGCATTGTCTTGCATTAGGAGGAACCCAGGGCCAACCGCACCAGCATATGGTCTCACAAGGGGTCTGAGGATCTCATCTCGGTACCTAATGGCAGTCAGGCTACCTCTGGCGAGCACATGGAGGGCTGTGCGGCCCCCCAAAGAAATGCCACCCCACACCATGACTGACCCACCGCCAAACCGGTCATGCTGGAGGATGTTGCAGGCAGCAGAACGTTCTCCACGGCGTTTCCAGACTCTGTCACGTCTATCACGTGCTCAGTGTGAACCTGCTTTCATCTGTGAAGAGCACAGGGCGCCAGTGGTGAATTTGCCAATCTTGGTGTTCTCTGGCAAATGCCAAACATCCTGCACGGTGTTGGGCTGTAAGCACAACCCCCACCTGTGGACGTCGGGCCCTCATACCACCCTCATGGAGTCTGTTTTTGACCGTTTGAGCAGACCCATGCACATTTGTGGCCTGCTGGAGATCATTTTGCAGGGCTCTGGCAGTGCTTCTCCTGCTCCTCCTTGCACAAAGGCGGAGGTAGTGGTCCTGCTGCTGGGTTGTTGCCCTCCTACGGCCTCCTCCACGTCTCCTGATGTACTGGCCTGTCTCCTGGTAGCGCCTCCATGCTCTGGACACTACGCTGACAGACACAGCAAACCTTCTTGCCACAGCTCGCATTGATGTGCCATCCTGGATGAGCTGCACTACCTAAGCCACTTGTGTGGGTTGTAGACTCCGTCTCATGCTACCACTAGAGTGAAAGCACCGCCAGCATTCAAAAGTGACCAAAACATCAGCCAGGAAGCATAGGAACTGAGAAGTGGTCTGTGGTCCCCACCTGCAGAACCACTCCTTTATTGGGGGTGTCTTGCTAATTGCCTATCATTTTCACCTGTTGTCTATTCCATTTGCACAACAGCATGTGAAATGTATTGTCAATCAGTGTTGCTTCCTAAGTGGACAGTTTGATTTCACAGAAGTGTGATTGACTTGGAGTTACATTGTGTTGTTTAAGTGTTCCCTTTATTTTTTTGAGCAGTGTATAAATCCCCCACACGTGAGTTGTCCCATCCTTTTGGAGACAGACAGGTCAAAGGTCAACCAGATCACTTATTGATTTAAAAAAAATAAAAATAAAAAATAATAATAATAATTCGGACTCCATGGAGTATACTCACATTGTTACGTTTCTTCCTCACTATCTAACTGAGGGTTACTGAGGGCTGTATTATATCAAAGCTGGGGAACTGTGTTTCGCTTTAACCATGCCATTCAGATACTGGATTTGATTTAATAGAGCCCCTAGACTAACATTAGAGCCCGAACAATAAACCAGTTGACCAATATTATCGGACGATTATTAGCCTTTCACCGAAATATTTGTATCGGTCTTTATTCCACTGATAAAGCGCTGATCTTATAAACATAGAATGAACAAATACATCTGCTCCTTTGCAGTCATTTAAAAAAAAAATCAATGGTTCCCTGAAGAGGGCGCTCTACAACCTGCTCATTGAACATCATTCATCCCTAATTCACAACATGAGAGAAAGTAGGCAACAGTGTATTTTAAATAAGTAAATAATCAAAAATACACTTCACCAAGCGAGCAGGCCTGACCTCATCACATTCTCACTTACTTAGCGTTACCTGGCTATCTAGCCAGCAAGGTAGTTTGACTAGCTAGCTAGCAATCTGTGCTACTAATGTACGAACACTGGACTGGCGCCAAAGTGAATACTCATCCTGATTAACATAGTTACTGCCTGGCCTGTTATGTTAGTGGGATTATTTAGTTATTTTTCCGAAATATACAATCTGCAAAATTAAGACAGTTGGTGCATATCTATTATTCAGGCCATATGCTTGCATTCATGGTGAGATAAGATTGTTAGCTAGCTAGCTAAATTAGAACGCGTGTGACTAAAACCAGTTCGGCAAGCATTTTCCTGCAATAATGTTTTCAGTCATCGGCGCGTGCCATTTGCAGTTGAAAAATATAGCCAATACATTTTGTACTCTATTTTAACTTTACAAATCAAAACTTTGCAGTTACCAGTTAGACCGTATCAATATGTTGAAATTGAAGTCTAAATATACAATGCATTCAGAAAGTATTCAGACTCCTTAACTTTTTCCACATTGTTATGTTACAACCTTATTCTAAACTGGATTAAATTCTTCCCCCCCCTAATCAATCTACACACAATAACCCATAATGGCAAAGCAAAAACTGTTTTTTAGAAATTGTTGCAAATGTATTAAAAATAAAACAATGTTTACTCTGTACTTTGTTGAAGCACCTTTGGCAGCGATTACAGTCTCGAGTCTTCTTGGATATGACGCTACAAGCTTGGCACACCTGTATTGGGGGAGTTTCTCCTATTCTTCTCTACAGATCCTCTCAAGCTCTGTCAGGTTGGATGGGAAGCGTCACTACACAGCTATTTTCAGGTCTCTCCAGAGATGTTAGATCGGGTTAAAGTCATTCAGAGACTTGTTCCGAAGCCACTCCTGCGTTGTCTTGGCTGTGTGCTTAGAGTCGCTGGCCTGTTGGAAGGTGAACCTTCACCCCAGTCTGAGCTTCTGAGCGCTCTGGAGCAGGTTTTCATCAAGGATCTCTCTGTATTTTGCTTCGTTCATCTTTCCCTCGATCCTGACTAGTATCCCAGTCCCTGCCGCTGAAAAACATCCCCACAGCATGATGCTGCCACCACCATGCTTCACCGTAGGGATGGTATTGGCCAGGTGATGAGTGGTGTCTGGTTTCCTCCAAACGTGACGCTTGGTATTCAGGCCAAAGAGTTCAATGTTATTTTCATCAGTCCAGAGAATCTTGTTTCTCATGGTCTGAGTCCTTTAGGTGCTTTTTTTACAAACTCCAAGCAGGCTGTCATGTGCCTTTCACTGAGGAGTGGCTTCCGTCTGGTCACTCTAGCATAAAGGCCTGTTTGGTGGAGTGCTGCAGAAATGGTTGTCCTTCTGGAAGGTTCTCCCATCTCCACAGAGGAACTCTGCCAGAGTGACCATCAGGTTTTTGGTCACCTCCCTGACCAAGGCCCTTTTCCACCGATTGCTCAGTTTGGCCGGGCGGCCAGCTCTAGGAAGAGTCTTGGTGGTTCCAAACGTCTTCCATTTAAGAATGGAGGAGGCCACTGTGTTCTTGGGGACCTTCAATGCTTCAGACATTTTTTTGTACTTTTCCCCAGATCTCTGCCTCGACACAGTCATGTCTCGGAACTCTACGGACAATTCCTTCGAACTCATGGCTTGGTTTTTGCTCTGTCATACGCTGTCAACTGTTGGAGCTTATAGACAGGTGTGTGCCTTTCCAAATCATGTTCAATCAATTGAATTTACCATAGGTGGACTCCAAGTTGTAGAGACATCAAGGATGACCAATGGAAACAGGATGCACCTGAGCTCAATTTCGAGTCACCTAGCAAAGTGTCTGAATACTTATAATAAGGTATTTCTGTTTTTTTGTACATTTGCAAAAAATTCTAAAAACCTGTTTTCACTTTGTCATTATGGGGTATTGTGTGTAGATTGATGAGGATAAACATTTATTTAATCTATTTTAGAATAACGTAACAAAATGTGGAAAAAGTGAAGGGGTCTGAATACTTTCTGAATGCACTGTAATTATGGTGATGCTCCAGAACGTTCATATAATTTCAGCCAGTAGTTTTGAAAGTTGTGCTCACGATAAAAACGGGTCCCTGTTTTTTTGTGTACTACTTCATCCAATTATGTACTGTGTCATCCATTTTGTATGATATGTTTGTTACATCCTGCAAAAGTTATTATTATTATTATTATTATCATAACATTTTTGCAATTCGTATATGTTACGAATCCAATTCGTACAATATGTTACAAATTTGTTGTTCTTAAGGTCCCAGACTGCATCTTTGACTAAACCATATTTTTTTCACCATACTAGGATTATTTAATGAGAATGTGATAAATATCGTAAATAAGCACAAAAATTGCACAGTTTGGAATTATCTAGCCATTAACGGCACCACAATTATATTGGATATCGTGAAAGCATATCGTAGTAGAGGTCTCCCCAAATATCACCCAACCCTAGCTCAGTTGCAGTTATGCAATGGCTATATAAAAGGAAAATGCCGACAAAAACGTGGCTGTTTGAAAGGGGACCAGATAAACATTACCCAATTGTTTTTTTCAGGCAACATTCCGAAAATCGTATGTGAATCAGGTATACGATACTCTTCTGTCAGCAGTTGCCATCTTGCATTGATCTACTATCATGCAGTCAGGCAAAAACATTATCAATTTGTGTTGTCGTTTTGGGGTTTGATTGAAAAGGGGCCTCAAAACTAAATGATGGCCCATTCATGTTGAACCAGGGTCTCTTTCTTAGAGTACTTTCTTCCACAGGAACCGGGCAACAGTCGTCTATCCCCTCACCTCATTGGACTGGAGTCCTCCATGCCAGGGTTCTTCGATGATATCACCTACTTGGACCTGTTGCCGACCTTTTGACATAGTCTTTGTGTTCTATGTGAGGGCCAAATTGGTGAAATGAAATAAATTACTTGTTTCAAAAAATACATTTTTTTTTTTTTACTGAAAAGTGGTGCGTGCATATGTATTCACCCCTTTGCTATGAAGCCCCTAAATAAGATCTGGTGCAACCAATTACCTTCAGAAGTCACATAATTAGTTATTAAATAAAGTCCACCTGTGTGCAATCTAAGTGTCACATGATCTCAGTATACATACACCTGTTCTGAAAGGCTGCAGAGTCTGCAACCACTCTAAGCAAGGGGCACCATGAAGACCAAGGAGCTCTCCAAACAGGTCAGGGACAAATTTGTGGGGAAGTACAGATCAGGGTTGGGTTATAAAAAAATATTTGAAACTTTGAACATCCCACGGAGCACCATTAAATCCATTATTAAAAAATGGAAAGAATATGGCACCACAACAAACCTGCCAAGAGAGGGCCGCCCACCAAAACTCACAGACCAGGCAAGGAGGGCATTTATCAGTGAGACAAAGAGACCAAAGATAACCCTGAAGGAGTTACAAAGCTCCACAGTGGAGATTGGAATATCTGTCCATAGGACCACTTCACGCCGTAAACTCCACAGAGCTGGGCTTTACAGAAGAGTGGCCGGAAACAAAGCCATTGCTTAAAGAAAAAAAAAATAAGCAAACATGTTTGGTGTTCACCAAAATGCATGTGGGAGACTCCCCTAACATATGGAAGAAGGTACGCTGGTCAGATGAGACTAAACTGTAGGTTTTTGGCCATCAAGGAAAACACTATGTCTGGCACAAACCCAACACTTCTCATCACCCCAAGAACAACATCCAGCATGGTGGTGGCAGCATCATGCTGTGGGGATGTTTTTCATCAGACAGAAACTGGTCAGAATAGAAGGAAATTCTTGAGGGAAACCTGCTTCAGTCTTCCAGAGATTTGAGACTGGGACGCAGATTCACCTTCCAGCAGGACAATGACCTTAAGCATCCTGCTAAAGCAACACTCGAGTAGTTTAAGGGGAAACATTTACATGTCTTGGAATGGCCTAGTCAAAGCCCAGACCTCAATCCAATTTAGAATCTGTGGTATGACTTAAAGATTGCTGTACACCAGCGGAACCTATCCAGTTTTGCCTTGAAGAATGGGCAAAAATCCCAGTGGCTAGATGTACCAAGTTTATAGAGACATACCCCAAGAGACTTGCAGCTGTAATTGCGGCAACAGGTGGCTGTGCAAAGTATTTACTTTTTGGGGGGGGGGTGGGGGGGGGGGGGTGAAAAGTAATGCACGCTCAAGTTCAGTTTTTTTTGTCTTATTTCTTGTTTGTTTCACCAATAAATATTTTGCATCTTCAAAGTGGTAGGCATGTTGTGTAAATCAAATGATACAAACCCCCCAAAAATATATTTTCATTCCATGTTGTAAGGCAACAAAATAGGAAAAATGCCAATGGGGGTGAATACTTTCGCAGGCCACTGTAATGCACATTTTTGCAATATCCATACTATTATACCACTTACAGTGGTTGCTCCACAAAAGATTTAGTGATTATGCTGCGGCAAATTTGTGGTTTAGTACGGTACCCTGCGTCACTACTTCATTGCTCCAGACCAGCGCAAGGGGGAGTTAGAGCACTGATTATGCTTTTTTGGTCCCAAGGCGCTTCTATGTCTAACTGACAATGAATTGTTGACACAAACGTAAATAGAAACTGATATTTGTGCACGACTTCAGTTTTACTTACTAAAACTGTTGTTACAGTAAGGTTTTTATTCTAAGAGAAATTTAGACTACAATTAGGGTGTGGAAATGTTAGGATTATTTTGCTCTTACTGTAGTACTGTAGCCTGCTCCCGACCAGTCATGTTGTACAGCACCTGAGTGGTGCAGTGGTCTAAGACACTGCATCGCAGTTCAAGCTTTGTCGCTACAGATGCTGGTTCAATACCTGTGCCGGCCTCGATTGGGAGACCAATGAGATGACTTAGGCTTTTGGTTTCTCTCCCTCTAAAAATAAAGAAATAATAAATAACAAACTGGCTTTATTAACAAATTAGTAACAATCAGAAAAAAAATGGTACCTCCAGCAGTCTGGTTCATCCTTGGGAGCAATTTCCAAACGTCGAAGGTACCACGTTCATCTGTACAAACAATACTACGCAAGTGTAAACACCATGGGACCACACAGCCGTCATACCGCTCAGGAAGGAGACACGTTCTGTCTCCTAGAGATGAACGTACTTTGGTGCGAAAAGTGCAAATCAATCCCAGAACAACAGCAAAGGACCTTGTGAAGATGCTGGAGGATACAGGTAGAAAAGTATCTATATCCACAGTAAAACGAGTCCTACATAACCTGAAAGGCCACTCAGCAAGGAAGAAGCCACTGTTCCAAAACCACCATAAAAAAGCCAGACTACGGTTTACGACTGGCGCACTTCACAAAATAGATGGCATCATGAGGGAGGAAAATGATGTGGATATATTGAATCAACATCTCAAGACATCAGTCAGGAAGTTAAAGTGTGGTCACAAATGGGTCTTCCAAATGGACAATGACCCCAAGCATACTTCCAAAGTTGTGGAAAAATGGCTTAAGGACAACAAAGTCAAGGCATTGGAGTGGCCATCACGAAGCCCTGACCTCAATCCCATAGAAAACGTATGGGCAGAACTGAAAAAGCGTGTACGAGCAAGGAGGCCTACAAACCTGACTCAGTTACACCAGCTCTGTCAGGAGGAACGGGACAAAATTCACCCAACTTATTGTGGGAAGCTTGTGGAAGGCTACCCAAAACATTTGACCCAAGTTAAACAATTTAAAGGCAATGCTACCAAATACTTCTTACCCACTGGGAATATGATGAAAGAAGTAAAAGCGGAAATAAATCACTCTCTACTATTATTCTGACATTTCACATTCTTAAAATAAAGTAGTGATCCTAAAACAGGACATTTTTAAAAGGATTAAATGTCAGCAATTGTGAAAAACAGAGTTTTAATGTATTTGGCTAAGGTGTATGTAAACTTCCTACATAAACTGTATATTATTTACCCTGTTATTATTGGTCACCGCTCCCATGTGGCACACAATGGGGTTACCTTGCAGTTCTCCAGCTGTATCCACTGAAATAGAGGTGGGAGCGCGAGGTTCAAGGTACGAGGGCTGGGGGCACGGGATAGGCCGCAGAGCCGTGCACCGAAGACGGACCTAGCCCATGGAGGAGGGGGACACACCCCCACCCCGCCCCACTAGGTAGCACAGAGCAACACTTTAAGGGGCATTGCACTAATAATGGCGCTGACTAGGGAAACGGTCCCCCTGTTCTTAGTGCCAGTCTGCATGTTCAAACCAAAACAATGTAACTAATAAAGGTGTGAAAAATGCCCCTTAGAAATGAATATCAATGAATATGAATATATTAAATATCAAAGCATTAGACCTCTCACTAAAGACATCACTCAAAAGTTATACTTAAATCTGCACTGGATTTAACAAAAAATGAAAACATGAAAAGCACATATTTGTAGGTGTGAAAGTCACACCTTCCAGTACTCCTCACCCCGCCCCAAGACCGAGACCGAGATCGAGTCATTGAAGACAGACCAGCAGAAAAAGAAACATTTTCTGAGAGAGAGAGAGAGAGAGAGAGAGAGAGAGTTGCTCAGACAGTTTTTGTAAAGTATTTAGTTACTACTAAATACTTTACAAAAACTGTCTGAGCAACTCTCTCTCTCTCTCTCTCTCTTCTGTTGAGGTATGTTAATGTCAAAAGGACTGTTTTGATTATTGAAATTGTTTGTATTATTCTGTTTCATTTGTTCCCAGGGGGGAAGGGGAAGGCACCTTGGGAGTGCTTAGGCAAGAGGCCTGTGGGCATACATATACCTGGTTCTGTCCAGCCCCTTTTCCCCATATTACCGTGTGAAGGAATAAATTCCCTGTTAACGGTAAAATTCTCTGCCTTTGTCATTCTTACCCGCACCTACAATCACATACCTCTTTCACTCCACGGGGAGTTGAGTGTAGAAGGGTGTTGCGTTCCCTCCTCCAAGAGGCGTGCGTAACAATATTCTTGGTACCATTTGAAAGGAAACATTTTGACATTTGTGGAAATGTGAAATGAATGTAGGAGAATAACAAAATATATCTGGTAGAAGAAAATACAATGAAAAAACCAACAGGGTTTTTTTTTGTATTTTTGTTGTCTCTGAAATGGAAGAGAAAGGTCACACATTCAGCCATAAAGCTGGATGTAATTTAGATGGTGTCCAAAAGAGGGCACCAGTGTATGTGCAAAGTTTCAGACTGATAACTTGAAGAATGAGCAAGCTACATGACATTTAGTATGAAGTCACCCAGGTGTCCTTCACGATTTGCCCAAATGTACCCAAGTGGCCGAATTGGTAAATTGATACATTTTCAAGAACAAAACTATAGAGAACATACAAAAATGCTATGCTAATACAAAATACAAGTTTACACACTCCCAGGAATGTCAAACATTATGGATCATTAGCTTCCCTACATAAAATTTACTAACAGGAGACCCGACAAGAATGCTGACTCCAAACACGTTGAAATATTTGAAGTAGGTGAAATATTTAAGATAAGGGCCAAGTTAGCAGCCAAAACTGTTCTAATGTCATAAGTGAACACACCACAAACACAAAGTTTAAAAAAAGAATAATAAGTCAAATAAAATGTACACATTATTTACAATGACTGATCTTACAACATGCCCTCTACACAAGAATGTGCTGCTGGTCCCAAGTCCCTTCCAGCGGTACCAATTCTTATTATTTTTTAATTAACCTTTATTGAACTAGGCAAGTCAGTACAAATTCTTATTTACAATGACGCTTACCCTGGCCAAACCTGGATGACGTTGGGCCAATTGTGCGCCTCCCTATGGGACTCCCAAAAATCACGTCCGGATGTGATTCAGCCTGGATTCAAACCAGGTACTGCAGTGTGTTAGACGACTGTGCCAGTCGGGTGCCCAATCTGTATGTATGTTGTATGTTGACTTTGACATGTTGTGGCTTTCGGATTTACATTATAAAATAATATAAATATAAAGACTCATATTTCACTTACCAGTCTAAGGTAACGTTAGCATCCTCTCCTTTAGCTGTTGTCTATTACATTTTTCTGCAAGAATATCGTTCAAAATCTGTATACTTGGACTTTGATTTCGCTTTTCCAGTATTAGTAGCCATATTGTAAGTTAAACATTTGCAAAACACTTAGTTTTCATAACTCACAGATATGCGTAATGCGCTTCGCCATATTCTTGCATAAATGGCCAAAAGGAACTTGCCTCCTGGCGCGCGCAAGGTAAGTTCAATGATTGTGCGACGGATACAGGTTTCTGCATACTTACGTAAAGCACAGCTCATTGACTATCTAGCTAGCTTGGTTTGAAGACGATTGGTGCTCATTTGACAAAGATAGTCAATCAAGTGAACACCACCCGTGTCATTGGCGCGCATTGATGCCGTAGGTACCTTTCTAAAATGGCCTTCCTATTGGACATAACGAATTCCCGAACGATTTAGTAATGGCTGGATAACTGTTAGGGTGTCTGAGGAATAAATACCAACGTAATTTGACTGGTTGGAACAATGTTTAGTGGTAGATTTTCACAGATTTCTTTCTTTGCAAGTTGAACGAGTGGAAATACAAAATCGATCGTGCATACTATATGGACCTTTTTAGAATATGAAAAATGATTTTATCGAACAAAACGACACTACAACTACATGTTATCTTTGGAACCCTTAGGATGACAAATCAGAGCAAGATTTCAGAATGTAAGTAAATATTTCACCTTTAGATGTGAATGTATCCAACCTGTCTCGGTGAAAAAAGTGTTTCGTTGATCTGCACTCTCCTCAAACAATAGCATGGCATTTTTTTGCTGTAACAGCTACAATAAATTGGGCAATCCAATTCGATTAACAAGAATTTAAGCTTTCAGCAGATATAAGACACTTATATGTACCAACATTTTTTCCCCGCTAAAGTCTGCGTCCATGACACATTGGGCTACATGATTTACAACTGTCCCGTAGACGGGACATGATCCCGACGAAGTTGACAGAGTTAATGAGTACTTGAGGTCACTGAGAAAGTCTGGACATGGCCTGCTCTCCCTTGTGGAAGGAATTAGGCACTTTCCCATGTTTACTAGAGTATGTGCTGTAGGCTATGTTTACTTGTCAGACTGCACAGTAGCCTAATAAACAAATGCAGATGGCTTATATCTTCAAAATATTTTAAATGCTTTATTATCCAAATGTAAAAGCATATACTGTACAGTAATGTATTTCTTCATCTGCATCTTTATGTTTTCGTTAATACAATAATGATAAAAATACTCTTTCAAAATGCAGATGTTTATTTAGTTGAGGCCATAATGAATTACTATGGGAATAAATATTACTGAATTACAGAAATATTCAAACAAAGTTGTCTAATGAGGGTAAACAAATTGTTGCTTACTGGAAAATACTCTTTCAAACACACACAGTCAAGTTGTACAGTGCCATTATGGCCATTAGCAGGTAGCTGGACAATAGACTTGCCTAGAAGGAGGGTAGGGGGAGAATTATATCGTCAAATGTATTTCTTAGTTAGGTTGGCTGTATCACATCCAGCAGTGATTGGTTGCAATTTCAGTTTAATCCACCAGAAAAGACAAAACAAGTAATACAACAAAAATTATTATTATTATTATGTATCACATCCGACCGCGATTGAAGTCTCATGGGGCGGCGCACAATTGGCCCAGCGTTTCTCTCCCTCTAAAAACAGAAATAAATGTTTTGGCCTTTACAAATATTATTTTGGCCTTTATTCAGACTACAATCACTCACTTATGTTTTTTTAAATGAAATAACCTCCAAAATATCGTTATATACACTGCTCAAAAAAATAAAGGGAACACTTAAACAACACAATGTAACTCCAAGTCAATCACACTTCTGTGAAATCAAACTGTCCACTTAGGAAGCAACACTGATTGACAATACATTTCACATGCTGTTGTGCAAATGGAATAGACAACAGGTGGAAATTATAGGCAATTAGCAAGACACACCCAATAAAGGAGTGGTTCTGCAGGTGGGGACCACAGACCACTTCTCAGTTCCTATGCTTCCTGGCTGATGTTTTGGTCACTTTTGAATGCTGGCGGTGCTTTCACTCTAGTGGTAGCATGAGACGGAGTCTACAACCCACACAAGTGGCTCAGGTAGTGCAGCTCATCCAGGATGGCACGTCAATGTGAGCTGTGGCAAGAAGGTTTGCTGTGTCTGTCAGCGTAGTGTCCAGAGCATGGAGGCGCTACCAGGAGACAGGCCAGTACATCAGGAGACGTGGAGGAGGCTGTAGGAGGGCAACAACCCAGCAGCAGCCTTTGTGCAAGGAGGAGCAGGAGGAGCACTGCCAGAGCCCTGCAAAATGACCTCCAGCAGGCCACAAATGTGCATGTGTCTGCTCAAACGGTCAGAAACAGACTCCATGAGGGTGGTATGAGGGCCCGACGTCCACAGGTGGGGGTTGTGCTTACAGCCCAACACCGTGCATGACGTTTGGCATTTGCCAGAGAACACCAAGATTGGCAAATTCGCCACTGGCGCCCTGTGCTCTTCACAGATGAAAGCAGGTTCACACTGAGCACGTGACAGACGTGACAGAGTCTGGAGATGCCGTGGAGAATGTTTTGCTGCCTGCAACATCCTCCAGCATGACCGGTTTGGCGGTGGGTCAGTTATGGTGTGGGGTGGCATTTCTTTGGGGGGCCGCACTGTCCTCCATGTGCTCGCCAGAGGTAGCCTGACTACCATTAGGTACCGAGATGAGATCCTCAGACCCCTTGTGAGACCATATGCTGGTGCGGTTGGCCCTGGGTTCCTCCTAATGCAAGACAATGCTAGACCTCATGTGGCTGGAGTGTGTCAGCAGTTCCTGCAAGAGAAAGGCATTGATGCTATGGACTGGCCCGCCCGTTCCCCAGACCTGAATCCAATTGAGCACATCTGGGACATCATGTCTCGCTCCATCCACCAACGCCACGTTGCACCACAGACTGTCCAGGAGTTGGCGGATGCTTTAGTCCAGGTCTGGGAGGAGATCCCTCAGGAGACCATCCGCCACCTCATCAGGAGCATGCCCAGGCATTGTAGGGTCGGTCATACAGGCACGTGGAGGCCACACACACTACTGAGCCTCATTTTGACTTGTTTTAAGGACATTACATCAAAGTTGGATCAGCCTGTAGTGTGGTTTTACACTTTAATTTTGAGTGTGACTCCAAATCCAGACCTCCATGGGTTGATAAATTGGATTTCCATTGATTATTTTTGTGTGATTTTGTTGTCAGCACATTCAACTATGTAAAGAAAAAAGTATTTAATAAGATTATTTCTTTCATTCAGATCTAGGATGTGTTGTTTAAGTGTTCCCTTTATTTTTTTGAGCAGTATATTATTAAGTTGATGGCACAGTCATATAGTCCAGCACCTACATAAAGCTGAGTGACTCACTCATTCATCACTTTGGATCAAAATAAATAAGTACCAACATTCTTTCTGATAGTCTTTAATAAAGAAATGTTTTGGTTATCCTGACCTGGACACCATGTAGAGTATTATAATAGCCCATTATGGGCTATTAGCAGGACAATATACTTTTCCCAACACCTCTCTGTATTTTGATACTTTGTGGATGGAACTGCCCGAGTGGTGCAGTGCAAAATGCGTTCTACAAATCAAATCAAATGTATTTATATAGCCCTTCTTACATCAGCTGATATCTCAAAGTGCTGTACAGAAACCCAGCCTAAAACCCCAAACAGAAAGCAAAGCAGGTGTAGAAGCACGGTGGCTAGGAAAAACTCCCTAGAAAGGCCAAAACCTAGGAAGAAACCTAGAGAGGAACCAGGCTATGAGGGGTGGCCAGTCCTCTTCTGGCTGTGCGGGGTGGAGATTATAACAGCACATGGCCTAGATGTTCAAATGTTCATAAATGACCAGCATTGTCAAATAATAATAATCATAGTAGTTGTCGAGGGTGCAACAAGTCAGTAACACAAGAGTAAGTGTCAGTTGGCTTTTTCATAGCCGATCTTTGAGAGTATCTCTACCGCTCCTGCTGTCTCTAGAGAGTTGAAAACAGCAGGTCTGGGACAGGTAGCACGTCCGGTGAATAGGTCAGCGTTCCAGCAGGTCTGGGACAACAGGTCTGGGACAGGTAGCACGTCCGGTGAACAGGTCAGGGTTCCATAGCTGCAGGCAGAACAGTTGGAACTGGAGCAGCAGCACGGCCAGGTGAGCTGGAGACAGCAAGGAGTCATCAAGCCAGGTAGTCCTGAGGCATGGTCCTAGGGCTCAGGTCCTCAAGGGAGAGAAAGAAAGAAAGAAAGAAAGAAAGAAAAAGAAAGAAAGAAAGAAAGAAAGAAAGAAAGAAAGAAAGAAAGAAAGAAAGAAAGAAAGAAAGAAAGAAAGAAAGAAAGAAAGAAAGAAAGAAAGAAAGAAAGAAAGAAAGAAAGAAAGAAAGAAAGAAAGAAGAAAGAAAGAAAGAAAGAAAGAAAGAAAGAAAGAAAGAAAGAAAGAAAGAAAGAAAGAAAGAAAGAAAGAAAGAAAGAAAGAAAGAAAGAAAGAAAGAAAGAAAGAAAGAAAGAAAGAAAGAAAGAAAGAAAGAAAGAAAGAAAGAAAGAAAGAAAGAAAGAAAGAAAGAAAGAAAGAAAGAAAGAAAGAAAGAAAGAAAGAAAGAAAGAAAGAAAGAAAGAAAGAAAGGAAAGAAAGGAAAGAAAGAAAGAAAGAAAGAAAGAAAGAAAGAAAGAAAGAGAAAGAGAATTAGAGAGAGCATATTTAAATTCAAACAGGACACCAGAAAAGACAAGAGAAATACTCCAGATGTGACAAACTGACCCTAGCCCCCCGACACATAAACTACTGCAGCATAAATACTGGAGGCTGAGACAGGAGGGGTCAGGAGACACTGTGGCCACATCCGATGAAACCCCCGGACAGGGCCAAACAGGTAGGATATAACCCCACCCACTATGCCAAAGCACAGCCTCCACACCACTGGAGGGATATCTCCAACCACCAACATACCATCCCGGGACAAGGCCGAGTATAGCCCACAAAGATCTCCGCCACGGCACAGCCCAAGTGGGGGCACCAACCCAGACAGGAAGACCACGTCAGTGACTCAACCCACTCAAGTGACGCACCCCTCCCAGGGACGGCATGGAAGAACACCACTAAGCCAGTGACTCAGCCCCCGTAATAGGGGTAGAAGCAGAGAATCCCAGTGGAAAGAGGGGAAACCGGCCAGGCAGAGACAGCAAGGGCGGTACGTTGCTCCAGCCTTTCCGTTCACCTTCACACCCCTGGGCCAGACTACACTTAATCATAGGACCTACTGAAGAGATGTGTCTTCAGTAAAGACTTAAAGGTTGAGACTGAGTCTGCGTCTCTCACATGGGTAGGCAGACTATTCCATAAAAATGGAGCTCTATAGGAGAAAGCCCTGCCTCCAGCTGTTTGCTTAGAAATTCTAGGAACAATTAGGAG